>NC_138348.1:103325567-103959733 GCF_046562875.1 Panthera onca | reverse complement strand
TCCCCACCCAGTCTGTGACTGGTCTCAGCTCTGGGTCCCTGATAAGGCATAGTGCTAGATACAGCATTTCAGTTCTTACCCTGATGAGTGGTGCCAGTGACAGCCTTCTTATTCATTCTTAACTCAGGGAAACATGATGATTATTTTCCAGGTTATGGATCTTTTATTTGTTATTACTTAAATGTCTCAGTTTCCTTCTCTTCTGTTCCCTTCAAAATACTGTGTAATGTGGCTCTGTGTATTATCTACCAGGTCAGGCACCTTCTGATTGGGGGTGGTGGTGGCTGAGGGAATGGGGACCGGACTCTCCACTCAGTAGAAAAGATTCTGACCTCTACTAGGAATCCCTTTACCACGAATGCTCTACAGATCGCTCCTTAAGGAGAATAAACTCTTGGAGAGGGTGCCAGGTGACCAGATCCATGAGTCATCCATTTCAAATGCACACCATACAGAGGAACAAAGAATTAGCCAAGACTTAACTATTACCAAATAACAATTATAATATTAACTTTTTAATAAGGGATTATATGGCTTACCCAGAAACCAAATTGGGGGGTCAGGAATCACCTGTAGATTGGAAAAGCCACTCACAGCCTCTGGCCTGATTCCTGTTGGTGGATGCCACCAGTGCTGAGCACTTAGTGGCAGCGGAGGAGGACTGCAGGTGTGCATGAAGGCCAGGCCCATGGGAGCAGGTGGGGTGGGGAGTGCAGAGAGGATTCAGTTTGGAGACAAGGCAGGGCTACACTGGGGAGAAGCGTGTGGCCTGCTGGGCTCAAGATTCAAGGAACCTGTTTCCGGCCCCTCTTCAGAAACACTATATCCTGGGGTCTGAGCAGAGTATATCCTTGAGGAGGTAGGGGTTTTCTCTACATAGGCGCTTAGCTCATCTAACACAGAACCAACCCCTTTTTCACGCCAGTTGACTTTAAAGGAGACTGTAAGTAATATCTACGTAAGATCAAGGATTATGAAGCCGGATCTACATGGGTTCAGATCATGGCTCTACTGCTTACTGGCTCTGTGACCTTGGGCCAGTTACTTAACATCTCAGTTCCTCAGTTTCTTCTTTCTCCACTTTGGATAATAACAAGCACCTATCTTGTAGGATTGTTACGAGGATTACAAGAATTCAATAAAGTGCTTGGTAGGGTGACTGGCACATAACAATTACCACATACTTATATATATCTTTGTTTGAGAATATGAATTTTTCGCTTGACAGAAACCAAATTTAACAACTCTTTGCACTGGTTGTTTGAGGGATTATAAGCCTTTGTGTCTTCAATAGCCCAGATGTGCTTAAAGCTACGAACACATAAGGACATTTTTGAAAGACACGGGCAGGATCTGAAATTCTCAGGATGAAGTTGTGTGCTAGCATTCTCTGTATTTCTATTTTCTGGGTGTAAAGAATACAACATCTGCAAACAACAGCTGGACAAAGATTAGAAGATATAATTCCAACTTCTTGCCATGTTGGCAAAAGCTGCTGGGCGGGAGAGGAACAATACGCCTTTTATGAGTACCTTTTTACAGCTGGAAGAAAAGAAGTTAAGCAAGTCATTTTGTCAAGGCAGTGTTTTCACGAGAGCAGACCTGAGAAAACATGGTCGTGGGCATCCTGGACGCGCTCAGACAGCATGCAGCAATTTACTCAGAAGGCCAGGGTTCTTGAGGCCGATTGACAGATTTTATGTTTTTTATCTGGAGAACCTTAGCTGAGTTCCATTTGTCCATTTGTATCCTGGCCCTGCATTTCAGTATGTCAGCTTCATGCAAAGCACTGGCCTGGAAAAGGCACACAATGGGAAAGGCAGGTGGAAAAGGAAGCCGGGAAGCTGAGCTTCCATTAAAAAGTGACGGCAGTGTTGGAAATAGTGGACCTTGTCATTGGCTTGGGCTGGGACTTAGCAGGGCACCTGCCGTTTGTCCAGCTTTCTTAACAGCGCTTACTGGAATGGTTCTCTTACTTGATGATGCCTGCTTTTCTGGAGCAGAGGTGAGACTAGGGTAAAGCAGGTGAGAGAAACCCAAGCAAGAAGAGGCCTCAGGGCAGAGGTCAGCACGTGGAGCCAACACTGTAGGTCCCGGATTTTGCAGTGGGGACCCTCGACTTCTGCCCCTGGAGTTTCCCATCTGTGAAAGGAAGGGGCTGCAGATTACCCATCCGGTCCTTTCTGGCTCACCCTTCCTTGTCGCTAAATAGCTCTACAATCCCAGCCATGAATCCAGTGCAGTAGAAGACTGAGAAGTCACAGTGCAACTAGACCACATTTGCCACCTCTTGGCACACACGCATGCCTTTAGCTGTGCGCTCCTTAGTGCGAAGGGCCGTGGAACATTCCTGTCTTCACCCCTGTGGACTGTATGAGTGAGACCGGGCTAAGGCCCCCTCAGAAAGGGTTTCACTCCTCGTCTGGAATCTGGCCCTTTTGAGACTCTCTGAGTAAACTTCTGACTTTTTGCTGCTTTGGGGCAAAAAAAATACATTTAAATTCTTCAATCATCCCCTTCCTTTATGACCTGCTACTAAAACAAGCAAACAAACAGTAAACAAGCTTCTTTTCATCAGACTCAGGCTGGCTTCTCTCCTGTGCCTGATCTGCTGGTGTCGTGTGGAAATTCTTTGGGTCAATTTTGGCCTCCTTAGTAGCCCATTGTGTCATTTCTTCCAACTACCCATTAAAGATGCTCCGGAGTGCTCCTAATAAGAACGGTGTGTTTTCCTGGGGATGAGGATTAGAGGTGGGAGTCAGGGCCTGGCCACCAGCATCAGCCTATTACTTCTGAACAGATTAAACCAACGTATAGATCTTCTTGCCCTATAACCGGAAGCACGGGACACTGTGTTGTGACCTTAGTGAAGTTTTCTAGCTTTTAGGCAGTTTGTGGAGACAATGATGGCTTAAAACCACTGACTTCTTTCTTTCTATAAAAGCAAACTGTTTGATCAGACCTAATGAAATGGTGATTTGACCCAGGGAACTGGGGAGGCCAGAAAAACTGAAGCTGTTATATGCCTTGGCTCTGTGTTCTGACTTGAAGCCAGTCCTGTGAAACAGAGCCGGTACCCAATTATTCCTGATCCCCAGCAGCTCATGTAATGTATAACGCTAAGAAAGAGAGCCTCCTGCCTCCGGCAAGGGGTTTTCTGTTGTTTGGCTACCAGAATCCCATAGGATAGAATGTTCTGGGCGCAGGGATATCAGATCAGTCATGTAGGCTTCGGTCGTGCAGTGATGCCCAGGTGTTTTTCTTCCTTGCTATCTTATCACAGTATCTATCATAGTATCACATGGCATGGAAAGCTGAAGAATTCTGAAGCCACATCTACCTTCTGCACCCTTCCCCCCATCACTCTGGAAGAGTCATGAGATTTGAGGACACTGAAGAGAATTTTCACCAGGATTACCTATTACATGGCTTTTGCAAGTAAACATTGCCCAGTTTGGGTGGCTTTATTAAAAGGAAAGACTTTGGAAACCTGTCTGTTGTATGTGCCCAGCATCTCCTGAAGTAAATTTGGTTTAGAAATGCCTGCATACGTCTGCAACTTTTGCATATGGCTTTATTTTCACACGGGGAGCTTTGGTTTCTCCATTCTAATGGATAAAGAATGGACCCTCCACCATCCCCAAGACTCCTCCTTGCTTCCCGTTCCAGGGGTGAATTCTCTTCCACATCTGATGTGCACTGGTGTTCTCAACTGGGAAAGACCACAGCTTTCTCAAACGGCTTCCTTCACCTTACTGGGATGGCTGACATATTGTGGGAAGCCAGGGGTTTGAGGCCTTTGGGGGTTTCACACAGGTTTCCCAAGGGTTTGGTTGTAAACTTAGTTGGCCTGGATACCCAATGTAGATCATTTCTGGGTGTTTAGGTTACGATGGGAATTAGAACTCTCAGCACTTACATAGATGGGGCCCTAACCAAGCAGCCCTAAGGATGGCTTCGGGATGATTTCCGTTACTGCTGTGAGCCAGCTGTGAGCAATGAGGATGCTTCCACTGGCAATTAGAATATGGTCTGCCATCATGATCATAGTATACAGAACCTGAAGCCCAAATCTCTGAGAACACGTACTTTACAGTTCGTTTAAAATGACATTTAACTTTTGGGTTAATATTTGAAAGTGAAACAGTCTATCTCATTTTCTTCCTCTTCCTGGCTGCTATCAACAGTAGCTCAAGCCAGAATTCTAGGGCCCATGTGTCAAGTATGGGCGACTAATAGTTTATTTGTTTTTCTCTCCCCAAATGAAATAATCTTACCTATGTCCAGCTGCTATTTGCAACAAATAGCAATCTGCCATGTTGCATTATTTTACACATGTATCTAGGCTCACAGCAGATGTACTGTATATACACATAGATACAAACACACACTCAACCCTTAAGAGATTTGGGGGAGGTTGAATCCAGTAGTCTATAAGAGGTTCCATTATCTTTTTCTCACTACAAGCATTATTAGAGATTTTGTTTGTATGGGGTGTGTGTGTGTGTGTGTGTGTGTGTGTGTGTATGTGTGTGTGTGTGAGAGAGAGAGAGTTCAAAATACTATCACATATGTATCGCCATGTAAAAAACAACCAACTCAGTCTGGTGTTTGGTACTTTACATACGTTACCTTTCTAAATCATGTCAACATCCCTGTGACATCAATAGGGATGTTATTTTCATTTATACATGTGGCAAATAGGCTCTGAGATTCTCCTGAGAACTCAGAGATACTTGGCGTCCAAGCTAGGGTTTGGGCCCAGGTCTTTCTGGCTCCAGTCCCTGACTACTTAACAATGTCTCTCTCTGGACATCTAATTATCCCGACAGTCCAGCCACATGAATTCAGTCTTACCATCATCCCCATTTTACAGATGAGAAAACTGAGGCCAAGGTGAAGTGGCTTGTCTAGAGAGCCTCCATTATTGTTTTGAGTTTTAGGGGTTTTTTTGCCTCTGATTGAATTCACTCATCTTTTATACCAATAAAGTCATGACTGGCAATTAAAAATATCTAAAGGAATGCCTGAGTGGCTCAGTCAGTTAAGCAACCGACCTCGGCTCAGGTCATGATGTCGCGGTTTGTGAGTTCAAGCCCCGCGTCGTGCTCTGTGCTGACAACTCAGAGCCTGGAGCTGCTTCGGATTCTGCGTCTCCCTCTCTCTCTGCCCCTCCCCTTCTCATGTTCTGTCTCTGTCTCTCAATAACAACAACAACAAAAAATATCTAAATTAGTGTAGAATGGAATTGGGCTACCTGACCAATGGGATCGTTCAGGAAGTTTATCTTAAACCATGGAGAGAAACATTGCTTCCCTCAAAAATTGTGATCAAAATAATTTCTTTGGGAAGGATTGTTAGCATAGATTTAAGCATAAAATATTTATTATGTGTCAGACATTATTCTATTATTCTAAGTGCTTCACATGTAGTAATTCATATTGTCTTTCCAACAGCCCCATGAAGAGGGTTCTGTTTGTTCCCATTTTACAGATGAGAAAGCAGAGGCACTGAGAGGTTAAATACCATGGGTAAGATTACACAGTTAGTAAGTGGCAAATCTGAGATTCATACTCAACAGTCTGGTCCAGAGTCCTGGGCTTCATGCATGCTCCAATACTGCCATGTTGGTTTTGGTTTTGCCTTCATCGAGTTTGGTTGGTTTAGTAGTAAAGTTACCCTATGTTTTCCCTCGAGTACTTTGCTAATGGAGCAAACTGCCACTGAAGAGTGGAGGCGCCTCTGTTATTACGCCCCTGGGTCAGATATCTGGATTTCCCATAGGTATAGTCACATGAAAGAGATTTTAGCATTCAGTTAGATTTTGAAAAATAAAAAGCAACTCTCCATGGAAGTGGTTAAGTATGGTGATGTTCAAGGTTCATTTCTGGAACAATAACTAACAAAATACTATATACTGACACTTTGATTCCTTGTTCAAAAATTCTTAGCTGTTAACAGGATGCCTGGCTGGCTCAGTCAGTTAAATGACTGACTTTGGCTCAGGTCATGATCTCAGGGTTTGTGAGTTCGAGAGCTGCATCAGGCTCTACGCTGACAGCTCAGAGCCTGGAGCCTGCTTCGGTTTCTGTGTCTCCCTATCTCTATGCCCCTCCCCTGCTCGCATTCTCTCTCTCTCTCTCTCTCTCTCTCTCTCTCAAAAATAAATGAACATTTAAAAAAATTTAAAAAAATTCTTAGCTGTTATCAAATATGTTCTAGAAAATCCCTTATGTGGTAAATTGTCACTTATCAGAGTAACATTCTGTTGTTCACCCTTCTCTTGAATTGGTGACCAATTCTTACCTTGGTTCTGGGCCCACTGCACATCTCTAATCCATCTTCCTCAGCAATCAATGTTTTTATCACCATTCAACAAGAAAATATTTTCAGTTAGCCCTGGGAGAGACCTGGGTTTACATTCTTCTCAGCTCCTACCTCCTCAAGCATATTAGAATCTGAAAAGAATACCAGTAAAACCAAAGAGCATCGAGGCACCTGGGTGGCTCGGTCGGTTAAGCATCCAACTTCGGCTCAGGTCATGATCTTGTGGTTCATGAGGTCAAGCCCTGCATCGGGCTCTGTGCTGTGACAACTCAGAGCCTGGAGCCTTCTTCGGATTCTGTGTCTCCCTCTCTCTCCCCCTCCCTTGCTCACACTCATTCTCTGTGTCTGTCTGTCTGTCTGTCTCTCTCTCTCTCTCTCTCTCTCTCTCTTTCTCTCAAAAATAAAAACATTTGAAAACTTTTTTTTAAAAAAGAGAATCAACAAGTTGTAGACTCCAGTGAAATCCATGATCTCCTTTTGGAAATCAGGATAATTTTTCTCTGTTACTTTGCCTTAGTAAGAGTTCTACTTCTTCTGATAAATGCCTTAGCATGTTTTATGAACTGAAATTTTGAATTCACTTTTCTTTAGCAACTGAAGGAAATTGTCTTACTTCTGCCAGAAGTTGAGTTACAAAAGTCCTGTCTACATCTGAAGCTGTTTGCTATACAAGTTTGCATCTTTTCTAACATAGCATCAATTAAAAAAAAAAAAACATTTAAACAGAAAACTCATTTGAAAACCTACAGATCTCCCCCAGGGTTATTTTACTTTTTAAATGAGATGAGGAGAGGGGGTAATCATTCTGTTCTGAAGAGAACCCTTTCTCTGTCTGATCACAAGGGATGGAAAGAATATGGGAGAGATATCTGGGGCTTTTGAGTTTAACCATCCTGGCTTGGAATCTGGACTCCACCATTATTATTTCCTATGGCTTTGAGCCTCCACTTTCCCACCTGTGAAATAGGAGTTATAATGCTATGATAATCTGTGGGCAAAGATGCCAGTTAGAATTAACCAGGGTAGAAATGAAGGCGGCAGCTTGACTATAAGATGTTCATACACTCTGCTGTTTCCAGCCCATGATTTTGAAAGAGAGCAAATGGTAACCAGTAGGTCATAATGAGTCCACGAGGAAAGCAAACAAACATTAGTGGTAGTTGTGGAGTGTAGGAGGAAGAGCTGGAGCCTTAGAATCAGATGACTTTGATTATTGACTGCTCATTAGCTGAATTCCCCTGGGCTAGTTATTTTACTTCTCTGAGCGTTAATATTCTCTTGTGTAGAACGGAGACCATAAGGTCAGCCTTCTTATGTCTCGGAACTATTGTAAACATCAGATGAAGTAATAAACTATGTTTTGTGAACCAGAACTAGTGATCTGGCTGTAGGGGGCCATGGGGCACGAATACTCATTGGAAGGTGCTGGAAGCACCTGGGTCCCTTCAGGTCCAGACACCCATCTGTGAAAGCGTGTATCTTTGGAAGCGTCTATGATGAAGTAGGATAACACATGGTGTTATGGCAGAGCATTTGTTGCAAAGCAAGAATTGAGATACTTTTTCTGGGAGAAATGTTTTCCTAGGTCTCTTTAAAGGTATGAGTTATGCCTGGTTAGGAAATTTCACTTATATGTGCAACTGGAGAAAAGCAAAAGTTGAGGTAGGAATTTTTATTGCAAACAACGAAAGGCCTAATGGAGTAAGAAAGGACGGGGGGCACCGCGAAGTGCATGGAAAGAGTTTGGAGACTAGAGCAGGGTTTCCACGTACCGCTATTAAACCTAATAATTCAAGGTTCAAAATTTGGGGAAGAAGAATCAGCCATTGTGCTTCAGTGGAAAGCATCCAAGCATTGACTTTCAGAGAGGCTGGGGTTCCTCTGGCCCAGCTTTGATTCTGGTGTTTTGAAGGAGGAATCATACTATCTTTTCCCTATGTGCCGGGAGTCTAAATGGTTATGTCTTCTTTCAAAAACCTCTGTGATGATAAATGTGTGCGTGGGATTGGGCTAAGCTGGGAATTCCTTTGAAATTCTTGTTTCTGATTGCTCTCCACGGCCCAGAGAAGGATACTGGCCACATTTGGGTATGAAACTCTTGAGCCTCGCCATGTTCTCTGGCCCCTGGAGAGTCATGTTCTGTTTGAAAAGAACCGAAAAAATGAAGGCTGTTTTTTCAGTTGGGATAAGAATATCCTTCTCAAAGCAATAAGGGCTCGGTGAGAATAACGGGATCCATATGTTGAAGCTGGCTGCTGATGCTCAGCATATGGGCCAGTGAACCTTTCAGGCAGAAATATGCCTCTGATTCTCTAAAGAATGCCCCAGTAAACTCCAGCAAGGACCATTACTTACGTGACAGATCATAGAGGCGCAGCTCCTGGGCTTTCATGGACCCGTTGTTCCGTGGAAAGTGAGCCATAGACATGGATGGAAAGGTCTTGGCTGGCCTCACGATGGAGGGCGCTGGCCTGTGGCCCCCTCTGTCAGGCCCTGTGCCCCCCAAATACTAAAGGCCTTACCAGCTCTGGGCTTGCTCTGTTCTGTTAGGGGATGGTGAATCTGAGGGTTGTTCTTCAGGGTCTCCAGATTGTTCCTTAAACGGAATGAATGAAAACGTTTTATCCTCTACTCACAGAGGAAACACTGCATGATGGAAAGGACATTTACCTGGGAGCCGAGTGGCCTGGGCTCTGCAGCTGCCACCACCACCACCCTGGCTGGCCCTAAATAGAGGTGACCTTAGTGAAGTCACTTTACCTCTCTCTCTCATCCAGAAAATGAGGAGGTGGAACTTGGTGCTGGTTGAGAATCCTTCTGGCTCCCTCCATGTAGAACTGAGTGCACCTGGGGGTGCCTGGGTGGCTCAGTTGGTTAAGCATCCAACTTCGGCCCAGGTCATGATCTCACGGTTCATGGGTTCGAGCCCCACGTCGAGCTCTGTGCTGACAGCTCAGAGCCTGGAGCCTGCTTCAGAGTCTGTCTCCCTCTCTCTCTGCCCATCCCCTGCTCGCTCTCTCTCTCGCTCTCTCTCTCTCTCAAAAATAAACATTTAAAACAAATTTTTATTAAAAAAAAAGAACTGAGCACACCTAGCTCTGTCCAGAGTGACAGTAGCAGCCACAGCTAGTGACACTTGCAGAGTGTTAGGTTCCTTTGCAGCTCTATGTGGCAATTCAGGAAAGGTAGGGGAGCCTTTTCATTGCTCCCAGTGATATTCCATCTAGGCCCCAGATGAGTCATCACCAGTCAACCCAGTGAAGTTGCCTGAGAGAGACTGGCTGCCCCCGGATTACTGCTCCATTTCTTCCCAACCAGCACCAGAGAAGTCTGAGTAGCCCCTCCTGCCCTCACGGTGGAGCCTTCAGCATCCTCCCCCAGCCTGAACTCTGTGCCTGATTCCTCACTCGTGCCCTGGCTCCTTCTGAAGCCTCTGCTGGTTCTCCCTGGTCTGCTTTGTCTGTTGTGGATGGTTAGCAAGGCCCCACCCTCCCCCAGTAGCTGGATGTCCCCAGGCTCCCCTTCCCAGCCCCACGCAGGCCCTTTGATCCCTCGGCTCTGCTGAGCACCATGGTCCTTTCATCACAGGAGCACAGACAGCAGCTCAGCCTGGAGTCAGTCTCCATGGCAACCAGCATTCCCTCCCGGTCTGCTGTGCAGAGAAAATGGCTGTTCTAAGGAAGGGCTCCCTGAGTCTCTATTACCCAGCCTGTATAGTCCAGGCCCCTCCTCCACATCAGCTCTAAGAAGCTACATGCATTGAACCCAATGTCCGTTAGCTTTTAGCTTTCAGATTTGGAAGGGAGGCAGAAGGAGTTTGAATCCAAATGGATAAAAGCATTTTTTCCCTATCCTAAAACTCTGTTTTCACGAGGAGCAGGTATCTGCTCCGAGCAGGTGAATGAGGAACTGAATGGATAGAGCAATCTGTGGCATCCAGGGGCAGCATATTTTGTCTTATCGGTGGAGGAGAATGACCAAGTGTGTGCATATTCAAATCAGAATTCTGTACGAGTCACTAGGAGTGACGGGGTCCCGCAGGGCAGCAACGGCAGCATTGCAGAGGAGTGCCTGACTGACTGTAGCAATGGTGTTGTGTGCTGTCTCCTCTTACAGAAAGAGGGGTGTGGGTCCCCTCGTCATGAGGCAGGGTGAGCGTTTGGGCATCTTCTGCTTCAAAATCCATCCGGATCATCACAATGAACCCTTTTCCTTAGTCATCAAGCGTGGTGACAAGGGGAGCTGGCAGGAGACCCCTGTGCAGAGGTGTGGAGTGACAGGCTTCCCTCGTCACACAGCCTTGGGAATGCTTCAGGTTGACATCCAAAAGGAGCTCATCTTTTATTTCTGTGAATCCCAGAAGTGCTTCTCTTTGGAGCAGGAGCGTAGCCTTCTCAAGAGGTCAGAAACATGTAGAGCGAGGGTCAGCCCAAATTCCCCAGGGACCTCATACCGTCTAAGTGGAAAGAAATTCCACAGGAAATGGTCCGGACCATGACCACTCCTGGCCTTGGCATAGGAACTGGGGATTCTTTGGGTGGTGACAAGCTCTCCACCCAGACAGCATCCTCCCTTCATTCTTTCTTTTTTTTTCTTTTTTTTTTTAATTAAAAAAAATGTTAATGTTTATTTATTTTTGAGAGAGACAGAGACAGAGTGTGAGTGGGGGAGGGACAGAGAGAAAGAGGGAGACATAGAATTCAAAGCAGGCACCAGGCTCCGAGCTGTCAGCCCAGAGCCCGACACGGAACTCAAACTCACGAACAGTGAGATCATGACCTGAGCCGAAGTCCGCCACTCAAATGACTAAGCCACCCAGGTGCCCTGGCCTTCACTCTTTCTTAATGTGAGGTGGGAGACCCTATTTTTGAATGAAAGCTCTGGGTATTGTTCTCAAAAATCCTAATGTGTGTTTCAACTGGACTTTGTCTTTGTCAGTTTCTCTGCAGGTGGATATTGTCCCCAGCCAAGGGGAGATCAGCGTTGGAGAATCCAAATTCTTCTTATGCCAAGGCAAGTGCCCTGTGTCCCCACTGCGTTTGAGGAAAGGTGGCCAGCAGAGCAGAAGCCCGTGGCCTGTGTGTGCTGAACTGGTCGTGCCTGGAACCACCTTGCTGCCGGTCCAGTCGTGTGAGCGGAGAGCCAGGGAAGCCCTCAGGCCCTTTTCCTTCCCTTCTCAAAGGGCCGCCCCGACACAGTGAGATGTGTCATCTGGACTTCCACAGGGTGATGGAGGAGGTCTAGGGATTTTCCAAGGAAAGTCTGGGCACAAATTCCCAGAATAGCAAATCACCGCAGATCCCCTGCTCCATACCGACCCGGAGTTCTGTAAATGATGACGGAGAATAGTGCTGCCTCAGAAATAATGCTTCAGTGGGTCAGTGTAAGGCTTATTTCTTAGAATCTGCCAGAACAGGAAAATCCACGAAGGTCTGAAACTTGCCTGAAAGGAAATGGAGCCCCGGTGTCTCTTTTGCTGTGAGGCTGTGGGTCCTGGGTTTTCCAGATCGGTCGTGAACACCTGTATCCTGTCCCATTGCTCCCCCCAGAGCTCTGGGTTTGTGGAAGCTGGTGTCCTTGTTTTTTCTTGAGAAAACATGCCCCGTTTCCACAGCTCAGATAGTCATCAGGAAACGTGGAGTGAAAGCTTTGTGATTAGGCTTTGGGTTCTCTGCTTGTGACATGACTGGGATTCGGATCATGGAAGAACCGGGGACGTTGAGCTCAGCTAGGCGTAGACTGACATCTAGCAAGTGGCTTTGGACAGGGAGGGGCCTTTCAGTGCAATCGCGATTTGCGCCGGCTGAGGTGCCTCGTGGCCGCCGGATGTGTTCACTCTGGCTTTGCCTTCATTGTAGCGATTTAAATGATCTGGAGATGCAGCCATGGAACCCACTGCACATCTTGCAAATAGCGATATTTATTGAAACCATGATGGGCCCTGAAAGGAAGGCTGCCTCATTTCCATACTAAGCATCTGTGCAGAGCCAGGCGGTGTGGCCTGCGGAAGGGCGCTGCGCAGAGAGGCGGTGCCCAGAGCCCTTGTTCCGGATCGGAGTTGGAGACCACTAAGCAGTGGCATCTCCGCCTCCCAGGGGGCCCAGGGAAAGGGCGCATGAGTGGTTCTGGCTGCCTTCTTTGCAGCATTTAAGGAGAATAATTTGTCTGTCTGAGGTGGGGTGCTGAAATGACAGGCCAATGTGTGCCGGCAGATGCTAGAATAAAACTGGTTGGAATCCACACACCTAGACTAGCTGGTGTCTCATCCTCCTCTCTGGAGGCCATAATCTAAGCCCTCAAAAATCAGCTGATCAGTTGGTTCAGACTGGCTACGCCGTTGAGCTCCGATCCTAGACACTAACTCCCTTTGCTCCCTATTTTGTGGGGCTGTAGCTCCTCATTTAGAGCCCGGCACACAGTAGGTCCTCAACAAATGCCTCTTCTCTTCCCTCACGGGGTATTCCGAAAAATACTGGCGCGCGTGGTGGTTGAGTTCTTTCCAATTACTATAAGTGGTGTTGTGTACATAACGATCAAGCCCAGAGTTAGGCTGTGTTGTGTCCTCATGTACATGGTCTCCCTCCCTGATCATCAAGCCCAATGATCTCTTGTTCAGTAGCTCTTACTGAGAACCTGCTGTCACCCTGGAGGGGACTTTGTCTTTCCAACTTAAGTGGTTTGAAAATAATCTCTTCGTCTCTAGTGGCAGGAGATGCCAAAGATAAAGACATCTCCTGGTTCTCCCCCAATGGAGAAAAGCTCACCCCAAACCAGCAGCGGATCTCCGTGGTGTGGAATGACGACTCTTCCTCCACACTCACCATCTACAATGCCAACATTGACGATGCCGGCATCTACAAGTGCGTGGTCACTGGCGAGGATGGCAGCGAGTCGGAGGCCACGGTCAACGTGAAGATCTTCCGTAAGAGCTTCCTCTGTCTCCCTCCATCTTCCCTGTCCTCTCCTTTGGCCAAAAGACACGTGGGCAGCAGGCAGAGTGGGATGGCAGCAGAGGGCCGGCTGAGGGCTTCTTCCTTTCCACTCCTTAAGTCTTTTCTGAGCTGACCTAATAGGAGCTCCGACTCCATTTGAGGAGTTCTTAAATGATCCTTGGCCAACTCAGAACTCACGACCCCGGTTCATGCTGATCCCAGGTACCTCCCTCTGGCCTGTGTTCTCTAATTTCAAATTACACAGTTCCCAGAGGGCTGTTAAGAGTTCCCCATCCCTTCCCCAAGTGTTGACTGACTGTTGTACAATTCAGGTTTTCCCTCTTATTTCACTCTCCCTGCTGCTAATGGAGTCCGGAGGCTCGGTGGGGTGTGGGGGATCATTATCTGAACACTCTGGGCCGCTCAGAGCTGGCAGTTCCCATTGTCATTGAAACCAGGTCTGGAGGTGGCATCTCATTACCTTGTTATCATGCATATACTCGTTGGCCAGTATAATGGTGGGTGACAGCTAATGGAAAGTATTGATTGCCGGAGTATTTACTGCCATTAAGCCCGCCTTTCTTCAGTTCTTCAGAATCCTCACTGCTCTAGGAAGGCTGAGTTTGGGGTGTCAGAGTGGGAGACAGAGAAAGGACTAATGACCAATCATTGTAGACTAGGTGTTCTACCAGTTCATTCCACCTGTGCTTTGTGTTTCATTGGCACTACCCCACATGGCAAGGAACACTTGGGAAAGACTCTTGTTTCCCTCCATAGACCCTTTTCTACACAAAGTATGATAAATTCAGCACTCAGTGAACAGGCATTGATTGCCAAACATTGATGCCATATTCCCCTGATTATACCAGCTGCTTTGCCTGGCGTCTTGGCTACGTATGGGGTGGGACCCTGTCCTGTGCAACTGGGTATATGGATTGAGAGTTGCCCACGGCTCAACCCAAGCAGTATGGCTCTAGCGTAAAGCGGTCTGCATGGGAGGACCAGCTGTTTCCCCTCACTCTTCTCTCGCTCATTTTCCAGAGAAGCTCATGTTCAAGAATGCACCAACCCCACAGGAGTTCAGGGAGGGGGAAGATGCCGTGATCGTGTGTGATGTGGTCAGCTCCCTCCCCCCAACCATCATCTGGAAACACAAAGGCCGGGATGTCATCCTGAAAAAAGACGGTGAGGCCTGAATTCCCTGGCAGCTGCCTTTCCCCCCAAGCTCCCCAAGTCCCCTAGGGTTTCCACCTCAGCCAGCCTCTGAAGCATTACAGCCCAGACTCAGATGCCAGTGTCCCCCAACCACATGCACTTTCCAGGTCCTGAATGGGTGTATGTCTGTAGCTTGTCCATTCAGGCACTTGACTTTCTCTCCAAAGAGAAAGACAAATTTCCAGTAGACTTTTGCTCTTGGCTGTATGTCAGAGCCAAGAACATATTCCTATATTTCAGCTTGAAGCCCCACCTGTAAGATTGCAGCTAGGAAAGAGGAAAGGCTCTGTGACCTGCCTGCAGATACCTGAGATCTCTGACTGATCCTTGGATGAACCCGCCTCTTGTCTCTTCTAGTCCGATTCATAGTCCTGTCCAACAACTACCTGCAGATCCGGGGCATCAAGAAAACAGATGAGGGCACTTATCGCTGCGAGGGCAGGATCCTGGCACGGGGGGAGATCAACTTCAAGGACATTCAGGTCATTGTGAATGGTGAGGAGATCTGTTCTTCCTGCTCTCTCCATTACTGCAACCTGGTTCCCCCAAATCATCCTCTGTAATTTCCTCTTTGGTCTGTTAAATAAATCCTGTCCTGACTCACATATCCATCTCAGCTGAATCCCTCCTCCTTACACAGCCTCTGGTTTGTTTTGTTTTTTCCTTAATACACTTGCCTTTTGGGTCTCCCTCAACTCCGAGGACTTCTAGTGCAACTCTTGAATGTCCTTCATTGTCTTACGGAACTGGAAACTTTCCCCATGCTTACCGATAAATTCTTACTCATCCCTCATTGTCCTTGATGCTACTGTAATCATGAGGTTAGTCCTCTGGCTCAAAGTTCAAAGAAAATATTATAATCAATTCAGTCCTCAGAATAGTCAGAATCCTGGGCCACGGGCTTATTAATTTTAATTTGCAGTGTCACATAAACACACCCGTGGAATCGATCTGACATTTACAAGATGTTTACAGGAAATTATAATGTCAGTACTAAGAAAATAAGTAAATCGTGGTCGAATTGTTTTGGCTGTTGATACATATTTTTTGCCAAATTCTCCCCCTCCCAGTCCTTTTGGTAGAAACAGTTTGTGCACACGGTTGTTTATGACAATCCCAGAGAAATGTCACTCGGTAAGCTGATGCATTTTGAATTGGTATATTAACCATTTAGCCACTGAGAACAGGCTTTTCCGACTTTTTCCAGTATCAAGAGCCTCCTTTTGGACATCAAGTTCCACTTACCATGGTAGTTGTAAGTTTAATACGCATTGACTAAGAAAATATATAATGATAAATAGCTAGTATAAGTTGAATACTATTTCTTAAGTCTAATACTATTTTTTAAATGAATAAAACATACTAATGTAGCTTCTAAAGCTGTATTGTTGGAAAACAGTATTATACGTTGCTATACATACAATGACATTATGTATTGTTGAAAAACACTGATGCATGTTTGTGGGTGCCTTATTTATTCCGTTTAGAGTAATTATTTTGTACACGTCTGAATTTAGATCCCTCACACTAGCCCTGCAGCTGCCCGGGACTCTTGACCTCTAGGCTGTGACCCTCCGACCTGAGGTCCCCCGGATGTGCCTCTTCTCTAGGCCACTGGGTCCCTCCGGGTTTTCACAGCCACCCCTGACAGTTCTTCTTTCCTTCAGTGCCACCCACCGTCCAGGCCAGGCAGAGCATAGTGAATGCCACCGCCAACCTCGGCCAGTCCGTCACCCTGATATGCGATGCTGAAGGCTTCCCAGAGCCCACCATGAGCTGGACAAAGTAAGAGACCGGCTCGTGCCTTTTATTAGGGACTAGTGGAGAAGGCGACGCCACAGAGCCTGCTCCGTGCTGGCATTTCAGTGCAACGGGTATGGGCTGCTTGGGAATATCAGCTCCGGTGTAGGATGGATCCTTTTCTGCAAGCTTCTCTTGCCTTGTGTGTCAGATCCCTTCATTTTCCGTTTGTGGGACAGAACCAGAGGGCATGGCCTTGGAGGCCCTCTTTGGAATGTTTGTAGGTGCAGTTTGTAAGCCCTTGGACAGAAACAGAGGTTTGGGTGGAGGAATCTAAGGCATATGTCGAAGTACAGTTTGGTGTGTTGACTGTATGTGAAGACCGAGTCTTCCCCATGGGCTCGATCTGCATTTTATGGAAACTGATTAAAAATAAACATCATACCTCTGTGGTCAAAATCATGGTACTTTGCATTTCTGTACCAATTAGGGACGGGGAACAGATAGAGAATGAAGAAGATGACAAATACATCTTCAGCGATGACAGTTCTGAGCTGACCATCAGGAAGGTGGATAAGAACGACGAGGCCGAGTACGTGTGCATCGCCGAGAACAAGGCTGGAGAGCAGGATGCATCCATCCACCTCAAAGTCTTTGGTAAGGACAGTTGGGGTCAAGGTCATTGCCCTGCCACACTTCCTCTGACCCTGCACGCTCAGTCCACCCGCAAGGCCCTGTCCACTCTGCCTCGGAATCTGTTCCAAGTGCAACCGCGTCTGCCAGCTGCCCCTCCTGAGCCCGACTCCGTGCCATCCGCCTCCTCCCCTGGTCAGTGAGACAGGCTCCCAGCTGGTCTCCCACACCCCACCAGTGCTCCCTTTCAGCCCCTCCCCACAGCAGCCAGAACGGCCTCAAGCGCCAATCCTTCCTTTAAGATTCTCCCATGGCTTCCCGTTACAACCGGAATGAAATCCAGACCAAACCTGAGCCGGCCCCTGCCTTCCAGGGCAGCCTCACCTTTCCTGCACTTTGCTCCTCACTCTCCAACCCCTCAGGCCCTCCTTCTGCGGCTCAGACACACCAAGCCTGTTCCTTGTCTTAGGGCCATTGCCCTCAATATTCCTTCCGCTTGGAGTGTCATTTCCCCAGATCTACTCTGAGCCGCCTTCTTCTCCTGCACCGTTCAGATCTCAGCTCAACCCACCTTCTCGATGAATCCTTCCTGCACTGCCTTGGCTGACACACCACTAACACCCCACCCACCTCCATCGAGCCCTTCTGTTGATCTTACTGTACCTTCTTCACCACACTTATCAAACCTGAACTGGTCTCATTTACGTCTTTGCTTTGGGGGCTGAGTCGTACCTCCACTGGGGATGTAACCTCCAAGGTGGTAGAGTGCCAGCTCTTCTTTTCCTCTCCTGCTCTATCTCTGCCACTGCAAGCAGTGCCGGGCTCGTGAAGGCCCTTAGTGATATCAGTGATCCCCAGGCTGACTGCCTGTGTCTCCTTGTTTCTTTCCCTGGCCTGTGTGAAACAGTGCCATCAAAGTCATGAGAAGCATCCCTACATCTCTCCTCTGTCTTCATAAACTCAGTTAGCTTCCATTCATTTAGAGCTGAAATGTGTTTTGACCTGACCTTGGAAAAAGGATTTGTGGCAGAGAAATGCTTAGCCCAGTGGCTGTCAACACTGCTCATGTTTTTGGTCCACCGTAGATGGTGCTGCTAGATGCCAGATAGGCAGCTCTGGTTCAAGGCTTCTCGCAGGTCACTACTGTGTGGGCCCAGGGAACCTGCCTGGGACCCACTTGTTTAGCCTGATTGAGAGAACCAATCCATGTTTGTAAACAAAGAGCTTTGAAACATCAAGTGCTTGTCTGCAATCAGACCTGCTAATCACAGGTGAATCCTATCTATTAATGACAATTGGGTTTAGAAATAGGTGATCAGTTTGGTTCATATCAACCAGATATACTGGAGAGTGAAAGCTAATAATGGTCTTGGAAAATATTCTTGATAGTTTTTTTCTCTAATTCTCTTCCCCAGTTATTCTCATTTCAAGTCTTTCCATGGTATAAAGACAGACGCCTTTGTTGATGTATTCCTTCATTTAACAAATATTTACTGAACGTCAGTGCTGCTGGATAGAGGGGCAACAGAGACAAGTCTGATGTCCCTCTGAGAGACACGAGGAGGGAGAGGAACACATAAGCATATAAACTATAATAGTGCCAGCCAACAACATTTGAGTGTCTGCTATTGGCCTAGCCATTGCCAAGGTTATGAGGATGAATAACGTGCTCTGTGTCTTTATCAATGGGCTCGTGGACTCACACTGATGACCAACACTGATATTTTTTTTCTTTTTTTTTTAAATTTTATTTTATTTTATTTTTTTAACATATGAAATTTATTGTCAAATTGGTTTCCATACAACACCCAGTGCTCATCCCAAAAGGTGCCCTCTTCAATGCCCATCACCTACCCTTCCCTCCCTCCCACCCCCCCATCAACCCTCAGTTTGTTCTCAGTTTTTAAGAGTCTCTTATGCTTTGGCTCTCTCCCACTCTAACCGCATTTTTTTTCCTTCCCCTCCCCCATGGGTTTCTGTTAAGTTTTTCAGGATCCACCTAAGAGTGAAAACATACGGTATCTGTCTTTCTCTGTATGACTTATTTCACTTAGCATCACACTCTCCAGTTCCATCCACGTTGCTACAAAAGGCCAGATTTCATTCTTTCTCATTGCCACGTAGTACTCCATTGTGTATATAAACCACAATTTCTTTATGCATTCATCAGTTGATGGACATTTAGGCTCTTCCCATAATTTGGCTATTGTTGAGAGTGCTGCTATAAACATTGGGATACAAGTGCCCCTATGCATCAGTACTCCTGTATCTCTTGGGTAAATTCCTAGCAGTGCTATTGCTGGGTCATAGGGTAGGTCTATTTTTAATTTTTTGAGGCACCTCCACACTGTTTTCCAGAGCGGCTGCGCCAGTTTGCGTTCCCACCAACAGTGCAAGAGGGTTCCCGTTTCTCCACATCCTCTCCAGCATCTATAGTCTCCTGATTTGTTCATTTTGGCCACTCTGACTGGCGTGAGGTGATATCTGAGTGTGGTTTTGATTTGTATTTCCCTGATGAGGAGCGACGTTGAGTATCTTTTCATGTGCCTGTTGGCCATCTGGATGTCTTCTTTAGAGAAGTGTCTATTCATGTTTTCTGCCCATTTCTTCATTGGAGTATTTGTTTTTTGGGTGTGGAGTTTGGTGAGCTCTTTATAGATTTTGGATACTAGCCCTTTGTCCGATATGTCATTTTCAAATATCTTTTCCCATTCCGTTGGTTGCCTTTTAGTTTTGTTGATTGTTTCCTTTGCTGTGCAGAAGATTTTTATCTTCATGAGGTCCCAATGGTTCATTTTTGCTTTTAATTCCCTTGCCTTTGGGGATGTGTCAAGTAAGAAATTGCTGCGGCTGAGGTCGGAGAGGTCTTTTCCTGCTTTCTCCTCTAGTGTTTTGATGGTTTCCTGTCTCACATTCAGGTCCTTTATCCATTTTGAGTTTATTTTTGTGAATGGTGTAAGAAAGTGGTCTAGTTTCATTCTTCTGCGTGTTGCTGTCCAGCTCTCCCAGCACCATTTGTTAAAGAGACTGTCTTTTTTCCATTGGATATTCCCAACACTGGTATTTTTAATGACAGTCCATTGTAAGGACTTCATAATGGTGATGTGCATGGTGTTGCATAGAAAAAGAGGATGTGTGGTCCTGTGGGACAGAAGTCAGAGAGATTTTCACAAATGGTGTGCTATTTCACAAGCAAGGGCTTCCAGGGTGAAGCAGGGAGGGGGCATGGGCAAGGACCTCAGGCCACACACACACAGGCACAGAGGCAGGAAGGACTCGTGTTACGTTGAATGTGAGCTCCTTGTAGATGGGGACTGTGAACCCCCAGCTGCCAGGACAGTGCCTAGCAGATCTCAGGTGCCAGAATTTGCATAAATGAAGGAATAGCAGTTTATGTGAATGAAGCACATTGTATATGGCAGGGGGAGGAGTCCAGGAATGTGTACCCATCACTTGTCTTGGGAAATTCTTAGATATTAGCCCCAGGAGGTAGTAATAACACCCAACACGAAGCAAGTGCTTGTAGTATGTCAAGCACTGTGTGAAGTTGTGTCTATAAACTGACTCTTACTCCTCAGCACAACCCTGTGAGGTAGATCTCATTATTGTCCTTACTTTACCAATGAGGAAACTGAGCACAGAGAATTGAGTGACCTACCCAAGGAGCCAGGATTCAAACCCAGGCAGTTGGCTTTGAGGTCCCTACTACTCAAAGTTACTACTTTGGGAGTTACTACTCTGTGAAACTCAACTCAACACATACTGCCTCTGAATTGCAGATGGAATGACTCGGAATGCTGAAGTTAGTGGGCGCTCTGCCTTGCTCACCATGGGCAACATTGTTTCTCTGTAGAAGTACACTCCCTTCTAACTTGGCTGGTCAGGAACAGAGCTTGGCTTCTCTTCCAGGCCTCTCTGCTGCTGGCAGCTGCCCTGGGAAGGAGGCGTGGGTAGTAAGTCAGGAGCCTCATGGGGCCAATGTAGAGGAAAGAGCTGGAGGTCTGGGGAAGGAGGTAACCAGGCAGGGAATGTAGGATGCAGAAACTGAGGCGAGGCACCATTTGTCATTCTGCCCGCCTCTCTCACCACGCATCTCTCGTTCTGTGCCCCCCCCCACACACACACACACACAGTTTCTTCCCCGAGATCGCACTGGGAGAACATATGTTAGTCCAGAAGAGTAAATAGACGAGAAGTGGCCAGACTGCAGAGACAGGTAAGCAAATCACCGGCTCCTAGGGACCCCATCCGAAATGGGAGTCCTCCTCTATGATATCCAGGGGAGGGTTTGCATTGCCTCTTTGGAGTAACCTGGTGCCTCGTGCACACACCCCTTCCCCTCTCCATTTCACATTCTTAACCTCCTCTTCTGCCTCCTTTGGCCTCCCTTGGTTTAGGAGATTGGTAGTAAGGCCAAGGTGGGGGGGGTGGCTAGTTAGGGCTCCATCCTTCTTTCCTCCATCCCTCTCCTTCCCCTTGGTTTGCCATGGGACCAGCACTAAGGAGAGAAATGAGGGAACAGGCTCCCCATTGGCAGCAGAGTCGGCAGCAGTGGGGCAGAAGAGCAAAGAAACCAACAGCTTAGACAGTAGAGAAGCACACAGAACTCCCCTGATTCCAGAAGGGAAGGCAATTAGTATGTATGGAGCATATCTAAATTAGACACTGCCGTAATTGTACCTTACTGACATCATTTTTTCCTAAGAAAGGGGCACGTTCTAGCATGCCTTGCCCTAGTTATCAGCCAGAAGCTCTTTTTACTAAGTAGTTACATCCTACCTGTCTTTAAATTTGGCAGTGAATTTCCATTGCTTTTCTCCCCATGGGCCCTTCTAAAAAAGTATTTTTGTCTCCTCATATTCCTATTATGCTCGCATGAATGCTCTTGAGGCCTCATGCTGCCGTGGGCTGAGGCCAGTTCACCAGTGGGTTCGCTTCACTGACCCCTTAGGACCAAAACAGCCCTTGTGAGTTACCACACAGTATAAAGCCTGAAGGAAGGTGTGCCTGGTCATGCCCAGCCTCTCTGTTCAGACAAGCAGGGCCCCAGAACCCTCCTTGGGCTGGGGATGTAGGAGTCTGGATTGGAGTGGGAATAGACAAGACCACTCCTTAGTGGTGGGGTGCAGAGCCATGGGCATGCTGGAAGAGGAGAGCCAGTGTGCTTGGAAAACTCCCAAGGACAGGTGTTCTCACAGGGAGGTCCATGGGGAGATGTACAATGGGACAGTCTGAGGCATTAACTCCCATAGCAGCAGGTGGAATATAAAATGGGGATCCACAGTCAGGGGCCCACAACAGACATTAATTAAAATGGTACAAGTACCATCTGAAGATAAAACCTGGAGCTATTCCTGTAGATCCTGGGTTGCAGAGGGAAATGCATCTGTCCCCGTTGGCCTGATGATGCCCACTGTCCCAAGGTAGTTATGTAGAGAATCCCTTCTCCCACTCAAGGGTGTCCTGATTTGGACAGGAAATTATATTGGTATCCTATCTCCAAGGCAATATTCTAAGCCTTCAATTACTTCTCACAAGAGCCTTGCTTCTGTAGTGCAGAGAGGTTAAGTCATCAGTGAAAAGCTTGCCTTCCTTCCCAACAGCCCTCTGTAGACCATCTGAAATTAGCTATTGTTAATAATATTTTTAGTAAGAATACATTTTCCTTTTTTCTAAAGATGTGTACAGTGGACCTTTTGTAACCCACAAAACCAAACATTAATAGGTGTTAACTATACCTTGTCTGTCTTCTGTTAACCTTTTGCTGCCAGGACCAAGTTCAGGGGGTCAGAAAAAGGCCAGCAAACACCGTCTCAGTCACAACATCCATCGAGCTTTCAAGAAGCCAAAATTCAGCCTTCCTATACTGCCTCCAGACTTCAAAACAACTGTCCAGTTCAGTGAATTCAGTCGTTAGGCTGAATTTTATTTATTTTTTAACACGCTTCGATCTGTGATTTTAACAGGGTAGAAATTCAGCTTTTATCTTTGTAAAACCTCCTGTCCAGCTACACTTAACAATTGGTCCATTCAATATGAGTTGTGACCACCTGGAAAATCCTATTTATCAAGATAGACACAAAACCTTCCAAGGGGAAAACCTCACTCAACTGGACTCCATCAATTCCAATTTGTGATCATTTGGCCACATTGGATTGAGATGTGCCTATGTGCTTGCCATCAAAAAAGGATTTGCCGAGCAGGCTGGTTAGTACAGATTAACTGTGGCAGAATATTTGATCTATAGGGGTAGTTTTATATAGAAGCAGATATTTGCTACAGAAAATGCACAGCCTTGCCAATGCTTTCTCTTTATTAAAGCAAAATCGAGCACCTCAACTTGTAGGATGTATATAGGCAGTAGTTCATTAACCTACTTGGGGGTACCGTATGAATGTGAATGTAAAGGAAATGCAGTTCTTTCCAAAATTATCCGTAAATTTGATTTATTTCTCTTTTGTTTGTATATCTAGCCTGGTCTTTCTCCTCCATTAGTGAAATAAGTTACATTTGTGTAGTGTTATCTTTTCTCTTCCATGGAAGGTTTAGCAATTTCAGAGTATAATTGTTTTAAATCAGGAAAAGTCAATTTTCTCTAATGTTTTAACATTTAACTCAGCTTTCGAATCCTTGTGTTTTCTTGCATTACCCAAAACATTTGGAAAATGAACCCATCTCATCTCCTTCCCATCCCAGCCCACCCCACAGCCCCTAACCCATCACTCGCCATATTTCCTTCCTGGAGTCAATGCGAACCCAACTCCCCCCTCCAGCAAGACGCTCAGAGTCATGTCAGCACCTTCTCATCCCCTCTTTTGTGTCTTGCCATGCCTCCTTTGCCCTCTGTTCCCTTGGCACTTCCTGTGAAACCTGCTCTAAGTACCTCTCTCAAAGCTGACCTTCCCCATCTGTCCCCCACCCCAGACCACCCAGTTCGGGACTGTATTAAGCCACATCTGGGGCACGGCCAGAGCTTCCAAATTGGTTTTCCCACCTCAAGGTTTCCTCCATTCTAAATCATCTTGAGTTTTTCTAGATTAACCTTCTTGAAGTACAAATGGCCATTTCATTCCTCTGATCAAACACCGCCAGTGGGCCTCCATCAGCCACCCAAGATCATTCAAAGCAAGTGTTTTAGCCAGGCAGTCATGATCCCTGTGCCTGGGACCAGCATCGCTTCCCCCTGCCGTGATGTACAAACACCAGCTCCTGCCACACTGCCCTCTTCCCATGTTCTCGCTTCTTTGCTTTCAGTCAAGCAGGTTTCTACACTTGGAATGACTGTCTCTATCCCAAAGTTCCATGTGTTGAAAGTCTCATGGCCCAGCCGGGACACTTTCCCCTCATGAAGGTTCCAGCCAGAGGAGCAATCTTCCTCTGCCCCGCACCTTCTCCACCCACTGCCCTTAGCACTCTTACTCTATGGGATCTTATTTCTCTGGCTATCACATCAATGTTGTTGTATGCCCATTTGCACACTCCTTGAGGATTCCATTCTTTATCTCCTACAACACCTGGAATAGGTTCTTAACACCTAGTAAGCACATAACCTTCGTTGAATGGGTGCATGTTGTAACTTAAACCCAGAAAGCTCAAAGGTCAGATAGACTCATTAACAAGTCTTGTCTTTTCAGCAAAACCCAAAATCACTTATGTAGAGAACCAGACTGCCATGGAACTAGAGGAACAAGTCACTCTTACCTGTGAAGCCTCAGGAGACCCCATTCCCTCTATCACCTGGAGGACTTCTACCCGAAACATCAGCAGCGAAGAAAAGGTATGATGTCCCCCAAGAGTTTCAGGGCCATGGGATGCAGGCTCCAAGCAGATTGTGTCTGCCCATGCCCCGTTCTCTTCGATGAGCCCAAAGATAGGATGCAGACACCAGAGGCCATGCCAGGTCCTGTGGCCTCCGTCCTCCAGCCTGCCTGGCTGTGGCCTCACCAGTGTCCCTTTACAGTGGAAGGACCACAGTTTCTTGCAAAGATTTGCAGGGTTGTGATATTAGTGGGCATGGTCAAGTTAGACGTTCTGGGGAGGAAGGGGGTAGTGATTTTGGATTATGGAGCTATGAGGTGCGAGGAAAAGCCAAGATCCTGGTGCCCCAGCTGTTCCTACCATCATCACGAGGCGACCCAGGGAAGTGTCGCCCAGAAATAGCGGGGATCAGAATGAGCCCTATTAATTCTTTTCCTTGTGTTTTGTAGACTCATGCTGTACATGCACTATACGCACAAAAGCTTGGTTGCCTTTGTGTCTGCCTGTATTTTCGGTCACATTTGGATATCATTTTGTTCTGAAGGCAAAAATAATTAGCAGTTTCTACATGATGATTATTCCACTGGGTTCTACAGTACATTCACTGAGAGTTTAAGCACATGGCAGCGACCTTCTTGGTAAATTGAAATGACTGGGAAAATTTAGCTTTAAAGCATGTAGATTTATAGGCCCCCGGAAAGCTATCTTTATTATTGACAATATATAAAAATTTAGATAACCTTACGTCATTGCAGCTCTTTGCTGCTGAGTGGGCCAAAAGCAGGAGGAAGAAACAGCTTGGTTTCAGAGCAACTTAAAGCCTCTTATGGCACATCTCCAGTCTCCTCTCATATACCCTCTAGTAATGGGCTTCATTTTAGTTGGCCAAAATTTTGTCACCTATTCAGGAATAATGGCCTTAGCCTTAAAGAACATTTATAATGGATTGCTTATTGACCTGAATGTCAAAAATGATAGATCTTCACTCTTCTGCCTGACTAAAGGAAATCCCTAGAGAGGGTAAACTAAAATAAAGTCAAAAAGAGATAGTGTGAAATGCCAGAGCCACGTTTGGGATTTGCATTTGAGGATCTGATTTCTGCCCTGTTAATAGAAAGCAAACTAAATCAAAAGGGATAGAAATTGCTGTTCCAAAAAGCCCATTATTTTTTTTTTGCAAGTTTTACCTCCACAGTTGAATTCCACTTAACAAAAACTCAAGGAACTGCTAAGTATTTTTGAGACTCACATATGCTGTTCGATATTGTGAAAACCAACCGGATTAGGAAATGTGGTGTTTACTTGGATACTTTCTTTATCAACATTGGAATTAAACCCTAAGCTCAGATTTCAGCTCCCATCGTATGTGTTACATGGATTGAATGTACATTTCAGGGCTTAAACCACAGGGCTGCTGCTCACCAGATTTTTCTCTATCAGGCTTGTGAGTAGATTTGTCCAGAATGAACCAGTGTATATCGTTGACCTACAGTAAAGGACAGAAATAATATCTATCCCAGATGAATGATGCTTTTAAATTCAATGTCTTTTCTAGGAATAGCTCAACATCTAAGCTATACCAGAAGGGCCGTTAAGATTTGTGCCTACCCTAAGTTCTTTAATAGGTGGTCACTTCTGCCTTCTATCTGTGAATTCATTTTTACAGAAAGAGAACAAATAACCAGGCACTAATACACACTCATACTTACTAAGTAGTGAAACCAAAGGTATCCAACAGAGACCATCTCAGGCCAAGTAGGTACTGTATAATTCAGTTATCAGTGTAGATCACTGGTCTCAACCTGAGATAATTATGGAAGGCCAGCCACATATATTGCATTGTGGTTCCTTTTACTACATACAGACTGTCTTCAAGTCTACTTGACGTGACATTACTGGAGCATGAGTGAATCGATATTAGAACAAGTCCTCCAGACCAGCCAGTGAGATGACACCAGATTAACACACTTGCCTAAATGAACCCCTGCATATAAAAGTTGCCATTTCTATCAGTTATATATTGACATCAAAGAGGCTTGCTCTCTGTCCTACACTGAGGATAGCTTGTAATGAATAGAGCGAAGATGGCCTATTACAGGTGCCGGTTGGACTCCAGGTAATAAATTTCACTTTTACCTGGCAGCGGCCCGTCATGTTCTCCTCCACCTGAAGGTGCGTCGTATATAATCAGGTACCAAGATGATTAGAGTCACTGCAGCATAGAAGTGAGAGAAAACAGTTGGCTTTTTACAATCAGGCTGATACACTAAGCAGATAAAAATAGCCACTTGTGTCTAACCGCGGAGGCCAGGAAGTCTCCTGAGAATTAGACCGCGCAAAATGCTGGAATCATAGAAGGCAGGAAGGGAGGCCCTATTCCAGGTTGTCTAGTCTCACCTGGCACTCCCTTGCCAGCATATCTGCCAGAAAGCCCCATGGCCACTCCCTGAAGGGTGATGGCGACCATCCTCTGCAAGACAGCTGGCCAGCACTGGTGATCGGGAAGGTCTGCTTCCTTGCCCCTTCCGCTCCGTCTTCCCACCTCTGCCACTCAGTGCCCTGTGTGAGGGCTCTTGGATTCTCCACTCTTCTTCCCTTAAACACACTCAGTGGTCTTCCTCATTTCTGGGGTCATGGGTTCCCCGCCTTGTGCTTTCTAGTGGTCCCAGTGGTCCCAGTCCAGTGACACTCCCCTGAAGTTTTATGGTGCCTAGTGTAACTAATGCAGTCTTCCGTGCAGCTCTGACTCCCTTGATCTGGACACCACCATGCAGTTAAAGTTGCATTGGCCCCTGCAGCGGTTTCCTCATTGTGTTGCCTCATGTGGAGCTTGGGGTCAACTAAAATTCTCAGCTCTTTTTTATCTGAACAGCATTTGAGCCACATAGCCCCTTATCCTGCTCTTATGCAATTGGTTGCTTCACCTAAAATGCAGAATATTATATTTATTTCTGCTAAAAGTTGTGTTTTGTTTATTGCAACCCCATGTTTCTCAGTGGTATCAGTGGCACTTTGGGAAGGCACTTCCTTCACTGGGATGGTCCTGTGCATGGCCAGAAACTCAGTACCAATAGCTCCCTTCCTTCTAGATGCCAGTAGCCACCTCTAATCACCTCGATTACCAAAAATGCCACCCATACAAACTCTTTCTGGCTTGAGAACCATTTCAGTCCATCCTTCTAACCAGGCAAGTCTGGCTTTTATCAGAACTGTCCTTAAAGGTCTGTAGGTCTAGGGCATTTCGAGCCTCAGGGGCCCCCCTGTTCTATTCACGTATTTTTAAAGTAATGAGGTCTAACACTCAGTGGTGACCCCACTTCCTTCACAAGGCCCAAAGGCAAGCAGTTCAGTAGCCTTCCCCATGCAGCTGTCATCCAGTATCTGTATTAGCTATTGGCTCCAACCTTGTTTGAACACTTACTTGAAATATCTTGGTCTAAGTCTCTGATAAAAATGTTGACTCGGACAAGGTCACGTGCAAAGTCCTTAGAGTGCTACCAGGGCCTTCCTCTGGGTCACTGGCTTGGAAGGCAGAGCATCCAATATCATGGTGCTCCTCATGATTTTGAGGACTTTTGTGGAAGGTTCAATGATTTCCTTTTTTTTTTTTTTTATTTTTTTTGAATGTTTATTTATTTTTGAGAGAGGCAGAGACAGAGTGTGAGTGGGGCAGGGGCAGAGAGAAAGGGAGAGAGAACCCGAAGCAGGCTCCAGGCTCTGAACAAGCTGTCAGCACAGAGCCTGATGTGGGGCTGGGACTCACAATGGGGCTTGAACTCAAAAACTGTGAGATCATGACCTGAGCTGAAGTTGGATGCTTAACCAACTGAGCCACCCAGGTGCCCCTCAATGATTTCTTTAATAAAACTGGTTACAATATAAGCTAATTACAGCAACTTGGTCTTTTGATTCATTGCCAGTTAAGTCTAGTGTTTGTCTAGTATTACCCTTCTTAAGAGGAGAGAAAAGGCTTTCAACCATAGGCACAGAGTTAGTAACTTTCTAATGGAAAACTGATGTTCCTCTTCATTAAAAAAAGAAGAAGAAGAGAAAGAAGGGGTGGGGGAAACAAGCAAAAGCCAGTACACTGAGCCTGATTGTCAAAATCTATCTGATCGCATCTCTGGGTTCAGTCCAATCACTCCTTCAAGACCGATTACTATCAGTCTGCTAAGCTTCAGCTAGTTGAGTTGGTTTTGCTCAACAACTGATAACAGGTAGGCTACATTTGGGTCATTAAGATCGTTAGGGTAGATCACCTGTCTGAAAGTTAATCCATTTCTTAATCTCCATTATGTTGGCCCAAAACAAACAAATACAAGCAAACAAAAAAAAACCCTTGAAACAAACCATATTTGAACATCATAATGGGTCAGTTTGATCATTGTGTCTGGAGGACATTGTGATAATGCAGGTACAAAGAAAGTTTGCACATCCACATCATTTCATTGCTCATACTACCAAGACTCATTTTAAATATTGCCACGTATGTGAGTGAGTGGGGCTAACTTCCAGGTACCATTTACATACTGAGCGAGACCTCTGGGTGATGATTTGCACAATCGGTCACTATCAGAACACGTTCTCTGTGTGCGTATTTGAACCTTTTATTTGAACATGCCTTTGAAATGACTGGTAAAGAAATGTATACGAAGCCTTAATATTTAAGGAAAAGAAGAGGGGCAAAGAGTTGAGTCTAGAACAGGTAGAAAAAAATGGAACTTCCTGAACCTCGAGTCTTTAGCTGACAGAGTATCCCACAAATCCCACAAATAAGAGAGACCTTTGAAATTCTGGATTCACTGAAAACTGGATCTTTCTGTCACCGGGGATAATTCCTCATTAATGCAAACCAGGTGCCCACGTATAAACACTGGAAAAGGTGCCTATGATAAGCAATTAGAGTCTGGCATATTCAGGGTGTGGGCAGAGGTATAGCAGGGTCTACTTTAGGCTAAGTGTAGGGATGCTTCACTGTACATATTCCTGCAGACTCGTATGTGAGGTAATAAAACGTGAATATTAAAAGGACCTGGAACTTAAAATTTCTGGAGCATGGCTAATCATATCCTAATTTGTCTTATGTGTGTATATTTGCACATCAGATTGTCTTAAAGTGAACTACACACCATCACCAAATTATCAGGGCCAAGGCATATCCTACCACTCCCATCGGGCACACAGGCATGTCGTCAGGCTAGTGGAGGCGTTGTGTTACTAGCAACTACTTCTCAACGACACAAAACCCTAGTGATTTGGGAGAGGTACAAGAAGGATCAGATTTGAAAAACAAGTAACTCCATATGAGATAGCCCTTTAAAAAAGTCTTGATTCATGCAGCCCTGGCATGTGACAGACAAGCTTCTCATTGGCGGCCACATTTGACATGCTGGCACACCGACACATGGTGCATGGTCCTCTGTCCTCACTTTTTTCTTCATTCCAGCATCACGTGACATAATCCAACCTCTCCATCCTCATTTCTCACAAAAGCTCTCTGCATTTAGTGGACTCCTACTAAATGTTTGCTAACCATTTGCATCTCCTGGATTGCATTGCCTTGTCTCTGGTATCTGTTCTCTCCTTTTTCCATCTGAACATCAGGGACAACCAGGCAGTCATGCCATTTAATAAAAAGAACAACTGCAGGTAGGATGTTTTTGAAACCCAGTATGAAAACGGAAAAACTCTAAGTGTAGGAGTTCCCCGAGTGCCAGATATAAAATATGCAGACGTGGGTAGGAAGACACCCAAACCTCTATGCTTCTGAGCTGACTCCCTCCTCTGTTTGATGTCGATGGTGCACGCTTGAGCCTGCATGCCATCCGGGCGTTCCTCTGCCCCTGAGAACTGACTGGAGCCTGCCTCAGCACTCAGAATTTGGTGTCCTGGAAGTTTCCTGATCAACAACTTTAAGCACTTCATACTTAACCACTCCTAATGTACCTCTCTGCTCCTTTTTTAGTTCCTTTTTAGAAAATATAAACGTGATTTTTAATAGGATGCATGCAATGAATTATAAAATGCATGAGCACAAAATGGCATTCGTATTTTTGTGATAAGCTGTCTAATAGAATCCAAAGGAGGAAACATACTCTATGAGTATCTCTAGACTTTATAGTCAGAACTAATAGCGACATGAAATAACTACGAGAAATATTCAAGATGTTCTGGAACAGGAGCAGTCTGCTGTGTCTGCTGGTACCCCTGTGTATGTCTACCAAAGATTAGGAAAGCCTTCTCCTTTGAATTATACATCTTAATGTGCATAAGGGGGTGGGGAAAGCTTACCATAAGCTAAACCCTAAATTCAGTTGGGTAATAAACACACCATTGAAAGTGAGCCTTGGAAAAAGTTCTGAGTTGAAAAGAAGCTGCATGTGCACGGAATGCAGTGTGATACATCAATTCTCTGAAGCAACATGTTGTAAAATTTTACTGCTTTCTTGTTGTGTTTTATATCTTGTTCTCTCCAGGCTTCGTGGACTCGACCGGAGAAGCAGGAGGTATAGCTTACCTGACCACTAGCCAGTCTTTAGTTTCGAAAGCATCGCAGTTTAACTCGCCATTACAGTTTAATAACCAGACATGCTAAACTAATTAGTCATCTAGTTAGATTAAAGAATAGGTCAATAGTGGTAGACGTTACTTGGCAATAGTGTCTTAGGATGAGCAAGCAAGCTGTGTTGGGAGTGGATGAACAAATCCTTATTACTTCTTAAAATTGGATCTTATTCTCTTGCTGGTGCTGGTAAAATCACCTCCAGGTAATTATACTTACAGAAATAAATCGCTCCAATTCCCAGGCCAGGCATTTTGAAATGATGAGATTTTTTTTTTTTTTTTTTTTTTTTTTTTTTTTTTTTTTTTTTGCCTCTCACCTGGTTGATGTGGCTTTGGGTCATAAAGTCACAGAGTTAGTGTCTAAAAACCCACTCAGCCCTTTCCAGCTCAACTCATCTTGTTGCTCGCTTTATTCTAGAATGATCAGTCCTGGTAAATGATCACATCCCATTTCATGTCACAGCAATGCAGATGACATCTCTCCTTGGTTTCCCCAAATTGCTAAGCATACCTATGTTACTTTCTTAGAGGATTAAATTTATGAGGTTTGCATGATTTGGCACAAATGGTTTTAGAAGTCATTAGCGTTTAGCCTTTGAGATTTCTCTGACTGCTTCCTTCCATTTGGGTAATGTGGGACCTTGTTTGAAAACTAAAGCTAAATATTAATCTTTAGATTTTAATGTTACACACTCAAGACCCTAGTTACAATCAGGCCTATCTTTCTTTCAGTGATTCGTGTAAGTGAAAGATAGCAAAATAAAAACTAGTATACTTTAGATGAGGTTCAAGGATCGAATCCATAAATATTTTTTAAAAAATAGCTTTTGTCTCTTCTCCAGAGGAAACTTTGATATTTTAATACTACAAATGTCGAATATGGCAATCCTATACACTGTGTTTTAATTAGGTAACTCTTTCCTCTTAGTTTTCAGAAATGATAATTATTCGGAACACATAACTCATGTGTTCAGATCGTGGCTGTAAATATTTAATGCTGTTTAGTATTGAAGAGTTGACTGCCCATCCCCGGGCACTGATCCTAGTTTCTACACATGAACACACTGCCGTGATCAAATCCAGTGTACAATAAGCTGTCTTTGTTTCCTACCTTCTTCCATGTCATGGGGGACCATAGTCAGGTGCTCGTCTCGCTGAAATGCCTCCCTCCTGTGGCACAGGGATCACTTAGTGCTGTCCCAGCCTGGCTGTTTTATTGCCCCAAAGTCACAGACCCATTGGGATTGGGGACAGGAGAGAAGAGGGGTTAATTATCAGCCACTCCTCAGTAACTACAGATCTCATTCTATTTGACCTTCTACATCTTCCCCTGTCATTCTGATTTAGACCTGGCTGGAGGGGGACGTGAGATTTATCAGGGAGCGTTAAGGGAGGTTAAGAGAATTATTATTATAAGTGGAAATCCTAGGTTTACTCCCTGGAAAGCAGACAACTCACTTCCGTTTTCCAGAAGTATCCTTATCTTGAGTATCTCACTTTGGACATAATTGACTTTCAAGTGAGTGCCATCCCTGGGGCTCAGAATTTCCTCCTGTTTGTCTCATTCAAAGATGAAGACCATAAGTCCAGATGAGCTCCAAAGAAGGTTACTGGGTTATGGCCAGTTTCGTTCTGTAAGCTCTGAGAATTAGCACTTTTTCCTAGAAGAAGGGACACAAAAATGTTCTGATGAGAAGAATAGTTGTGATGGCCCTTCATGCTGTTTTTGCAAAACAGGGTTTTCTTGTCACAGGTGTTTTTCCCTTCTTGCCCAGAGATCATCTGCTTCCTCTGCAAGCCTGGACTTTATCAGCATGACTCCTGGTCTGGATGGCTTGTGGGTAGCAGTCCCTGACTTTGTCCCTGTGTGAGAGTCAAACATTTCAGAGGGAAACAGTCTAATTGCACTGGAGTCTGTCTGCTTCCCCTTGGAGGGAGAACTGGGCATCTGGCAAATTCCCATTATCAATCCTGTCGCGAGCCACTGCAAAATAAGAATTCTCTGTAGAGGGCTGTCTACTGGTCTGTTGACAACATTAAAGGAGAAAATTTTTCCAGAGAAATTTAGAACACATAGAAGGGGGGAAGAGTATAGCTGTCAATGAAACCACTTCCCAAGCTTCTCTTCAACCTTTTTCTAGAATATTCTGAGTAAAGACTGCTCATGCCCTGTTTCATTGTGATTTGTTACTGTCCTACTCTTAGTTCCGCGACTCTCTTCTCATCTTTTGCTGCAATATTTCTTCTATTGTGGAAATATTCTCTTGACTTCCCAAAGATCCGGTCAGTTTTCCATGTTTGTGGGTGCTGGGCCCAGGACAAGCTGTGCCTCTATGACAAACAGTCATTGCTCAGCCACTGGCTGGTATCACTAGCAGCTGAACCTGTGTTCTCACTGATACAACCAAAAGGGTGGGGCGGGGCAGGGCAGGGTGGACCTCAAATCCTTTCTGCCTTTGTCCTGCTCTGTTGGGGACAGACAGAAGTGACAAGCAGATCAGGTCAGCTCTTTAGAGATACTTACTGGTGTGGCTTCATGCTTTCGATGACACTAGATCTGCTGGGTTAAAATTTATATGGCTCATGGGAGTCACCACTCGGGAATATTGGGACAACCCTGTCAGCCCACAAGATAGGGGGGTCCGAGGACCCAGTATCTTCAGCAAACCGGATGTCTCAAGGCTTACTAGCCAAGTGCTCCACGTCTGTCTGTTGTCATCTCTCACTAATGTGTGGCATCTCCTCAACCACTTAGCCTGGTAGACTTATGGTTCAGGTGGAGTTGAGAGCTATGGGCATCTGGGCATTCCCCTGAGAGTGGGGTGGCCCTCGCAGAGGTAGGCAGTGATGATTTTGTTCAGCACTCTGCCTCCTTGCCAGCAGTGGTATTCCAACTTCCAGATATGAGAACCTCAGTGGGGCTTAAATGCCTGAGAAGGATTAGGTCCATTAGTGATGGGCAGATCTGTGGAGACTGCCCCACAAGGCCAATGGGACCTTCCTTTTGAGCTGCCTAAACTGGCTGCTGTATGACATTGCAGTTCTGAGTCCCAGGCTTCCAAACCAGCATGTCAAAAGAATCTGAAGCAGGTGTTCGATTCCCTAAAGGCTCAACCCCATGGATGACAGATGCCATATGGAGAACACTCACCTGTCCATGTCCACAGAATAGCATATGCTGGAGATAAGAGTGTAGCCCAGCCTATGAAGAGCAAGACTCCTTCTTCAGATTACCAACTTTCTTGAGGATTTGAACTTGGGCAACATGCCCAGACTAGGCCAGCAACCATTTTAGAGTGTCAAGGCAAAGGCCCCTTGGAAATATTACAGTACCCATTGCCTAGGGGTCATATGCTTATTCCCTTTTTGACCAGCCACTGTAATTCCAGAGACTCAGGAAGCCAACTGTGGTCTTAGGGGCTAGAAAATGGTGGTGAGTGTGGTGTCATGGATCCCAGATCTGCCTGAGACTCTGTGCCACTGTCCCTGGAGAGAAGACCCAGCTACCCCTCACTTCCACTCACCAGCTCCTGATCATTGAGTTGTCGGACTTTCTCTTGAATGAAATTATTTTACTTTTAAGCATTCAGGAAAGTGAGGCATCTGTAGAAATATAGGTTTCTTGCATAATTTCTTGCAGTTGGCACATTCGGATTTCCCAGTATGTGTGCCTGCACTGTGGAACTGGCAGACGGGCAGACTCCTGGGAGGAAAGCATAGGGGTGCAGGTTTCCCAGAATCCCATGGAGCAAGGCTGTTGCTGCTGGAGTATCTGCTAGCCAGGACTTTCACTTCCATTTAAGACATGCCACACAGGGTTGTCTTGGCGGGGGGGGGGGCGGGTGGTGGTGGCAGGGAACCTTGGTTGTCCTTGCCCCAAATCAACCTTGGCACAGAGTCCAGACTGCTTGACATAAACTTGAGTCCCATTTTCTATTTTGGATACACTCAGGTTCCCGTGGTGCTCTCCAGAGCCTCCCACACTACCAGGTACCTAAAGTGAAAGTTAGGCATTGGCACGATTTGGGGAGAGGATGTGAGACTGGTCCCAGACGAGGGGTGGCCCGGTCTCCTGCCCCGCCCCCCGCCCTGCCTCAGATTCTGACGCTCTCCCTTCCCTCCTGGCAGACTCTGGATGGGCACATGGTGGTGCGCAGCCATGCCCGCGTGTCGTCTCTGACCCTGAAGAGCATCCAGTACACAGACGCCGGAGAATACATCTGCACTGCCAGCAACACCATCGGCCAGGACTCCCAGTCCATGTACCTCGAAGTGCAATGTGAGCAGTGACTGGAAAAATGAGGGGAGGGGGCCGTGTGGGGTCAGGGTGAAAGGGGAGGACAGCAGCCAGGACCTGAGCTGCACCCTGCCCTGGGCCCTTCCAGACCTCTGTCCCCACGTTGTCCCTCCCACCGCCCCAGGCTTCTTACAAGCCCACAGGCGCTTCCGTCTTCCCACGCAGCTCCCAGGACTGCTACACCAGCCTGGGCTTGACCGTGTCCTGGCACTGGGTCTGCTTCAGGGCACACACACCCTGCCAGGGCCCGGAGACAGGGTGCACGGGGCTCCTTGGTGGTGGTGGTCTTCCTGATGGGCGTTGCCGTTCCTTGCAGATGCCCCGAAGCTGCAGGGCCCTGTGGCTGTCTACACGTGGGAGGGGAACCAGGTGAACATCACGTGCGAGGTATTTGCCTACCCCAGCGCCACAATTTCATGGTTCCGGGATGGCCAGCTGCTGCCAAGCTCCAATTACAGCAATATCAAGATCTACAACACCCCCTCGGCCAGCTACCTGGAGGTGAGTCGGGGCGGGGACAGGGGAGGGTGGAGAAGGCACAATCTGACTATGGATAGATAGGCTGCCCTCTGCAGCTAAAATCTTCTCTCTTGCTTCTCCCACGTGTCCTGACCAGGGGAGCCATCGGCTACAGAAGAAACTGAGTCTCAGCCCTGCTCCCCTCTCTCTCCCTGGGACTAGGTCACAGCCTGGGAGGCCGAACGTGCCTCTCACTAGCCCCTTGGCGATTCTCTCTGATTTAAGGCTGGGCTGGAGCTAATGGTTCATGCTTTACTTGTTCTGTTCCTTACAAATTAATTCAGTAAACAAAGATCTGAATCAGTGACCATTCTGTGGGACACTTGTAACCCACAAGTTCCTCCTTTCCAAAGGTGACCCCAGACTCTGAAAATGACTTTGGAAATTACAACTGTACTGCAGTGAACCGCATTGGACAGGAGTCTTTGGAATTCATCCTTGTCCAAGCAGGTGAGCACCCCTGATGGCTGTACCAGCCTTGTCTTTGCTGGCCTAGTCCATGCCCTTCGGTGACGCTAAGAGAGCAAAAGAAGAGAGGGCCAGGGTAGCCAAAGACAGAGGGTCAGGAAGCAAGGAGCCTATGGAGGTTCAAGGGTGTGGGCACGGCGCATGTTGGGAGGGAATGATGGGCTGGGGAACGGGAGACGGGTGACAAGATTCCCAAGAATGAGTACAAACGAGAGACATGCTTTGTGACCGGGAGTCACATCCTGGACCTAATCGGGCTCACCTGGGTCTCCATATGTGCCCTCCCCACAGACACCCCATCTTCACCGTCCATCGACCAGGTGGAGCCGTACTCTAGCACAGCACAGGTGCAGTTTGATGAACCAGAGGCCACAGGTGGTGTGCCCATCCTCAAATACAAGGCCGAGTGGAGAGCAGTGGGCGAAGAAGTGTGGCATTTCAAGTGGTACGATGCCAAGGAGGGTAAGTGGGAAGAGTTGGCGTTTCCTTTCGAACGATGGGTTTCTCGGTGCTGGGCAGACACTCACCCCTGGTGCCGGGCCCCTGACTGCACACCCGGGTAGAATGGCACATCGCTCTCACCTGCTGAGGAAGCCAGATGCCACAGCCTGCCATCCGTCCGTGTTCCTTTGCTGCAGCACCATCCCTGTCCCTCTGGAATTCGGGCACGGTCACATCTCCTCTGGAAGTGTTGGCCTTCTGTCCCCTGGTACGTCAGAACCTGCTTCTCAGGACGCGCTAAGACGAGGCCATCTCAAGCACGCTCCAAGCAGAAGCCCTACTTAGGTGCTAAGCACAACTGGATGAGTCCAGACCGCCCCTGCCCTGCACCTGTGGGTGATCCGGGCTGGGGCTTCTCTGCCGTCACCCATCCATCTTGCTTGGTGTACTCAGGGGCTGCCCTGTAATGATGGTATTAACCACACAACAAATTGCCAGAGAGACAAGTCTGCTCTTCAATTCATCCTGTGATAGATTTCCAAACTAAAATTTTAAAAATGACCCTTGGATGCCTACAGTTTGAAGATTTTGAGCCTGGACTATTTTGCCCTGAAGACCGAGTATACAACCGTGTGTAACTCTCCCTGCGGGGTTTCTACGCCAGTGAAATACTTTTTGTTTCCATAGAAAGTTTTAATCCCGGTCCGGTATGTGGTAACAAGGGTGGCTGCCTCCCGGCCCTTTTTACTGAGAATTTATTTCACCAGGTAGCCTCCATCACTCCTTCAGCTTTTGGGGGGTGGGGAACCTGAGGAGTTTCTGGGCTGTCCATTTGGAGCCAGAAGAAAACGATCTCTTTACCTCGCTAACTTCCCTCTGAAACCTCACACTAGCTCTATGGCAAGTCGACCCCATGTGAAAGTCCAACTGGCTTTGTTTTCTTTTTTTGGTCATTGCTACAAGCTGGATTCCACCCTCCCCTGCTATATATATATATATATACGTATATATATATATTTAATTCAAATATAATCAACATTCCGATTCTATTTTTGTTGTGGTGAAATATGTGGAATGTGAAATTTACCATTTTAGCCATGTTTAAGTGTGAAGTTCAGTGGCATTAGGTACCATCACGTTATTGTGCAACCATCCCCACCGTCCGTCTCCAGAACTTTTTCATAATCCTAAACTCAGTGCCCATTAAACACTAGCTCCCCATTCCCACCTCCCTCCAGCCCCAGCAACCACCATTCTACTTCCTGTCTCTGTGTAGTTGACTATTCTAACTACTACAGATGAATGGAACATGTCCTTCTGTGTCCGGCTTACTTAGCCTGATGTCATCAAGGTCCACCTACATTGTGCACGTGTCCGAGTGAGTTTCATTCCGTGTTAAAGCTGCCTGAAACTCCACTGTATCAGTACCACACCGTGTGCGTCCACTCGTCCACTGATGGACACTTGGGTTGTTTCCTCTCTTTGGCAATTGTGAACAGCGCTACTCTGAACATGGGTGGGCAAGTATCTGTTCCACTTCCTGCTTTCAATTCTTTCGTGATATACCCAGACGTAGATCACATGGAAATGCTATGTTTAATTTCTTGAGGACCTGCCATGCTGCGTTCCACAGCGGCTGCGCCATTTTACTAATGGGCTTTCCACCCTTTGTGATCCTTCTCATATTCTCGCAACAGCCAACATGGAGGGCATTGTCACCATCGTGGGCCTGAAGCCGGAGACGACGTACGCGGTGCGGCTGGCGGCCCTCAACGGCAAGGGGCTGGGGGAGATCAGCACAGCCTCTGAGTTCAAGACGCAGCCAGTCCGTAAGTAAAAGCAGCTGCCCTGCCTCTTCCCCATCCCCACCCTCTTCTCCTCAGGGGCAGAGGGGACCCTGAGCTGCCCCATCCATGGTTTGGATGACAGCTTTTGTCTTTCAGCTTCCTCTGCTCCAGGAGGTCCCACCTCCTAGTTCCTTGGCCCTCAGTGATGGCTGATGCCCAGCCCCTTCTGTTCTCTTCCCCAAAGTGCCTGGTGACACTGTCACAGTAGCGGGTCCCTCCTGTTAGAATAACAGCCAGGGAGGAAGCCCCTGACATGTTGTAAAGGGAGCGGGCAGAGACGCAGAGGCATGTTGTGGAGGGATTTGGGAGACACTGCTTTTGGACACAGGTCACAAAGGCCCTAAAGCACCCCGTGACTTGAAGGAAGAGGGTAAAGACAATGATGGTTCGTGTAATTAGGCGTGGGATTTTTGCCACAGCAGAGAGATGGCGTTACGGAAATGCAGGGGCTGCTGTGCGATGTATGTGCAGGAGCAAGAGCCCAGCAGTGCACGAGGGAAAAGGGTGGCTGAGGCCCCTGACTCTTCTGCTCCTCCTCCCTCCCGCCAGGAGCGCGCATCAGGGTCTCCCTCCCTTGGGGCCTCTTTCCAGAGAGGCGCTTCTTCCTGATCCATTCAGGATGGCACCGCTTTCCTCCATCATTCCCTTTTCCCTCACCTCTGCCTGCCTCGCTTTCCCTGCTGTCCCACAGAAGGCCAGGCTCTGCTGATGTCCCTCCATAGCCCCAAACCTCTGGGAGGACCGTGCATCCTCCCAGCTATAGCAGGTGCAGCACAGCCCGACTCCTTGAGCGGTCACAGGGATCCCTGGGTCCTCTCTCATTCCTGGGATGAAAAGCCACGCAGGGCAATCCCTTGCTTCCTTCTCTTTGAAGCCAGAGGCCGGCAAGCAGTCCCCCTACCTTTTCCAGAAGCAGGCCTGTCTCATCTTCTTTCTGCAGGAACTGCTTCTTTCTGGATTTGAAATAACATGATAATTTGAATTTCCAATTCCGTGTGCTCTCCTGAGTCTATTCATTTCTTTTACATCTTTTTTTTTTCCCCCTTGGGTCTGTCTCTTGTCTTTTCTTATCGTCTGTGTTCCATCCATGGGAAATGCAGACAGCCCTCTTCCACGTAAGTGCCTCTTCATACCTCATTATCTGTTCCTATAGTGTTAACATCTGCTAGTCCTAGTTCTTAATTTAGTTCTGGTCCCTTTTTCGTCCCCTAGGCTGAAGTAGATGATGCTGTCCGGGCCCTAACCACACTGACCTTGGTCTAGTTGTGCTCCTGTTAATGTCTGTAGGTTCCTCCAAGAGGCTAACACTCGTCCTGTTGTAGAGCATGCAATTTCTGTGTCCTTCGAAATTGTGTTGATTGATTAATTTCTGTGTGTGATGACTCCCCGTGGCAATGCCGCTGCGCACCAAGCTAAGCAAGGTGGGTCTGCAGGCGGTCTCTGAGTAACACGGAGAGCACCGCCTCACCTCCTGCCAGGATGCCAGAGAAGTGACCGCAGCCACACCAGGGATTCAGAATCCCTTCACAGGGAAAAGCAGCTGAAAGGACTTGCGCTTTTGCTTTGAGGAGATAAAAGACTTGAGCTCGTAGTGCCTCCCCTTTCTGTCTGTGGCAGCTGGGGGGCTCTAGGAGGCCCAAGCAGCAGCCGCAGTTGTAAAGGGTAACATGAGCTTTGGCCCCCAAGTCGCAGGTAGGTGCTGCAGGCAGCTGCTGGGGTTAAATCCCCACTTGCAGTCAGTTGTGTTCTTTAGAGGGAGGTTATTTGCAGTGTGCATTTCCACATTTCCACGTTTGGAAAAGACTGACCAGCTCCTTAGTGTCTTCACTGCCAAGCTAATAGGGAGGGGAGTTCTCCGTGGGAAGGACACGTAAGCTGTAAATAGTGAACATAAGGAGCAAGGGCTACAGAAGCCCGCCCCCTCCACGGTGGCGGGGGCGAGGGCGGGGGCAGGGGTCTGATCTTGGGCTATAAGATGCCCCCGAAGCCTCACTCCCGCTGACGCTTGCCCCTTGCTTCCTAGGCTGAGTTCAGTGTTACCCAGAGAGACTCACAAGAAAAGGTATTCGGAAAACTGCACACTCTTTTCATAAAAAGCTCCTAGCTCCTGAAAGGCACTCAGGGAAGCTTATCTTTTTAAAATTTATTCAGAAATATTGCAGCCACAGCAGAAACTAAGTAGCTCAGTGTAGGCGTTCGGAGATTTTCAGCAAGTGCTGAATCCGTGATCTCAGCAGACTTGGTTCCTGAATGAACCGGTTCTGGAAAGAGTCAGGATTGGGGATTGGAGTGGTCAGGTTAAGAGTGACAGCTGTCAGCTCCCGTTGGCACCCAGCCCCCGAGGAAACTCAGAAGGGGCAGCTCTGAAGGTGAGAGCACTTGCTCCTGGATCTTTACTCTCAGTTTGGGCTTCTACTCTTCCGAATTTTGACCAGTAAATGAATGTGGCTTGGGTACATCATTGACAGGAAGGCTGGGATGAGGCCTCCTTTTGAGTTGCTTACTAGTACTTGGGGTTTGAGTACCGAATCAGAGTAACTGGGTCTTAGAGTTCAAAGCCTGTAAGTGATTTTCATTCATTGCCAGCTCAGCCCTTGTAAAGGTAAAGAATTTCTTAAACAGATGCTATGTTTTAAAAGTCGGTGTTTAATTTAAAAAAAGAGAGAGACCTCTAGACCTCATTGTTTGTTATCTGCTGGTAGGAAAGTGGGTAATTAACCCAGATTCCAAGAGGCCCTTTGGAAAATGGTGTGGTCAGCTGTCCATTCCAAGTAGGTCATGAACGATCCGGCAGCAGGCATTGCTAGAGGCATGCAAAGTCCGTTTTCTCAATTATCTAATAAGTTATGGCCTAAAGAATTACAAAAAAAAATCAAACTCCTCTTAGATAAGAAGAGTCGTGGCCCAGCCTTAGCGTTGAGTGCCTTTGTCAAGAACTTGAACTGGATAAGAGGCCACGTACATGTGAGAACATCATACGCTCACTACAGTTGGTTATTGTGGTATTTCCTGTACCCTCATGACCCTCCTAGAGGGGCTGAAGGGAGGGCCTGGCCCCAGGGGTACCCAGACCCATCCTGAAGAAGAATACGGTTGGAAGGGCGACTCCAGCCTCTAGCATGCCCATGGCAAAACCCACTGACTGACTGCTACTGGCAAGTGAGGGCACGTTTCAGGAAGGACTTCTCCGAGTTCTCCCTCCCTCAGAAGGCACAAAGCTTGTGTGACATCAGCCACAAATTGAGCTGCATGCTTACACCAAGCCCAAGAACCAGCAGGATTGGTTCCTGACACCGGCTCGTCTCGCCTATCGGCAGTGCTTTCCCCTCCTGTCATGTTGGGGTGCACGTGGACAGCCTGAGACCGTGATGCTGGAGTTAGGCCCTAGGTGCACGCTCACCCCAAGGGAGAGAAGGTACCCAGGGTCAACACGCTGTCATGCTGAACAGAGAGAGTCATTGCTGCCAGACACCCTACCCCATCCTCCACCCCCCACCCCCCACCCCCTGGTTAGGAGGCAGTAGGTGAAAGCCAGTGCATTTTACATTAGTTTATCTCTTGAAGTTCCTTGAGATGTGCCAATAATGGGGTTGCTCTCCTGGCTCCCCAGTAGACTTACCCACCTTCGGGGGCATGAACATGCCAAAGCCACAGGTAACCTCAGAGAGCTCCTGCTTCTGAGCTGCCATATTAGAAAGTGTGGTTCACCTGTTTGAAGATTCCTTTGGGTCCCGTTCGTACACGTGTGTGAAGGTAACGAGGCAGCTGTGACTCCAAACAAGCAAATAGGACTGCAGCCTGGAAAGATGTCCCTGCTTCATGTCTTTTTAGGCCAGATGTCTGCGTGTTGTCACGGTGGAAAGCTCACAAGCTCCGTTTGCCTCGGGAGGGGCTGCTTCCCTATCAAAGCTGCCGAGGCCCTAACCCGATGATGTGACATTTGAGCGTGCATCCTGTTCTCTGTGACTGAGCCACACGCCTTCAGAATTTCATTGCCTGAATGTTACCTCTTAATTTGCTTCTGAACTGTGAAGCAAAATAGACCCTTTCTTTCAGGGTGTACAGATTATGAATCTCTCCTTTGTAAAAGAGGCATCCTGAGATGTTTGTTTTCACAAAATTTTGCCCCCTAGATGGCACATTGCAAGTATAAATTAAACGTATTCTAATATATTGTGTTTAAAACAGATAAAACTCCACCCCTTTTCCAGAATAATATGGACAGGTATGCAAACATTTGAAGCCAAAAAAGTAAAAGAGATACACTTTCACATGAATTAACCAGACCATCAAGTCACCATGAGTTAGTAGGCCATCTTGCTCTGACTCTGGTGACCTTGTACTCACGTGGTTTAATGAGGTGCCTCATCTGGGAGGGAAAAGGAAGACCAAACCACGAGTGCCCAGGCAGTGTTGGAGATACGGTGATGTTTTTTCAGATTTTCATCTAGCTCCCAGAGGGGACTTTGTTTTGTGATTGTTGATGGGACAACCTCAGAATATTTGCCAGCAGAAAACTGGACATCTGTTCAGTGTCCAGGATGCCTCAGGTGAGCCCTCGCTGACGGTCCTCCAAGCCGAAAGTGGGGTGAGCGTTACTTATCTAGTTCCAGTCTCTTTAGCATCCCCTTTGTCCAAGAGAGAGCGAGAGTAACGCTCACAGCAGCATCTGGAGAACCCCTATAGGGTTTTGGAGGACAGTGGTGGTTAGAGTATCATCCAGATGCCAAACAATCCTGGACCTCACCCGGTAGTAAACTTTCAGTAGGAAGGTTATTTCTGTGTCATTGGGACATTGAGATTAGAGAATGAGGCTTACAGACTTTGCTCCACGCACACGCCTGGAGTGGAGACATCGGCCTGTACAGGAGCGCATATGGACATCTAGCACGTGAAAAGCCAAAGCCTCCTTTTATCCACGTTCGCCTTAAGCCGGGCTCCAGGTTCCCTCTCCTCCTGACATGTGATCGCATGGAGACGGCTGGTCCTGCTGAACCGGCTGTTTGTTTCAGGCGGGGCCGCAGGCCTCTGCTGCTGCTCCTGGCCCCGTCTCTGACCTGAACCCTGGGGCTTGGCAGAGACACAGGCTTGCGGTCCGAAGTCAGAGAGCCCTGCTCTCCGCTGGCCCGCAGGCCACCTGCCCTCATGCATGGTGTTTTTGCTCCTTGCTTTAACCCACTTCAGCTCCTGCCACTGACACCCTGGGGTCACTCTTCCATTTTTTTTTTTCATTCAGTATCTGTGCCTCAATGAGCTTTTTTTTCTTCTCTTTTTTCTTTTTTTTTCTTTACCTTCATGTTTCTTTCCTCAGCGGCTCCTACTAGCTCCTCCACCCCCGCTCCATTGTCTCATCCCAATAGTGAGTATCATTTTCTTCATCCATCTCTCCGCAGGCTGCTTTTCCGCCACGGTGGGTCTGCATAATGTTATCTCCTTCACCAGGTGATAATTCAACTCTGTTGGCAGAAAGCAGCGCTAGGTTTTAGAGAAGCAAATGAGAAGAGAGGAAGGCACAGAGCGTGCCACATTCGCCCGCCCCCACCCACACCCCCAGATGGAGAGTAGGCAAGTGACGGGCATTGCTCTGGACTGAAAATCGTGCAGCCAGGCTTCCCCGGGGCCGGTGCAGCCCAGCCAGGCCCTGTCCTCAGGATTCTTCCCAGGCTGGACTCAAGCTGACATTCGGAGAAACCAAAGGAATTTGCCAAGGAAAATATCTGTTCGGCAGGGTCATAAGAAATGCTTTGGGGTGTTGTGTTTTCACCCTTCATTTTAATTGGCACAGTTGGATTCAGACACTGAAATTAGATAGCGAGGCCTGTAGCTTTCGCTTTCTCCATAAATGCATACTTGTCTCGTAAATATTTGTGGGAAAATAAACAGTGTCTGCTCACAGATGTGCCTGGCCGCAGGCGCTCAGGCAAGTTACTTAACCCTTCACAAGTGAGCCTTGTTTTTCTCTTCCATAAAATAGGATGAGTAAATGGCCCTCCTCCTGCACCACCCCCCCCAAAAAAAACATTGTAGCGCTCACCAAGCTGTGTTTGCCCACCCAGAAGCAGGAATGCCAAACCTGGTTGGCGTCAGGCTTCGTCATTCCTGACTGAGCCTCGCTCATTTATGATCTTGTTTCATTTGGCTCCCCTGTCCTTCTGTTCCCTTGGGGGCTCAGGAGAGAGCTCTGTGCCTCTGACTCGGAGTTTTGAACCCAGCTTTTGGTGTGTGTTGGGGGTTGGTGCGTGGAGAGCAAAGGGAGACAGCAGCTGCATGAGGCCCAAGTTGTCATGCCGGCAGGTGCCCAGAGCAGCCGTCGGGGGCGGGCAGGGGGCAGGCACCGCCCACCTGGCTGTATCCTCCCTGGAGTATCAGAAGCTGCTGCACGTTGGGCACAGCCTCAGGAGGCAACTCAGGCCCTCACTCAGAAGCCGCCTGTTGCACCTGTTTGGCTTAGAAACAGCCCCGCCACACCAGGTGGTGATGTCCAGGCAGTGGCTGGAACAGCAGGCATTCGGGCTTGAGAACCAGAAACAGCCTTGGGTTCAAATCCCATGTCTGCTCCCTCTTTGCACAGCTCCATGACCCTGAATGAGTCACTCAGCCTCCTGAACGCCAGAGTTCGTATCTCTCAAATGATAGATTCTACCTGTCTCATAGGTATCTGTGAAAATTCAAGGCTAAGTATGAAAAACCCAAGACAACAGTACCCAGCCCATAGTAGCTGGTATTTGTGGTCAGAGTAAATGAGGGTAAATGAGTAAATATGTTTTTTCTTGCCACAGGAGAGTGATTTGTCAGCAAGATCTCTGATAATTTTTTTTTAAATCTCTATATTTACACTGATAAATCAGGGAAGGAGGAAATGAGAGAATATCCCCTGCTTTTCTTTATAATAATGTCTATATATGTATATAAACACATTCATATGTTTACTTATGAATATAATTTATATCTCCATTCTCTCCTTCACCTTTCTGTGCCCTGTCTGCCCTTCGTGTTTCCATAGCAACCTGGCCTCTTCCTGCCCTCCCAACCACAGAACCGTCTAGTGAGTATAGAGTTATGGCGGCTCTTGGCCAGATTGCTGCTTGTTGCCGAGCTGACTTCTGGGTCACGGTGCTGCCTGACATTGTCCCTTGTATTAACAGTAACAGTTGTGAATGCATGGAGGCTCTCCGCCTGGTGTGGTTTCCTACGCATGCTGTCTGCGTGGCCAGGAGTCCAGGAAGAGCTGGGGTGATTATGTGAAGAACGTTCTGCATGAAGAGAGTTTTCCAAATTTCCCTTTGTGTGAAACAACAGAATAGGATTAGAGAAACACCAAGGAGACAAAAGAGCAGCATCTCTTCCCCGCTTTAGTTGTCCCTCCCCTCTGAAGCGTGGCACACATGCGTACACACACACACACACACACATACACACGCGCGTGCACGCACGCACGTTGCCAAGACTGAGAACAAGGGAAGGAATAGAGAAAAATAGACAGGTGGGAGGTGGCGGAGGCAGCAGAGAGGGCAGGAGCCGCTCCTTCCTGACAGCATGCCCTGCTTCGTGGCACCTTGAGGCAAGGCAAGGGGTCATGAGGAATGCACAGGGCACAGGGGGGCAGAGGCCTCCTCACAGCCCTCCTCCTCAGAGCTAGGAAAATGGTGGCCCCGGAAAGCATAGCCAAGCCCCCTCAAGTTTGTTACCCAGAGTCCAGATCGGAGCTCTGGAATTCATCTGCTGAGGGTAGAGTTGGGGCCAGACTTGTGGAAAACATTACACTTCATCACAACTGTGACGTGTTCCAAGCTTGCCTTTATAATGCTCTAATGAGGTGAGCTTGTGTGTTAGGCCTTAAGTCCCAAGTCAACAGGATCCCGTGTGTGTGTGTGTGTGTGTGTGTGTGTGTGTGTTTGTGTTTACAGCGATGTCCATGGCCAAGTGGGGGTTTAGATCCTATATTTCTGAGTGCACAGGAAGAAATGACATGCATCCATTGAGCAGTAGCCAGAGAAGGCAGAAAGCATGTATGCAAAATATAGCTCCCACTCGCTCCCGCTCCCGGGGCCAGGGTTTCTGATACATAATTGAACAGAGAAGAAAAGAGTTTCCTGGTTGTGTGTGTTGCATGAAATGGTTCTTTTCTCTGCTGCAGAACATAGCTGAGGGTCTGCTTTCTTGGTGTTCTCTGTGTGTGTGTGCTGCAATGAATTTTAATTCCTGATGCTTTTCAGGTTTCACTTTGTCGGCAGAGCAGAGCAGGGGACATGGAACTGTGCTTGTGCGGGCTTCACTCAGATGATGGGTTGTTTTGGGGGTGGGTTGTTTTTTGTTCGTTTGTTTTTTGCATTTGGGAAAAAGAATGCAATTAATAGCACCCTTTCTTCTTCTAACAGCCGTGTTCCTGGTCTTCCCAGCTTGGTGTGGTGTGTGGACCTGGCATTGTAGGCTATGTAATGCATTTGCACAGCTCGGTCATACTTAAGGTGTCTCACTGTAGATTGGTCCTTCCTGGAACCTTGAATCCAGATTTATCCTTAAAGAGGAATTAGGTGTTCTCCCCTGACAGATGTTTACTTTTTAAACATCAGACGTTTCTGTCCACAGAAAAAATGCCTAGAAAGTGACATTAAAAGAGAAGAAAGTGTCTTGTGTGTATGTGTGTGTGTGTGTGTGTGTGTGCGCGCGCGCGCACCATTGGACTACTGACCTAAATTTAAGTCCCAGTGGATACTGGGATGAAGGAAAGACCGTCACACTTGGGCAGCAGCCTGTATTTGGCATGAGCACATTCCTCAACAATAAGGCAAAAGGTAGCACGTGTGAATACAGTGGAGCTAAGAGCAGAGTAGCTAGATGCGTACAACAACCCATCAATCGTCAGCCAATCAATAGGGATGAAAATAAATAATGTCTCCTGTTTTTGCTATGGAGTGCGTGTGGGTGTGTGTGTGTGTGTGTGTGTGTGCGCGGTGATCCATTTATACTTCTGAGTGAACGAAGGTGTCCTAGATAAAATCAAAAGAGAAACTGATCAGGTGAATGTAATCCCCGCAGGACACCCTTGGTTGGAATGTGCCAGAGCCTGTACAGTTTCAGACAGTAGGAAGCACAGCCTCCATCCGCTCAGAGCGTCAAGAATATGTAACTGGGCTGAAGCATATTTCTCTTGCATTATTTTTAAGCAGTGGTCGTGCTCTGGACAGAAAGATCTCTCCGCCTCCCCTCTTTGCCCTTCTCTTAGCTTCAACTGGCATTTCGCTGATCTTCCCCTGGCCTGTGCAAGTGAAGGCAGGAAACCCAAACTGCCTTTGGACAAGGCAGGTCATTCAGTAACAAATTAGAGTATAAATACAACAGATGACAAAAAGGAACGTGGACAAATCCAAACATTTTTTTTAATGATCACAACCAAATCCATATCTTATCAAGTGCAGCCACAAGTCTGGAGAGAGAACTGTGTCCACCAATGCCCAAGCACTTGGTCAGGGTCAGAGTCTTAGCTCGTGGGGCCAGGGGGTCCGTTCAGTTTCGCTCCTCAGTGTTGATGGAGCCACCGTCTTGACCACCAGAAGAAAACCTTGTCCCTTTGTGCACTGACTAGCCTCTGCCTTCACAGGTGTCTCAACGGGGCTGTCACTGGGAGCTCCGGGATAACGCGGGTAGATGAATTGGAGAGCGAGGAGGGAATCCCCAGGGCTGCCTCCTCTGGCCTGCACCCACTCCCCCTCTCCTCATGCACCAAAGGAAACAGGCAATGGCTTTTCTCAGTGTAACGTAATATTTTGTTCTTACAGGACACACAGTCTGGAGACTTCTCCTGCACGACCCATATTCTCCTTGATTGCCCTCGTTTTCCAAGGATGCCGAGAGATTTCTGGAATCTGTGAATAATAACTTGCTTTTTTTTTTTTTTTTCCTTCAGCAGTCTTCTGGATTGACTTTGACATCTGGGTCCCAGCAGAAACACCTCCCTATTTCCAAACAAGTTTACATACTCCTTGATGTGGTATTAATATGCAGTGTTGCAGCTGTATCTAATGCTTATTGGTGTCGTTAACCAAATGCTCTTTACAATTTATTATCCTTCTATTTCTGGGCAGTTTTACTGTCCTCCCAATGTTTCCTATATATGCTGCTAATTTAATTTGATTTCTCCTTTTATTTAGTCTGTGATTTTGTTGTTGATTTTTCTCCCTGCCCATTGTTTACATCAGTTTTTAATTTTTTTGTATTTTCCATGTGACCTCCTCCACTTTCCTTTCAACCAATCATGTGCGTGCGTATCATGTGACTTTGTCATGTGGCTTGCATGGTGCTGATGATGTCGTCCACGCTGGTGAACAGAAGGTAAAACTCTTTGTTCTGATTAGGGAAATAAACCTGGGACCACAGCCTGGCACCTAGGGCCCACTCATTTCTTCCCGTCTCAGATTTCCCAAGCGAAGCCATTTGAGAGATTTCCTCTTGTTCTCAGTTCACCTCTAGAATCCATCAATTCTTTGCAGCCTTGACATGACAATCTGATACCGTGGCAGGCTTTGGTTTAACATTTCGCTCCAAGAAACTTGGCCCTACAAACTGCCATCCACAGCAAAACCACATTTACCACCACGCAGTTTGCAAACTTGAATTTTTACCAGAGAGTTCATAAAAATTACTTCCCAGAAAGCGGTTTTTTTCAGTGACCTTTATGACATTGTTGTTTAACTTTATCCAGTAGTTCTGAAAACCACAGCTGCTCTAAAATGAGTCATTTCTGTGAAAATGTGAAATGTATCTGTTTACGACACTGAAATGCTACAGAGAGAAATGTTATCAATTGCAAAGGTTCTATTTGCTCAAAACCAATGAGAGTGCTTCATAAAATTCATGCAAATTGAGGACTTTCTGAAGGGAGAGATTTAAGAATTTGGAATGAAAGCAGTTTGCATTGTTGATGTGTCACTTTTTAAGAGTGACCCTCCCCCCTGGACAGTGGGGGTTAGAAATCAAAGCAAAAGTTGGCAGTTAACCATGACTGGAGATCTCTTTGTGATCAAGAAGCACATGATTGACCCTTGCAGCAAAGGAAATAAAATTATAGCCTAATTAAGCGCATAGCCGTGACAAAATAATTAGTTAATATTGTGACTGTCACAACCTTGTGAAAACATTTCTCGTTTACCATAAAGAGAAAAGGAAGCCTCTGCTTGCAACTTCCCCACTGTAAAATCAAACACCTATTCAAAACCTGCCCTAGGAGTCACATGCATTCTGTTCTCTTCTAACTGAAAATTGTTACGTCACATCACAACCTGAGACACATAGGCTGCACTGATCACGAGAGCCAGACTAACACGAATAACCGCCCAGTGTGCCTGTGCATGCGAGGGGTCCCCGTCTGGCCTCACGTCTCCAAGGAACTGACTGGGCGACATTCACACAGACAAAACCGTCCATAGCTGTTGCATGCATGTTCTCCGTTCCTGGTCTGTCCTCTCATTTTGTGCCCCTGTGCGTGTGAGCCCTGTGGATGCTCCCTCTTGCTCATCCTGCACACTGACCACCTCTGAGGACGTCAGCTTTCTGGGTGTGGTCACTGTGCCCATGTTGAGTCCCGTTTACAACCAGACTCCTGGACGAGGTCTTGGGTTGGAGCCGTCTGTCACTTCCAAAAAGATGTGTGGTAGTTACGCTGTCTGAAACTAAGTGGGTGTGTCCCCAAAGCAGGGGAACATCTGACATGCTAATGACTTTGACCTACCTTCAAAAGGCAACCTAATCTGTGAACCTCAGGGTGGGGGATACTGGGAGCCTAAGATTTTCTAAACTCCCGAGTCTCCACATCCTGTGGTTTCATTATTTCTCTGAGGGGGACTGTGTTCTTCTAAAGACTTGAGGTGACTGTTCCAAGGGAAAACCCGGATTTTCTCCCTGAGATCTGAAGGGTGAGGTGTTGGGTTGAAACCCATTCGTTTCTTTCTTAAAAACAAGTTTGGTTATTTCTGTGCAGTGCTAGAATTCAGGATGAAGCAGAGCACATGAGCAAGGTTGAAACAGATCCACTCCTCTGGACAGAGATCTCCTCCAGACATTTTAAGCAAGGCAAGAAATGTTTGAAGATGTTTCCTGCGGTTGCCCCAGAAATGCACTGTAGCAATGGTCTTGGGTGTCTGTCAGTAAAAATGTGGCCATTCCAAAAAAAAAAAAAAAAATCAGTTAAAGTGCCTGTAGAATTCGAAAGTATGATTACCCCCTTGTCAAACCACATTCCCTTCTGTGACAGACCCTCTCTTACCATTTGCAAAGGGACAGGCGGAGGACTCATTATTCAGATGGGCAGCAAGCAGCCAGAAATGGCCCTTAATAATACAATTTAAGGGACTGGAGAGGGTGGTAGCGAGTAAAATTCACGGGGGAGACAAATGAAGCTTAGTGAAAAACAGTGCTTGCCTCCTTTCTCTGAACACTAGCAAGGCTTTCAGGTGAGTGGGGCCTGAGGATGGGTAAGTGAGCAGGTGCATCTCCCAGCAGAGGGGTGTACACCCGACAGTTGATGAAATCCAGTTCCTGTTCCACCACTGCCCCCTCCACACACGCACCCACACACACACACACACACACACACACATTGCCTAGGATGCCCTTGACACATGCTGCATGTTGTGTAAATCTCAGGTTCCCGTCCACAGTGTTGACTGGGTTCGGCAGCACGGGGTCAGAAGGGAGGTGAAAACAGGCATTGGACGCCATGCCCTTGGCTCCCTTAGTCCTGAACCTGTAGAGCTTTGCAAATAGGGGTTCATGATGGGGAAACTTAGGCACCTGTCCCAGGATCCCAGGAGTGGGCTTGCTGTGGTGAGCTAAGATGCTCCCGTGCCAAGTTGATTTTTAATACCATGGCACCTCGTCGTGGCCGGGCCTCCTTCCTCCAGTGACTCTGTCACCTATGAGGACTCTGTGTAAGTAAACGGGCCTCCCCACCCTCCCCACCGCCAGCATGTGTGTGATGAGAAGCCCCCTGCGCCTCTGTCAGTGTGCTGCATGTTTTAGCATGGATCCCCCCCCCCCCCCCCATTCATAATGATCTTCTTTTCTTTAGCTACTGACACTGCCTCTCGTACTAGGACATGCTGATTCTGGTGAACTAAGCTCCTTAACACCCACTCTTCCTTCTTAGATTGAAAACATCACTAACCACCCCTTCCACTCCTTCCTTTATTTATTTATTTATTTTTTTTACAGCTGTGTGTCTGGATTGCCACGGTCTCTGGCAGGTCGACATAGACTTTTCACCAGGGCTCTGCTCTAATTGCCTTTATTCTTAAGGATTCCCCGCACTGGCGGTTACAGGGTAGAGAGCTAGCGTGAAGGGTCTGCAGAGGGGAGGCAGTGACGCGTGTCGGCCCGAATCCTGGGGGCAGAGGCCGGGGGCTCTGCAAAGGGCCCGTTTCCCTAGGGCTTCCCAGGAGCTTTGTACTTCTTTATAAGTAACCTAATGTCCGTGAAATCGTGTTGAAGATGTGCACAGACTCCCCTTGGCGGCCTCGCAGGCGGGAGCCGAGTTAATTGTTGGAGGTTATTTGGGTCCTAACTTCCTCAGCCTGGATCAGCCCCATAACCACAAGCCATACGTTCGTGGTCCTATTTTCATTTTTAGGATGATGATGAAACAGAGATAATTGATCAGCTAATCTGGTGGTGTTTTCATGACACCCACGAGAAGGGAATTGGTATCTCTGTGGTTCAGTCTGTCAGAGTTCATCTTTTGCTGTTCAGTTCATATCCCTTCCTGCCACTGGCCTCCCCACCCACCCCCAGCTCACACGCTCACGTTCGTAGTTCCTGAGGGGCCCGATTTGAGAGGGATGTGTAGGCCAGATGCCCCCGTGAGCGTGGCCACAGGGCTACGCTTCCTTTCTGTGGAGAGCCAGGGAATTGGCCATGGCTTATACCCACTCCCTGCATCCCTTGGCGTTCCTTGGAGCCGGAGACCAGGGTGGCAGTGAGTCAGCTGGCGCTGGCACAAGCATATTCTTGACAACAAGGAGGAAAGAGCTCAGGAGAAAAGGAGCATTTATTCCCCAGGCCCGATCTGGAGGAGCAATGCTTAGGCCAGAATGAACCCCGTCCAGGGTTGGGTATGTTCGGACTGACAGCCGCTCGCCAGGACTGTCAGAAAGCCCCCTCAGCCAGGCGGGTTGTCACAGGGGGCGTCCCAGAGCGTTTGAGGCTCCAAGGATGAAAGCACAGATCCCACTAGATTCATTTGTTCGGCAAAGAGCCTGGTCTTAGGAAGGACAATCAGCAGCCTTATAACTACAGATCCTAAGGCCGATCAAACGTCTAACCTCTTGATGTAATTTCGAATGTGCCTGAGTTGGGAAAAATCAAATGGGCTTCATACTTGAACAGCCAAGTCATACATTTTGTACTCTTCTAAACAAATAATAGAAAAGGCATACGTAAATTTCACATTGCTTGCAGGGTGTAATGGACCAAAGGGGAACAGGAGTTAAGATAAACAAAAGTAACAGTATTTTTGATGCCAGACAATCCTATTTGATGGAAAATGTGATAGATTCTAATGCAAGCCCTATATCCATCACTGGTTTATACTCAGAGGCCCCGAAGTCTGTGCAGGTCCCTGTGGGAGAGAGAGCAAAGGTCAGGAAAAAAGAATGCAGGTCAGGCCTCTGTCAGGGATGCCATGGGGCACCTCGGCATTTCAGTCAGAAGGTATACTTCTTGGTACCTGGGCGTTTTTGAGTAAGAAGTAGAAGATTGTTTTCCTTCTAAAATTCACAGATGCTGTCCAGACCCCCTAAGCCTGCTATAATTTCTGTTGTGGAATTCAGGTACCCAGCAGTTTTCGGACCTCCAGACTTGTGCTGACGAGGGGAAGGAATTGAAGCTGACTCAGATTTTAGGGCACAATAGCACACAAATTACAAAGAACCTACAATCTGCAAGGACAGAAATACACACTTCAATTACGATTTCTGGGAGGAATTTATAGGACGAGCCTACCACATTTCTGACTGTATGTGGTCTCGATGGTACATTCTTCTTTTCTTGCATCCGTGATTTACACTCTTCTAGAAAATACCAGAGTTGCCTAATATTTTATGTTTGCTATCGACAAGGCTTATTTTTAAGGTGATGTTGTTTTGAGTCTTTACGTGAAATATTTGGGGGCAAAAGTTGACTCATGGCTGAAGCTAAATTCAGAAGGTGTAATTGACCGCAGGGGTTTTCTTGGAGCAACCTGCCAATTGCTGCTGAATCGCAAACCAACATTTACAAATAATTACAATATTGGTTTTGCTGAAATTACCCCTAATGATTTCAATCAGGGCAGCCATTTCAGAACAGAGTGCACATTGGGACCCTCTAAATAATTTCCTCTCCTAATGTGTTCAGCAAAGCAGTGAGCCACCCAAATGCCAAGGCCCCATTTCTTCAGGGTCAGCCCATCCCTCATCAGGTATGGCTAGAGTCTCCTTTTCGCCAACAGCTCAGGAAGCAATTCCTTTAGCCTATTCGTAATCTTGAGAAAAATGGACAGAGAGTGTGCATTTGAAGATGGAGAAGACAACTGTTTAAATATTGCTTTCTCCACCTTTATGTGACTACACGTTGTGTAGAGTTGGTCAGAATCCCTCTGATGTTAGTTGAAGGTCATCTTCCTCTAGAAACACCGTCACAGGAAGGGTTACCTTTCCATACAAGGGCCCCGCCATTTTTAAAAAGAGTTGATCATAACTAGGTTTCTTTTTTTCTTTTGACAAACCGAACTTTTTTACTTTACAAAGGTCTTGTTTACCTTTGAAACTCCAATGCCTAAGAGATTATCTGGTACCTGGGAGGTAGGTACTCCGTAAACGTTTGTTGAGTAAATCATAGTTAAAGCTCTTTAAATGAGACATGTAAATATTATATGCCATGCTCTACATTCTGTAAGAAAGAAATACACATATATCAGAATAACATGGTAGTCGCTCCAATAAAATAGCAACGATAGTGTTCCAACTTTGGTAAATGTTAGAACTGTGGTCTAACTGTGGTATAGTTTTTAGTGGTTTCTCTGTGGTTCCAATCATATTTTTTCTGAAACACATCCAAAGATAAGATTTGACTGCTTTCATCGGGGCTGTTAGTTTCTGCAGGGAATCCTTGGCAAGACATTTGTTCCCATGTCTCTGAAGACAGTTGGGGTCTCTTTGCAAAGATAGGACTTTGGGGAGGATAACTTTTAAAACTGTAAAGAAAAATGGACAACCCCGTGCCTTAGAGATGTGGAATTGCTGATCTGGGGATACATTGCCCTGAAATTGGTAGGACCATCCTTATTTTGCGTCTGTCTTTCACAGTGTTTTGAAAATAGCCAAGGTGTTCTTGATAGTTTGTCCTAACACAGTGACTGTCATTGGGTCACAGTGCTGTCAGAGCCAGAGGGGGGCCCTAGAGAACACCTCGTTCGGGGCATGGATTCTGCAAACATGGATACTGAGGCAGTGGCCTGTCCAAGCATTCAGTTTTACAGGGATCCCCACAAACATGAAAGAGAGTACCTCTTCTAAGTAGATACAACCCCCCCACCCACTCCTAAAGCAGGGTCCAGTGTTTTGTGGTCTTGATTCAGCCTTGAAACCCACGCTGCTCAAATCTGGAAGGAAATCATAAGGAAAGTACAGCCAGAGCAGCCCCAGCAGATTAATCTCCGTTTACCTTCCAAGGAAGCTTTGGGGGAAGGACCGGGTCCTTGCCCCATGACTGTGTTGGAAGGGCCACTGATGCCACTGCCTTCCCTCCTTAAGGCAAATCGACCATCACAAGAGTCAGTGTTGCAATTCTGAATACAAAAGTCCTCGTTAATGTCCATCCCCATTCAGTCTGGGGCCGTGAGCTCTCCCAGTCAGCCTGAGTGCAGGACTTGTGAGGTTCACACCTGGAAGTCCCAGGCCAGCCAGAACCAGTCTGTCCCCTGCATTCAGAGAACAGAGCTATCCAGTTCAACTGTGCCTACTCCTGCCATCTGTGACTGTGCAGACCTGCCCGGTTCTGAAATATCCTCCACTTTGTTTGAGTTCCTTTCTAGCCCTGGATATTTACAATGATATAAGACACAACTGTTGTCTAAGGCTTAGGATGGTCCAAAAGACCATCTGAAAGATGGTTGGAGAATCTGAAAAGTAGTAAATATAAAACTTCAAAAGAATCTGAAAAGCATACCTGCCTTGACATTATCGAAACCAAATTGCTAAGAATTTTCCAAAGAATAGTTGGGACCAGCAGCTGGATAGCGACATGAAAACAGGACAAGTCTTTGCCTAAAACCTTGCCTAAAACCTTGTCCTTTTTTTCCTGGTTTTTTTTTTTTTTTTTTTTTAAATTGCTGATGGAGGAACACCAATTACAAGCGTGACTTCCTAAATCACCCCTGACATTAAGGGGATGCACCTTCCCTGTCAGCTTCTGTGTGTCCCCATCACCTAAAGGCGCACAAGGATCACCTTGGGATCTTGTTGAAACGGAATCTGCATTTCTAAGGAGCTGCCATGTGGGCTTCGTGCTACAGGCCCAGGCTGAGCAGCAAGGGCTGGCCAGTAGCTTTCCCTGTCTGGTTCCTCCTTGTCTCAAAGTCGGGAGCCGGACACAAGGCCACTGTGAGGTTCCCAGAGTAGCTGAATGAGGAAGGGGGGCTGAACGGCTTTGCCAGCAGCCTTGCCACAAATGGCCAGAGGTATACCTTGGGGTGATGAGGTCCAAAGCCTGGCGACAAACCTTTCTGGGTTCTTTGGTCACATGTCTATGATTCTGTCTTCCAGTGAACGAGCCAGGACAACCCTCCCAGAAGGTGACTTCTTGTAGGCTCTCCCAATTTTCTGTCTGAGGACACGAAATAGACACAGAGATGTGTGTCTTTGAAGGAAGTGCAGAATTCCCGAATGCGTTAAATCTTCATTTTAACTTTTCATACCAGACATTCTCTTACCTCATTACTCCCAGTACTCACTAGTGAAACAGTTTCTCTTAAAGAAAGTCGGCGTCTTATTTACTGAAGAAGCATCCCACCTCTGGTAATTCGTCCGTACCGAGCTCACCTTCCTCCTCTGTCTTGGGTTCACGAGCTGAGTGTATACCACAGGTAGAGACATCGACTTTTTTTTCTGTTGAGAAATGCTGAAACATTTCTCTGCTCACAAACAGAAAGACTTTCATGATTGTTACTTTAAACGAGGTACCAAGGATTATCACTCAGGCAGTTGAGCCGTAAATGCAGGATGCTTACAGGAGACTTGCCCGTGGCAAATTGTGCTTTATTTAATCACACCTGGAAACTTGTCATGTTTTTATATGAATGAGTCTAAGTGATGCAATTTAATTCATGGAAAGCTGGTCACAAGAATGCAGTGTCATTCCGTCCCCATTAGGGATGGGTCCCCTAGCCCCCTGAGATGAATCATGTATCCAGGGAAGAAACTGGCTGCTGTGAAGAATTATTTTATGGGTGTAGGTTTTCTCCTTTAAACGCTTATGCACATTTGCCTGTATTTCAGGCTGTTCCTCAGAATGCATCAGGCTCATCAAAGTTAAATCTGCAGTTGTAAGAACAGCAAAAAGGAAATGCAAGCACCAGTGAGAAACAGTTTTTAAAAAATCCTGTTTCTAAAACAGTAAAAGGACTGTGCTAATAGGGTTTCCCAGAACATTCCCAAAAGTCACTCCCAGTTTGGGGCTAAGTCTGAGGTATCTCACTGGAATCTGAAGTTTTATATTTACTGCTTTTCAACCATTTGAATTTCTGAGAAAGCAAGAAAGAGCCCAGCCCCACCCCATCACTCCATCCCATTCTGGATTGGATTTTCTTCGTGTGGGCGAATATGTCACATGAATTAACTGGCTGTTTCAGGGGAACCCAGTGCACCTAAACTCGAAGGGCAGATGGGAGAGGATGGAAACTCTATTAAGGTGAATCTGATCAAACAGGATGACGGCGGCTCCCCCATCAGGCACTACCTGGTCAAGTATCGAGCGGTGAGTAGCTCCTGTCCCCCCTTTTCACCTGCTTCTGCAGCTGTCACACCCACCTTGTTGGGGCAACAGCATGCACATCCCGGGGGGGAAAGGGGGAAGTAGGGCAGGACAGAGTCCTTCTGTGTCTTGCAGGGCTCAGGGGCCCTGCTCGGGGTTTTAAATCCCAAGATTGACCTACAGCCATCAGGCCGTGTCTACACGGGGATCATTTCAAAACCTCTGAAATGAACGTGGCGACAAACCCATACCCTGATTGATTTTTCTGCTTCTTGAACATTTCTACGAAGTGATTTTGCAATTACCCGGTAGCTTCTGCATATAATATACTGGTATCTCATAATCAGGACATTTGGTAAACTGTGTATTATGGGCCAGGCACTGTGATTTTCTCCCCACGAGAACCTGATGAAGCTGTTCTTATGATCATCTGCCCTTTACAGAGGAAGTACTATATCCATTCAGTGACGGCCTGATCTCTCATGCCTGGGTGGGCAGAGTTTGAGTCCAGGTCTGTGTGCAGACCCTGGGCTGTTAGCCCCTGCCCTAGGCTGCCCTACCATCCCAAACCGTGGTATTCCCACCTGCCCCTCACAGCTACCTGAGCTGTTCTAATCCTGCTAACAGTGAGCTTGGCCCTGAACCCTTTCTTCCTGGTTTGCTCACCATCTAAGATTTCTGTCATGCCGCCTGTCATCTCCATCCCCCAAAATGAGAATCACTCTGTTTCTCTGGTTTTAGAATGATACTTGGCCACTGCCAACCAGAGTCAATTGCTGAGAGATTTAGAGGCAGAATCTGAACACTGGGAAGAGTCTCTTGCTAGGATTTCTTACCAGTAAGAGATAACGAACCAGAGAGCAGTTTTCTTTCTTCCAATAGCCCCCAAGAAAGGATTTTTCAAGGAAGTTGACTTACTCCCTCTCTTTTGATCAGCCCCCACTGAAATGATGTGTGAGCTCTTACCTGGTTGGGCCTAATGGAGAGTCATTACAGCACAGAGCCCTACCAGGCACACGCCCACCCCCCCCCCACCCCCCTGCCAGCTGCTGGGCAGACCTGTCATTCCACTCAGCCCTTCCCCCACTTAATTGTGAAGTCAGGCATGAGCCTGACATCAGATGAAGAGCCTCCTCTAACGTCTCTAAGGCCCAGCCTCGAGACACCCCTGTAAGAGTGACCACTGTGGCTTCCTCGCTGTGGAGTAGGATGCCAGGATTGAGTGGTGGCCCAGCACAGCCCGCAGGAAGTGGACAGTGTGTGTCTGGCCCTTGTTATCCTCATGTGGCCCAGACAGATGGGTTCTGGTTTCAGCTTTACCACTTACCAGCATGCCCAGTCTTCCAAAACCTCCATTTCTCCATCTGGAAAATGGGGATAAAATAGTTTCTTACATTATTGTACAGATCAGGAATAATATAAACAAAGAGCCTGAAATGTACCTAACACTTGGCAACCCCCCGTACATGGTAACAATAATTACCCTGAAGATGCCGGCTGGGTCTGGAGACACCTCCCGTATGAGGCCACCTGAGATGTCAGTTTTCCAGAAGAGCCACTGTGGCTGTGTCAGGCAGGTCTGTATTAAAAAGACAACGGAGAGTGGCCCCTGGGGGCTCAGTCAGTTGAGCGTCCGACTCTTGATTTGGGCTCAAGTCATGATCTCATGGTGCTGAGATCTAGCCCCGAGTCGGGCTCAGCACTGAGCATGGAGTCTGCTTAAGATCCTCCCTTGCCCTCACCCTCTGCCCCGCCCCACTCATCCGTTCTCTCCCCCCCACACACACCCGTTCTCTCCCCCCCCCCCACACACACACACAAAAAATATAGCAGGGACGGAACACCAAGATATGACAGCCTTACCTGCCCTGTGTTCGTCTGTCTTGCACTTTAAACACTCAGTGTTTGCTAGATATCATTAACATGTTATTAATATTTTTATATAACACAATATTTGCTTTGTATTCTGGTTGCCTCTTTATTATAGAGTTTGCCAAGGAAAGGAGCCTTTCAGAGAATGAGAATACAGACAGCTGAATTTGTTTTAAACTAAACGTGGGCCACATGGCGATCTATGGCCACATGAATGTGCAGCCTGGCAAAACACTTCACAGGCTCTTGGTAGGGATCCAGTGAGAAAATTGTGGAAAACCTTTAGTACAGTGCCAGGCAGATAGCAAGTGCTCAATAAATCGTACTTTTTATTTTTTATTTTTCTTAATGTTTTGTTTATTTTTGAGAAAGAGAGACAGACAGAGTGCCAGCTGGGGAGGGGCAGAGACAGAGGGAGACACAGAATCGGAAGCCGGCTCCAGGCTCTGAGCTGTCAGCACAGACCCTGACGTGGGGCTCAGACCCACAAACTGTGAGATCATGACCTGAGCAGAGATCAGACACTCCACCAACCTTGCCACACGGGCGCCCCTGATCCTTTTTCTTTTTAATAAAACAAATCGATGCAGTGTTTCTGTGTCCAGGAGGGCGAGTCACACGTACCTGACTGAGCATGAGCAACATCCTGAATCAGACAAGAAGCTTCTTTATTTCATTACTCTTCCAGGGTATCTGTGCGCGTACGCGGAGCACAGCTTGGCAGATGGTCCCTGTGCCACACTGCTATCTGCCGAGGTCTGTGTGTTTGCAGACGCGCAAGGGTGACCTCCTGACCTGTGCAATCCTTAGGGTTTTTCGGGCTAGTAAAGAATGCACGCCATGTCCTATCAGTGGTTTTTCTTTTTATTAGTTTGCACCAATAGTTAGTGACTCCCTTGAGTTCTTCCAGTTAGCTGGCCTCACCAACATTTGTATCTCAACTTTCCTGGTGTCTTGTGTCCTTCCTGCCGGTTTCTCCCAGAAGCTCTCCTCGGAGTGGAAACCGGAGATCCGGCTCCCATCTGGCAGTGACCACGTCATGCTCAAGTCCCTGGACTGGAATGCTGAATATGAAGTCTACGTGGTGGCTGAGAACCAGCAGGGAAAGTCCAAGGCGGCTCATTTTGTGTTCAGGACCTCGGCCCAGCCCACGGCCATCCCAGGTATGACCGCCTCTGCTCTCTGTGAGTCTCCCGCTTTGAATTAATGCACCAAAGCTGCACCTCCTAATGCGCCTGAACAGCCCCTGACAACTTGCTTGCTTCCAGCCATCCTCATGATCGGTCGCCCATGCAAAGCTTAGTTTTGCTTTGTACCTATCTGTGCAGTGGGTTGAGATGTACTGGACCCCCAGCAAGGCTTGGCCAAGCCTCCTGGGGCAAAGGTCCTGTGTCATTCAGCCTTGAAGGACTGATGCTGAGCCAGTCCACGGGACCCCTGAGATGGGAAAAGCCCCACCTCCAGCCAAGCCTTGGAGGCTGGTTGAGTAAGGATCTTGTTTTGAGACCTTATCTACCCTCTGCCATTTCCTACAAGGACCACCCAATTGTTGAAGCGCTATTTGATGCTTGCTTACTGCACAGTCATGTTCCAGATCTCTTCTCTGTGGGGACCCCAAGAGAAGGAAGAGACGGTGCCCAATTAGTTAAAAAGCCTATCTTCCAAGGGCCTCTCAACTGAAACAAAGATTAAATTGAATTACTTGAAACAGAGCAAATGAGGAAAGTAGATGCTTGGAAACCCCATCTGTGAAAGGCAGTCTGCTGGAAACCGTGATGCGAGTGGTTCTCCTAGGAGATGTAGAACTGTTTCTAGGGACCCGGGACCAACCCAAGTGTGGGAATAACGTGGGAGTTCTGCTTGCTGGCCCACCCACCTTGCCCCTGATGGTTAGTCCCCTCACTGACAAAACCCGCAGAGCAGAGAGAGATCTTCAGCCCCTCTCTGCTTTCCCAGATCAGCCAAAGGCCGGCCTCAGGCAGGAGAGGTGGGCATAGACCATACAGCTGCAGCCTGTTGAAAAAGGGCCCCATAAACCCTCTGCTGTGTTCAGGCATGGCGGGGAAGATGTTTCGGTCTCCCAGTGGCCTTGGTCTGGCCCCATCATGCCTGTCCTCTCTCCAGTGCTTGCCTGGGTGCTCTATTCAGTTATCACAACAGCACCTCCCAGCAGGAGGGAGAACAGAAAGGGTACAGCTGCCTGGGACACAGGCGTGCATGTGCGCGAGTCAGTGCAGCAACAAAGGCACCAGTGTGTGGTGGCCGACTGTTGTGTGTGCGTGAGTGTGTGTGTCCAATAGACCTGTTGGGGCCTCCAGGGAGTTGACAGGTGGGTCTTAAACCACAGATGAGACACGTCGATTCGACCTACCCTCTGCATTCTCAGGGAGGCTCCTTAGTGCAGATGGTCAGTGGTAAAGGCAAGGCATTTGGGTGTGGCTGCAAGAAACGCTCTCACGACTGCTTAATATGATGTCCACTCGGGGGTGGCCCTGCCATCCTGTGCCCTCTCTTTCTTTGTGCTCTTTGGTCAGCTTTTCATTGAAATCGACGGTCTGGAATGTATCCAGATCTTCCCAGCCTTTATGGGACACTTAGGAGCTGGGGGGTTGGGGTGGGGAGAAGCTCGAGCAACCCCTTTTCAGCAAGGCAGACTTCTGGTGGCACTTGTTGCCTGGGCTAAGTGACACAGGCAGGTTGCTCGGACGTGCTGTGTCCACGTGTTGGGTAGTGCCCACAGCATCAGCTCGTGGGGTTGCAGCAGGTGGGGACACTGTGAATCAGATACAGAAACAGGAGAAGATGTTGTCCTCCAGGGCCCTGCCCAGTGGAGATGTCAGAGGCGTTAAGGCACCCCACTAACCTGGAGAGGGTCGGAGGGACTGCTCACCTACCGCACGCGTATTAGGAGGAGGTGTCTCTGTGCTTAGTTGGACTTTCCTGGCCATGGCGTTGGGATCTGCGTATAAAACCTCTGAACTACAAGATGTGCGCTCTTGGTGGGATTCTGTGGTCAGTGCGGTAGCAGAAGGTGAGGGGTGCAGGCGAGATCGTCTTGAAGAGCGACTGGGTGGGGGCCATGGCGCAGTGGGAAGACGAGTCCCATCTATCGCTGAAAAAGCACAGTTTGCTGCACACAGCGCATCTCTCCCGCTACGCGTAGAAAGCTCTAGAGGCCAGGAGGCTGTGGGTAAGCTCGTTGACTGCCCCTCAGAGGCCTTGCCTTAGTCGAAGGTAACACTCTCCTAATCAAACTCTTGTACTTTACTGTGGAGGCTCTGTTCTCTCACTGTAATTTCATTTGCTCGCTGACCCCTAACCCCCGAATTCACCCTGCTGTGCTGCTTCTGGCCTTGCTGAGCTTTGGAACTGGCCTTATGGGAATAATACTGTACTGAACCCTTCCCTAACCTTTGTCAGTCTAATTTACTAAGTTGAATTAACCTTTGATTCTTGCGTTTTCTGTATTTGACCTAATTTTTTTTTCTTTTTATCTATTTTTTTTTCCTCTGTTTCTGTCTCTACCTTCTCTTTCCTTCTCCCCCCTCCTCCCCTTCCTGCGTCTGTCGTCACACATGTCACGTTGGACGTGCGTCACTGGGACATCCCCACTGCCACATTTGTTTTTAAACAACCACATTCTCTCTGGGCTCCCATTGCTTGGGACCTTCAGCGACCTTGGGAGGCTGCTGTGCGTCCTACACCTTTGTCTCATTGCTTCTCTCTGCAGTGACTCTTCTTTTGCTCTGTTAGGAATTTGAACACAAACACACACAAATTAAATTTGCTTAAATGCCCAGTTCCCATGAGAATGATCAGTTGCCCCCTTTGGAAGAACCTGTCAGGACCGCCACGGCCACGCCACCAAGTGCTCTGTGTGGAAGAGGAAGGTTTGGTGATTGGAAAAAGCTGGACCTCCAGACATTTTACCATTCGCGGATACTTCCATGCTGCTTCACGAGGAGTTTGCCCCCTTTTTTAATGGCAGTACAAAAATATGTGGGAGCGCTTTTCTTTAAACGCGGTTTTTAGAAGAGCATCATGCTAGTTTTACAGAGAAGTTTCTGCACATCTCTGCTACTTGTTGCATTTTTTTTCTTACCTGAACATGATGTGGCAGAGAAAAGTGTCTAAGTACCTCCTAAAGCTTGCATCAGAGTGTCCACATCACCACGTTTTCCCTACCCCATTCCAACCCCGTGCTCCCCCTCTGCCCTTCAAGAGTAATAGGCACTGCTTGCCTTGACGTGCCCGTGGTCAGGGGGCCAAACCGCTCTGATGCATCCGGGCATTTTGCTGACATGATGGGCAAAGTAAGTCACCCTGTTGCCCATACAGTGGAAGAAAATGGATTCGTTAGGCATTTTCCGGGGCTGAACAGATGTTCTGGGGGGCACGGTGGTCCTGGTATTACAACCAGCCCCTTATGCTGGCTCTGCGAACAGGACCAACATGTGATATGCCCAATACCAGTCAGCTTTGAAAGATGCACGTCTCCCAGTTGGAGTGATAATGGGACTGCCCAGCAGATTAGCACAGAGCCTGTCTTGGGGGTTGTGGTCCCACAGTGACCCACCGTGTCGCATAAACATCAGCCCCCAGGTTAGAAGTATCCACTGCAAGCCCAGCATGGGTCACGCACTCCGCACATACTCACCAGAGCAGATGGGTGGGGAACAGGCCCCTCCCAGAGTGTCCACACTGCGAATCACTCAGCCTGTCGTACTTCCCGAATGCCCTGACCCCCGCCCATATTGGTCAGTGACTCTAGTGACATTTAGAAAATTCTGGTGAAAGCCAGCTAGTCCTCTCTGCTCTTGAGGGGGCGTCCTCTCCACGTGCCCAGGAGAGAAAGATCAGTGTGTTTGCTAAAGTCTCACATGGAGACCCAGGCGGGTCCTGCTCAGTACCATCCTGTACACGCTTGGGGATGGACCCTCTGCTAAAGAAAACCTCCGTCCATTGTGGTCACGTATCATCCTATACATCTCATCTCTAAACATCCCACAGAAGTTTGATTTTTGTTCTTTTTGGTTTATTTTTTAGTTCCATTTGGTTTTTTCTAATGTTTGAAGACTAGTCTTTCCCTTTGGGAATCCAAGGGACCCCGTGGTCTGCAGGGCACGGCTGGTGGTGTTGGTCGGCACAGGCCCGCGTCCCCAGCGCTCACAATTTAGAGGCTCACGCACACACACTCTTCCAGCAGCTCAGGCAGGTAGTGCCTCTTGCCCCGGCCCTGTGCACCCCCAGCCCCATCTAGAACCTCTCTGCCTGGGGTCCCTGACCTGCATTCACACCAGCACAAGAGAAGCAGGCATGGTTCTGAGGCTCAAGGCAGAGCATTGAGGAGAGGCACCCGGGGCCTCTGGGCCTGGTGTAAAAACCCCAGGTCAGTTAGAGCTGCAGGGAGGACGAAGGAAGGAGAGATCCATCGTCACCCAAGTGGCCCGTCACTGTCCTCCTGGCCTCTGGCATGCTCTTGATATCATCTTAGGCAGAAGTCACATGTTCCCCTAGGGGGGGCCCTGGCCTGGCCCCAGTCCCGCCCCTAGGGAAGGGACAGTGTCAGTGTTTCTGAAGGGACTCCTCAGAGATCTAGTCCCAAGCATAGGGAGGCCTGACAGAGCCCTGTCCCCTCAGCACAACCCCGGGCGAGGCGTGCCTCAGCCAAAGGCACTTTGAGGCCACTGCAGACCCATGGCTTATAATGGGATGACTTTCAAGAGACAGTGTTAGGGCACATCCACTCGCACTGGACACCGTCCTCAGTGATGGCTGTGGCCCCCAGCCCCACCGGGAATCCCCAAGACAGCGGCCCTTCGAGCCCCCACAGGAGTAAGCACTTGCCGCCTCGCCGGGCTCTCCCAGCCGCTGCGCCCTGCTCAGTGCTGCCCGTGCCCCCCATGCCGCGGGGTTTCTCTGCTCCTTTCTGGAATATTTATATGGCAGGTTTGGATCATGTATGTTACTAATAAGAATGCTAACACTGTTGTGTAGATAATCAGCGAGGCCTTTATGAAGTTTACACCTTTGCATTATTAAAGGAAATAACAGTCCACGTGAACTTACCGGCGTGCTTTGATTTTATTTAATAGCTGTGTGTCCTACCAAGTGTCCCAAGTCCTTTCCCTCCTCCACCTCACATGTACCTGAATAACTCTGATTACCCCAAATTGTACCCCAAACTTGCAACCTGCTGCATGGAGTTTTAGCAGAGGAGAGGCTTTCCTTTCCCAATGAGGGGCTATGCATTTGGCTCAGCTATCCTGAGAGCTCTTGTGGGTCATTGCCTCCTTGAACTTTCCCAGTCCCCAGCAGACAGGGGGATGAGGGGAAAGTGCCTTTGCAGAACCAGGAGCTGGTCACTTTGGGGTCAGGAATGCATTGTGGGCCATCAGACATACAGTCTCTGTAGCCAGGGCTCCTGATGTCACTGCCCCCATTAAAACCCCATAGCAGAGGCTGCACAGAGTGATCTTGTGATCAACAGAATGCGAGAGAAGGTTCTCATTGGCAAATCCTATTCTGTTTGTAGTCACACTTAGTAGGACTCTTTCCAAACTTAAGACCAGCTGTCTGTTTCACAGCAGATACTGGGAGGGAGGAAGCAGACGTGTGAGGGGTTTGCAAGTGAACCTGAACTCCCGCTCAGTGGGAAGGGCACCTGGCTGCACTGAGGTCCCGCGACATAATGACTCAGACCCATCTGGCGTCTGTAAAATGTGAGACCCATCTTCCCATTTTGAGGCATTTAAGAGAGATGTATGTAGGTCCCTGTCATGGGGCAGCCAGTTCCCCGGTCAGTGCCAGCCTCTCCCATGCCAGGAACCACAGAAGATGGACAGCCTCACTTTCGCAGCATCACCATTCGGGTGGCTGTGACCCTGGAGGTTATGGAGGAACTGCTCCCAAGAAAGTCTGTGCGTGCAGATGTGGGGTGAGTCAGTCACAGGAGGCCAGCGTAAGGTCATGCAAAGACAGATCCCTGGAAGGTTTTAATTTTTCCTTTTTTATACAATGTTACGTAAGGTGTAGGAGATAACCTATGTCCTCCTCGCTCTCCTGAGCTACACAGTTCTATAACATCCCCCTAGAGGTAATGAATGCTGACTTTCATACCCTCTCATCTATTTCCCGGTGTTTCCCTTACGTACAGCTTCTTTTTGTAAAAGTTGCACACACCCTTTCTCTAGCTTAAGGAGCCTCTTACTTCCTCTGGAAGTCTGTACTCTCAGTGGTGAACTGGCTGGTCCTTTTTCCTTCAGGGAGAGTCTCTGCTCCCTCTCTCCATACATTCAGTACGTCAGTTACGTCAGTATGACCACCTCAGTGGTCAGGGCCACGAGGCGAGACTCCACAGCTCATCCGTGGGCCAGGAGTCATAGAAGCCACTATTATTCACTGTGACCCAGGCACAAGATGGCCTGGAGACAGCGCTCCTCAAACTCTGCTATGTATAAGGATCACCAGGGCCGCTCGGCCACATCCAGATTCCTGAGCATCACCCACAGAGATCCTGATTCACTAGAACTGGGGAGCCCCAGAGTCTAAAGCACCCTAGAAATTCTGCTGCAGGTGACAAACATTATGCTAAAAGGTGTGTTTATTTTTCACATAAAAATAAAATCCCGAGGACCAGTGAATAAAAACGGGACCCACTGAGTGTTCTAGTCTTCCAAGGGAAAAGTCGTCAGTGCAGAGGACCTGTACCGCGTGCGGGGTGCTAGACCGCGACATGGGACGGCAGGCTCCCGTGGTTGAAGAGGGTGTGGAGACACCTTCTGTCCCAGGCCCTGCCCAACACAGGAGCCTCTTCCAGAGCACTAGGCATCCCTGCCAAGGGTGTCCAGGCACAGGGTGCTTGCCTGCCGAGGCAGCTCACACTGTTAGCTCTCTCTCGAGGGAAGCTGAACTACCGCCGCCCCTACAGTTTCCATCCAGCAGTGATACCAAGTAAGACCGCTTCCATTTCACGACACATCTGTAAACATCTGGAGATGGTGTTCTCACCTCCAGACTAAACACCCACTCGTCTTTTTGACAAATATTCTTTGAACATTTCCTATGAGTCGGGTTGTGCTAGATGCTGGGGAGAACTAAGAGTACCCTTTAGAACATTCTGGAGAAGACAGCCAGATAAAAAGCATGCAAGTGAACAGAAGGTGGCAGATAGAAGTAAGAAGAGAACAGATACTCTACTACTCTATCTACTCTGTGGTAGATACTGGGCAGAGTGAGAGATCAGGGGACGGAGGGAGAGGGCTCTCCAGCAAGGTGACATTTGAGCTGAGGCCTGTAGGACAGCAAAGAGCCAGCCAGGAGGTTACGGGGCTGGAGGGTTCCCAGAAAGGAGTCAGCAAGGACCTAAGGCAGGAATGGGCTGGGTGTATTCAGCAGGTAGGATGAAGGCCCTGGCCTGGAGCACAGGGATGGGTTGGGGGGAGGGGGTGCGGGGAGCAGTGCCATGAGTTACAGCAGAGGTGTGGGAGAGTGCACGACATGTGTAAGGCCTTTAGGCCAGGAGAAGGGAAGACCGCTGCCCTTCTTTCTGTCTCACGTCACCGGGGTCTTTGTATCCTCTGGCCCTTCCCCTGAGTGTGCCTGCAGAACCCAGGCAGCCCTCCAGCCAGGTCTAACGAGCCCAGAACACAAGGTGGACAGTGGCTGCCTCTCACATGCACAGAGCCCCCTTTCCGTGGACCATTTGTCCTCTTCAGAGATATGACTGGTCCCCTAAAACCACGCTTATGTGTAAACCTCGGAATGTCGAGTTTATGCCACTGAGTCCGAAAATACAAACATTCTCCCCTCCCCCAAATGCTTTAGGCTCCTTCCTCGGGAAGTAGGCACTCGACACCTATTGGGCACCGACGTCAGGAGGCGGCAGTGGCTGGAAGCCACTGTCAGGGATAGAAAGCCCAAGGCTGGTAATTCCTCCCTGTTCGGGGAACCAGCTTTGGGATTCTGAACATCAGGAAGGCTTGTGTGCCTCTCTGCTTCTTTGGGTGGAATGTATGAGGAGCCGGAAGAGAAGAACGAATGCTCTCTTCTGCTTTTGTGAGCTGCTAGGGAAAAGACCTGCTCTAGCGGATCACGGGGGCCAGCCATCAGTTCCCTGCTGCTGAACCAGAGACAGCGTGGCTGGAGCTGGGTCCTCTGAGCACAGAGGCCTTTGCCAGTATTGGGACCTTCCTGGGGGATAGGCTAAGGTTTTCAGTGCAGGTTGGATGGGACCAGCCAGCAAGCCTGAGGAGGAAACACTGGGAAGCAAGACCAAGGTCCCAGAGAAGCCAAAAATACTCAAGAATTTGAGAGTCTTCTCCAACTATAAGGCCCAAATGCACCCTGGGTGCGAGAAATGAAGCTATGAGCAGTCGTCTGTGGCCTGCTGGCCTGGTGGTCTGTACCCTGAATTAAACTTTGAAACAGAGGCCAGTGGGGTGGGACCACCGCCGAAGAGGCTCCGCGATACCTGACCAGGGACACCTGGGCAGACAGAAGAGTGCCCCCAGGAACACAGACTGCATGGAAGAAAAAGATTGGGGCCTGTCTGTAGCACATATCACCTTGGACTACACGTTCCTCCATTATCTGGTGTGCTGTGTGGCTAACAGGCCACTGGGCCTGGCCTGGGGCTCAGCAAAGGCACAGCGAGACCCAGACCGTGTTGGCCACAGTTCCCGCCTCTAGTCAGCAGACCTGGGGGATCCCAGTGGGTCCTGGCAGCACAGGAAGCTTCAGACAAGGTCTGGTGGTGGGGTGGAGCAGCCAGTTCTTGAACTCTATCCTTCCAGAAGAAGAAAAACGAAGCAGACATGCTCGTGTTTCAGTGTGATGTCATTGTCTCCACATTGGCTTATGGGCAGAGCTCGCTGCCCACAGCATGACTTCTTATCTCCCAGACACTGGGGTGGGGTGGGGGGGGGAACCAAACAGGGGGCCACCTCAGGCAGCTAACATTGACACAAGGGGGCCTGGGGAGCTGGGGTCCTTCTGTGATACCATCAACACCCCCGGGGCCCTGGGGAGTGCGACACAAGTTGAGTCATTCAAAGTGAGCCCAGCCAGAACGGGCATGCTGTGGGCTGCTCAAGTGGGAGAACGTGTCTGTCTGTAGTGGGCACAGAGGACCTTTGCCCTGAGTGTGAGTGTGCCTGTCCGTGTGGGTGTGCATCTCTGGGTGAGTCTGCTGGTTTTCCTGAAGTCTGATCCAAGTGTGCCTGAGCTCCCAGATGGTGAGTATTCCCAAACCTTTCACCCTGGGCAGACCTCCATGTCTCCAGAGTAAATGGTCTTCGTCTGTCTCCCTGGGTGCAGTGAAGAAGGATAAGCCATGAAGCCAATGTACACTGTCCAAGGTCAGGATCATCTAGAGCCATCCTTAAAGAGGAGGAGAGGAGGAGAGGAGGTGGGGTCGTTTACTGGGCATACTGTTGTGCCTCGTGCCAGCACAAGCCCAAAGGAAGCCTTGGGAACCCTGTGCCACCCCACTTGGGACCCTGTCCCTGAGTACTCCCAAGAGCCATGGTCTAGCCTGAACCCGGTGACCACCACCTGCCTGCCTGCTTCCCTGAGCTCAAGAGGAGATCAGCTAAGTATGGGGCTGGGGGAGGCTCGGAGACTGAGCGCAGGGGTGGAAATACAGCTCCTGGTGCCCACTCCTCCCGACTTGTGGGAGCCTCATGCCCCTACCCCCTGGTCTGTGAGGTAAGGCTGCCATCCCGCCCTCTTGAAGATACAGAGAGACTCTGTTGTCTCCACACCGGGGTGTAGAAAGGCCCCACGGAAGGTGCCACTCTTGACACAAATGCCACGACTTTGTCCTATAGGTGCTACCCCACCCCCAGGGGCTGTTGCTCTGCAGGGTCCAGCAGTCTGCACGTCAGTGTATTAACCACCAGCCATCTCTCTCTCTCTCTCTCTCTCTCTCCCCCCCTCCCTCCCTCCCACTCAAGCCAACGGCAGCCCTACATCAGGCCTGAGCACTGGGGCCATTGTGGGCATCCTCATCGTCATCTTTGTCCTGCTACTGGTGGTGGTGGACATCACCTGCTACTTCCTGAACAAGTGCGGGCTGCTCATGTGCATTGCCGTCAACCTGTGCGGAAAGGCTGGGCCCGGAGCCAAGGGCAAGGACATGGAGGAGGGCAAAGCCGCCTTCTCGTGAGTGCAGACCTAACTGCCACTGCTAGGGTCTAGGCTCTGCCCTGGGCCGGGGGGCTTAGCATCAGAACCATCTCAGTTTCCCCATTTGGAAACCCCAAAGGTGGAAAAAAAAGCACGGGAGAAATGTTTCCTAAAACACAGTCTTTGGGGATTCCTGTTTGAAAAGCTAACACTTGGGCCCAACCCCACATCTAACGTATTAGAATTTCAGAGAAGGTTGAAAATCCCTGCATAGGCCAAACTGAGGGGAATTTTCAGAGCTAAATAAACTTGGAGGGGACCTGCCATAGCATTTGAGACACACACTTGCCTTGCTGCCGTTCGTTCATGTCTTCATTCATTCAGTCATTCATATATCACTCAACAGATATTTACTGAGCAGCTAAAACAGGGCCAGGCTCTGTTCCCAGACACTAGGTTACACCTGCGAACAGAACAGGTAAAACTTCCTGTCCCTTTGGAGCTGACCATCCAGATGCTGTCCCCTCCAGCATCTCTGGAAAAACGGGTCCTGAGCCAATGAGCAAGAGGCTCCACAGACTCACCGGGTGGACCTGAGCTGGAGTGAGGTGAGAAGAGGCAGAGCAGGGAGTAAGCTGTGAGTGTCACCACAGGGTAGGCACTGTATGGAAATACAGATTATCTGAGCACTTCTCTGTGCCAGGCACTGTGCTAAGCACTTGACATCCGTTGTCTCAGTTAATGTTTCCAACAGCCAGGCAAGGTCGAGACTGTTGCCTGCCCCATTTTACAGATGAGGGGACGGAAGCCAAAGCGAGCGAATCCAATGTTCACGGTCACACAGCTAGCACGAGTGGGAGCTGAGGCTCGGGCCCTTGGGCTTGAGATGCCCACGCCCCCACATCAACTTTGGGCCAAACCCAGGAGCCCTGAGCTGTAGCCGGCTTCCCCGGGAGCCCCCTTCCTGCCCCAGCAGGCCAGGATCGAACCAGCAAAACTCTCTCCACAGGAAAGATGAGTCCAAGGAACCCATCGTGGAAGTGCGGACCGAGGAGGAGCGGACCCCAAACCACGATGGAGGGAAACACACGGAGCCCAACGAGACCACCCCGCTGACGGAGCCCGAGTACGTGGGTGGGGAGGGGCGGCACTTCGGCCGCAGAGCCCCACACTCACCTCATCGCCTCACCCATGCCTCGCCTTCCATGCCTCCCACCCACCACTCCCAGCCCAACAATGCAGCCCAGATTCTGGAGCCCTTGGCCAGAAATGCCTGAGCCCACTCTCTCCCTAGAGAGAAGGCATTCCTGGTTCTGTGAAGAGCCTGCAGATGCTCTGAGAGGGTTCCAGGGGTGAGCGGGATCTCTAGACCCTATGCCCGAGTCACACGCACATTGTGGAAGTGGCCGAAGGGGACACACCCGCACTGAGAGAGGCTCTGAGCTTTGAAAGGCTCAGCAGATTCTGTGTAGGATTTTCAAGAGCTCTAGGGTTTTCTGCGTTCTTCCTGGAAGGATGAGAGGAGGTGGGGGCGCGTAGAGCTCCCTGACCCTTCTGTTCTCAGAAGCCTGGGGGACCCTCAGTCAGAAACCGCGTCTGGCCGAGGCGGTCATGAAGGCTGGCTGTCGTGAGTGCTGGGGCTTTGAAGGGAGTGGAGTTTAGCGAGGATTTAATTTAAATCTCTGGCTGGACAACCCGCGACTGCTAGGGGCCTTGGGAGCACTCTTTGTCTGCCATATTCCCGACCTTCCCCATCAGTTCCCGTGGAGCCCCTAGGACAGCAGGGCCCATTCCTCGGGGTCCTTGACGCCAGCAGTGGCGGACGGCGAACTGAGGCTCGCCTCTCCTGGAGTTGGGGTGCAGGCAGGGGTCAGACAGGGCTGCAGGGAGAGGCAGCGCAGCGTAGAGAGCTGGAGGGGCGTCAGCAGGGAGGAAGGGCCAGCAGGTCTGTGTCTCCTGTCTCCTCTTCTGCCCGCCTGGGCGTGTGCTTCCTCTTGCTGTCCTCGTTTCTCTGTGGGCCTGTGTCCGTGCCTGTGCGTCACTGCATGCCCTGCCCACGACCCCCTCCTTGGCTGCGTCCCCCCTTCCCCATGCCCGCTTCTCTGTCTCGTCCCAGCTTCATTGTCTATTCTCTTCTACTTCCTGTCCTCCCCACAGGCTGCCGGCCGACACCACAGCCACTGTCGAGGACATGCTGCCTTCTGTCACCACCGTCACCGCTAACTCTGACACTATCACCGAAACCTTTGCCACTGCTCAGAACAGCCCCACCAGTGAGACCACCACCCTGACCTCCAGTATTGCCCCCCCGGCCACGGCCACGCCTGACTCAAACTCTGTGCCCACTGGCCAGGCCACCCCTTCCAAGGGGCCCGGCGCCACCGCCTCCTCCCCTCCCCCAGCTTCGGCCCCCAAGGTTGCCCCCCTCGTTGACCTGAGCGACACCCCGGCCTCAGCCCCTGCTGCCGGCAGTTTGTCTTCTAGTGTCCTGGCTCACCAGGGGGCTGTGCTCAGCCCCAGCGCCCCTGCCAGCGCGGGGGAGGCCTCCAAGGCCCCTCCCGCGAGCAAGCCGAGCCCCACCGCGGCCGGGGCAACCAGTCCCCTAGCGGCGGCAGCGGCCGCCCCTGCCACGGCAGCCCCGCAGGCCAAGCAGGAGGCTCCCAGCACCAAAGGCCCGGACCCCGAGCCCACCCAGCCCGGCGCCGTGAAGAGCCCGACCGAGGCAGCAGCCACGGGCCTCACTAGCCCGAAGAGCGAGGCTGCCTCCGTCAGCGCCACAAACCCTGCCCAGGGCGAGGACTTTAAAATGGACGAAGGGAACTTCAAGACCCCAGATATTGACCTTGCAAAGGATGTTTTTGCAGCCCTGGGCTCTCCTGCTCCCACCGCTGGGGCCAGTGGACAAGCCCCTGAGCTTGCCCCTTCCACTGCAGACAGCTCTGTTTCGCCTGCACCAGCAAAGACCGAGTACGGCCTCTCTTTGTCTGCTGTCGTCGGGTTATGTCCCGTGGTGGTGTGCGTCTGTCTGTGCTGTGCTGTGTCCTCTTTGTTAGATGTGTCTTCAGCCTGTTCCAGGGCTTCTCTGAGGCGACTGTCAACCAGGGGGCTGGGATGAGGAGGGGACAGAAGGGGGGCAGGCAGCCGCCTGCTCACTAATTAGGCCATGTTAATTACGTCTTCTCCTTATCATCCTAGCAGCCACTTCTGTTTTCCCTGGTGGGGGGGGGGGGGGGGTGGGGAGCCTCACAGTCGGGCCCCTGATGAGCGTAGCTTGGGAAGCAAGCTAAGGAGGCCAAGGTGCCCTTATTGGCCACCCTGGGGCCCACAGACAGTGTGTTATCCAGGGTCCAGGCTGAGTCCCCACCAGAACAGCACTGTTACGCAGGAAGAAAAGAGGCAGACCCCAAGGCCCATGCGGGGAGAGGATGTGGTCCAGAGGGCCCTGTCCCACTCCGGCCCCAGATACCCCACCCCCTCACCTCCTACCCCCACCACCTACTCTTGCTTCTTCTGACCTGGAATGTCTGGGAACAGTGAGAGCTCACAAGCACCGAATGACTGTTGGGTCTCCAAGTTCAAGGGCAAGTCCTTAAACTCAGCAGCTTTCTTAAATATGATGCCAAAATGCAGTTGGAACTGGGGTCTAAGCCTGCTTGCCCCAGTGCATCCTTAGATCAGACTTTCACTCCTGAGACTGAATAAGGCAGAGCGAGACCTAGGTTTTTACAGAGGCTCCTGTGGCTGCCCCCACATGAGCAGTATGCTGCCACCAAGAGCTGAAATAGGACTGCACCCAGGAGCCCTGAACCCCAGGAAGTAGGACTCCTCTATCCCGCCCACTCAGCACCCGCTAACCCCCCTACTCCCCTTGTCCCCATGTGTCGCGTGACATCCCAGTCTAGCCTTTCATGCCACAAAAAGCTGCCTCGGTCACAAAATTTTCTCACCCTGGCCAGGCACTGAGGGTTAGGCACTGAGGGTTAGGCACTGAGGCATCACCAGGAAACACAGAGCACAGGGTGTGGTGAGAGCAAAGACAGGCAAGAGCAAGGCAGTTTGCAGAGGGGCCCCTGGAGTCAGTACTGGGGAACCAGCCCAGCATGCCCCACTTATACCAGTCTGACTAATTATACCAATTATACCGATCAGGGTGAGGAAAAGGCCACATCTGCTGCCCCCTTCCACCACCCCAGGTAAGGACCCTGGGCCCCTGGCATTGGATTAGGGCTGGAACAGAAAAGGTCTCATTCCTCAGATTCAGTGGCTCTCAACTTTGGCTTCGTTTTAGAGTCACTTGGGTGCTTTTAAAAGTCATCATGCCCAGACCAATTAAATCAGGATTTCTGGGGGTAGAGCCCAGGCACCAGTGATTTTTAGAGCTCCCAGGTGATTCCAGCGTGCAGCCAAGGATGGAGACCATTGCTCTAAGCGGGAGCCCCTCCCGAGGGACTGGCTGAAGGGTGAGTTACTGTAGATTGTGTTCTCACTGCTGTTTTCCCAATTCTCTGCAGGAAGGGCCCCGCAGAAGCAAAGTCGGAGAGCCAGGAGACAGAAACGAAACCAGCGCCAGCCGAAGTCAAGACGGTCCCCAATGACGCCACACAGACAAAGGAGAACGAGAGCAAAGCATGATGGGTGACAAGAAATGAGCAGATCAAAGTAAAAAGTGACACCATAGTTTCACCAGAGCATTTCCAATATCACACACAGACACACACACGCACACACACACACACACACACACACACACCTCATTCCTCTAGTGTCTTTTGCCTTTAAAAAAAAAAAAGTAAACAGATAAACAGGGGATCTCCTTTTTGTAGGTTTATAGAAAGGGTTCCTTTGCTGCGCACTCACTTGTAAGAAAATGAGACAAAAAGGTTAAACCCACAGCCAAACTAGGACACTCCGTTCCCTGAAACCATTTAAAAACCAAACAAAAGGACCCCAAATTAAGAATCTAGGAAGCTCAGAAAGAAAAAAAAAATCTAGGTTCAGGAAGACCGCACTTCGTGTTGCCCAATTGGCACAGACCAGTTTCAGAGAAGTGCTTCCAGGCACTAAGACTAACGAATGAACAAAGTCCAAGTTTATTTTTATACTTTGAGTCGAGTTTGAACTCTGTAAAACCCCATAAATAAGTTATAATTTCTGTTCACTTTGTATTTGTTCAGTATGCAAAGTGTGTCACCCTTTCTAGCTGAATTCAATCCCCACGTAGACTCTCGTTTTGTAGGAAGAAGGCCAAATTGCAGCTTCTGGGGGCAGATCTCAGTTTGCAATATTCGAATTTCTTTCTCCTTCCTTTTCTCTCTCTCTCTCTTTTTTTTTTCTTTCTGCCATCTTTGTTTTCCAGTGTTTACAAGTTGACAACTGTTTGACTTTGGTTGTGTTTAAATGTCCATGTAAAATAGCTGCCTTTTTTTTTTTTTTTTTTTTTTTTTTTTAAGTTACAAATACTGCCTAGAGGCGGGTAGAGTCATCACAGGCTTGTTTTCGCACAGGACAACTTTACAAACTATGATTGTTTACAGTGGCTCTCCTCCCCCACTCCCCCACCCCCACCCCCCTCATTCTGATTTGAAATTTTTGCCTGTGTGCAACTCAGGTGAAAATCCATCTTGTTCTGGAGTGGTTTTGCTTTTTTTTTTTTTTTTTTGGCCCTTCAATTCTTTTTGTATTTCCTTGGGGGTTAGACCACTTTCTGATTAGCCACCACCTGCCTGTATCTGTGAAAAAGAGTCTGCCCCCCCTAGGCATCTGCATCCCCTTCCTTTTGAAGGACTCCTTAGGCTTTGTTGAATGAAGCAGAGAAGATTGTATAGTTGGGGCTGGTCTTGGTGAACACACATTTTTACCCCAAACATCCCCTTTTTGTAGAAAGCCAAATAAAATATATACATACAATTTCCTTTTGAGCCCAGAATCTAGATTTGAGCGGAAGAGCATGTGTGCTTCAGGGAATTAGTGTCTTTTTTTGGAAATCTGTTGAAGTAAAGTAACATCGGCCTTCTGTTCACTTAGGCAGCATTTATAGAAACAAAAGAAAAAAAAAAAGCCAACTGCTGTCTGGAGTCATAACACAACTTTCCTGGATCGGAAACCAAGTGGGGAAAAAAAAATACAGAAACTTTAAGGGGGATGGGAGGGGGGAGAAGGGAAAAGCCAGCCCTTTGTATAGAAATTTTGCTTTTTTTTTTTTCCTCATTCTACTTTAGAACTGCAAGCTTGTGCACTGTGGATGCGTGACTATTTTAGTGTGAAACGTGTTTTTGTCATAGTATTGAAATAAAACTTCAACATAGTTTGGTTGTGGAAGGTATAGCAGATAGTTCAGAAAAAAATATTCAGGAAACAAGAATAACTCTTAAAAGGAATTGAAGCCTTTAAACAAAGAAAATGAAGTAAGCGTGATTTTGATGATGAAGAGGGCGCTAATTCGCGGAAATCGGCGCCCCGGCATGCGCTCCTGTCCCACGGTACAAAACCGCAAGAGGTTAGGGTGGCGAGACCTCTCCTGAGTCTGTTCTCCGGGCCACACTCCCCAGTGTCCTGACACTTCTGCGGTCTGATCAGTGACGATATGCGAAGATTATAATTTCAAACTGTGAAAAAATAATGGTCTTGTCATTTGCTAAATGTGGGGTTATTTTGCATTTTCTCAGCTCCTGGGGATGGAAACGGAGGACCCCATGCACCCAGCCCCGGCCCCTTTGATTGTAGGGCTTGCACAAGTCTGTGGTTCAAATGCACGGGCCCTCAGGCATGAGTAACGTGCAGACAGTTCTCTGAGCACATAGCAGAATGGGGGCTCCTGGGTGCCCAAGACGGGGAGGGCCCAGCAAGGAGCAGCAGGCTAGGAATCCCACCGCCGGGCTGTCCATGGAATCAGTGGCTCATCTTCTGATGTTCCTGGCGTTGACCACCTAGGCCAAGCCCGTGCTATACCTCACCGAGACTGTGCATTTCACGCCAAGTGGTTGTGATCAGGCACACTGACTTTGGTTCTGATGGTTAGGAAGAGAAAGAGGTATAGTCGACCCTCAAGTAACCTGGCCCGGGGGCAGCTGACACCCCTCACCCACCCAGAACCCTGGCTCCGCCGTCAGCTGGCACCCAAGACTGCCCACCTTTTGGTCTGCCTCTCTTTCATTATACATAGATTTCTCTCTGCATGTATGAGCTTTCCTTTTTCTTTAAAAAAAAAAAATTCTAAAAATTTTAAAAAAAGCAAAAACAGACAAACAAAAAAAACCCAGAGCAATGCTTTCTCTAAAATCAAAGAGGGAGTCACTTTATTTTCAAGATGTTCTATCTTTTATGTTAAGAGATAAAAGCTTATAGTTTTCCTTTTTTAATTTTTTGAAGGCGGGATCAACTCTACCAGTTTCCAATGTCTATGTGTCTATATGTGTATGTGCCATACATATGTATTCACATAAATAGCGGCATGGCCAAGTTCTTCTGGAGGGGTTTCCACGTGCCACGCACAGGGTCTCTGAATCCTGGAGGGCCGTAGTGTACATAGTGCAGCTTCTGAAGTGGGACTGTATTTTCACACTTTTCTATGGAGCCCTTCCAAGTCCCAGGTTTTCACTCGAGGCTGTCTGTCTGGATGGTGGTTTTCAGACCTCCATTAACATCCCTACCCAGCATTCCCTACTTCGGGGGCCTTCTCTCTTGTTATAAACTTTTTACCAAGTGAAAACATCAATACCACCTTTGTTTCCATTCTCACTGGTGTAAATACTGAGTACTAACTGAGAATTTTGACTTTGCATTCTGTCAGAATACTTGTGTTCAATAAAAATTGAAAGAAAAAAAAAAAGCTGTTCGTGGTCAAACTGGGATTTATTTCGATTCAGTGAGAGTTTATCAGGTGAATCATATGGGGAAATGCCAGGGGTATTTCTTTTGACCTTGTGAACAAGGTCAGTCAGCTCAGTGTCTTGAGTTCACATTCAGTTGAGTTCAAGGTCAGTTAAACTCAGTGGCTTGAGTTCACGTTGCCCGGATGATGGTTTACAATGTTTTCTCTCAGTTTGATAGAGGAATCCCAGTTATGAGAATGGCCAGCCATCAGATTCGGACAGATTTCATTCAAATCCTGGTTCTGCCACTTCCTTGTTGACCTTGGAATAATTCCTTAATCTCCTCAAGACTCAGTTTCTTCTTTTGACAAACAGGAGATACCAAGCTAACTGAGCTGAGGTCCTGGCTAATGAGTGAAGCCGTGTATATGAAAACAGAGTGTAGGACTGTCTTGGCACATAGTAGGTACTCAACAAATGGGGATAGTGCTGGTGGCATCCCAGATGTGGGATAGCATCAAACCCAACTGGAATAACCATCTATACCTGAGCTCCAAGGTTTCAACATGGAGGTCGGCGCCTGAGGCTTATTCCAGAATACACGATGCTTCGCCTTCTTAGTTTACCATACTTCTCAGCACTTAGAGCCTCGCTTTGCCATACCTCTCAGCCCTTGGAATTTATTAAAGTCTCTGAGCTAGACAGAGTAAAGCAAACTTCACCAGACTCAGAATTCTCTTGTATATGCTGCTGTCCAGCGGTGTTGGGAAGAGCCAAGAGTTGGAATTACCTATTAAACTGTGGAACTGCAAGTTCCTGGAGAGGAGCAGGCCCCAGGGGGAGGCAGGTGAGTGAGTCTTCTAGGGAGCAAGATATAAAGAGGCCCTCTCTCAAGGCCATTCCTGCACCTGCATGGGTCTGAGGCGCCTCCTTCGTTTGTGTCCTACGTGCCCCTCCCTAGCCCTAGCCTGGGGAGGTGTCTTGCTCTGGGGCGGTGTCTGCATCCGTTCCCAGGCATTGTCCCTTCACTGGCCCTAGAGCTCATTCTAATGACCCAGAACCACGTAATTCATGTGATTTCCTGTGCCACCAACTGCCAGCGGCATATGGTAAGGTAAGGAGTGATAAAAACTGACCTCATGAAATGATGACCTTCTCTCTAATGGTCCATGAGGGCTTGCTTTCACCGCCTTCTCCCCTCCTTCAGGCTAGCCTCCTCCCAGATTCACTCAGTATTCACTGAGTGTCTCCGATACTCCAGATACAGCAGTGAACAAAACATTCTTGCAGAATGTTAGTTTACGTGTGAGGTGGGTCAGACAATAAGCACAAAAGTGCCTGACACGTGGTAGGGTCATTAGGGCTCGTCACCAATACTCCAGCTCTCCTCTCCCTCCTTCCAGGTCCATGATAGGACAGGATGGTATGCCTCTGGTCTCATGAAGTGGGCACGGCCATGTACTTGCTTCGGTCAACGGACTATGACTTCTAGGCAGAGCCTTGATAGCGGGTGTGCATCTTACTACGGCCGCCACGGCCAGCCACGCTGCAGGTGGTACAAGTGCCTTCACCTAGGCCCAAGATGAGGGATGTGAACTCATGGAGCATGCATGAGGGAAAACCCCAGTGGTTATCTGCTGCACGTTTAATAACCAGCCCTCCAAGAGGGAAGAGGAGGGAGGTATACACATGTTGTGCGTGCTTGTTACACACTTTACTGAGACAAAGAGTGCAATTTACAAATCATATACCACACTCTATACTGAAATTCCATGTATCCATATGGTGCGGAATGCTTTGGTACATTTTTGCTGAACTCTTCTCTAGAATCAACCTATGATTACGATTAGTGAGTGAGTGAGTGTCGTTCCAACAAGAACACTGGCTGATTCGCTTGTGTTAACAGATAAGATGGAAGCGAAGCAATGAAGATCAGTGTGTGGGAACTTCACTTGTTCATCAGTGGTGTGAGGGATCACTGCCGAACTGGGCAGAAGTTTTGAATACCAGGATATGGCCTCCATGTTTCATGCCAGCCACAGTGGAACGGCTGCAGACACGGCACATTTGTTTTTGTTTTTAATTTTTTTTAATGTTTATCTTTGAGACAGAGAGAGACAGAGCATGAACTGGGGAGGGGCAGGGAGAGAGGGAGACACAGAATCTGAAGCAGGGTCCAGGCTCTGAGCTGTCAGCACATGTGTGCGGGGCTCGAACTCACAGACCTGGAGATGATGACCTGAGCCGAAGCGGATGCTTAACTGACTGAGCCACCCAGGCGCCCCCAGACACAGCACAGTAAGTTGAATCCACATCATAAATATTTGCCCCATCGCTCTCAAGTCTAGACAAACACCAAAACTCAAGCAAACCCTATTTGTAGCATTTACTGTTTCTACTGGTATGTAAATATTCCCTACATGGCTGATTTCAACATGTCAGCACTGAACGAGGAGTTAGTAGTAAAGCACGGTAGCACAGCATCATACAGCTTATCTCTACCAAAAAATAAGCACAAGCACAGAGAAAATAGTAATACGTAGTAATAACAATAAACTATCAACATACATTCATAATAGTAAAAAGGTAGTAAAATAATTGAGAAGCGGTACATTTTGAGTATATATTGCCTTCATTTTAAAGATAATTTTGCTGATTGTAGGTTTATGCAATTTAACTTTTACTAACAACTGGCTCATAAATTTCCTGAAAATAGAACGATTCTCTCAAAGCAGTAAAGGCTGGCTCCAGCATACCGCTGGACAGCTCTTTGTGCTATCAGCCACTTAACCTTCAGATCTGTTACCACAGCATGATTTAGGCTATCGTGGCTCAACACTGAGTGGTGAGTGCCACAGATAACAATAAATCCAGGTGAGGAGGAGGTCAGAGTGCTCTCTGAAAAGGTGACATTTGAGCAGTGACCTGGAAGAAGTGAGAAACTAAACCACGTGAATATCTGAACAAAGATACCTCAGGCAGAGGGGGTAGCAAGTGCAAAGATCCTGGGGTGGGGGCTGCTCAGTGTGTTTGGGGAAGAGCAAGAAGGCCATTGTGGCTGAAGCAGAGAGCAAGGGATGGGGTGGGACATCGGCACCCATGAGCTGGACAGATCACATAGGGGTCTGTAGATGACTGTTAGAATTGTAGCTTTTTTCTTCAAGCGACATAGAAAGCCAGAGGGAGGTTTTGAGCAGAAGCCTGACGTGACTTGATTTTTGACAAGATCATTCTGGCTGCTGGGTGGAGACATCACAGGAGGGCAAGAGAGGAGGTGCGGATACCAATTAGGAGGCAATAATCTAGATGGGACAAGACAGTGTGCTTGGGACCAAGTTGGTTCCAGTGGAGAGTGAATAGCCCAATTCCAGTTATCTCCCAAAGGTGAAGCTAGCAAGATTGGGTAATGGATCAGAGGTGGGGTTTGAAGAAGGCATCAAAGGCAGCTTCCAGATTTGGGGGCTAAACAATTAGAAGGATGGAGCTGTCATTCACCTTCCAAAAAGAGTGAAGGAGAAGCAGATCTGGAGGATGCAGAGTTTGGTTCTGAACACTTGGGAGTCTGAAATGCCTGTGAACGCCCTAGTGGAGATGATGCGCGGGCCAAAGTTCAAGGGGGGTCTGGTCTGCAGACACATTTAGGAGCTGTCAGCATGGAACTCGTATTCAAATCTCTGGCACTTGGGGAAATCACCAAGGAAATGAACATGGATTAAGAAGAGGAAAGAACCAAGCAAGGAACCCGAAAAGAAAATTCACAGGCAGCTCCCTGTCAAGGAGAATCATGGGAAAATCCCACTGTGCCATTTGCAGCCTCACCTCAGGGGAAAAGAGGGAGACAGACAGTGACACTCCATGTTCTTTCTACATGAGCCTTGTCTTCTTATTCCCCTAACAGAATTCGCCTCCACCTGTCCCACTGGCTGGCACACAGGGTTCCTGCTCAGGAGTCTAGAGAATAGATGTTGACTTGTAGCTACCAAAAAGATGACCAGGACCCCTTGCCACCCTGGTGTTTGTATGCTCGCTGCCATTCCGGTGAAAGTCCTCCATGGCCACTGCCTCCCACGTGGCTTTCAGAAACCCTCCACAGCAAGGTCACCCATGAGGACTGCCTCGTGCAATGAGAGCCCCAGCCTCAGCCCCGGTGCTTAGGGCAGGCAGGGTAGGTTGCCTCTGGGCGATGAGAGTCGCTCCCAACATGGCCTTATAAATCTCTTACAGAAATCACCCCAGTAACTCCCATCACATAGGCTGAGCTTGGGTGGCAGCAGCTAGATCATGAAGGAGGTCTCGTCGGATTTTACCTGGTAGCCTCCAACCCATTGGCCTCACTCGGCACAGAATGAGTTGTGCGGACAGCGAATTTCATCATACCAACCACTTCTTTCTCCCACCTTCCCCAAAAGATCTTTACGAGCTCCCAACCACCCTGAGGATAAAACACAAAGTCCTAACAACACCCGTCTCGGCCACTGCCCCACCCCTTGCTTACTGTTCCAGCCTCATTGTTAGCACGCCTCCAAATCCTCCTCTGCTCCAGCCCTAATCCACTATTACTAAAGACATGTGTCTCCTCCCCTACGCCCCAGAACTTACACAAACCATATTTCATTTCCCTGCAGTGCCTGAAATTGTTCAACACTTTTTACCTACTCTTTGGAAGTGAACACACAGCTTATGGTGGCTTGAACAGAGTTTCACAAACACAATTTAGTTGCAGGGTTTACATGTGGCTGGAGAGGGTCTACCTGCTCGGGACCCTGAGCTGCTGCCTGCCATACCCCATAATCATGGGTCACCATGCCCCTCTCCTCCCTCCAGGCTGGTGACTGTGTCTGGCGAGTGAGTAGCACCTGCGTGATGGAGTCAGGCAGGGACGACGTGGGTTAGGGGACCCTGAAAGGCAGAGACATACTACCCTGTGTCTATTACTCAAAACTCTCAGTTTTCTGATGGACAAGGCTGACCCAGCAAAACCAGGGAAACTCCTTCCTCGGAGTTTTCTCTTCCTCGGAGGGGGCAAATCTATGGGTTGGGAGGCAGGGAAGAGCAGACAAGAGGCAGGAGAACAGGGCAGTGTGATCTGTAAAGGATCTGCTGGTCCCCAGGTCTCGCTGGCAGGAGTTTGCCTTTCCAGGGGACAGTACTATGCTGTGTCTTCCTGAGCAGGCAAGCCCAGGCACTCGACTATGAAGTCCAGCTCAGAACAAGATGACCCACAAGAGACTGTCCGTTTAGGGTGCTTTCCACCGCGATGGCCATCAACAGCCTGCTGGAAATGTGGTGGTCAGCATGAGGAACAAAAGCGCAAAGATCTCTCTGACAGGATGAAACTCTGCCAGAGAACACGTATTTGGAGCCCAGGACCCAGCCTGCAAGTCCTGCCACACTCCTGCTGAGGGAAGAAAGACAGCGGGTCTGCAGCCCAGGAGAAGGCCTCTCCGGGCAGCCGCCAGCCCACCCTGCACCCTGGGCCGGGAAGTCAGCAGCAGTCCTGCTTGGCCAAGCTCTTCTGTCGCCCCCCGACTGCAGGCCTCTGCATCTCTAGGGACACTCTGTGGATGGAACCTTCTGGAACCCAGCCTGTGGATCCTGAGGCCGTAGGTCTGGGACTCGGGGCTCCACTGTAGGTGGTCCTTAGCCCACACCTGGAGACACGCAGGCAGGACCCAGCCAGCCTGGATCCCCCAGGAGGCTCTGCGGGACCACACAGACAGGAAGCACTGCAGACGCACGGAGTGTCTGGATGTCAACAAGGCACTTCCCGAGGCTCAGCACACTTCACTGCACACACCCAAGGCCAATGAGCATCCCAACGAGCCCTGCCGTCGGAGATGATGAGCGGCCAGATCATGCCCCACAAGAGGGACAGATGTAAACTATGCTCTCTGAAAACCAGTTACTGGAGCGCACACTGACAGGTGGGAGGCTGAGAGGAGAGCATTTAAAAAAAAAAAGGAAATGAAAAGAAAAAAAAGGCTACAAGTTATAAATTGGCTATAAATTCAGTGTGAGTATAGACATTAAAAAATACTTGTGATGTTGAAGATGGTGGAACAGCATGGAAGTTTTTTTGCATCTCGCGTCCATAAAATACGGCCAGACCAACACTAAACCATCCTGCACACCTAGAAAACTGACTTGAGGACTGACACAACAATGTGCACAACCTGAACAGCAGAACCCAGCAGGTACGTGGCGCGGAGAGGTGAACTGGGGGAGACAGAAGCCACGGAGGGCAGGGAGCCGCTTTTCCTTGCTGAGATAGTATGAGAAAAGCACCTTCCCCTGAAAGCAGCTGGAGACAAAGTGAAAAAGTGGAAACAGCCGCAGGGACTGAACCAAAAAGGGAGAAAGGAGAAGGTTTAAATTCCATTAAGATGCTATAAACAAGGAGCACAGAGTCTGAACCTCGGAAGCTCCATACCTGGTGGTGCTCTGGTGGAAAGGGCGAATCCACAGGTGCAGAGTGAAGTCCGGGGGTCTTTGGGACACATGGGAAGAGGCGGTTCCCCTGCTGGAAGGACTCCCCACAGGCAGAGGTCCCAGTGGACCCAGGAGAAACACCACATTCGCTGGTGCTGGAACGAGGTCATTAAGGGTGAAGCCTGGTGCCAGGTGTGTGTTGTGGTTTTCGTAATCCCGGAAACGCTGCTGCTACACGATCTCGGGAACTTTTTCTGGGGCGGGCCGGCACCCAGCCGCAATCTCTGGGCACTGGCAGCAGCATGGTCCCGCGAAAGTTCCTGGGTGCGGCCGGCACCCGACCATGGCTCCGTGAGACCCTCCAGCAGAGGGGCAGAACGGGTCAAAGCCACAGTCCCGCAGACGTGAGCGGTCGGGAAACACAGCTGCATCTGAGATAAAACTCAGGAGGGAGGTGCCGTCTGGCTACCTGACAGCTTGGACACAGACCATGTAAAAGCGGGGAGCGGACGGACTGAAGACAAAGGACTGGTGCGCGATATCTGCTGGAGGAGAGCATGGAGTTCGGAGGATAGAGACTGAGCAGCAGCTGACACCAGTTTCACCGCGCCGCGCATGCGCATACACATTTCCAAGCGCCACACCAATCAACCCCAGTACACTAAGTAGCGCCATCTAGTGGAGGGCAGAGACATTACACTAAGCTCCACCAACTCCCACCGCCCGCCCCCCTGCCCCAGCTTCCTGGGCCAATCTTGCTCTTCAGTATCACAAATCTCTCTGCCTGCTTAGTTGACGGACTATAAAGTGCTTCATAGTTTGACTTCTATGGGAAAACAATATAATTTCAACTATATTTCAGTCTGTTCTCCGGTCCATCTGTTCAAAAATTTTTTTTATTTCTTTTCTTTTTCTTGAATACAGGAAGAAAAAATGTATTTTTTTTCAATTTTTATTAAAAACATTTTTTCTTTAGGGGCGCCTGGGTGGCTCAGTTGGTTGAGCATCTGACTTCGGCTCAGGTCAGGATCTCGCAGTTTGTGAGTTCGAGCCCCACGTCGGGCTCTGTGCTGACAGCTCAGAGCCTGGAACCTGTTTCAGATTCTGTGTCTCCCTCTCTCTGCCCCTTCCCCGCTCATGCTCTGTCTCTCTGTGTCTCTCAAAAATGAATAAACGTTAAAAAAATTTTAATATATATACTTTTCTACTAATACTTTATCTTAGATTTTTCAAATTCTATTTTATTTCCATCATTTAATTTTATTCTATTTCATTGTATTCATTTTAGCAAATTTTCAAACGTTTTCCTTTTTTCCCTCATTTTTATTTTTTTTCCTTTTTTTTTCTTCCCTTTTTTCTCCACTCTGTCAAGCTCCTTTCAATAACCAGACCAAAACACACCTAGGATCTAGCATCATTTATTTGATTGTGTGTGTGTGTGTGTGTGTGTGTGTTCTTTTTAATTTTTTACTTAAAAATTTCTTTTTACATTACTAATTCCTTTTCTTCCTTCAAAATGATGAAACAAAGAAATTCACCCCAAAACAAAGAGCAGGAAGAAACGACAGCCAGAGAATTAATCAACACTGATACAAACAAGATGTCTGAACCAGAATTCAGAATCACAATTATAAGAATACTAGCTGGGGTCAAAAATGGATTAGAGTCCTCCTCTGAGGAGATAAAAGAAGTAAAAGCTAGTCAGGATGAAATTAAAAAAGCTATAACTGAGCTTCAATCTCAAATGGATGCCACAGTGGCCAGGATGGATGAGGCAGAGCAGAGACAAAGCAATATAGAGGACAAACTTATGGAGAATAATGAAGCAGAAAAAAAGGGAGACTGAGGCAAAAGGGCATGATTTAAGAGAAACCAGTGACTCATTAAAAAGGAAGAACTTCAGAATCATAGGGGTCCTAGAAGATGGAGAGAAAAAGAGGTAGAAGAGTTATGTGAGCAAATCATAGCAGAAAACTTTCCTAACCTGGGGAAAGACACAGACATCAAAATCCAGGAAGCACAGAGGACTTCCATAAGATTCAACAAACACCATCAACAAGGCATATCATAGTCAAATTCACAAAATATTCAGGCAAAGAAAAAATCGTGAAAGCAGCAAGGGAAAAAAAAGTCCTTAACCTACAAGGGAAGACAGATCACGTTTGCAGCAGACCTATCCACAGAAACTTGGCAGGCCAGAAAGGAGTGGCAGGATATATTCAATGTCCTGAGTCAGAAAAATCTGCAACCAAGAATTCGTTATCCAGCAAGGCTGTCATTTAAAAGAGAAGGAGAGATTAAAAGTTTCCCAGGAAAACAAAAATTAAAGGAGTTCATGACCACTAAACCAGCCCTGCAACAAATTTTAAGGAGGACTCTCTGAGAGGAAATAAGACAAAAAAATAAAAAATAAAGAAAAGCTACAAAGACTAGAAAGGACCAGTGAACACCACCAGAAACTCCAACTCTACGAGCAACATAATAGCAATAAACTCTTATCTTTCAGTACTCACTCTAAACATCAATGGACTAAATGCTCCAATCAAAACACATAGGGTAACAGAATGGGTAAGAAAACAAGATCCATCTAATATGTTGTTTACAAGAGACCCACTTGAGACCTAAAGATACCTTCAGATTGAAAGAAAGGGGATGGAGAACCATCTATCATGCTAATGGTCACCAAAAGAAAGCCAGAGGAGCCATACTTATATCAGACAATCTAGACTTTATTTTTTTATTGATGTTATCAATTTTATTTTATTTTATTTTATTTTCCACTACATAAATCGTTTTATTTTTTTTTCAATATATGAAATTTATTGTCAAATTGGTTTCCATTCAACACCCAGTGCTCATCCCAAAAGGTGCCCTCCTCAATACCCATCACCCCCCCCCACCCCCCACCAACCCTCTGTTTGTTCTCAGTTTTTAAGAGTCTCTTATGCTTTGGCTCCCTTCCACTCTAACCTCTTTTTTTTTTTCCTTCCTCTCCCCCATGGGTTTCTGTTAAGTTTCTCAGGATCCACCTAAGAGTGAAAACATATGGTATCTGTCTTTCTCTGTAGGACTTATTTCACTTAGCATCACACTCTCCAGTTCCATCCATGTTGCTACAAAGGGCCATATTTCATTCTTTCTCATTGCCACGTAGTATTCCATTGTGTATATAAACCACAATTTCTTTATGCATTCATCAGTTGATGGACATTTAGGCTCTTTCCATAATTCGGCTATTGTTGAGAGTGCTGCTATAAACATTGGGGTAAAAGTGCCCCTATGCATCAGTACTCCTGTATCCCTTGGGTAAATTCCTAGCAGTGCTATTGCTGGGTCATAGGGTAGATCTATTTTTAATTTTTTGAGGAACCTCCACACTGTTTTCCAGAGTGGCTGCACCAATTTGCATTCCCACCAACAGTGCAAGAGGGTTCCCGTTTCTCCACATCCTCTCCAGCATCTATAGTCTCCTGATTTGTTCATTTTGGCCACTCTGACTGGTGTGAGGTGATATCTGAGTGTGGTTTTGATTTGTATTTCCCTGATGAGGAGCGACATTGAGCATCTTTTCATGTGCCTGTTGGCCATCCGGATGTCTTCTTTAGAGAAGTGTCTATTCATGTCTTCTGCCCATTTCTTCACTCAGTTATTTGTTTTTCAGGTGTGGAGTTTGGTGAGCTCTTTATAGATTTTGGATACTAGCCCTTTGTCCGATATGTCATTTGCAAATATGTTTTCCCATTCCGTTCGGTTGCCTTTTAGTTTTGTTGGTTGTTTCCTTTGCTGTGCAGAAGCTTTTTATCTTCATAAGGTCCCAGTAATTCATTTTTGCTTTTAATTCCCTTGCCTTTGGGGATGTGTCGAGTAAGAGATTGCTATGGCTGAGGTCAGAGAGGTCTTTTCCTGCTTTCTCCTCTAGGGTTTTGATGGTTTCCTGTCTCACATTCAGGTCCTTTATCCATTTTGAGTTTATTTTGTGAATGGTGTGAGAAAGTGGTCTAGTTTCAACCTTCTGCATGTTGCTGTCCAGTTCTCCCAGCACCATTTGTTAAAGAGACTATCTTTTTTCCATTGGATGTTCTTTCCTGCTTTGTAAAAGATTAGTTGGCCATACTTTTGTGGGTCCAATTCTGGAGCCTCTATTCTATTCCATTGGTCTATGTGTCTGTTTTTGTGCCAATACCATGCTGTCTTGATGATGACAGCTTTGTAGTAGAGGCTAAAGTCTGGGAATGTGATGCCTCCTGCTTTGGTCTTCTTCTTCAAAATTACTTTGGCTATTGAGGGCCTTTTGTGGTTCCATACAAATTTTAGGATTGCTTGTTCTAGTTTCGAGAAGAATGCTGGTGCAATTTTGATTGGGATTGCATTGAATGTGTAGATAGCTTTGGGTAGTATTGATATTTTGACAATATTTATTCTTCCAATCCATGAGCAGGGAATGTCTTTCCATTTCTTTATATCTTCTTCAATTACCTTCATAAGCTTTCTATAGTTTTCAGCATACAGATCTTTTACATCTTTGGTTAGATTTATTTCTAGGTATTTTATGCTTCTTGGTGCAATTGTGAATGGGATCAGTTTCTTTATTTGTCTTTCTGTTGCTTCATTGTTAGTGTATAAGAATGCAACTGATTTCTGTACATTGATTATGTATCCTGCAACTTTGCTGAATTCATGTATCAGTTCTAGCAGACTTTTGGTGGAGTCTATCAGATTTTCCATGTATAGTATTATGTCATCTGCAAAGAGTGAAAACTTGACTTCATCTTTGCCAATTTTGATGCCTTTGATTTCCTTTTGTTGTCTGATTGCTGATGCTAGAACTTCCAACACTATGTTAAACAACAGCGGTGAGAGTGGGCATCCCTGTCGTGTTCCTGATCTCAGGGAAAAAGCTCTCAGTTTTTCCCCATTGAGGATGATGTTAGCTGTGGGCTTTTCATAAATGGCTTTTATGATGTTTAAGTATGTTCCTTCTATCCCGACTTTCTCAAGGGTTTTTATTAAGAAAGTGTGCTGAATTTTGTCAAAGGCCTTTTCTGCATCGATTGACAGGATCATATGGTTCTTATCTTTTATTGATGTGATGTATCACGTTGATTGATTTGCGAATGTTGAACCAGCCCTGCATCCCAGACAATCTAGACTTTAAAATAAAGACTGTAACATGAGATGAAGAAGGGCATTATATCATAATTAAGGGGTCTATCCACCGAGAAGACCTAACAATTATAAACTTTTATGCTTCAAATGTGAAAGCACCCAAATGTAAAAATCAATTAATCACAAACATAAAGAAACTCATTGATAATAATACCATATGATTAGGGGACTTCAACACTCCACTCACAGCAATGCATAGATCATCTAATCATAAAATCAACAAAGAAACAATGGCTTTGAATGACACACCGGACCAGATGGACTTAACACATGTATTCAGAACCTTTCATGCTAAAGCAACGGAATATACATTCTTCTCCAGTGCACATGAAACATTCTCCAGAATTTATCACATACTGAGACACAAATCAGCCCTCAACAAGCACAAAAAGATTGAGATCACACCATGCATATTTTCAGACCACAGTGCTATGAAACTCGAATCAACCACAAGAAAAAATTTGGAAAGGTAACAAATACTTGGAGACTAAAGAGCATCCTACTAAAGAATGAATGGGCTAACCAAGAAATTAAAGAGGAAATTTAAAAGTACAGGGAAGCCAATGAAACTGATAATATGACAGCCCAAAACCTCTGGGACGCAGCAAAGGTGGTCACAAGAGGGAAGTACATAGCAATCCAGGCCTTCCTATAGAAGGAAGAGAGGTCTCCGATACACAACCTAACCTTACACCTTAGAGAGCTGGATAAAGAACAGCAACTAAAACACAAAACCAGCACTAGACAGGAAATAATAAAGATTAGAGCAGAAATCAAATGTTATCATAACTAAAAAACAAAAACAGTAGAACACATCAATGAAACCAGAAGCTGGTTCTTTGAAAGAATTAACAAAATTGATAAAACACTAGCCAGTTTGATCAAAAAGAAAAAGGATCCAAATAAATAAAATGAAGAATGAAAGAGGAGACATCACAACCAACACAGAAGAAATAAAAACAATAAGAGAATATTATGGGCAATTATATGCCAACAAAATGGGCAACCTGGAAGAAATGGATGAATTCCTAGAAACATATACACTACACTACCAAACTGAAACAGAAAGAAATAGAAAATTTGAACAGACCCATAACCAGTAAAGAAATTGAATTAGTAATAAAAAATCTCCCAAAAAACAAGAGTCCAGGGCCAGATGGCTTTCCAGCGGAATTCTACCAAACATTTAAGAAAGAGTTAACACCTATTCTCTTGAAGCTGTCCCAAAAATTAGAAAGGGAAAGGAAAACTTCCAAACTCTTTGAATGAAGCCAGCATTACCTTGATTCCAAAACCAGACAAAGACCCCACTAAAAAGGAACTATAGGCCCACTTTCCCTGAGGAACATGGATGCAAAAATCCTCAACAAGGTATTAGCCAACTGGATCCAACAATATATTAAAAAAATTATTCACCACGACCAAGTGGGATTCATACCTGGGATGCAGGGCTGGTTCAATATCCACAAAACAATCAATGTGATTCATCACATCAATTAAAGAAAGGACAAGAACCACATGATTCTCTCAACAGATGCAGAGAATGCGTTTGACAAAATACAACACCCTTTCTTGATAAAAACCCTTAATAAAGTAGGGAAAGAAGGATCATACCTTGAGATTATTAAAAGCCATATATGAAAGACCCAACACTAATATCATCCTCAATGGGGAAAAACTGAGAGCTTCCCTCTAAAGTCAGGAATAAGACAGGGATGTCCACCCCCACCACTGTTATTCAACATAGTATTGGAAGTCTGAGTCTCAGCAATCTGACAACACAAAGAAATAAAAGGCATCCAAATTGGCCAGGAGGAGGTCAAACTTTCACTCTTCGCAGATAACATGATACTCTATATGGAGAACCAAAAAGATTCCACCAAAACACAGCTAGAACTGATCCATGAATTCAGCAGAGTGACAGGATATAAAATCAATGCACAGAAATCGGTTTCATTCCTATACACCAACGATGAAGCAACAGAAAAAGATATCAAGACGTCAATCCCATTTACAACTGCACCAAAAACCATAAAATACCTAGGAATAAATCTAACAAAGAGGTGAAAAATCTATACACTTGGAAAGCTTATGAAAGAAATTGAGGAAGACACACAAAAAAAGGAAAAATATTCCATTCTCCTGGGTAGGAAGAAGAAATATTGTTAAAATGTTAATACTATCCAAAGAAATCTACATATTCAATGCAGTCCTTATCAAAATAACACCAGCATTCTTCACAGAGCTAGAACAAACAATCCTACAACTTGTATGAAACCAGAAAAGGCCCTGAATAGCCAAAGCTATCTTGAAAAAGAAAACTGAAGCTGGAGGCATCACACTCCCAGACTTTGAGACATAATACAAAGCTGTAATCATCAAGATAGTATGGTACTGGCACAAAAACAGACACTCAGATCAATGGAACAAAATAGGAAACCCAGAAATGGGCCCACAAATGTATGGCCAACTCATCTTTGACAAAGCAGGAAGGAATATCCAATAGAATAAAGACAGTCTTTTCAGCAAGTGGTGCTGGGAAAAGGGGACAGCAACATGCAGAAGAATGAACCTGGACCACTTTCTTACACCATACACAAAAACAAACTCAAAATGGATGAAAGACCTAAATGTAAGACAGGAAGCCATCAAAATCCTAGAGGAGAAAGCAGGCTACAACCTCTTTGACCTTGGCCACAGCAACTTCCTATTCAGCATGTCTCTGGAGGCAAGGAAAACAAAAGCAAAAATGAACTACTGGGAACTCATCAAAATAAAAATCTTCTACACTGCAAAGGAAACAATCAGCCAAACTAAAAGGCAACCAACGGAATGGGAGAAGATATTTGCAAACAACATATCAAATAAAGGGTTTGTATCCAAAATCTATAAAGAATTTATCCAACTCAACACCCAAAAACCAAATAATCCAGTGAAGAAATGGGCAAAAGACATGAATAGACACTTCTGCAAAGAAGACATCCAGATGGCCAAGTGACACATGAAAAAATGCTCAACATCACTCATCATCAGGTAAATACAAATCAAAACCACAATGAGATACCACCTGACACCTGTCAGAATGGCTAACATGAACAACTCAGGCAATAAGAGATGTTGGCAAGGATGTGGAAAAAGAGGATCTCTCTCTCTCTTTTTTTTTTTTTTTTTTTTTTTGTAATTTACATCCAAATTAGTTAGCGTAGATTGCAACAATGATTTCAGGAGTAGATTCCTTAGTGCCCCTTACCCATTTAGCCCATCCCCCCTCCCACAACCCCTCCAGTAACCCTCAGTTAATTCTCCATATTTATGAGTCTCTTCTGTTTTGTCCCCCTCCCTGTTTTTACATTATTTTTGTTTCCCTTCCCTTATGTTCACCTGTTTTGTCTCTTAAAGTCCTCATATGAATGAAGCCATATGATTTTTGTCTTTCTGTGACTGATTTCACTTAGCATAATACCCTCTAGTTCCATCCATGTAGTTGCAAATGGCAAGGTTTCATTCTTTTTAATTGCTAAGTAATACTCCATCATCTATATATACCACATTTTCTTTATTCATTCATCCATCAACGGACATTTGGGCTCTTTCCATACTTTGGCTATTATTGATAGTGCTGCTCTAAACATTGGGATGTATATGTCCCTTTGAAACAGCACACCTGTATCCCTTGGATAAATGCCTAGTAGTGCAATTTCTGGATGGCAGGGTAGTTCTATTTTTAGCTTCTTGAGGAACCTCCATACTGTTTCCCAAGGTGGCTGCACCAGCTTGCATTCCCACCAGCAGCTGGATCTCTTCGGCACTGCTGGTGGCAATGCAAGCTGGTGCAGCCACTCTGGAAAACAGTATGGAGGTTCCTCAGAAAATTGAAAATAGAACTACCCTACGACCCAGCAATTTCACTACTAGGTGTTTATCCAAGGGATATAGATGTGCTGTTTCGAAGGGGCACATGCACCCCAATGTTTATAACAGCACTATCAACAATAGCCAAAGTATGGAAAAAGCCCAAATGTCCATCAATGGATGAATGGATAAAGAACATGTGGTATGGACTCAGAGGGTAAGATGGAGGCGTAGGAGGATGCTGGGCTCACCTTGTCCGGCTGATCACTTAGATTCCACCACATCTGCCTAAATAACCCAGAAGACCACCAGAAGACTAGCAGAATGGACTCTCCAGAGCCAAGCATAGACAAGAGGCCTACGCAAGAGGGTAGGAAGGGTGGAGAGGCAGTGCGTGCTACACGGACTGGCAGGAGGGAGCCAGGCAGTGGAGGGGCAGCCCGCTGGGCAAGGCAGAGCCCCCAAAGTCTGGCTTGCAAAAGTGGAGGGGCCAAACTCCATGAGTTCTGACAGCCAGCAGGACTTAACATCTGGAATGTTAAAAGTCAACAGCTCTGCTCTTGGAGAGCAGGAAGGGAGAGAGGACACTGGGAAGGAGAGTTGTTGAGCCCAGGAAGACAGAGCTCAGCTCGGCCAGGGAACAAAGGTGCTGGCAAGTGTCATTTCCCTCTTCCATCCCCCAGCTGAAATTCCAAAGGGAACCAGTTCCCGTCAGCGAACTTGCCTGCACTGCGCAAACGCCCAATGCTGTGCTTCTGTGGATCCATCCTTCTGACGGGTCTGTCTCCCTCCCGGTGCTGCAGGGCCCCTCCTGCAGGGGACCACCGACAGCAAAGCGAGCTAAGCCTGCCCTTCCCGCCCCTGTGCACCTTGCAGATCCACCCCAGCTAATATGCCAGATCCCATCCAAGCAACACCACAAGCCTGGCAGTGTGCAAGTAGCCCAGACAGGGGCCACACCACTCCACAGTGAGTCCTGCCCCGGGAGAGGGGAAGATAAGGTACACACCAGTCTGACTGTGGCCCCAGCGGTGGGCTGGAGTCAGACATCAGGTCTGACTACGACCCCACCCACCAGGACAAATTACTCCTGACAGCAGAGGGGAAGTGCCCTGCAGTTTGGAACCACCACAGGGACTACCCAAAATGACAAAATGGAAGAATTCTCCTCAAAAGAAACTCCAGGAAGTAGCGACAGCTAACGAACTGATCAAAAATGATTTAAGCAATATAACAGAACAAAAATTTAGAATAATAGTCATAAAATTAATCTTGGGCTTGAAAATAGCACAGAGGACAGCAGAGAATCTATTGCTGCAGAGATCAAGGGACTAAGAAACAGTCATGAGGAGCTAAAAAATGCTATAAATGAGGTGCGAAATAAAATGGAGGTGGCCATAGCACGGATTGAAGAGGCAGAAGAGAGAATAGGTGAATTAGAAGTAAAAACTATGGAAAAAGAGGAAGCTGAGAAAAACAGAGATTAAAAAAATCTAGGAGTATGAGGGGAGAATTAGAGAACAAAGTGATACAATCAAATGGAACAATATCCATATCATAGGAATTCCAGAAGAAAAGAAAGAGAAAGGGGCTGAAAGTGTACTTGAACAAATCATAGCTGAGAACTCCCCTGATCTGGGGAAGGAAAAAGGCATTGAAATCCAAGAGGCACAGAGAACTCCCTTCAGATGTAACTTGAATCGATTTTCTGCACAACATATCAGAGTGAAACTGGCAAAATACAAGGATAAAGGGAAAATTCTGAAAGCAGCTAGGGATAAACAGGCTCTAACCTATAAAGGGAAACCCATAACACTAGTGGCAGATCTATCTACTGAAACTTGGTAGGCCAGAAAGGAATGGCAGGAAACCTTCAGAGTGATGAACAGAAAAAATATGCAGCTGAGAATCCTTTATCCATCAAGTCTGTCATTCAGAATAAAAGGAGAGATCAAGGTCTTCCCAAACAAACAAAAACTGAAGGAATTCATCACCACTAAACCAGCCCTACAAGAGATCCTAAGGGGGATTCTGTAAGTGAAATGTTACAAGGACCACAAAGTACCAGAGACATCACTACAAGCATGAAACCTACAGATATCACAATAACTCTAAACCCATATCTTTCAGGAATAACACTGAATGTAAATGGACTAAATGCTCCAACCAAAAGACATAGGGTATCAGAATGGATTAAAAAAAAAGACCCACCTATTTGCTGTCTACAAGAGACTCATTTTAGACCTGAGGACACCTTCATATTGAAAGTAAGGGGATGGAGAACTATCTATCATGCTATTGGAAGTCAAAAGAAAGCTGGAGTAGCCATACTTGTATCAGACAAACTAGACTTTAAATTAAAGGCTGTAACAAGAGATGAAGAAGGGCATTATATAATAATTACAGGGTCTATCCATCAGGAAGAGCTAACAATTATAAATGTCTATGCGCTGAATACGGGAGCCCCCAAATATATAAAACAATCACAAACATAAGCAACCTTATTGATAAGAATGTGGTAGTTGCAGGGGACTTGAACACTCCACTTACAACAATGACTAGATCATCTAGACACAGGATCAATAAAGAAACAAGGGCCCTGAATGATACATTGGATCAGATGGACTTGACAGATATATTTAGAACTCTGCATCCCAAAGCAACAGAATATACTTTCTTCTTGAGTCACACAGAACATTCTCCAAGATAGATCACATACTGGGTCACAAAACAGCACTTCACAAGTATAAAAGAATTGAGATCATACCATGCACACTTTCAGACCATAATGCTATAAAACTTGAAATCAACCACAGGAAAAACTCTGGAAAACCTCCAAACACATGGGGTTAAAGAACACCCTAGTAAAGAATGAATGGGTCAAGCAGGCAATTAGAGAAGAAATTAAAATATATACAGAAACAAATGAAAATGAAAATACAACAATCCAAACACTTTGGGATGCAGCGAAGGCAGTCCTGAGAGGAAAATACATTGCAATCCAGGCCTATCTCAAGAAATAAGAAAAATCCCATATATAAAATCTAACAGCACACCTAAAGGAAATAGAAGTCAAACAGCAAAGACACCCCAAACCTAGCAGAAGAAGAGAAATAATAAAGATCAGAGCAGGAATAAACAATATAGAACCTAAAAAAACTGTAGAGCAGATCAATGAAACCAAGAGTTGGTTTTTTGAAAACATAAACAAAATTGATAAACCTCTAGCCAGGCTTCTCAAAAAGAAAAGGGAGATGACCCTAATAGATAAAATCATGAATGAAAATGGAATTATTACAACCAATCCTTCAGAAATACAAGCAATTTTCAGAGAATTCTATGAAAAATTATATGCCAACAAACCGGACAACCTGGAATAAATGGACAAATTCCTAAGCACTGGCACACTTCCAAAAATCAAACAGGAATAAATAGAAAACTTGAACAGACCCATAACCAGAGAAGAAATTGAATCAGTTATCAAAAACCTCCCAACAAATAAGAGTCCAGGACCAGATGGCTTCTCTGGGGAATTCTACCAGACAGTTAAAGGAGAGATAATACCTATCCTTCTCAAGCTGTTCCAAAAAATAGAAAGGGAAGGAAAACTTCCAGACTCATTCTATGAAGCCAGCATTACTTTGACTCCTAAACCAGACAGAGACCCAGCAAAAAAGAGAACTACAGGCCAAAATCCCTAATGAATATGGATGCAAAAATTCTCAATAAGATACTAGCAAATCGAATTTAACAGCATATAAAAAGAATTATTCACCATGATCAAGTGGGATTCATTCCTGGGCTGCAGGGCTGGTTCAACATTTGCAAATCAATCAATGTGATACATCACATTAATAAAAGAAGAGATAAGAACCATATGATCCTGTCAATCGATGCAGAAAAAGCATTTGACAAAATTCAGCATTCTTTCTTAATAAAAACCCTCAAGAAAGTCGGGATAGAAGGAACATACTTAAACGTCATAAAATCCATTTATGTAAAGCCCACAGCTAATATAGCCAATGGGGAAAAACTGAGAACTTTCCTCCTGAGATCAGGAACACGACAGGGATGTCCACTCTCACCACTGTTGTTTAACATAATATTGGAAGTTCTAGCATCAGCAATCAGACAACAAAAGAAAATCAAAGGCATCAAAATGGGCAAAGATGAAGTCAAGCTTTCACTTTTGGCAGATAACATGATATACATGGACTCGCATGTATGGAAACCCAATAGACTCCACCAAAAGTCTGCTAGAACTGATACATGAATTCAACAAAGTTGCAGGATACAAAATCAATGTACAGAAATCAGTTGCATTCTTATACACTAATAACGAAGCAACAGAAAGACGAAGAAACTGATCCCATTCACAACTGCACCAAGAATCATAAAATACCTAGGAATAAACCTAACCAAAGATGTAAAAGATCTGTATGCTGAAACTGTAGAAAGCTTATGAAGGAAATTGAAGAAGATACAAAGAAGTGTAAAAACATTCCATGATCATGGATTGGAAAAATAAATATTATTAAAATGTCAATACTACCCAAAGCAATCTACACATTCAATGCAATCCCAATCAAAATTGCACTAGCATTCTTCTTGAAGCTAGAACAAGCAATCCTAAAATTTGTATGGAACCACAAAAGGCCCCGAATAGCCAAAGTAATTTTGAAGAAGACCAAAGCTGGAGGCATCACATTCCCAGACTTTAGCCTCTACTACAAAGCTGTCATCATCAAGACAGCATGGTATTGGCACAAAAACAGACACATAGACCAATGGAATAGAATAGAGGCTCCAGAATTGGACCCACAAAAGTATGGCCAACTAATCTTTTACAAAGCAGGAAGAATATCCAATGGAAAAAAGAGTCTCTTTAACAAATGGTGCTGGGAGAACTGGACAGCAACATGCAGAAGAATGAAACTAGATCGCTTTCTTACACCATTCACAAAAATAAACTCAAAATGGATGAAGGACCTCAATGTGAGACAGGAAACCATCAAAACACTGGAGGAGAAAGCAGGAAAAAACCCTCCCTGACCTCAGCCTCAGCAGTTTGTTACTTGACACATCTCCAAAGGCAAGGAATTAAAAGCAAAAATGAACTACTGGGACCTCATGAAGATAAAAAGCTTCTGCACAGCAAAGGAAACAATCAACAAAACTAAAAGGCAACCGACAGAATGGGAAAAGATATTTGCAAATGACATATCAGACAAAGGGGTAGTATCCAAAATCTATAAAGAGCTCACCAAACTCCACACCCGAAAAACAACCCAGTGAAGAAATGGGCAGAAGACATGAATAGACACTTCTCTAAAGAAGACAACCAGGGGGCGCCTGGGTGGCTCAGTCAGTTAAGCGGCCGACTTCGGCTCAGGTCATGATTTCGCGGTCTGTGAGTTCGAGCCCCACGTCGGGCTCTGTGCTGACAGCTCAGAGCCTGGAGCCTGTTTCAGATTCTGTGTCTCCCTCTCTCTGACCCTCCCCCGTTCATGCTCTGTCTCTCTCTCTGTCTCAAAAATAAATAAACGTTAAAAAAAAATAAAAAAAAAAAAAAAGAAGACATCCAGATGGCCAACAGGCGCATGAAAAGATGCTCAACATCGCTGCTCATCAGGGAAATACAAATCAAAACCACACTCAGATATCACCTCACGCCAGTCAGAGTGGCCAAAATGAACAAATCAGGAGACTATAGATGCTGGAGAGGATGTGGAGAAACGGGAACCCTCTTGCACTGTTGGTGGGAATGCAAACTGGTGCAGCTTCTCTGGAAAACAGTGTGGAGGTTCCTCAAAAAATTAAAAATCGATCTCCCCTATGACCCAGCAGTAGCACTGCTAGGAATTTACCTAAGGGATACAGGAGTGCCGATGCATAGGGGCACTTATACCCCAATGTTTATAGCAGCAGTTTCAACAATAGCCAAGTTATGGGAAGACCCTAAATGTCCATCAACTGATGAATGGATAAAGACATTGTGGTTTATATACACGATGGAATACTACTTGGCAATGAGAAAGAATGAAATCTGGCCTTTTGTAGCAACATGGGTGGAACTGGAGAGTGTTAGGCTAAGTGAAATAAGTCCTACAGAGAAAGACAGATACCATATGTTTTCACTCTTATGTGGATCTGAGAAACTTAACAGAAGGCCATAGGGGAGAGGAAAGAAAAAAAAAGTTAGAGAGCGAGGGAGGCAAACCATAAGAGACTCTTAAAAACTGAGAATAAACTGAAGGTTGATGGGGGGTGGGTGTTGGGCATTGAGGAGGGTACCTGTTGGGATGAGCACTGGGTGTTGTATGGAAACCGAGTTGACAATAAATTTCATATTAAAAAATATGTTAAAATATTCAGGGAAAAATATTACATCAAAGTAGAGGCAATCACAGTATAATATGAAGACTCATGAGGAATGAATGTACCTGAATTCTTAAGTGTGGCAAGTCAGTTATATATTAGAAATTAGACAAAACAAGAATTTAAGGACATCAAAAGGAATTCCAAAACATGTGATGTATAAGGACATAAAAAGTAGAGGATAACTGGGTGTCTTTATTTGATAAAGGTATAAAAATGCTCTTGAGTCTAAAAGAAAGTGATATCTTTGCCTAAAAGATTTGAAAGATGCCACTTTCAAATTATTAGCACTCTGGAAATATTTACTAGCACTGATTTATTAGGACATGTTTAATATGTAACTGTTCCAGCACTAACACAAAAATGAAGTCCTCTAGGGATTTTGGAAAAACTTTTGACTGATATACATAACCAGATTTGGGGGGGGGGGGAGGTAAAATTGAGCAACTTTTGAAAATCCTTGAAATGATAGTTAACATTCAATTTAAGGAGGATTAAATTAACATGCACAGATTCAGTCTGAGAGGGAAGTAGGTCTAACCAAGAACATGTAGCCTGGGTGATCTACGCCTCTACCATTAGCTTTCTTCCCTTCAACCAGGAAAGCCACAGTAATTCCAATGAGAGGGCACCTAGTGCTCAGATAGTTGTGTCTAAGTACTATTCCCCACTGAAATGAACTAGAGTCCTTAATGAAATGCTTGATTATAGATCTTTGGCAGGGAAACAGGAGAGTGAGCTGGAATATCTTGCTGTTCTAGAAAATAAGAAAATGTTCAAAGACTGACAGGGCTATGCTAAAAACAAATGTTTATTAAAGAATAAAATAATATCTGAATAAATGCAGACATTTGCCATGTTTCTGGAGTAAAGACTCAAAAAAAAAAAAGAAGATGTGGTATATCTATGCAGTGGAGTATTACTCGGCAATCAAAAAGGATGAGATCCTGCCGTTTGCAACTACATGGATGGAACTAGAGGGTATTATGCGAAGCGAAATTTGTCAGTCAGAGAAAGACAATTATCATATGACTTCACTCATATGAGGACTTTAAGACAGAACAGATGAACACAAGGGAAGGGAAGCAAAAATAATATAAAACAGGGAGGGAGACAAAGCATAAGAGACTCTTAACGATGGAGAACAGAGGGTTACTGGAAGGGTTGTAGGAGGGGGGATGGGCTAAATGAGTAAGGGGCGTTAAGGAATCTACTCCTGGAATCATTGTTGTACTATATGCTAACTAACTTGGATGTAAATTTTAAAAATAAAATAAAATAAAACTACTTTTTTCTACTTAAAAAATACTTCTGATGTTGACATTAATAGTTGTATTTATTTTGAAAACAAGTTTATAGCACTATGACAGACACCATTCTAAGCACTTAACAAATACTTCCTCTGTTATCCTTATAATCTATGAGGTAGATTTTCATCTATTTTACACATGAAAAGACTAAAGCACAGAGAGGTTTCATAACTTGCCCAAAGTCACTCAGCCAGTAAAAAACAGAGCCAGAATTTGAACCTGGTCATAAGGGATCCACACCGAGGGACATGTGAGCTGACACTCGGCCCTGCCCTGGCTAGTTTAGGTTTCAGACCCCTGGTCACACACAAGAAGAAACACTGGCCGGTGGGGCGTGTCCAGGGCTGGAGGGGGAAGGAACTGGCAGCCACTTCTGCAGAGAAGCATGGGGGGGGGGGGGGGGGATGTGCTTCACTTGGGAACAAAACCCTGGGAACAGAGTGGGAGGGCACCGTGGGGCAGAATGCAGGAGACTTCCAGCGGCTGCCTTCACACGTCTGAGGGGTTGTCAACTAAGGACGGGAGTGGGCTTACCAAGTATTGCTCCGGAGGTCCTGACTAGACCCAGTGTTACAGAGAAACTGGCTGGACACACACATGAGGAAGACTATTGTCTCATTAGGGCCACTAAAAGGGGACAGTGGAGTCTTTAAGTAGAGGTGGACAGCCACCCCTCCAGCATGGGGACAGGGACACTGATGCATCAATGCATGGGTGATTTTGTTCAGATTCTAGATGCTTTGATAGCAACGACTCTGAGCACCCACCGGGGGCTGGAGCACTGACCACAGAGGGAGCAAATTGTGAATGTGACCATCGTCATCTTTGGAATTCACCTTCTGGGGACAGACAAGCATTTAACTATGTTCCAGATGGAACCAAGAAGCTGGAGCAGGGGCAGCAAACAGGGACGTGGGGCACAAGGAGGGGAAGGGCTCTAAAGGGAGAGGTGAGACTTCATAAGATGAATTTCACCTGCCATTTTACCTGAGCCTGCCCCCCACACCCCAGGAGACAATCCAAGCTCAAGCACCATCCAAGAACAAAAGATTGTGGCATTTTCATTTACTCACTTGTTCGGTATTTATTAAGGCTGAATCTTTATTGGGCACCGAATAAGCTTCTGTCACTGAGTTAGGTTGGGGGCGGGTACAGATAATGTCCCTATTGGGGCACACTGGAAAGATCACGAACTCCAGAGAGCAACATATCTTTCACTGGACTCGAGGCACTGGTACATACAAGCTGTGTGACCATGGGCAAAGTACTTAACCTCTCTAAGTATGCTCGCCTCATCTATAAAATGAGAATTCCTACCTCATGGAATTGTTTGAAATTTAAAAGAGGCCTCGTACTCGGCATGGGATAAACACAGGGTTAGTCCTTACGTTTGTCAAGGTTCTTTGCTGCAGGCAACAGATTACGATTCTGATGGATTAAACCAGAACAAGATTTTACTAAAAAGATATTGGGTGGTTTAACACAGTCTTAGGACGCCTGGAGAACAAGGTTTTAGACCAGGCTTCCAAAAGCAAAGCCTGCAACAGTCCTGTGAACGGGTCTGAGGAGAAAGCCAGCACTGCCCACTTTCCCCCAGCAGTGCCCACGTATGGGTCAGACACTTGACCTTCTCACTGCTACCACCTACCCACCTCACCCTCACCTCCAAAAGAAAGCCAATACCTCTGTCATTATCTTTGCCAGAAAGAAAAAGGGAGGGAGGGGCTTCTGGGCAGAACCTCTCTCCTCAGCTTGCTCTCATCTCCAGAGTGAAGTCTCACCTCTGTGAGTCTAGTCGGAGGGGCCTGGGTCTCACCTGTGTCCCGTAGGTAGCTGCAAAGAAACCTGGGGAATACCGTTCTCAGGCTTCCACATGACTCAGAAGGCTGGAACTTCCTCCAACAGAGCAAAGATGGTCCACAGATGATGGGCATCCAGAACGTGACACACGTCTCCTGGAGCCCCGCACCCAGGCTGTTCACCCAATACACACCCAGCCTCTTGCCAGTTTTGCAGACTTCTGGTGGACACGCTCCAGACTCACCCAAGCCTCCCTGCCCCCATCCCACAGCCCTGAAACCCCACTGAAATCCTCTGTATGCATCTATCCACATGTGACTCGCCCCCCACCATCATCTCCAGCACAAGGAAGCATCTCAGGCAGAAGGTGTGAGGAGGAGTGTGGACCCTGAGGCTCCCGGGGAAGCCCACGTGTGCAGGCTAGCCCAGTGAGGACCTGGCTGAGAAGAGCACAAAATGGGCTAAAGCTGCCACCAAGTGGCCATCCTGAGAACCACAGGAGGACCACACCTTCCCTCCGACCCAGCTGCCCCCAGACAGAAAGCTGAGGTCTCCGTGGGGTCTGAGAAAGGAAAGCTCCTCCTCCCCTCCGCTCCTGAATTGGGTTGTCTGAACTGCCCGGCTCCGAGAGAGATAATGATATCTAACGTTCGTTTGGTACCCTGCAGTGTAGAAAATGCTTTCATGCAGTAATGATAATTATACGACAATATTAATTATCGTTGTAGCAACTGTCATTAATCGAGGGCTTACTATGTGCCAGAAACTTCAAAACCTCCACTCTTAATCCTCACAACAATGCTTCAGTGAACAAACAAATCTTCCTCTCTGCTCTCAATGGCACCTCAATATTTTGGGAGGGGGATTCCCCTTCTACTCCCAGGACAGGACTGTTATTGAAACTACCAGTAAAAAAGCAGTTCTATTCTCTCTGAACCATGACAAGGGAAATCTTCAGGTGCCACCCTGAGGGGAAAGACTGCCTGAGCCCGAAACCAGCACACAAGAAGCAGAACAAATCTCAGCAGTATTGGAGCCTCCTGGATTCAGCTGTGCCTGAAAGAGTCTTTGGACTTGTCCATTCCATGACCCGATACATTTCCCTTTACTGAAGTCTATTTGTTGGGGGTGGGGGTGGGGGGAGGGTTTTTTTTTTCTTTACTCAAACTCAAAAGAATGTTTTAATTCTTATTTAATAAAATAAATTAGCACGTGGAAGCAGGGTATTATAAATAATGGATCCAAAAATAGGAATTGTCAAAGTCAAGGTGATGGGGAGGGGACATTTATTCCACACCATGTGCCACTCCCTGTTCTATGTGCTGAGGACAGACAAGATCCAAGCTGTGCTGAGATAACTCTGTGGCAGGGAAGGCCCCAGGAAACAGATGAGACTGATAGCTAAAGCAGAGAATTAAAACAGCTCTGTGATGTGATAGAGTACGACAGTGGCCACTTCAGACTGAGCAGTACGGGGATTGCATGGTGGAAATGTGCACTGTCAACTTGGTTACACTGGGGACTGCGTTTCCCAGAACTCCCTTCTTTGTATGGTTCCAACTAGACTTGGCCCAAAGAAGAGGCTCTTGCGACGTTTGAAGGCAGAAGTGGTGCCATTCCTCTCTGAAGGACGTGGTGCTGTCACGGGCACTGATGGCCAGATGCCAAGGGCCTCGCTGAGTTCCAGTACATCTTCTCTCTTCTCCACTCAAGTTCAGCTGCCCATTAGCATCCTTCCAACCCCAGCCTCAGACCCACCACCACCTGGCTGGGGAATACGCAGAGGCGATGGGCTCCCACAGACCTCCCCATGAACATCTCCTTCACGGCTGCCCAGAAGTGGTGGCTCAGTGAGGGGGGGCAGGACCAGCAATGGAAAATGAACAGATTCAAGACCCGCTTTGGAGCTGGACTTGGTAAGACGTCCTGGTGGATGAGATACAGGGTTTGAAATAAAGAGAGCTTTTGCCTTAAGCAAGAAGGTGGGTGTTTGGGATCATTTTCAGAGAGAGGAAGAAGTATATTTAGGGTTGGAAAACAAGAGTTCTATTCTGGACATTGTGGTAGACTAAAAAAAAAAAAAAAAAATACAGCCATAATACTCTATTGGATTGAAAAAAAAAATGGCCACAAAAATGTAGCCTCAACTCCTCCCGGTCATGATCATGAACTTACATAAAAGTTGTGAGTACAGGTGCAAAGAACTTTGTTTTTACTGAAATATTGGTTTCTGACCTGATGTCCCAATATCTGCAAGTATTTTACCATCTTGTACCATCAAGGTCATATCCTCCCCTACCTAAGCACAATCGCAGGCAAAACCAAGAAATTAACATTGATACAACACTATTACTTATTTTTTTTTAATTTTTTTTTTAACGTTTATTTATTTTTGAGACAGAGAGAGAGACAGAGCATGAATGGGGGAGGGTCAGAGAGAGGGAGACACAGAATCCGTAACAGGCTCCAGGCTCTGAGCTGTCAGCACAGAGCCCGTTGTGGGGCTTGAACCCACGGACCACGAGATCGTGACGTGAGCCAAAGTTGGACGCTCAACCCACTGAGCCACCCAGGCGCCCCTACAACACTATTATTTAATCTGAGGCCCTCATTCAAATTTCCCCAGTGGTTTCACTGATTATCTTTAAGGAAAAGAAAAACCATGTTTGTGTGTACACATCTCATTTAGTTTTGTGACCCTGATCTTTTTCAATCCGGAAGACCTATCCTTTATTGTCTATCACGACCCTCATATTTTCAAAGGGCACAGGCCATTTCTTTTGTAAGATGTCCCCTGATTTTGGTTTGTTTGAAATTTTCTCGCAATTAACGTCAGACAATGCCTCTTTGATAGGGATATCACAGAGGTGGTAATGGGTTTTTCTCACTGCATCCTGGAAGGTAGCACTTCATTTCCAACCCCCTCCTCTCCCCACTCCCCGCATCTGACAATGTCCACTCTGATCCTTTAATTAAGGTGATGTCTGCCAAGCCTCTCCACTGTAAAGTTCCTCTTTTCCCCTTTGTAGTTAATCAGCATTTGTCCATTGTTGTAGTAAATATCATTAATTGAGGGCTTAGTATGTGGGGAGGTATTTAAATTGGTAAACATCCCACGTGAAACGAACTTTCAATTGTGTCATTCTTTATTTATATCAATGTAAACTAACGGTTTGCTATTTTTTTTCCAGTGGATTGTTACTCTCATTATTTATCTTCACGCTCAAATTGTCCCTTGTCCCCATACTCAGTGAAAACCCATCCAAGCTGGGTTCTGTATCTTTTGTACATGACCCCAAGGTTTCTGAGGACCTCATTGCTTGTTGGCATGAGACATTCCAGAAACATCTTGTACCTTCTCCACCTCAGCAGTGGAAGCAGCTGAGAAGGGCGTGTTGCATTTAGTCTGTCTCCTTACACTTTTTAGTATGTGGCTGTTCTTCAGTCTTTCATTGTTCCCATGACCTTGACACTTGAAGAGGACTGATCAGATATTTTGGAGAATGTCCCTGAACCTGGGTTGTCTGATGTTTGCTTGTGGCTAGATCTGGGGTATGGATTTGACGGGGAAGAATGGCACAGAGGTGGAGAGCCCTTCTTATCACAGATTCACGACATCAACATGACTTCTCACTGGTCAGGTTGACCTTGGTCACTGGGTTAAGGAGGTGTCTGCAGATTTCTCAACTGTGGAGGCTCTTAGAAGTGAATCACTAAGTCCAATGAACACTCAAGGGGAGAGAAATTGACTTCTCCCTGGAGTGGTACCATGAATTTATTTGGAATTATTCTATAATGAAGATTTGTAGGCCAGGAGTTTTAAACTTTATTTTTGCTATGACCCCACCAGAAAGTAGTCAAGTGAAGCCTATGGATCTCTTCTCAGAATAGCACTTTAAAATTTAATTTACTTATTTGGGGCACCTGGGTGGCTCATTCAGTTGAGCATCCCACTCTCGGTTTCTGCTCAGGTCATGATCTTGAGGTTCATGAGTTTTGAGTCCTACATCAGGCTATGGGCTGGCAGCCTGGATGGGATTCTCTCTCTCTCCCTCTCTCTCTCCCTGCCTCTCCCCTACTTGTACTGTCTCTGTCTTTCTCAAAATAAATACATAAACTTAAAAATTAAAATATGGGTGCCTGGGTGGCTCAGTTGGTGAAGCATCCAACTTTGTGAGTTCAAGTCCCCAAAGCTGGCTCTGTGCTGTCAGCTTTGGATCCTCTGTCTCCCTCTCCCTCTGCCCCTCTACAGCTTGCATGCTCTCTCTCTCTCTCTAAAAAATGGATAAACATTAAAAAACATTTGTTTAGGGGCGCCTGGGTGGCGCAGTCGGTTAAGCGTCCGACTTCAGCCAGGTCACGATCTCGCGGTCCGTGAGTTCGAGCCCCGCGTCAGGCTCTGGGCTGATGGCTCGGAGCCTGGAGCCTGTTTCCGATTCTGTGTCTCCCTCTCTCTCTGCCCCTCCCCCGTTCATGCTCTGTCTCTCTCTGTCCCAAAAATAAAAAAATAAAAAAATAAAAAAAAAAATAAAAAAAAACATTTGTTTAAAAACACACTGAAAAAACATGATCATTTCAAAAATAAAATAAAATAAAGTTTAATGTATTTATTTAAAGAAAACCTAGGATTACAAAGGAAAACGATATTAAAATACAATTAGCGAAATACTTTATAAACAAATATGTGATGTGGTAATAAATGTGTTTGTTTATTAACACATCCAAACACAAGTTCTAGCAGCATGACTAGTAACTACCATAATTTCCAAGTGTTGCTGAGCATAAATGCTGTCACAGCTCCTGGTAACTCTACTGTGGTTTGTTGCCTGCACTCATGATGGGATGGAAGGGGTGCTTCTTCAGTGACAGTTTTATAAAAACAAAGGTATTTTTTTTCCTAAACAAGTTCCAAAACCCCCTGAATTCTATCTACAGACCCCCTGGGAGAGTCCCTGGACCCTAGGATGACAAGGAACCATGACAGTAGAGATGTTCTGGGGAGGCCAAGGAGGCAGAAAGTGCCAGCACAGTGGTGAGAAGTAAAAGACATTTCACCCTCTCTAATGATGAGAGACCCACAAAACAACCCACTTATCACAGATTTTCTTATCAGGCCATTTATCATGTTCTATTTTTTTTTTAAAGTAAGCTCTACACCCAACATGGGGCTCAAACTTATGACCCTGAGATCAAGAGTCTCATGCTCTACCCATTGAGCCGGCCAGGTGCCCCTATCATCATTTAGACTGAAAAAGAAATCAACCCTCAGTGCTGGTAAGGATGCTGTGAAACTGGCATTGCCATGCATCTCTGGTTGCAGGGCTAATGTGTACAAATTTGTGCAACCCACTGAGAAGCAATTCAAAAATACTAACAGCCATAAAAAGTCCAAACTCTTGACTGGGAAACCCACTTCTGGAAAGCCACCTTAAGAAATTAATCCTGGATTTGTAAAAAGTTACATTTAGAGAGGCTTCTGGCAGCAATATTTACATCAGCTAAATGAGATTAGCAGCAACTAAAGGTCTAAAATAGGGCAAGCAGGCGAGTGCAGCACAGGGCAGGGACCCGTGGGAAGCAATGCAGATATTAAATGAGCGTTACTGAAACAGTGTAGCGACATGGCTCAGACTTATGAGAGGCAAGAGATGTGTGGATGTTTGGATCCTCTCTGAGCCTCAGTTGTCTTGTTTATTAAAAGAGGAATAATTGGAGAACCTGAGTGCTCAGTCGGTTAAGCATACAACTCTTGATTTCAGATCAGGTCATGATCTCATGGTTTGTGGGCTCAAGTCCCACGTTGGGCTGTGCTGATAGTGCAGAGCCTGCTTGGGATCTTCTCTCTCGCTTTCTCTTTCTCTTCCTCTCTCTCTCTCAAAAAAAAAAAAAAAAAAAAAAAAAAAAAAAAAAAAAAAAAAAAAAAAAGAGGGATAATAATACCATCTCCTAAGAGTGTTCTTTGGCTTTATGGCATGACATTTAAAGCCTCTAGCAAAGGGCCTGGGACATCATGGCTGCTCAGAATGTATTATCTATTATCATTATGATGACAATGTGCTACACAATAAAGTAAAATGTAAAATCATATATAAGCACAGTTACTTTATTGCAAAAAAAAAAATGCAGGAAAAAAAAGCAGAGAGGAAATACATCAAAATGTTAACAGTGATATGGCACAAAAACAGACACTCAGATCAATGGAACAAAATAGGAAACCCAGAAATGGACCCACAAATGTATGGCCAACTCATCTTTGACAAAGCAAGAAAGAATATCCAATGGAATAAAGATAGTCTCTTCAACAAGTGGTGCTGGGAAAACGGGACAGTGACATGCAGAAGAATGAACTTGGACCACTTTCTTACACCATACACAAAAATAAACTCAAAATGGATGAAAGACCTAAATGTAAGACAGGAAGCCATCAAAATCCTAGAGGAGAAAGCAGGCAACAACCTCTTTGACCTTGGCCACAGCAACTTCTTACTCAACATGTCTCCAGAGGCAAGGGAAACAAAAGCAAAAATGAACTATTGGGATCTCATCAAAATAAAAAGCTTCTGTACAGTGAAGGAAACAATCAGCAAAACTAAAAGGCAACCGATGGAATAGGAGAAGATATTTGCAAACAACATATCAGATAAAGGGTTGGTATCCAAAATCTATAAAGAACTTATCCAACTCAACACCCAAAAACCAAATAATCCAGTGAAGAAATGGGCAAAAGACATGAATAGACACTTCTTCAAGGAAGCCATCCAGATGGCCAAGTGACACATGAAAACATGCTCAACATCACTCATCATCAGAGAAATATAAATCAAAACCACAAGGAGATACCCCCTCACACCTGTCAGAATGGCTAACATTAACATCTCAGGCAACAATAGATGTTGGCGAGGATGCGGAGAAAGAGGATCTCTTTGGCACTGCTGGTGGGAATGCAAACTGGTGCAGCTACTCTGGAGAACGGTATGGAGGTTCCTCAAAAAATTAAAAATAGGGGTGCCTGGGTGGCTCAGTCAGTCGAGCGTCTGACTTCGGCTCAGGTCATGATCTCGCGGCTTGTGAGTTCGAGCCCTGCGTCGGTCTCTGTGCTGACAGCTCAGAGCCTGGAGCCTGCTTCGGATTCTGTGTCTCCCTCTCTCTCTGCCCCACCCCACTCATACTCTGTCTCTATCTCCTTCAAAAATAAATAAAATAAACATTTAAAAAAATGTAAAAAATTGAAAATAGAACTACCCTACGACCCAGCAATTGCACTACTAAGTATTTATCCAAGGGATATAGATGTTCTGTTTCAAAGGGGCACATGCACCCCAATGTTTATAGCAGCAGTACCAACAATAGCCAAAGTATGGAAAGAGCCCAAATGTCCATCGATGGATGAATGGATAAAGAAGATGTGGTGTATATATACAATGGAGTATTACTCGGCAATCAAAAAGAATGAAATCTTGCCATTTGCAAATATGTGGATGGAACGAGAGGGTATTCTGCTAAGCGAAATTAGTCAGAGAAAGACAATTATCATGACTTCACTCATATGAGGACTTTAATACAGAACAGATGAACACAAGGGAAGGGAAGCAAAAATAATATAAAAACAGGGAGGGGGACAAAACATAAGAGACTCTTAAATATGGAGAACAAACAGAGGGTTACCAGAGGGGTTGTGGGAGGGGGGATGGGCTAAATGGGTAAGGGGCACTAAGGAATCTACTCCTGAAATCATTGTTGCACTATATGCTAACTAATTTGGATGTAAATTGAAAAAATAAAATTAGAAAAAATAAATTACAAAAAATGTTAACAGTGATAGTGTCAGGGTAAAGAGGTCAGGTATAATTTTCTGTTTTTCTCTACTTTCTAAGTTTCTAGGATAAGCTTTTAATGTACTATTTACCTGTTTTTTTATGTTTATTTATTTTGAGAGAGAGAGGGAGAGAGAGAGAGAGAGAAAGAGAATGAATGAATGAATATCTCAAGCAGGCTCCACACTGTCAGCACAGAGCCCAATGCAGGGCTCAGTCTCACCAACCATGAGATCATGATCTAAGCTGAAACCAAAAGTCAGACGCTTAACTGACTGAACCACTCAGGCGCCTCAGTATTTCCCAGTTAATACAAAAAGAAGCAAAGGCATGTACTAGAAATACATAATCCTGCCCTTTCATAACCATCGAGATGGAGCCCGTATCAGGACGGTAAGTAACTCTGGAGTCCTGTATTTCTCTGTTGTCCGCTTGTCCCCAAAACCTTGGAGGCAAAGGAAACCCTGGTGCACAGAGCTGATGTATCTTTATAATTTCTGGGTGTTGCAAATCAGCCCTAGACGAAAGTGCCCCCAAGTAAATGATGAAGAAATGCTGGACATTCACTAGAGCCCAGATCGTTGCCATAATTTAATTAACTACCTAGGCAGCAGCCGCATCAATAGAAGGAGCCTAGCCAAGCCCATGACACGTAGTAGGTGCTCCACAAACTTTAAATAAATGAACGAATGCGGGCTTCTGTGGCTGCTTTCCTGACTTCTCCTGGGCTCCATGGTTGTCCCCGCACAGCCAGTTTGCCCACATGGTGGCAGTGCTGCTCCACATCAGGCAGAGACAAGAGGATCCGGTTTCCACCTGCTTCTCAATGCCTGAGTCTCCTTCCACGTTCAGGCAGAGGCATCTGAGACCCACAGAAAGGCTTCAAGGGAGGACACTGTTGGAGTCACCCTGTCCTTAATGGAGGAGGCGACATGGTCCTCTGGCTGTAGGAGAGATGCACCCCTCACCTTCAGAGGGTTAGACCAGCCTGTAAAGCAGACAGAGCACCCTGTAGGGAGGTGGATATGCCCAGGAGGCAGACTTAGGGCTCCGGACTCCCAGAAGGAAGCTGAAGACAGAGCTCTCTGGGAAGGGCGCCACTTTGGAGGCAGGGTGGCGACATGGGTAGGATGAGCTGGAGGAACACTCAGACCAGGGTACCCATCCTGGCTTCTGCTCTGGCAAGTCCTGTAACCTCCCCGACTGCATTTTACCTGTGGAATAGGAATAAGGCTGCTGAGCTCATAAGGCTGCTGAGAGTTTTAAGTCCGCTAATGCCTGTAAAGGATTGAGTGCGACTCCTGGCCCCAAGTGAGTCAGCGAGGCCAGTTACTGTCATCACCGTGGTTTTTGTTGTTGCTGCTGTCAGTAACTGTGGTGTCATTATTTACACGTGGACATCCCAAGGAAGACTCTTTTCCTCTGTGGACATCCAGACTCAATCTGTGACTAGATCTTGAAATCATTTCTTCATCTATAACCAGGCGGGAACTGAAAGAGAAAAGGGTACATCCAAGACGCCAATGGTTTAGCTTCTCTTTTCTTTTTAATGAAAGGACATATGTTTGGGGGGAAATAGCAAATGTGACTCATGAATTTCCCTTAGGGAGGGAAGACACAGGGCTGAATTCTTTTAGCTTCCTTCCCTGAGAAATCCTAAAGCCAAAGTTTCCAAAAGAATTGTGGGCCCGGCATCTACATGAAGGGTTTTGACCAATGGGACATCTTCACAGTGTGGCTCCTGGCTCATGTTGTCAGCACTCTTCACTTTCAGCAGGAAAAGGCAGGATCCCTGTATTCTGCATGCGGCTGTCCTCGGGTGAAAACCATTTTTTTAAATCTCTCCTAAGTGTATGAAGTATGATTGGTGAGAAAAAGCAAAGAGCTGGAATCATTTACACAAAAGGGAAAGCAGAGAGAAGAGACAGCTTATAATAATCTCCAAGTCTCCAATATACTGCACAGTGGAAGGTGGCCAAATGTTCTCCAACTTTTATGAGGACATAAAGAAAAAGTGAAATTTGTATATACCACACAGGGGGGTTAGGTTGAGTGGAAGTGGCAGTTGTATGATTCATAAAGTTTCCCTAAGAGGAATAAATTTGAGATACCAGGCACACACGTTTTAAACGTCTGTTTTCCTCTGTGTATTTGAACATGTACGAACATGCAAACATTGATACTTAAAACGTAAGTCACAATGATCATAATCTATGTGCACTCATGGGCACGGTCCCTAGATTTTGTCACTGTAGCAAATGACTGACAGCAGTCTGAGTTGTCATATTAGACATGAAAGGCTGTGTTATGTTGCCTAACAAACAAGTCCAAAATCCTTGTGAATTAAAGCAAGGAAGGTCTATTGCTACGTGTCCATCAAAGGTAGAAGGGCATCTCTGGTCCATGTCCCCTCACTCAGGGACTCAAGCAGATACAGCCTTCACTACCTGGTTGCTGGGGCAGAGGACAGGCTGGCTCTGTATGGTGAGTCACACACTGGCTCTTAAAGGCTTCTGCCCTCTTCACTTCTTCCCACATGGCACTGAACAAGCAAATCACCTGGTCGCAGAGAAGTGAGATTCTACTATATGCCTGGGAGAAGGAATATTGGAATCTTTGCAGACAGTCCAGTGACTACCCAAGGCTTACTAGGACCTTTGACATTTTATTTTATTTTTTTTTTATTTATTTTATTTTAGGGGGGAAGGGAGAGCATGAGCAGGGGAGAAGGGGCAGAGGGAGAGACAGAGGCAGAGAGAGAGGGAATCTTTTTAAATTTTTTTTTAATTTTTAAATGTTTATTCATTTTTTGAGAGGCAGAGAGAGACGGAGCATGAGCAGGGGACGGGTGGAGAGAGAAGGAGACACAGAATCAGAAGCAGGCTCCAGGCTCTGAACCGACAGCACAGAGCCCAATGTGGGGCTCGAACTCACAAACTGTGAGATCATGACCTGATGGAAGTCGGACATTTAACCAACTGAGCCACCCAGGCGCCCCAGAGAGAGAGGGAATCTTAAGAAGGTGCCAAGCTCAAGGCAAAGCCTGATGTGGGGCTGGATCCCACAACCCTGGGATCATGACCTGAGCCGAAATCAAGATTGGATGCTCAACCGCCCCCGAGGACCTCTAACATTTTAAAGTGATCAATCTGTCAAGTAGATTTACCCTAAAACATATTTTGTGACTATAACAACGTTTGTCCTCCAGGATGGACCTTCCTGAGAAGCCTGACGCAGAGAAACTGTAAACATCCATATTCCTTTCCCATGTAGAATGACTTAGACTGGAGCCTTCCTCCATGAAGAGCAAGAAATCAACTCACTCAGCAGATCTAAATTTAGCTCCATCTAAGGACCAGGCACTGGGAATACTAAGACAAACTAAAACAAAATTCCTACCCCCAAGAGATTCACAGTCTAGTCACTCTGTTGAATCAGAGGGCCAGGGCATGGAGCGAGGTCTCGGCTGGAGAGAGACCCAGGTAGGAGCCATCAAGATGGAAATGACTTCTAAAGATGCCACAAGTGTGCGTGGCTGCTGAGTATCCTTACACCTATCCTGACCTAGGAGCAAACACATCTGCCCTCTCCTTGGCGTCCCTCCTGCCCAGGTATCTTGTCCCACTCTTGTCTGCTCTCTTCCTTTCCTCCCATTCTTCCTACGGCTTCCCTCCTTGACACTCTGTGCCATAACGCATTCCTCTGGCTCATTTCTCACCACTCTTGCCTTAAACTTTTCGGTTTTCTCACCCGTGGAGCAATGCTTCTTCCTGCCTCTGAATGTTTGTTCGTCCTGTCGGCTCTGCCTGGAGCACTCTACACATGTTCAGCTTCCACATGAACTCTGTAAACCCCTATTCCTGTGGGGCCCTGCCTCCATTTCCTCTCCTTCCTCCTTCCTCCTTCCGTAAGCACTAGTCCTTCACCGCCTCTACCACACTGCCTGGTAATAATCTGTTTGTGTATCTATCTTCCTCACTGGACTGTGGATTCATTGAGGGCAGGGGCTGTGTCCCTGACTTACAGTATGGTGTCTGGTTAAAGCAAACATCCCAGCAATGTTTGTTGATATTTCTGTGGCAGAGAATTAGGATGGGATGATCAGTAAAAGACATTCAAGCATAAAAGTATCCTGTATTAGCAATAGAATACTACTTGGCAATGAGAAAGAATGAAATCCTGCCATCTGCAACAACATGGATGGAACTGGAGGGTATTGTGCTAAGTGAAATAAGTCAGAGAAAGACAGACACCATATGTTTTCACTCATGTGGATCTTGAGAAACTTAACAGAAGACTGGGGGGAAGGGAAGGGGAAAAACAGTTACAAACAGAGAGGGAGGGAGGCAAACCTTAAGAGACTCTTGAATGCAGAGAACAAACTGAGGGTTGATTGGGGGGGGGGGGCAGGGGAGAGGGGAAAATGGGTGATGAGCATTGAGGGGGGCATTTGCTGGGATGAGCACTGGGTGTTGCATGTAAGCGGTGAATCACGGGAATCTAACCCTGAAGCCAAGAGCACACTGTATACGCTGTATTTTAGCTAACTTGACAATAAATTATATTTTTTAAAAACGTACACTGTATTAGGATAGTATTCTGAGTGAGTATGCGTGTATGGAGGGGTGTAAAATGGAAATATGACTTCAAGGGGAAAAAAATAACTTGTAACTATAAAAACTATAAATAACTTCGAGCATAAAGAAAACATCATTCATGCACTACTCAGTGTGGCCTACACTTCACAAAGAGGCATCACTGAAGAATCTCACGCCCCAGTCCTGCCGAATCTGAATCTGCAACTTGGCAAAATCCCCAGGTAATTCTCAGGCATAGTCCAGGTTCTGAAGCACTGGTCTAATGCATACTAATCACAAGAGTAGTAATAAGAATTAATAACATTTACTGAGTCTTGATAATGCTCCATGTTTTGTCTAGACACTCTACCTGTATTAACTCGTGTACCTCTCACAGCAATCCTGTAAGATCAATACTATTTAACATCCTCGTTTTTACAGAGGAGGAAACTAAGAGATGAAGTAACTTGTCAAGGTCACACAACTAGTAACGGTAAGAAGAGAAAAAGATTTCCAGTACCTAGCTCACTAAAGGTGCACAGGAAGGGCTTAATATTTTAATAAATGCTGCAAAGTGGAGAGCTGAGATCTGGACCCGGGCTGACGGGTTCTAGAACCCCTGAGCACACAGCGCATGATAAATAGCTATGAAGTGCACCAGGGGGGCTCTCTCTCCCCAGCACCTGGCACACTGCAGACCACCCACAATCGACACAGGAATGTGTGAACGAATGGTAGTGTGGTACACTGGGTTGTGGGAAGGCCCCTCTTGGAGTCCAGGACAGGAGTTTGGTGAACAGTAGTAGAATGAGAAGTAAGCGATTTGGAGTTAAAACTGTCAGCCTCAAAGCGACAAGAAGGAGCCTGAGGTTGGAGACTATGCCTGTGTGTACTCAAGAACTCACAAGCCTGAGGGGAAAATGGGACAACGCTAACAGTGATGACCTGTCACGGGTTCCTGTCTCCACAAATTCGCACACGCTCCAAGGTCACTGTAAAGTAACCCAGGTCTTTCTGAGAATGTCCAGGGTGTGGCCTCACAGCAGCCCCACTCTCCCAGACACCTCTGCTGTGCTACCTCTCATGAGGCAGCTCAGTCCCTGGGGACAGCTGCTGTGACTATACTGCTGGGTCCCCCAGGTCCCACGGCCTCCTGCTGCAGCTGATGTACTAAGGACTCTGCTAAAGCGGCCCCCAGGCTGCAGCGAAGAGGTCAATGCCCCAGCCCCTCTACTCCATTACAAGGGATTCTCAAGCAGGACTGATGTGTACCAACACCTTGTGCAGATTTCAGTCAAACAGCCCCATGGAGAACACAGGACTCAGCAGACTGTGCTCACCCAATGTTGGATCTAACTGGCCATGACTGGACCCCCTCCCCTTCTGGTAAATTCTATCCCCAGGGGCTCCTCAGCCAGCAAACAGGTTTCTGAAATGCACCCACAAATTTGCCAAGGCATCCCAAGGGTTTCTGAGCTTAAACTCAAAATGGAACTTTCCCCAAAACTGGCTTTTCTCCCCTTGCCCCTTTAACCCAGCACCATAATACTGAAGTTTTGTTTCAAAAAACAGACTGGAATCTCTTTAAAACTGTGTGCATTTATTCAAAACGTGAATGTGTCTCATTCAGCTCCAAATCCTAGGATTCCCTGGATAATAACTAACACGTATTCCTACTGACTAGATGCCTGGCACTTTAACCATAAACCTTGGGAGAACGTGCCATTTCTCCAGTTTATAGACGAGAAAAGATCAGAAGATTACAGAGCTCTCTGAAGGTCTCACATCTAGCAATAAGCCCAGATTTCACCCAAGTTTGCCTCTCCCAAGTACACTGGAGATTGTCCCCTTTTTGGGACAGGGATAGTAAGATGATCAGAGAGATGCCCCTTCCTTAGAAGAAAAAGGGACGAACACCTGGCCCTGATTCAGAGACCTGCTTCCAGCCCCTGACCGGGTACACATCCTGGACCCAGGGCCCCCAGCCCAGCCACGAACTGGCAGCGCGCTGGCTCCGGAACCAGAGCGCTGAGGCCTCGCCCGCACCCAGACTCTAGGCACGCCCCCGGCCGCTGGGCACGCCCCCGACACTGGCCACGCCCCCCGTCCCTGGTCAGTCACCGCCCGCCAACAGCCGCCATTTCCTGTCCGGCCCCTGGGCGTGTCAGGTCAGTGCGGTGGGGTGTCTCGGGGTCTTTCTTGGGATGTGGTCCTGATCTGGCCGTCAGCGCCGAGCAGAGGACACTGGTGTGGGCCTCAGCAGATGGGACGGTGACCCCCCGCGGGCTGGGACTTCGGCTTTGGGAACTGGGGCCGGTGGACGCTGTGGAGCGGTTGCCCGGCAACGGTGCCGTCGGCCCCGCCCCTCCGGCCCCGCCCCGGCTCGTCGCTGGGGTCCCGCGTGCGTGCCCTCCCCCGGCCACCGGCCCCCAAGAGTTCGCGTCCGACCCTGGTTGCGCCTGCCCCGAGAAGTGCTGAGCCTTCCTTCTAACCCGGCAACCCTGGGCAAGTTAACTCGCTTCACTAGGCCTCAGTTCTGGAAGGAACTGGAAGGAACCCTAGCGCTCGCCTAGTTAAGCCACATGTCCCACCTCCCCCGTTTTATAGATAAGGGCGCCTCGCATTTACCAGCATTTACCACTCATCGTGTGCCTGGCGCTTTCAGTGAACCCCCAGGGTAGCCCTCTCGGTTCCTATTACCGTTTCCATAGAATGAGTTAGGCTCAGAGAGGTTGGTGAATTTAGCTGAGGTCACACAGCTTATAACCGGTGGGGTCTCAGGAGGTCAAATCACTCCCAGCTTGTTTGTGTATCAGAGTTCAAATTTGCAGTAACTGGAGCGTTACAGGTCTGCACTACTGCTAAACCTAATCGTAAGTCAGAATCTCTCGGCGAGTGTTTAAAAGTATCCATTCCCCGGCGCCCAGGCAAGGTTACTGACTCTGGCGCCAAGGCTGAGGACTGTGTATACTTAACACATTTTTTGGACGACTTTTATGGCCTTTGGGTGAGCTTTGGGAACCACTGGCTACACCGTGAGGCCTTTTTACTCACAAACGACTGAGAGAGAAGTAATAAATCCAAAGTACCTGGACAGGAACAGAGATGCTGGTGCATGCATGCACAGTGCCATCGAGTTCTCATCCCTTCTGCCAATTTTTAGCTTCTCTTCACACCTAGGAAACAAGACAGAGGCTTATATTTTATTGTTTTAATTTCTTTTCTTTTTTAATTTTTTTTTTTTTTTTACATTTATTCATTTTTGAGAGAGAAAGACAGAGCACAAGCGGGGGAGGGGCAGAGAGAGAGGGAGGCGCAGAAACCGAGGCAGGCTCCAGACTCCCAGCTGTCAGCACAGAGCCCTATGCGGGGCTCGAACTCACAAACCATGAGATCATGACCTGAGCCGAAGTCGGAAGCTTAACCCACTGAACCACCCAGGCACCCCTGTTTTAATTTCTTTTTAATGTTTATTTATTTATTTATTTTTAGAGAGAGACAGAGTGTGAGTTGGGGAGGGGCAGAGAGAGAGGGAGACACGGAATCCGAATCAGGCTCCAGGCTCTGAGCTGTCAGCACAGAGCCCCACACCAGGCTGGAGCTCAGGAACCCTGAGATCATGACCTGAGCCGAAGTTAGCCGCTTAACCGACTGAGCCACCCCAGCGCCCCTGTTTTAATTTCTTTTTAATGTTTTGTTTTTGAAGAGAGAGACAGAGTATGAGTGGGGGAGGGGCGGAGAGAGAGGGAGACAAAGAATCCCAAGCAGGCTCCAGGCTCTGAACTATCAGCACAGAGTCCCATGCCAGGCTCGAACTCAGGAACCGTGAGTTGAGCTGAGCCGAAGTCAGCCGCTTAACACACTGAGCCACCCAGGCTCCCCCTAGAGGCTTATATTTTAAGCAAGTTTGGACATTTAAATGCACATTCTCCCGTTCCTGGTTACCAGTCACACAGCTAGGTCCAAGCTTCTGGCTGGGCGGGCCTGTCACGACCAAAGTCCAGTGTTACTTTCCTCCATTCCTGGCAGCCCCTCCCCTCCTGGTCTCCTTTATACCCAGTCCCTGAATCACAGCAGTGGATGTCGGGCTTGGAGGAACATTTTGCAGAGCAGTTTTCCCAGAGGAGGGAGGGCTGACAGCTTTCCAGAAGCATCACCACAAATAATGAGTATCCCTTGCTTGGCCTTCCCAGCAATCAGAGTGAAATAGATCACCTGCCGTTATTCATGACGTTATTTATGAACACAGACCCATCTTAAAAATAACCACTTGGCTCTTAGTTTTAGAAGGCTAATAAGCCTGAAAAATCCTGTTTAGCGTTTTATTACTATTAATTCTCGTCACTTCCGCTGCCTCCCTCAGGGATTCTGGTTGACGATGGCGGACGATCACGAGAAAGACTTGCAGAAATTTCTTAAAAATGTGGATGAAATCAGTAAGTACCAGTAAATCATACACAAATTAAATTCTGCGTTAGCAAGGTGGGGTGACTGAAGAGAAGTGACCACCCGAAGTTAGTTCCTGGGTTGCCTGATAGGTTTATGACTCTAAGAGAAAATATAACTGGAATTAAACAGAAAAGGTATTAAGAAGCAAGTAATATTAGAGCCTGGGGTAGTATTTTGAGGCTATTCATTGGTATCAGAGAAGCCATTAACATTCTGATGGGAACTGAGGGGGACAAGTCTCCTCCATATTCTGTCCCCTTCCACGTAGACTTCACGTCAAAGGAGCCCTAGCTGTTCCCTTCGAGATTGCTCAGGAACCTCAGTGATCAGTCTCCTCTTGCTTTAGGGCAGAGCCATTTCTGATTTTGAGCTGCAGAAGCAAAATCAAGTGGCTCTCCCCCTGGGTCCATCTGATTACATGAATGGCTTTTGGTTGTCCTATCCCCATCTCTCTGCCTCTAGGCAAGAAGACAGAAGACCCCTTCCCCAGCTCAGATAGGTGGGATCTCAAAGGACAGACTCTGATCCCACAAAGCACATTCACTAGATTCCAAAGTAGTTTGTTCCTATTCTTCAAGCTTCAGGGAGCTTGTTTGATGATGGAAACAAGCAAAGCAACAACCCAACAAATCTTGCATATCAAACAGAAATAGGTTGAAATTGCTCCTTCTAGCAGCCTGTATGGGTCCAAAGCAGGCTCCTTCTAGCAGCCTGTATGGGTCCAAAACCATTAAAACAGTTTTAAAAATAGTCTGGGTCACTTGATAAAAGATAACATCCCTGGGCCTCTCCTCTGCCCATCCCTAAATGCTGTTCTGCTGAGTTCTGGCCTCGGCCCACTTGCTGCTCACTTTGCTCTTCAGGGGGTCTGGTCCAAGCACAGGGTTTTCCCAACAACCCGTTTACTCACGACCCCCACATCTCCATTGCCACCCGGCCTTCTTTGCCGAGGCTCGGGCTCTGTGCCACTCGTCACGGCCACAGTACCCCACGAACACGGCAGACTTAATGTGTCCAAAGTGCAGTTGCTTGTTGCCCTACCCTTCTATCCTCCTCCCAAATAATACCGCTTCTCCTCCCTTCCCCTTCATTCTAGTCTCCGTTGGCACAACCATCCAGAAGTTTACCAGTCACATTGGACTCCTGCCATCTCACCCTCCATTCGATCAGCCATCAAGTTTAGCTTTCTTCTCCAACTCCTTCCTCCCCACCCCCTGCTTTGTCCTGGTTCTCTGACCCAGACTGTTTCTTTTTTTTTTTTTTTTTTTTTTTTTTTTTTATTTTATTTTATTTTATTTTTTTTTTAATATATGAAATTTACTGTCAAATTGGTTTCCATACAACACCCAGTGCTCATCCCAAAAGGTGCCCTCCTCAATACCCATCACCCACCCTGCCCTCCCTCCCACTCTGCCCTCCCTCCCACCCCCCATCAACCCTCAGTTTGTTCTCAGTTTTTAACAGTCTCTTATGCTTTGGCTCTCTCCCACTCTAACCTCTTTTTTTTTTCCTTCCCCTCCCCCATGGGTTTCTGTTACGTTTCTCAGGATCCACATAAGAGTGAAACCATATGGTATCTGTCTTTCTCTGTATGGCTTATTTCACTTAGCATCACACTCTCCAGTTCCATCCATGTTGCTACAAAAGGCCATATTTCATTTTTTCTCATTGCCACGTAGTATTCCATTGTGTATATAAACCACAATTTCTTTATCCATTCATCAGTTGATGGACATTTAGGCTCTTTCCATAATTTGGCTATTGTTGAGAGTGCCGCTATAAACATTGGGGTACAGGTGCCCCTATGCATCAGTACTCCTGTATCCCTTGGATAAATTCCTAGCAGTGCTATCGCTTGACCCAGACTGTTTCAACAACCCCCTGATTGTTGTTCCTGCCTCCAGGCTTACGCTCCCCACAGAGTAATGTATCTAAAAATGCAAATCTGACCCAGACACTTCTCTGCTTGGATTCTCTCCGCAGCCACAATAAACTTCAAGCTCTCATCGGGGACTTAAGCCCTCCCGTGACCTTGTCCTTACCGCTTGCCTCTCCTTACCTCACACTTCTAGTTCCTCCGCACACACCCTGGTGGTTCATGCTCTGCATGTTGCCTTTGACATTCCCTCTGCCTCCCTCCCCATCTGTCTTTACCGGCTCGCTTTCATTCACGCTCAGAGTTCTTGCAGGTACCATTTATACCAGTACTAGCCGACGGAACTTTCGGTGGTGATGGAAATGTCCTCTAATCCGCACTGTCCACTATGGTAGCCAGTAACTGCATGCAGTTGTCGAGCATGTGAAATGTGGTTAGTGCTATCCGGTAACTGAATTTCTAATTTTATTTCATTTGTAGTTACTTTACATTTGTAGAGCCACCTGTGTAGATTCTATGCATTCATTTCCTGGGCTCTTGCTATGTACTGAGCTTTGCTAGGCACCAGAGAGACCGGTAATAATAAATAAGACTTCCCTTCCTTCGGGATATCTAGAGTCCAGTGGGGAGAACAGATACTACACAAGCCATCTGGAATGTGATGTGTGATACAAAGGGAGATTTGAGATTTGCAAAGTACAAGAGACTGTAACTCAGTTTACAAATTGTATCAGTCTGGTTGGGCTGCTGTAACAAAACACCGACTGAATGGCTTAAGCAGTAGAAATTTACTTCCCACAGTTCTGGAGGCTGGAAGTCCAAGACTAAGGTGTCGTCAGTTTTGGTTTTTCCTGAGGCGTCTCTCTCTGGCTTGGAGATGGCCTCCTCGCCACATCCTCACATGGTCATTTTTCTGTGTGTGTGTGTGTGTGTGTGCGTCCCTGATGTCTCTTCCTCTTCTTATGAGGGCGCCAGTCCTGTTGTTCAGCGCTCCATCCTCATGACCTCATTTAACCTTTTTTTAAAAGTTTATTTATTTATCTTGAGCGAGACAGAGACAGAGCGAGTGGGGAAGGGGGAAGGAGAGAGAGACAGAGAGAGAGGATCCCAAGCAGGTTCCACACTGCCAGCACAGAGCCCACCTGCCACGGGGCTCGAACCCATGAAGCCACGAGATCATGACCTGAGCTGAAACCAAGAGTCGGATGTTTAACCGACTGAGCCACCCAAGCGCCCCCTCATTCAACCTTAATTCCACCTTTAAAGGCTCTCTGCCAGTACAGTCACATGGTGGGGGGGAGGGGGAGGGGAGGGCATCAGCATAGGAATGGGGTGGGGGCCACACTTCCATACGGGAGTTTTATAAGGCTTCCCTAAAGCATGGGATTTAAGCAGAAATCTGAAGTGTGAGTAGGACTCGGGCACTGGGGAGAAGGTGAGGGAATATTCTCAATGGGGAGAACATAAGTAGAAAAGCTGGGAGTTAAGAAAGAACAAGGTGCTCCTAAGAAACTAAAGGCATAAACAGCTGCATGTGGCTGGAGAGATCACGGAGACAAGGCTCCCACGTGAGTCAAGAAAGGCCGGATCAGGGAAGACCTTGGAAGCCACAATATGGAATTCGCGTCTACCCCGAGAGCAGTGGGAATCCTTTGGAGGGCTGACTCAGGAACGTGATCAGATTTGCACCGTAGAGAAGTCGCTCTGGCCACAGCTTGGGTGTGGACATGAGGACACGAGGGGACAGAAGAATGGATGCTGGGAGACCAATCAGGAGGGTGTCACGGCGCCAGGGAAGGGAGTCAGGTTGGGTGTAGAGCTGGAGCAGCAGGACTGGGCACAAGCAGATGGATTTGAGATGTATTTAGGATTTAGGATTTACTCGATGACCTTTAGAGTTTGATGGCTGTGAGGCAGAGGGAGAATGAAGACTCAAGAGTGAGCCCTCAGTCAGTTGAGCATCCGACTCCTGATTTCTGCTCAGGCCAGGATCTCACAATTCGTTGCATCAAGCCCTGCATCAGGCTGTGCGCTCCCATGGGATTCTCTGTCTCTCAGTCTCTGCCCCTCCCTCGTGCACTCACTGTCTGTCTGTCTGTCTCTCTCTCTCTCTGTCAAAATACATTAAAAAAAAAATGGGGCCCGAAAGTTTTGGGTTGAATGCCCAGTGGGTGGTTCAGCCATCTGCTAAGATAGAGGGCATTTGGAGGAAGAAGAGCCTCAGGGGAATGAGGATGGGCAGCCCAAGATCGGTGAGACACGACAGCGAAGATGTTCAGAGGGCAGTTGGCTGTGCGAGTGTCAGCCTAGGAGAGAACAGAGCTGGGGACGTCAGTTTAGGGGGCACTTGGCATTAATGTTACTTATAACCGTGGGAGAGAACAGGAATACCTCGGGACAGGCTAGAGAAAAAGAGAAGAAGGCTCAGGCGGAGCCTTGAGGATGATCACAGTTTCCAAGGCAGGTAGGACAGGGAGAGCAGGAGCAAGCAAGGGAGACTGAACAGCGATGGCCAAACAGGTAGGACGGCAACGACCATTCTGTTCTCTGCACTTGAGAGTCTGGTTTTTTTGTCTCTGTTTTTTCTTTGTTTGTACATTCGTTTTGTTTCTGAAATTCCACGTGAGTGAAATCATGTGGTGTTTGTCTGTCTCTTGACTGACTGATTTCGTTTGGCATCACACTCTCCAGCTCCACCCGTGACATTGTAAACGGCAAGGTTTCTTTCTTTTTTATGGCTGTGATATTCCATACCTGGCTGTTGTAAATAATGCTGTAATAAACGCAGGACTGCATGTAGCTTTTCAAAGTAGCGTTTCTGTTTTCTTTAGGTAAGTAGCTAGTAGTGAAATTACTGGATCATATGGCAATTATTGCTATTAATTTTTTTAATGTTTATTTTCGAGAGAGAGAGAGAGAGCGCGCGCGAGCGCACACGTGCGAGCAGGGGAGGGGCAGAGAGAGAGAGACACACAAAATCCCAAGCAGGCTCCTGTCAGCACAGAGCCTGATGCAGGGCTCGAACCCACAAACGGTGAAATATGACTTGAGTCAAAGTCGGAGGCTTAACTGACTGAGCCACCCAGGTGTCCCACTGCTGTTAATTTTTTGAAGAACCTCCAGACTGTTTTCCACCATGGCTACACGAGTTTGCTTTCCCATCAACAGTGCACAAGGGTTCCCTTGATGGGAGGCAGTTTTTTAAAGTCCATGAGAGGAGGACAGGATGACTTGGCTGGATGTGATAGTGTGATTTATTTTTTTATTTATTTTTTTAATGTTTATTCATTTTTTGAGAGAGAGAGAGAGACAGAGAGACAGAGCATTAGTTGGGGAGGGGCAGAGAGAGAGGGAGACACAGAATATGAAGTAGGCTCCAGGCTCTGAGTTGTCAGCACAGAGCCCACTGCAAGGCTCACACTCATGAACTGCGAGATCATATCCGGAGCCAACGTTGGCCTCTTAACCAACTGAGCCACACAGGCGCCCTGATACTGTGACTTATAATAAGAAATACATGTTTGTTCATTGTCCCTGTGCTGGGCACAGGACTCCTAAAACCCTTGGCACTCCTAAGTGATAAGACAGACAAAGACATCCTCATATGCATGACAAACCCTTTTCAGTCACACCTGAGTTTATGTTAATGAGTGACTTTTGGAACCTAAGGATGGCAGCTGGTTGCCAGGGGAACCAACCTGGTGCTAAAGTTTCAACCCTCTCAGAAGGGGAGAGGGGCTGGCGGTGGCCAATGATTTTTAATTGATCAGGCCTATGTAATGATGCCTCCATAAAAACTCAAAAGGACCTTTTGAGCTTCCAGGGAGCTTCCAGGTTGATGAACACATGGACGTGTTGGGAGAGGGGTGCGCTCAGAGAGTCTTCTACACCCCCTTCCCACACACCATGGCCTATGAATCCCTTCCGTCTGGCTCTTCTGAGTGACATCCTTTTATGACAGACTGGTAATCTAGTAAATAAAATGTTTCTCTAAGTTCTGTGAGCCACTCTAGCCAATTAATCAAACCAGAGGAAGAAGAGGTCGTGGGACCCTCTGATCTATAGATGTTCGGGCAGAAGCACAGGTGACCATCTGGGAGGTGGGGAGGGGGCAGTCTTATAGGACCGGACCCCTAAGCTGTGGGATCTGACACTATCCCAGGTAGGCAATGTTAGAATTAAGCTGAATTGTAGGGACACCCAGCCGGTGTCAGAATTGCATGGTGGTGTGGGGAAAAGCACACGTTGGAATTGGGGTCAGAATCCTACTAGGCCAGCAGTAGGATTTCCAAGCACCATTGACAGGGCAGTTGAGTTAGGACCAGTTCTCCCCGGTGTCCATCGCTTTCTCTGTCAATACTCTGCATCCGTAAGAAAGGCCCAGAGAAGTGGGGAGTTGGATTTGGAGTTGGGAGTTTTGTCTGGCAGGTGTGGTGGAAGGGCAAGGGACGTCAGCATGTGGGCAGGATGGTGGCCTAGTGATGGACCACGGGCTCTAAGCTGAGTGGGCGGTAAAGTGAAGACCAGGAAGGATGGCTTTAAGGGCTGTTTTGTCATCTCAGTGCTTTCTAAATTTACCTGTTTGTCTCCCACACAAGATGGGAAACTTCAAAAGTTAACATCTTTTTTATTCATCATTATCGAGGGCATTCTGCATAATATCTGACTCATAATAAGCTCTCCATAAATTGTCACTGAATTAAATAAGGACCTTAAAACTGTAATTTGAAGGCCACGGTAAAATTCTCCTGCAGCTTCTTCCAGGCAAAACAAATCCTGATCTTAATTTTTTCTCAATGGTTCTAATGGCTCTAATTTTTGCTTTCCATTCAGAACCTTCTTTAAGAAATGGGAAGAGAGAGGCGCCTGGGTGTCTCAGGAGTTTAAGCATCTCACTTCGGCTCAGGTCATGATCTCGCAGCTTGTGAGTTCGAGCCCTGTGTTGGGCCCTGTGTTGGAGCTGACAGCTCCGAGCCTGGAGCCTGCTTCAGATTCTGTGTCTCCCTCTCTCTCTGCCCCTCCCCCTCTCATGCTCTGTCTCTCTCTCTCAAAAATAAGTAAACATTAAAAAAAATTTTTTTAAGTGGGGTGCCTGTGTGGCTCATTCAGTTGGGAGTCCGACTTCAGCTCAGGTCATGATCTCACGGTCTCAGTTCAAGCCCCGCATCGGGCTTTGTGTTGACAGTTCAGAGCCTAGAGCCTGCTTCAGATTCTGTGTCCCCCTTTTTCTCTGCCCCTTCTCTCCTCATGCTCTGTCTCTCTCTGTCTCTGAAAAATAAATAAACCTTAAAATTAAAAAAAAAAAAATTTAAAAAAGAAATGGGAAGAGATAATCTAAGGAATGGGAAAAGCTATTTGCAAACCATGTATTTGATAAGGGGTTGATATCGAAAATATATAAAGAACTCAAACAACTCAATAGCAAAAACCAAAACATACCAGCTTACCCAATTAAAAAATGGGCAAAGGACCCAAATAGACGTTTCTCCAAAGAAATATTTGAAAAGCCAACAGGCACATGAAAAGATGTTCAACATCACTAGTCACTAGGGACATGCAAATTAAAACCACACTGAGATACCACCACATGCCCTTCAGAGTCACCATTATCAAAAAGACAAGAGACAACAGATGCTGGCAAGGTTGTGGAGAAAAGGGAGCCCTTGCAGAGTTGGTAGGAATGTAAACTGGCATAGCCACTGTGGAAAACAGTATGGAGGTTCCTCAAAAAATTAAAACCAGAAATACCATATGATCCAGTAACTCCACTTTGGGGAATATATCTGAGGGAAATGAAAACACTAACTGGAAAAGGATATCTGCACCCCCATGTTCAAAGCAGCATCACTTACATGGAAACAGCCTAAGTGTCCATCGGTGAATGAGTGGATAATGAAGTTGTGCTATGTATAAACAAGGGAATGATATTCAGCCATAAAAAATGAGGAAATCCTACCATTCATGACAACATGGGTGGACCTTGAAGCATAGTGCTAAGTGAAATAAGTCAGAGAAGACAAGTATTCTGTGATCTCACTTATATGTGGAATCTAAAAAAAAAAAAAAAAAAAAAAGAACAAGAAGAAAAGAAAAAACTCACAGAGATCAGACTTGTGGCTAACCAGAGATTGAGGGTGGGGGAGGGGGAGTTGGAGGAAGGGGGTCAAAAGCACAAACGTCCAGATATAAGATCAGTAGGTGTCAGGCGTGTGATGTACAACAAAATGACTATAGCTAACACCACTGTAGGATAGACGGGAAAGTTAGCAAGAGAGCAAATCCTAAGAGTTCTCATCACAAGGAGAGAATTTTTTCCTTTTTTTTTTTTTTTATCCCATCTATAAGAAAAGATGGATATTAATGGAACCAATTCTAATCATTTAACAATATAATAAATCCAGCCATCATGCAATACGCCTAAAACTTATACAGTGATGTATGTCCATTACTTCTCAATAAAACTGGAGGGAAAACAAAGAAATGGGGAGATATTGGTCAAAGGGTACAAACTTCCAGTTATAAAATGAGTAGGTGCAGGGTTCTAATGTACAACATGGTAACTATAGTTAGTCACTGCATTTTATACTTGAGAGTCGCTAAGAGAGTTGATCTTAAATGTTCCCAGTGCACGTGAAAATTGTAATTGCATAAGGAGATGGCTGTGTTAACCTTATTGTGCGATCACGTCACAACGTGGATCAAATCATCACACTGTGAACCTTAAACTTACACAGTGTTGTACGTCAATAATATGCCAATAAAGCTGGAGAAACAAAAGTTCTTCCCCATGACTGCTACCCCATCCTTCCTAGTGAATGGAGTCTTTTCTTTTGAAGACCTCATTTGAATGATTCACATCTGATTTCTCCTGCAGCCAGTTTAATTCAGGAGATGAATTCTGATGACCCGGTTGTACAACAGAGAGCTGTCCTAGAGACAGAAAAGAGACTGCTGTTTACAGAGGAAGTCCAAGAGGAGGATGGATGCCGGACCACGCTGAACAAGACCATGATCAGTCCTCCACAAGCTTCTCCTGAGGTTTCTTTTTCTATTTTGGAGTTAGATAAGCAGATACAGAGAAGAGGTCTGCACTGAAGCAGAAAAGTGGTAGTTCAATCTCAAACTGCCTAGTGAGGCTAAAGTGGTCTTTTGCTTTTTAGATTCACTAGATTTATTTTCCACAAGGAAATACAAACTCTGATTTTTTTTTCTTTGTCGTTCTGAGTTATCTTTAAAATAATGGGTTTATTTTAATGAAAATTTGGTCTCTCTACCTCCTGAGCTTGAGACCATATCTAAGCTGTACTGTTAAGGTAATATATCCTGTCTCATATTTCCAACTCACACAGCCACAGCCGGGGTCCCTTGACCTGCTCACCCTGTAACAACCATATGCATAATCAGAACTGATTTAAAGCAAGCCTTCAGAATTCGGGGCCCTTCAGTATTGGAGGTTAAAGGAAATAACCCTACCACCCCACTTGTGACGGATCTGCATTCTTGGTGTATATTCACATAAATCAGAGAGTAGTTTTTGAAATTTGTTTCTTTGTTTTTATGATAACCCGTGCCTGCAGAATACAGATGAAATAAACTCAGGTAAGGACAGCATCTCTCTTCCTATTTGTTTAGGATCAGTGTTTATCAACTGTAGCTTCCAGACCCTTAAATTATAGCCTCTGGGCTTACAAACAACCCATGAACAAAAACCTACTGATCAGCCACTTCTCTTACTAGTGGTCAGAGGAAACAGTGCTCACAGGTTTTACTGTAATTTCTGCTGGACAGTCTTTTATAAACTGAATTCAGTTATTCTGTATCAGCCAATTTTTTGTGAGCTGCTGAAGGGATCCAGGTAGCTTCTCTGTTGCTCAGCTCAGAAACTCATTATGCTAAATGGAACGAAAAGTCTACCTTTAAAGAAAAACTCTTTTCAAAGGCATAATTCAAATTTGAAGCACAGACATAGCCATCATGTATAATAATATACCACACAGATTACCATTTAATGTCAAATTAAGAAAATGTCATTTTAGTTGCCTCAGAATCTGTGTGTGTGTGCGCTTGTGTGCGTGCGTGCACAGGAGTGTGTGCCTACATATATATGCATGAGGTGTGTGTCTCTAAAGCTTTTAAAGAAGCTTTCTTCTGAATTTGAGCTAAAGAACTGATTATGATATCTGGATTTTTCTCTCTAATATTTGAAATTACTCTGCTGTCAGAAGCCTTCTTGGCATCCGTGGAGTTGGATGCAAAGGAACGTGCCAGGAGAAGAAGGGAGAACAAAGTCTTAGCAGATGGTAACTGTCTATCTTCACTTCCCAAGAGCTGGGATGATTTGTGCCCGAAAGATCATGAGTCTGTCTGCTGATACTTGAGTTCAGCGAGATTCCCGGCTGGGGGTTCATAATGGTCTCGAGGCAGTGGAGCCTGGCCAGGCAGAAGCCAGTGCTGTCTGCTCCCTGTGCCTGCTGCAGCAGACAGGGAAGAGGGCAGAGCCCTCCATCAGGCTCCACAGCCAGACCTCTTTCTAAAGCACAGGGACGGACCTGGCAGACCAGCACTCAGCAGTCAGTAGGGAGGGTGGAAGTGACGTGCGCAGGCTGGCCTGAGGCACAGAGGGAGAGTGAAAAAGAAGAATCAGACAGTAAAATGTAGATGTGAGAAGGGAGAGGAGAAATGGAGAGAGAGATGGGGTTGTGCGTGTGTTGGAGGGACACACGCATTTGGCCCTTTTGTGTCTCCCAGCAGCATGTGCTGTGCTCCACGTCTGCTGGAAAATTACTTATTTGGCCCTCTTTGTGAGACACTGAATGTCAGACTTGGCCTTTGTGGCAAACTTGGAGAGGTTCTGAGTTTTGAGGCAGAAACATTTTTTTTCTTAAACACTTTTTTTTTCAGTTTATCTTGAGAGAGCGAGCGAGAGCAGGGGAGGGGCAGAGAAAGAGAGAGGGGGAGAGAGCAGCTGGCTCTCTGCTGCCAGCGTAGATCCTGACGCAGGGCTCGAACTCACAAACCATGAGATCATGACATGAGCTGGAATTGAGTCGGACGTTTAACCGACTGAGCCATCCACATGCCCCAGAAACATTTATTTTTCGGAGAAGCTACTGAGGAGACTTGGGGATAGGTTTGGAGGGGAAAAAAAATCCTTAAAGAGGCCGATCCCAAAACATCTGTAGAGAAACAGGCAGCAGATGTCCTCTGGGTTGATGGAAGCTATGACCTTCAAAGCTGGGTTCCAAAGCCAGGGGAATAAAGTCTGAGAGAATTATCCCGTGTGTGGGGAGAGCTCACCTGTATGACTTTTATTCTCCAGCCCTAAAACAGAAGGGGAACGAAGCGTTTGCCAGAGGTGACTATGAAGCGGCCATCCTGTGCTACAGTGAGGGTTTGCAGAAGCTGAGGGATATGAAGGTGCTGTATACCAACCGAGCCCAGGTCAGTGAGCCAGCAGTGTGTCAGTGGTGCCTTCTCAGGGGACGGTGGCCACCGAGTTTGTGAAACCGAACATGAGACCAGATGTCACCAGCGGTGCACTGTCAGCGCTCACCAGCTGGCTCTGGTTGGGGTGTGGGGGCAACCGCTTTGCATGGAGCATTTGCCACCTTCCCCGGTGTCTGTGCTCTCACCGTGCTCCACCTTCCAGCTGCCGTCTTGAAGGGGTGGAAGGGTGACTTGGGAAGAGCTACACCCAGCTTTGCACACATCACCGATGGTAAAACGGGTGAATGAAACGGCCTATGAGCATTGGATTCTGGCGTCACTGGGTTTGTCCAGCCCCCTCTGGCTGGTAGCCTGAACTCCTCAGGCTCCCTTCCTTACTCCGTCAGCTCCCGTTTGATTAAGATTATTCTATGACTGGGATCAACTGCATAGCTAGCTGATGGGCCTAGACCCAGTTTTGCAAAAATTTTGAGTTTCTGAACTCCCTAAAACCTCAGTTTTGTATCATATGAGCTCAGTTTTGTGGTACACCAGGTAAAAGGCATCACCCAGACGTTTACTACCTACTACCGAGTAAAGGGACAAGGTTGATAGGTCTCAAACAGAAATGTCCCCTGTGGCCTATCTTTGAAAGGCACTTGAGCTTGTGTGAGGCAGAGCTCTGTGTTAGGCCTGAAAAGGCGGCGGACTTGTGGGCACGATGACCCACTGGTCAGGAGATGTCAGCAGGACCGGTGTGAGGTGCACTAGCCACCGTGTCATTGACAAGAGGAACAGGACGCGGCAGAGCCCTCATCAGCTCCAATTTCTGTAACTCAGGATCAGGAGTGTCCTGCTGTGGTAGGTTGAGAGGAACAGTGAAAGCAAGAAACAGGACGTTTGGAGGCCAAAAAGTCTGGGAAGTGATGGTGATTTCCTGAGAAATAAATCCAAGCACCCAGGCACACCGTCCCCTCAGTAGCTCAGCGGTTTGAGGGTTGAGGTGTAACTTACCTAGCCCCATCTGGGAAAAAAATTGATATAAGGGAGTGAACTGGTAAAGAGAACGGCCAGAGACTGATTTACCGGTGTGCATTCTACCACCCTAACAAGATTATAAACTTTTCCATCAACCTCCCTGCCCCCACCCAGTGCTTTTCTTATAATAGATGTTTAATAAACCCTTGCTAAGTTACATAACACTGGAAGCACAATAAGTCTATTTAACGGAATTACGTTTCTGTTGACGCTTTGGAAGAAGGATTCAAATGCAAGCAATTAATGTAATAATTACAATTCCTTTTTACTTATCACCAGATTTGGTCTCCAAAACATTTACCTACTGATGCTTTTGCAGTCTTGTTACTTTGAAGTTATTTGAAAGCAGTAAAATTGAATTGCTTTTAAAATGTTATGTAATTCAGACTTTAATTCAGATGGTCTGTACCCCAATCCACCTAAATTAGTTACGTCTTTACTGTACTCAAGTCTAAGCAGCACATTGATTAGTTCTGAAGAATCACATTAAGAATGAATGTGGATAAAAATAAATAAATGTAATGAAAAGCTTTGGGGAAGTAATTCCTCCCATCTTTCCCAAAGAGAAAACTTATTCAGAGATGAAGAAATGCAGAGTGCGCTGCTTGGTTTTAACAATCACCGAATCACTGAATCTCGGTTGGGGGTGGGGGGGGGGGGGAGGAACAAAGGTGGTGGAATAGCACGGAAGGTTTCTTGTGTATCACGTCCATGAAATACAGCCAGACCCACACTAAACCACCTGCACACCTAGAAAACTGATCTGAGGATTAACACGACAATCTGCACAACCTGAACCACAGGGTTCAGCAGGTATGCGGCGCAAAGAGGTGAGCTGGGGGAGACAGAAGCCACGGAGGGCAGGGAGCTGTTTTTGTGTGTGGAGAGAGGACGGAGACAGGGGAGAGAGTGTAGGAAAAGCACCCTCCCCAAAAGCAGCTGGAGAGAAAGTGGAAAAGTGGAAACAGCCGCAGGGATTGAACTAAAAAGGGAGAAAGGAGAAAGGAGAAAGGAGAGGGTTTAAATTCCGTTAAGACTCTATAAACAAGGAACGCAGTTTCAAGTCTGAAACTCTGCAGCTCCATACCTGGTGGTGCTCTGGTGGAAAGGGCGAATCCACAGGCGCAGAGTGGAGTCCGGGGGTCTTTGGGACACATGGGCAGAGGCGGTTCCCCTGCTGGAAGGACTCCCCACAGACAGAGGTCCCAGCGGGCCCGGGAGAACCACCACATTCGCTGGTGCTGGAACGAGGTCATTAAGGGTGAAGCCTGGTGCCAGGTGTGTGTTGTGGTTTTCCGTAATCCCGGAAACGCTGCTGCTACACGATCTCGGGAACTTTTTCTGGGGGGGGGCTGGCACCCGGCAGCAGTCTCTGGGCACTGGCAGCAGCATGGTCCTGCGAATGTTTCTGGGTGTGGCCGGCACCTGGCCATTGCTCGGTGAGACCCTTCAGCAGAGGGGCAGAACGGGTCAAAGCCGCAGTCCTTCAGAGGTGAGAGGTCAGGAAAAACAGCTGCCTTTGAGACAAGACTCAGGAGGGAGGTGCCACCTGGCAACCTGACGGTCACGGACAGTGTAAAAGCAGGGAGTGAAAGGAAGCCGGAAACAAAGGACGGGTGCGCAATTGCTGACCGGGCAGAGTTCCCATTCTAGGGACTGGGTGGCTGGGTGACTCCATTTTCATCGGTCCCGTGCATGCACGTACACACTTACAAGCTCCATAACAATCCACCCCAGTAAGCTAAGCAGCGCCATCTAGTGGAGAACGGAGCGATTACACTAAACCCTGCCCAGCTGGGCCAACCTCGCTCTTTGGGAACACAAGTCTCTCCACCTGCTTAGTTTATGGAGTATAAAACACTTCATACTTTGACTTCTAGGGGAAAGCGAAGTAATTTCATTCGTACTTCAGTCTGTTCCCTGGTCCATCTATTCAGTTTTCTTTTTTTTTTCTCTTTTTCATTTCTTTTCTTTTTCTTGAATACAGAAAGATAAAATATTTATTTTTAGTTTCAATTTTTATTAAATATATTTTTCTTAATTTTTTTCAACTGTGTTTTTTACTGTTGTGTAAATTTTTTCAAATTCTGTTTAACTTCCATCATTTCATTGTGTTCTATTTCAATGTATTCATTTTTTTCAAATTTTCAAACTATTTCCTTTTTTTTTCCTTCTTTTTTGCTCTAATCTATCAAGCGCCTTTCAACACTCAGACCAAAACACTCCTCGGATATAGCATCATTTATATGATATGTGTGTGTGTGTATTGTTTTTAATTTTTTACTTTTAATATTTTTTTTAATTTTAATTTTTTTACCTCATTAATTCCCTTTATCCCTTCAAAATGACAAAATGAAGAAATTCACCCCAAAAGAAAGAGCAGGAAGAAACAACAGCCAGGGACTTAACCAACACAGATAACAAGCAAGATGTCCAACCAGAATTTAGAATCATGATAATAAGAATACTACCCTGAGTCAAAAATAGATTAGAATCCCTTTCTGCAAGGATAAAAGAAGTAACACCTAGTCAGGATGAAATAAAAAAGCTATAACTGAGCTGCAATCCCAAATGGATTCCACAGCAGCAAGGATGAATAAGGCAGAGCAGAGACAAAGCAATATAGAGGACAAACTTATGGAGAATAATGAAGCAGAAAAAAAGAGGGAGACTAAGGCAAAAGAGCACAATTTAAGAATTAGAGAAATCATTGATTTATTAAAAAGGAACAACATCAGAATCATAGAGGTCCCAGAAGATGAAGAGAGAGAAAAAAGAGTAGAAGGGTTATGTGAGCAAATCATAGCAGAAAACTTTCCTAACCTGGGGAAAGACACAGACGTCAAAATCCAGGAAGCACAGAGGACTCCCATAAGATTCAACAAACACTGACCATCAACAAGGCATATCGTAGTCAAATTACCAAAATACTCAGGCAAGGAAAGAATCATGAAAGCAGCAAGGGAAGAAGAGTCCTTAAGCTACAAGGGAAGACAGATCAGGTTGACAGCAGACCTATGCACAGAAACTTGGCAGGCCAGAAAGGAGTGGCAGGATATATTCAATGTGCTGAATTAGAAAAATGTGCAGCATGAATTCGTTATCCAGCAAGGCTGTGATTCAAAATAGAAGGAGAGATTAAAAGTTTCCCAGACAAACAAAAATTAAAGGAGTTCGTGACCACTAAACCAGCCCTGCAAGAAATTTTAAGGGGGACTCTCTGAGGGGAGAAAAGATGAATAAATATCAAAAGCAAGAAACTCTCGAAAGGACCAGAGAACACCACCAGAAACTCCAACTCTACAAGCAACATAATGGCAATAAACTCATATCTTTCAGTCCTCATTCTAAACGTCAGTGCACTAAATGTTCCAATCAAAAGATATAAGGTAACAGAATGGATAAGAAAACAAGATCCATCTAATATACTGTTTACAAGAGACCCACTTTAGACATAAAGACACCCTCACATAATAGTAAGGGGATGGAGAACCATCTATCATGCTAATGGTTGACAAAAGAAAGCCGGAGTAGCCATACTTAAATCTGACAATCTAAACTTTAAAGACTCGTTACACTCTTTAACAAGAGATGAAAAAGGGCATTATATCATAATTAAGGGGTCTATCCTCCAAGAAGACTTAACAATTGTAAACATTTATGCTCCAAATGTGAAAGCACCCAAATATAAAAATCAATTAATCACAAACATAAACTCATTGATAATAATACCATAAGATTAGGGGACTTCAACACCCCACTTACAACAATGCACAGATCATCTAATTGGAAAATCAACAAGGAAACAATGGCTTTGAATGACACACTGGACCAGATGGACTTAACACATGTATTCAGAACCTTTCATCCTAAAGCAACAGAATATACATTCTTCTCCAGTGCACATGGAATGGTCTCCAGAATAGACCACATACTGGGACACAAATCAGCCCTCAACAAGTACTAAAAGATCGACATCATACCGTGCATATTTTCAGACCACAATGCTATGAAACTCGAATCAACCACAAGAAAAAATTGGAAAGGTAACAAATACTTGGAGACTAAAGAGCATCCTACTAAAGAATGAATGGGCTAACCAAGAAATTAAAGAGGAAATTTAAGAGTACATGGAAGGCAATGAAAATGATAACACCACAGCCCAAAACCTGTGGGATGAAGCAAAGGCGCTTATAAGAGAAAAGTATATAGCATTCCAGGCATTCCTAAAGAAGGAAGAAAGGTCTCACATACACAACCTTACCTTATACCTTAAAGAGCTGGAAAAAGAACAGCAACTAAAACACAAAACCACCAGAAGCCAGGAAATAATAAAGATCAGGGCAGAAATTAATGCTATCGAAAACAACAACAACAACAACAACAACAAAAAAAAAAACAGAACAGATCAATGAAACCAGAAGCTGTTCCTTTGAAAGAATTAACAAAATTGATAAACCACTAGCCAGTTTGACCAAAAAGAAAAAGGAAAGGAGCCAAATAAAATCAAAAATGAAAGAGGAGAGATCACAACCAACAGAGCAGAAATAAAAACAATAAGAGAATATTTTGAGCAATTATATGTCAATAAAATGAGCAATCTGGAAGAAAGGGACGGATTCCTAGAAACATATACACTACCAAAACTGAAACAGGAAGAAATAGAAACTTTGAACAGATCCATAACCAGTAAAGAAATTGAATTAGTAATAAAAAAAAAAATCTCCCCAAAAACAAGAGTCCAGGGCCAGATGGCTTTCCAGGGGAATTCAACTAAACACTTAAGGAAGAGTTAACATCTATTCTCTTGAAGCTGTTCCCAAAAAAATAGAAATGGAAAGAAAACTTCCAAACTCTTTGAATGAAGCCAGCATTACCTTGATTCCAAAACCAAAGACCCCACTAAACAGGAGAACTATAGACTACTTTCCCTGATGAACATAGATGCAAAAATCCTCAACAAGATATTAGCCAACTGAATCCAACAGTACATTAAAAAAATTATTCACCACGACCAAGTGAGATTTATACCTGGGATGCAGGGCTGGTTCAATACCACAAAACAATCAATGTGATTCATCACATCAATAAAAGAAAGGACAAGAACCACATGATTCTCTCAATAGATGCAGAGAATGCATTTGACAAAATACAACATCCTGTCTTGATAAAAACCCACAAGAAAGTAGGGATAGAAGGATCATACCTCAAGATCATAAAAGCTGTATATGAAAGACCCAACACTAATATCATCCTCAATGGGGAAAAACTGAGAGCTTTCCCCCTAAGGTCAGGAACAAGATAGGGATGTCCACTCTCACCAGTGTCATTTAACATAGTATTGGAAGTCTTAGCCTCAGCAATCAGACAACACAAAGAAATAAAAGACATCCAAATCAGCCAGGAGGAGGTGAAATTTTCACTCTTTGCAGATGACATGATACTCTATATGGAAAACTGAAAATATTCCACCAAAAAACTGCTAGAACTGATCCATGAATTCAGCAAAGTGGCAGGATATAAAATCAATGCACAGAAATCGGTTGCATTCCTATACACCAACAATGAAACAACAGAAAGAGAAATCAAGGAATTGATCCCACTTACAATTGCACCAAAACCCATAAAATACCTAGGAATAAATCTAACCAAAGAGGTGAAAAATCTACACACTGAAAACTATGAAAAGCTTATGAAAGAAATTGAGGAAGACAAAAAAAATGGAAAAATATTCCAAGTTCCTGGATAGGAAGAACAAATATTGTTAAAATGTCAATACTATCCAAAGCAATCTACATATTCAATGCAAACCCTATCAAAATAACACCAGCATTCTTCATAGAGCTAGAACAAACAATCCTAAATTTTGTATGGAATCAGAAAAGACCTCAAATAGCCAAAGCAATCTTGAAAAAGAAAACCAAAGCAGGAGGCCTCACAATCCCAGACTTCAAGCTATATTACAAAGCTGTAATCATCAAGATAGTATGGTACTGGCACAAAAACAGACACTCAGATCAATAGAACAGAATAGAGAACCAGAAATGGACCCATAAACGTATGGCCAACTAATCTTGGACAAAGCAGGAAAGAATATCCAATGGAATAAAGATAGTCTCTTCAGCACGTGGTGCTGGGAAAATGGGACAGCGACATGCAGAAAAATGAACATGGACCACTTTCTTACACCATACACAAAAATAAACTCAAAATGGATGAAAGACCTAAATGTAAGACAGGAAGCCATCAAAATCCTAGAGGAGAAAGCAGGCAACAACCTCTTTGACCTTGGCCACAGCAACTTCTTACTCAACATGTTTCCAGAGGCAAGGGAAACAAAAGCAAAAATGAACTATTGGGGTCTCATCAAAATAAAAAGCTTCTGTACAGTGAAGGAAACAATCAGCAAAACTAAAAGGCAACCGATGGAATAGGAGAAGATATTTGCAAACAACATATCAGATAAAGGGTTGGTATCCAAAATCTATAAAGAACTTATCAAACTCAACACCCAAAAAACAAATAATCCAGTGAAGAAATGGGCAAAAGACATGAATAGACACTTCTCCAAGGAAGCCATCCAGATGGCCAAGTGACACATGAAAACATGCTCAACATCACTCATCATCAGGGAAATATAAATCAAAACCACAAGGAGATACCCCCTCACACCTGTCAGAATGGCTAACATTAACAATTCAGGCAACAACAGATGTTGGCCAGGATGCAGAGAAAGAGGATTTCTTTGGCACTGCTGGTGGGAATGCAAACTGGTGCAGCCACTCTCGAAAACAGTATGGAGGTTTCTCAAAAAATTGAAAATAGAACTACCCTATGACCCAGCAATTGCACTACTAGATATTTATCCAAGGGATACAGGTATGCTGTTTTGAAGGGGCACGTGCACCCCAATGTTTATAGCAGCACTATCAACAATAGACAAAGTATGGAAAGAGCCCAAATGTCCATCAATGGATGAATGGATAAAAAAGATGCTATATATATATATATATATATATATATATATATATACACACACACACACACACACACACACACACACACACACATACACACACACACACACACACACACACACACACACAGTGGAGTATTACTCAGCAATCAAAAAGAATGAAATCTTGCCATTTGCAACTACATGGATGGAACCAGAGGGTATTATGCTAAGCAAAATTGGCCAAAGACAAATATCATATGACTTCACTCATATGAGGACTTTTAGACACAGAACAGGTGAACCTAAAGGAAGGGAAGCAAAAATAATATAAAAACAGGGAGGGGGCCAAAACATAAGAGACTCTTAACTATGGAGAACAAACAGAGGGTTACTGGAGGGGCTGTGGGCGGGGGTTGGGCTAAATTGGTAAGGGACATTAAGGAATCTACTCCTGAAATCATTGTTGCACCATGTGCTAACTAACTTGGATGTAAATTAAAAAGTAAAATAAGAACTGTGAAAAAAAAAAAGGATCACCAAATCACCATTGGCTATTTTTAAAATGCCTCCCGTTTGCATGCAGTGTTAGAAACACTTAATAAGACCCTGTGAATTGAGTGTTGATGTTTGCTAGAGAGAAAACATACCCTTTCATTGCTCTGTGTTTCTCCTGGAGCTAATGTTATGATCAATAGGTTGCTGGCATAATTTAGATCAATCAGGAGTTTAATTGCCATTTGGGAAAGTAGTTCTTTTTAAGAAGTGGAAAAGCAAAAGAGAAGAGGGAATTTATAGGGTGTTGAATCCAAGCCTTAAAAAAAAAAAGAAAGAAAAGGAAAAGGAAAAGTCTGTGTAGAGAAATTGTTGAAGCCGGTGTATGCATTTTCAGAGTCTGTATGTCTCCTGACTAACAATGTCACGGATTTGTGACTACCTTTGTCTAAAAGGATGCTAATTTCCTCCTCACATCATCTGACTTTCAAATGAAACCCCAAACCCTGGGGGAAAGAATGGTGCTCTGTGGAACAGACAGTTCAAAGAGTCATCATCTTCAATTAGTCCAGAGCCTGAGTTAATGAAAGCACTGCTCAGCAGCTTCCTTTCTATGGGAGCAAATCGCTGCACTGCTGAACTTCATTAGCCAGCTCTTGCCTGCTCCCTCCTTGCTTGGGATGAGTTATAACACTGGCCCCATAATTGGCTTGACCATGTAAATATCTGCTCAGAGTTATCAATAACAATGTCACGGTGCCCAGTACAGTTTTGATCAGGGGCAGAAGTATACATGTATGGGCTCTAGCTTGGGTGACTTATGGGACCCTGGGGAACCCCTTATTCTCCAAGTGCCTGGTTTTCCTTTTTCACACCAGAGTGATCATTGCTGCTTCCTGGGAGCTTTCCAAGAGAAGAGTGCTTAAAGTCTGTTTAGTTCAACTTAATAAGAATTTATTGAGTACCTATTGTGTCCAGAATTAATTCAGAAGGTATGGTAGCCATCACACTTGCTGTTGAGCAGCGCTTTGTTAGTTTATATGTCACTGGTTCTCTGAAACTATAAATGAACTGAATTCAGTTTCGATTGAGTGGATCCCAGGATTCTGAGTCAATTCTTGATTTTCAAGATTGTCCCCAATTCTGAGTCTGGGGTGGGGGGAGGGGGTAGGAGGGAATCCCAGAAGAGGCTCCCAGGGCATTTGGCACTGGTGGATTGTAGTGATGGTCTGACTCTTAAATGTCAGCCCATTTTCTAGATCCCTTCCTTCTTGCTGTGCTTATGAGGAAAGAAGGAGAAATTTTTCTTCGTCTTTTTTGTAGTACCAGCTTTATTGAGATATAATTGGTGTAACATGCAATTCACCCATTTAAAGTACACGAATCAGTGGTTTTTAGTGTATTCACAGAGTTGTGCAACCATCACTGTAAGCAATCTTAGAACATTGTCATGATCGCAAAAAGAAACCCCATACCCTTTAAGTAGCCCTCCATGCTCCCGTGCACCCCTACCCCTGCCTCAGTGCTCCCATGCACCCAGCCCCAGCACTCCCGTGCACCCTTACCCCCCGCCCCAGTGTTCCCCTGCACCCCCACCGCTCCCATGCACCCCTGCCCCCAGCCCCAGTGCTCCCATGCACCCCTACCCCCACCTCAGTGCTCCCCTGCACCCTCACTGCTCCCATGCACCCCTGCCCCCAGCCCCAGCCCTCCCGTGCACCTCTACCCACAGCCCTAGGCAACCACGAGTCGACTTTCTGTCTCCATACATCTGCCTCCTCTGTACATTTCATTCTAATAGAGTCATGCATATTTTTTCCTTTTGTGTCTGGCTTCTCTCCTGTAACATGTTTTCAAAGCTCATCCATGTTGTAATATGTACTGATGCTTCATTCCTTTTTATTGCCAAATAATATTCCACTGTATGGATGGACCACGTTTTAGTTATCCATTCATCAGTTGATGGACATTTGAGTTGTTTCTGCTTTTTGGGTATTATCAACAATGCTGCTGTGAACATCTGTGCACAAGTTTTTATGTGCCTGTGTTTACAGTCCCTTTGGGTATACATACACCCAGGAGTGGCTGGATCATATGGTAATTCCGTGTTTAACCCTTTGAAGAACTAACTGCCAGACTGTCTACCAAAGTGGCTACCCCACTTTACATTCCCACCAGCAGTGTGTGAGGGTTCTGATTTTTCTGCATTCTCACCAACACTTATTATCACCTCTTTGATTCGCTCTACCATTTGGTTTCCTTCTGGAGCATCCACAGTAGGGTAGACTCTAGAAGTCAGCTCTTACTTCGTAGATGTGTTTAGTGTGCTACGTACTTTCTTTTGCCTTTCCAGATCCTCTTCCTCCCTGCCTTTTGTGCCCTGGGGGGACTGACCTCTGTGGACTGGCCCCCTGACTTCCCAGCTTTCTAGCTTGCATGGGTTCAGCCAGTGAGATCAGAAGGAAGGAGGAAATGAGAGTGGGGTATTTATTCTCCCACCTGTAGCCCTACTAAAGGCCTCAGCTCCCACCAGGCAGTGCCGTCCACAAAGCTGTCCTCTCCCATCTGTCCATGGCTCGTCCTTCTGCCCCCTCACCCTAGCAGCGGTAACGGCTGTCCATTGTTGCTAGACTTGGGGTTCTGTAACGTTCCTGTTGGTTTCCCTGAGCCTTGCCCTCAGCTTGTAAGTAGTCCTTCTGTTAAAGTCACCTCGTGTGTGTGCCCTCCGTTTTCTGCTGGAGCCCTGGCTGACATGGGGAGGGGCTGGTTCCCTGTCATCACCCTTCTGTTGTTGGACTGCTCTTTCTGTGTCAACTGAAGACCGCTTGCTGAAGAATTATGTATCAACAGCAGCTGTTTGTGTCATTACAGGCTTATATAAAACTCGGGGACTTCCAGAAAGCAGTAGTGGATTGTGAGTGGGCTCTGAAGGTAAGAAGATGGGTCCTTTTCCACATGATGGAGCCTGGCCTGCCAGGCAGGGCATCTCGGTCCTGAAGGGAATGGAGGGGAGCGGCCAGAGTTTCATGGCGGGCCATGAGCTCTGCAGTCAGAGCCTCAATTTCCTCATCTATAAAATGGGATAAACAGAATTGTTGTAAGGGTCACGGTAATGCATATGGAGCACCCAGCTCGTAGTAAGTACTCCAGAGAGGCTGCTGTTAATGCTGGTTTTTCAAGGTTTATTTTGCAAGGGCTCATCCTTTTCTGCTGTATTATCAGCAGCTCTGCTTCATGTGGCAGTGGTAACGCCTCTTTCTGTTTCTAGAACCAACCACGGGAACTCGTTTGTGCAGTGTTGTTCTTCCTCATCAGTCTGTGCTTTTCCTCTAGCTCTAGTAATTTGGCATATTTGCAGAGGAATGATCAGCACGTAGAATTCCTGCTGTTCAGCCTGGATACTAGTCAGGGCTCAGGCAGATCACATACTTCTGTGCAGGATACTTCCTCCCAAATCTGCCAAAATAGCTCATTTAAGGTGAGGAGAGGGAAGGACTGTCGGTGGAAATAGTACAAGAGTTTTTAAAAGAGAAATGTCATGATCACTTCTTAGGGACATTATTTCAGATGACTAAATATTTAAATAAGTCTTCATCCCGTTCAGCTGAGTCGCTGCGTTGTAGGGGCTTTAACTGAAGAACCAAAATGAGCGTTTCTCTCTTCACGGAGGGGCTGCTGACAGAGGAACATGAGCACCACCCCCCCCCCCCACCACAGGGTCTAGAGGCGGAGAGCAGGACTTTTCTTGTTAGATACATGTTTTATCATAAAAATCTTGCAAATTTGGCGTGGCATTCCATGAAATTTATCTCTTTGTCTAAATATCCCCATAGTATCTTCGGTAACTTACAATCACATAAAACTGAAGTGCCAGGAGAACATGCCAGGTTTATCTTCTGGCCCAGATTCCTCCAGTTCAGCCCACTGAACCCCAGGGCAGTGAGCGTGGCCCAAAACTAGAGCATGTTTTGACAGCAGCATATTGGCCACACCTCCTTCCTTATTTTTTATTGACAAGGTAAGCAAGGGAAACTGGGGAGAGTTAGAAACTCACCTTGATGAATGATGGTTTATAAAGTACGAGGGCTCCTCCGGAACTGACAGGTGGGGTGCATGATTCCCCTTTCCCTTAGAAGATCCGGCGTATTGGCAAATCCTGTCCCATTGCACCGTTACGGTCTTGAGGTTACAAGAGCTGCCCAGAGCTGATGACCTCAGGTTCTTCACAGCTTAGGACCAGCCTAGGTCCCCAACCTGTCTTGTCACTTTATGTGACCATAATTTCTTTTCTGCCCCCATTCCATAAGAGAAGAGAGAGGCAAGGATGTTTTCCTCAATTATTCCAATAATCACAGCAAAAGCCCCCGTTTATTGCTTCTCGGCCTTTTGGCTAAGATCAAGTGTTAAAGCCCCCGTTTGCGGCGTGCTGGCCATGAGCCTCACAACCTTCTCTTCTCTTCTGTTCAATACCACCGTCATCCTTATTTTTCTGGCAAGGAAACCAAGCCTTGAAGGTGAATGAAGTAACCTGTGCCGAACTGCATAGCTAATGTTAGTCTCGCTGTAAGCCAGTGTCTGAATCCTGTACTTTGTACAGCTTCTCTACTGGACCTGAGAAACCCTACAGTCCCTGGGGGTGGATCTTGCTCCCTTCCATGGGAGAAGCAAGATCTCCCAGTGGGGCTCCCAGGAGTATCTGTTCTGATCTGAAAAGGACCAAAGAGGTAGTGACACCATCAGCTTGCTGATTCAGGGTAACATTCTGGCCGGTTCCCAAATGTTAAATGAAGCACAGTGTAATTAATGGTGAAACCAAGGCAAAGCGGGCCCAGCAAAGCTGACATTAAAAAACTCTGACATTCAGCAGCCAGTCTTGTGAAATGCCCAGCGAGGCTCCCAGTTGAAGAGGCTGTGTAAACGCTTGGAGGGCTGGGGGGAAATGTATGAGGAGCTCTAAAAACTAACAGTGTCAGTTCTGTGTCAAAGTGGTGAATTAAAAGTTTCTCTCTTTAAAAGTAGTATATCAATAACGCATGTCATTGCCATCCCATTATTAATGGTGTTAGTAACTTTCATGCTCATTTAAGATTGTTGACACTTTTGAATTGGTAGAGACAAGCTCACATGAGGATATTTCAAGACTCCTGTTCCTCATCAGGGAAGATGAGGCAGTGAAGCTGGTTCCAGTCAGAGTCATTTCTTTCTTGGTGGAATACTTTCTGCATGATAAAATCCATCATCCTCTGAAAACTGGACTCCTTTTTTAAAAAATCTTTTTTAATGTTTATTTTTGACAGAGAGAGGGAGTGTGTGAACAGGAGAGGGGCAGAGAGAGAGGGAGACACAGAATCCAAAGCAGGTTCCAGGCTCTGAGCTGTCAGCAGAGCCCGATATGGGGGCTCGAACCCACGGACCGTGAGATCATGACGTGAGCCCAAGTCGGACGCTTAACTGGCTGAACCACCCACGTGTCCCAAAACAGGACTCCTTTTAAGGGGATCTGGGACTCACCTGAAAAAATCCTGGTGAATGTTGACACATGATCAGAGGAGAAGGACCCATCAGAGAGGACTTCTGTTAGCAGCCAGGGCGGGCAGAGTCATGACCACGCCCCATCTCTGGGACACACAGAGACACACAGGGTGGCAAGGACAGGGCTCTGAGGCTCCGGGTTTATTTTGCCCCCTGCTGTAACCCTGCAGCCAAGGGACAGTGAACATTTGGCTTTCATGGGCTGCGGCACTGGCACTTTCTTTCCCCCTCACCATTCCTTTCCTGCCCCCTCAACCTCTTCCTTTGTGGATTCTCCAGGCTTCACTCCTGGGCTCCCTGCCCTCCCTCTGCAGCTTCCCCCTCAAAGCTCTTGTCTCTCCTGGGTCCACCCGGCCCGGAGACCTTGTTCCCCATCTCCACCTCCGAGGACCGCAGGGCGCAGGTCTCCGTGATTGTCTTCGCATCACTGGAAAGATGATGCGTCTAGGAACAAACTCATCATCTTCCCCCAGCCTTCCTCACTACCAGCCCCGACTTCCCCTTCTGTTAATGGCGTGTGCTGCCTTCCAGACATCTGAACCCCAAACTCGTTACTTGACATCCTCCTCTTCTTTGTCATCTGTCTGTGACAGAACTCTGGCGTCTGCACTCTCTCTGCTGCTCCACCAGGGCAGATGCGGCCCCTCATTCTGAATGACTGTCTTGGTTTCCTCACTTGACCCCTGCCTTTCCCGCCTCTGGTCAGTTCTGTGCGCCACCTCTAGACTATCCTGTATGCCCCGGCTGCTCACTCACCCCTTCCAGCCACACCCTCCCTGCCCTGCCCCTGCCCTTTGTCCTGGATGGAAGCTCCCTGCCCCCTCCCACCTCCCGACCTTGCTCAGCCCATTCTCCCTCCCTCCTTCTCTCCACCTCTCCACATCCTTTGAGACCCACCTCAGATCCCTCCTTCGCACACTCTTTGTTAGACCAGGCCTCTTTGGAGTGGGTTTCCCTCTCCTCACCTGCTGGGGCACTTTTCTCAAGGTGATTTGGTGTCCTTTGAAGCCTTTGGGGCAGAGTCAGATGGCCAGATTTTAAATCCCAGCTCATCCACTTAGTATCTATGTGACCTGGAACCTCTCCACCCCCTAGTTTCCTCCTCTGTAAAATGGGGATAGTAACTGCATCAACTTTGTAGACTTGTTACAAGGATTATACGAGACAAGTCCTATGAGCTGCACGGTTAGGACTGAACAAGAATGCACTATTACTTACCGCTGCCATTCACTCAGCGCGTCAGCAAATGATGTTCATGAAAATCAGCTATAAAGCCCTCTCCAAGTATGACCGTGTCACCTCTTCTATGACCACTTAGCTTTTCTTCAAACGTCCCTTCTGCCCTGAAATGGACAGCAGCTGCTGTGGTAACAGTTGTGGCAACAGCTGCTGATGCCGTACCACCTGGTGCTGCACTGAGTGCCACGTGCGTCTCCTCCCCGTGACAACCTGCGAGCGAGACACTGTCACTGTCTGCACTTTCCACATGAGGAGAATGAGCATCACAGAAGTTAGGTGGCCTGGCCAACACCCCGCTTCTGCTGAGAGGCGGGCCAGGCGTTCACCCAGGACTTTTTAGACTCCTGAGCTGGCACGCATCACCTCTTTAAATCTAGACCCTTGGAGGGCATCCCTGGCACAATGCCTCGCATGGAAAAGGGTTTGATTAACTGGATGCTAGAAGTTACAGTTGACGTCTTTGTGCCCAATCAGTCCCTCTGAAGTTGTAATCATTAGGGGCAGGCAGGTGTAGGGCCCCTGTGCAGATGCCGTGGTCTCCTGTAAGTTTCGATCCTGATCGTGCCTTTTGAAGGAGGCATCCCTCCTGATCTTAAGTGATAAGAATAGAAGTTCCCAGGATGTGTGGTGTGATTTATTGCCAGACCCGCTAAGATGTAACCATAACCTCAGCTGTTGACCCGGGGTTGGTGTCTCTCTCTTCTGTTAAACCAGTGGTCCTTAAGCTTGGCTGCATGTTTACAGCACCTAGAGAGCTTAAAAAAACTGTCGATGCCTGAGCCCTACCCTGGAGTATAATTTAATTGGTATGGGCTTCAGCCTGGCCTTCCAGATTTTGATTAGCATCCCAGGCGATTCTAATGTTTAGGCAAGGTTGAGAGCTCTCCTAAACTAAGGGTTTCTGGTTTGTCTCCTGATTGAGTCTCATTACGTGGAAATGAAAACTGGCAAGTATCATTAATTAATTTGATGGAGAGTTTACTTGTACATGCAGCATGCACCAATTAGTTTAGTCACAAATGCACAGAAAAGTTTTAATTGTCAACCGTGGTAGCTGTGCTGAGAACCGAAGTGCTGCCTTAACTCTATTAGCCAGGCGATGAGGGGAGTGGCTAATGACTTCAAACATCTGATCAGTCATTCTCTTTTATGCAGTGTGATGAAAAATGCACAAAAGCATATTTCCATATGGGAAAGGCCCATCTGGCCCTGAAGAACTACAATGTGGTAAGTTCTTAGAGGAGTAGAAGTGGCTTGTTTGATCCCAGAGCAATGCTCCAGATTGTCTCAGAGAAGGACTACGTTCCTCCAAGCCGATTAGATATTAATCTGCCTTTTACAGTATTTTCCAAGGAACATCTTACCATATGTTGAGTTGGGAAGGACGTTGAGTAGCATCCCCACCTTCTCTGGGAATCCCTTCTGCAGTATCTTTTACTGTTCCGTCAGCCCCAGGAGGAGCATCTCTGGAGAGAAAAATATAAGCCAACAAATGAAAAGAAAACTCACTTGTAATCTCTTCACTCAAAAGTAACCATGCGGATATATAGGCAGACTAAGATATAATATGTTGTGAATAGCAGCTTTATTTAGATATAATTCACATACCAGATAGTTCATCTGTGGACGGTATACAATTCAGTGGGTTTTCATGTATTCACAGAGATGTGCAACCATCACCACACTCAACTTTAGAACATTTTTGTCACCTCCCCAAAAGCACTCTAGCCATTAGTAGCACTCTCCTTCCCCCCACCCTAACCTCAACCCACGGCAGTCACTAATCTACTTCTGTCTGTATACATTTGCCTAGGCTTTTCATATAAATAGAATTATGCAAGAGATAGTCTTTTGTGACTGGCCTCTTTCACTTAACATGATGTTTTCAAGGTTCACCCATGTTGTAGCACCTATCAGGACTTCGTTCCTTTTAGTGCTGAATAATATTCCATTGTATCAATAGGCTACATTTTATGTATCCATTCATGGTTGATGAACATTTGGGTTATTTTCCCTTAGGACCATTATATGAACATCCACGTACAAGTTTTTGTGTGGGCATGTGTGTATGGCCCTGTTGAGTACATTCTATCCAGGAGTGGAACTGCTCAGTTACATAACTCTATGTTTAACCCCTGGAGGAACTGCCAAAGTGTTTTCCAAAGTGGCTGCACCGTCTTACATGCCCACTGGCAGGACATGGTTTCCATTTCTCTACATCCTGCGCAATACTTCTCATTATCTCTTTTTGATTATAGTCATCCCAGTGGGTGTAAAACATAAGTCGTTGTTTTGATTTGCATTTCCTTGACAGCTAATGACGTTACGTCTCTTTTCACATGCTTGTTGGCCATTTGTATATCTCCTTTGGAGAAATGTCTCCAGATTCTTTGCCCATGTTTTATTAGGTTATTTGTATTTTTATATTAAATAAACAGTACCTTATATATTGTGGATACAAGTTCCTTATCAGATAAATGATTTTTCAGATATTTTCTTTCATTCTTTGTGTTGTCCTTTAACTTTCTTGATTGTGTCCTTTGTAGCACAAAAAAATTTTTAATTTTGATGGGAGTCTAAATTATTTATTTTTTCCTTTGATTGCTTATACTTTTGGTGTCATATATAAGAAATCGTTGCCTAATCCAAGATTTACTTCCATGTTTTCTTCTGTTTTATGACTTTAGCTCTGATTTTGAGTTAATTTTTAGATATGGTGTGAGGAAGGGACCTAATTTTATTCTTTTGCATGTGGATATCCAGTTATCCCAGCCCCATTTGTTAAAATGACTCTTCTGTCTCCTACTGAATGATTTTGGCACCCTTGTCAAAAATCAATTGATCATAAATGAATGGATTTATTTCTGAACTCTCCATTTTATTTCATTGATCTATGTCTGTTCTTATCTCTATGCCATATTGTCCTAATTCCTATAGCTTTAGTAGAATTTGAAATTGGGAAGTTTGAGTCTTCTAACTTTGCTCTGCCTTTTCAAGCTTGTTTAGTTATTCTAGGTCCCTTGAATTACCATACAAATTTTAGGATCAGCTTATCAATTTCTGCAAAGAAGCCAGATGGAATTTTGATGGAGATTACACTGAATCTGTAGATCAATTTGGGGAGTATTGCTATCTTAACAATATTAAGTTTTATGATCCATGAATGTGGGATGTCTTTCCACTTAGAAGATATTATGTTTTTAAAAAAGAAATTGACTTCTATTGTACATTTTAAGAATTCTTTGCTTTGTTGGATTTTAATCCTAAAAGTAATACAGGCTTATTCTAGTAAGGTCAAATAATAAAAAAGTGGAAGAACAAAATGTTAATCCTCCCTTCTCCACCAAATTCTATTCACTCGTTCATTGAGTTAATTAATTCACTTAGCCAACATGTATACATGCTTTCTGTGTCTCTGGTACTGTCCTAGACAATAGAAATATAGTAGTGAACAAGACAAACTCCTTGACTAAATGGAACTTACATTCTTGGGATAGGTGGGGCCGGGAGACAGGAACCAAATAAATAGATGTGTAGTATGTTGGATGGTGATAAGTGTTATTGGGCAAACAAAATCAGGAAGCAATGAAGGTGAGATTGGTTTTATATGGAGTGGTCAGAGAAGGCCTCTCTGAAGGAAGGGAGGGAGTGAAGTGAGCAAGCCATGTGGATACATAATAGAGTAGTGGTCCAGTTAGCAGAATAGCTAGAGAAGAGTGATAGGAGATGAGGTCAGGCAGGTGAGGGGGGTATGGTAGGGGACTAATTCCCTATGCCTTCCAGGCTTTTGGAAGGATTTTGGCTTTTACTGTGAGTGAGGTGGGAGCCATTGGAGGGTTTTGAGGGAAGGAGTGAAATGATGCGACACAGGTTCACTGTCCTAGTCCTTTTGGGCTGCCATATAGAAACTACCAGGGACCAGGAGGCTTAAACAACAAGCATTCATTTCTCACAGTTCTGAAGACTGGAGTGTCTAAATCAAGATACCAGTAGATTTGGTGTCTGGTGAGGCCTGCTTCCTAGTTGACAGACAGCCAGAAGGATTAAGAGAGTGCTCTGGGGTCTTTTGATAAGGGCACAAATGTCATTCATGAGGGCTCCACCCCGATGACCTAATCACCTCCCAAAGGCCCCACCTCCAAGTGCATCACATTGGGGGTTCAGTTTCAACATATGAATTTTGGGGAGACACAAGCACTCAGTCTATAGCAGTTACCATGTTTGATGTGTATACTTCTGTCCTGCAACACTATTCTCTGTTTTAATGTGAGGTTTTTTTCTTCAGTTCCTTTCTTCATCCTAATCTTCTAGATGAGCCTTGAGCTTTCAAGATGTCTCAGAACCATTTTTTTTTTTAGCTTTTTTCTCAATGACTAGGCCGTTCTTGATAACCCTGAGGACAGTACTGCTCTAAACCCAGTAACATGCCCCACGAACTACAATCTGTCTTTTCTCCAGAAACTTCCTAGAAATTTCTTCACTGAGAGCCCCTCACTCAAGTTTTCTTGCAACCCTTATATGGCCAGTGAGTGGACCCCTTCCTGGCTGTCTTTGCAGCCCTGTTAATTTAAATAGGTACTTCTCGGGGCGCCTGGGTGGCTCAGTCGGTTAAGCATCCGACTTCGGCCTGGGTCACAATCTTGCGGTCCGTGAGTTCGAGCCCCGCATCGGGCTCTGGGCTGACAGCTCAGAGCCTGGAGCCTGCTTCCGATTCTGTGTCTCCCTCTCTCTCTGCCCCTCCCCCGTTCATGCTCTGTCTCTCTCTGTCTCAAAAATAAATAAATGTTAAATAAATAAATAAATAGGTACTTCTCTTTTCCTATTCCCAAAAGTTTTTGTCAACAGTGTCTAGCTTCATTTATTTCCTTCCTTGTGGGCATATCTGACAAGTAGCCTCCCGTTCTCTCTCAGTGCAAATATCATATCTAAATTTTGCAATTACCTTATGATTAATCCTATTCCAACCAGACATAATCCATGAGAATTTAGGACTAGCTATTTTTCCATCACAGGCTGTATCTGACAATACTACTTTTTAAAAATAAACTCTGAAATAATACCTCTTGTCCCACAGAACCAGAGAAGCCTAAACAAAATGTCACACGCATGCTGTGTTCCCCATGCCTACCTCCTACACTGGGAGCAAGAGGAGGCTGGAAGGAAATAATGAAGCCAAGCCTTGTGGTACCCAGTGTCTTTCTTAATAATCACCTTTACCCCTGACCACTCTTCAAGGTCGCGTTTCTTTTTTTCCAGTCTAGAGAGTGTTATCAGAAGATCTTAGAAATAAACCCCCAGCTGCAGACCCAAGTGAAAGGTGAGAATGTTCCTGCTGGTGTCCTTAGTTTGAATTCCACTTTTGCTTTGTGCTCTGGCCCTAAGGTGCCTTCCACTCCTTCTCTGCTCTTGGCCTCAAAGCCACATCAAACCCTCACTGTTAGCAAGCTACCCCCTTCTCTTTCCTCTGTTCTCCCACTCAGACCTTTGCCTTCCTCCTTTCTACAACCATTGCCCCTTACAAACCTTCTAGACAAGGCAGTAATGTTGTCCTTGAATCCCCAAGATGGTTTAAGATTCTGGGTATAGACTGTCCACCCTTCCTAAAATTTTCCTTCCTGAAACCAGGTAAGAATGATTTTAATGCTTCATCATCTCAACCTCCCGTCCTCAAAAACGCTGCTCTTTGCGTGGTGATGTTGATGGTTAGAGTTTTATTTGGTTTCTTTCCTTTTGTTTTCCTTCTTGTTTTGCTAGAATACCTCAATCAAGTAAATCTCCGGGAGAAAGCAGATCTTCAAGAGAAGGAAGCCCACGAATTGCTGGATTCGGGAAAGAACACGGCAGTGACAGTCAAGAATGTCCTGCAGACTCTCTGCAAGCCTGATCAGACCCCCTTGTTCTATGCAGGAGGGATTGAAATCCTGACTGAAATGATAAAGGATTGTAAGCCGGAGACGCGTATGGCCTCGTGGATATAGTTGGTGTAAAGGGGCAGTTGAGAGGTCAGCCCTGATGAGGCAAAGAACCTCTGTGTCCCTTCCTTCCACAGATACTCAAGACGTACTGTGATGTGGGGACTAAACAGGGGGTGCAGGAAATGTACCCCCGCCCCAGCTCCATCCTCCCCCAGAGCCTGCGTGTGCTCAGCACATATGCAGTAAACACCCTCCACGCAATAAAGCACAGAACACACACACGCACCGCATCTGTTTACATCACATACACACACGCCACACATACTCCCCCCTCCACACATCATACACATACCTGCACACCTGCTGCATATCCCACGCGTACCCCACGTACACCCCGAACACCGTATACTGCCCTCACAAATCTCCCAAACGTCGAGGAATGGAAGACCCGATTCTGTAGGATAAACTCTAAGGTTCATCCCGTTATGTTTAATGGCTGCCTGGGACACGTAGTTTCAGAGCAAACATGAGCTCTCCTGCTAACGAGAGCCGTGCTGTTCTCCTTCACCAGTTCTTGCCATCGGGGCTTACGCCACTTTTTCACTCAGTGACAGGATGCCGTTTGCACAACGAGGCAGGATCTCTGACCTCCCTTTAGCATATGATGGAAGACACTCAAATACTCCCTGCAGTAGTTTCTTGGAGGTTTTAGGTTCTCTAGAGCCTAGACAGAGCTTCAAAATAAATATTCAAGAGAGGTGAATATGCTAGTTCGTCCCAGAGGTTAAGCAGCTCCTGGAGACTCTCTAAAGATTATAAAATGACTAGTTGTCAGATAACCCACGAGGCCACACAGGCTCGGCTCCCCTTCTCTGAACAGGATGTCCCTTCTACTGGGGCAACAAGTGGCTGATGACAGCCATAGGTTTCAGAAAGGAAAGGTATTTGTTTCCGCCCAAACCGTTAATTTGGTGAGCTTGACATTCCATGTTGGGTTTCTCACTGTCCGCTAGACCTCAGCCAGACAGTTCAGGAGTCTGACCCGGTTTTTTATGAATTTGTTCCAGGCCCAGAACAGACTTTATTCAGAACACACAACGGATTCAGTGTCATCAGCGAGAATGAGGTCATAAGAAGGTAGGGGTGTTTGTAAAGTCAGCCAGCAGTAGAGCGAGGAAGGACAACCAGTTTCCCCCAAAACCCCTGCCCACACAGGCAGTGGCTTCACCGGGTGGCCTGACCATTTAGTCAGTGTTGGGGGCCCCTGGGAGAGAGCGGTGCTGCTCCACGGGCGCCCCTTGGGCCTTGTGCCTCGGGTGGTTTGAGTTACACCACAAGCAACGACCGCAGAGAGAGAAGGGGTCCGCAAAACTTCCCGGGTCCCTCCAGGCACTGCAGAGCCCGAGAAGTGACCATCTTTTCCTGGTTTCCCACCAATGTTTGCAAGATTGCTATTTGTTCTCTTTTGGAATTTGCTGATTGCCTCAAGAAGTGAGACCAGCTGGGTCCTGGCTGATCCCATTTCTAATTTTTATCTGAAAAGAGATCCATATGGAAGGAAGTGGATTGCTAAATGTTATTTTATTTTTATTTTATTTCCTATTTTGATGGTTTGGGTGCAGCCCCCCAGGCTAAGGAGGACACTGCTATGGGCTGGACTCACTGGCACACGTTTGCATGTGTGAGGAAGCCCATGGACCCTCAGTGGCCTGCTGGCCCACTACAGTTCACCGGTCACCGTGCAGCCATTGCCCATGGCCGCGGCTCACCAGCCTCCCTCTGTGCAACCCCGACTCCTCGGCCTGCATGACTGTCCTGGAGCTCTCTGCCCTCCAGTCCTGGTGACCTGTGGCTCTGGGCTATAACATGACTTTCTTAAACCCACATTGGAGAAGTCTGGAGGTGAAATAAAACCAACTACAAAGAAGATCAGTACTGCTTTCCAGTTTTAATATTGCCATCCTTTGTCTGTTCTAGGTGCTTCTCCACGGCAGGGAAAGATGCAGTGGAAGAGACGGTCTGTGTGTCCGTCCTCAGACTCTGGCAGGCAGTGTGCACTGGGAATGGTAAGCCAGGGTGGTCACTGCTCATCACTGTTAGCGTACTGTTGATGCGGGAGCACCGCGCTCGGGCGTGATCCTGGCCGGTCCCGAGGGAGCTGATGTCCAGACCTTCCCCCAGAAAGAGCATATCGATCAGAGGCGAGGCCTGTGTTAGAGTCATGTCTCTGCCACCCTTACTACTGCCTTGACGGTGGACACAGTCACTGTCAGCATACTGAGAGGTCTTACCCCTCTGCTCTTTGCAGACTCATGACCTCAGCTCCTGCTCCACAGGCACCCCTTGGGCTTTGTGCCTCGGGTGGGGACGGAGATGTTCCTTTCCTGTCCACCTAAAACTACGGTTCCTTTTGGCTGACCATGGTACCCATTTCAGCATCCTGAGATTTTCGGTTGTCCCTGCTAGCATCTTGTGACACTGATTCGTGTGATAATGAGACAGTAAAATGCTGCAGGGCTTTTATTTACCATATTAACATTTATTTACTTTTTTACATATCAGCATCTTCTGGGGTTCATGAAGTTTCTGCACAATCTCTCTTACCCCTTTGTAATGTAGTGAATGTAAAAAAAAAATTTTTAAGTATTTCCCTCATGTTAAAAAAGTGGTGTTTCCATAGGGAAAGGTCCAACCTTGGACAGAAAACACTGAAAATGGGAATAGTGATGCCTGGGTCTCCTTTTTGCAAGGCTTCTGTGGGAAGCCAGCAGAAGAGTTTGTGGGTGCAATTTGCAGACCATGACACGCTGAATATGGGAAAATAGGATTTTTTCCATTGATTTAGTAGAGCCAGGGAATCATCGGAAGTTGCAGAAGACTAGAGAATCCGGGGGACTCTTTCCTGAAGGGAATTATGCTCAGACTAATACCATTATCAAGGTGCCTTGCCGCTCCTTAGGATCCTGCACTTGCCTGGGGGGTGGGGGGCGATCTCACATTCCCCCACCACAGGAGGGTGAGAGAGGCAGGGCTTGGTGGCCGTGCGTTTATTCAGGGAAAACCAGAGATAGCCCTCCCTCCCTGCAGCCCTGATTTCCTCAGCACGCACCTACTTGGGTTTCTGTGAACCTTGGGGGTCACATTTTTCTTTGACATCAGAAGAAATATTGTCAGACACCGCCTGTGATATAAACGCTCTATCAGAGCTGTGAAATCTTGGTGTACCCAACTCAGTAAATACAAAGAAGACTTTAGAAAGGACAAGGGGGTGCTTACAAAGTTAAGGACAGAGACACATGTCTGTGATAGACTGTTGAGTGGGAGACAGAAGCCAATTACAGGATAGGATGGGTCATTCTCTTATGTTATTCACAGCTCCTTTAAGGAGTGAGGTCACCTGGAGGGGTCCCAAGATGAGGGAACCCACATTTTCAGCTTTTGGATTGTTTGCAGTGAGCTGCTTTTCCGGTATGAGAAAAAATATATAAACTGCACAAACTCTGCTCTCTTTCTTGGTGAAGTCTCCACTCCAGCCTGTCCCTCTGCTTCCTCTCAAATTCATGCACCTGGCTAGAAAATGAACCGGGTGAAAGGGGGCAGATCCGTGCCAGCACTCTGGAAGTCACTTACATCTCTATTAATCAATGTCCTCACATGATACCCCAGTTTTCTAGAAAGAACCGGTGGTTCCTCTGGCCACCATATGAAAATTGACTCTCTAAAGTTAGCCACAGGTAAGCTGATTCTTGTCCCTTTCCTCACATCCCAAATCCCGCACACCAAGGAGCCTGTGACCGAACGTGCGTGCCAGGCCCTGTTCCGAGTGCCATCACGGACTCACTCACTGAACCCTCCTAACACCTCGGCCATGTTGGCTGTCTTCCCCATTTCTCTGATGAGGAAACTGAGGAGCGCGGGAGTTGATGACTCAGCCTCAATCGTTTCCCTGGCCATCGGGACCCGGCGGCCTGGCTCTAGAGCTCAGGCTCTAACACTTTATTACTCTGCCTCTCAAATGAGGGCAGAAGAGCTGGTTTGCCCGTTGGGATGGTGGCAAATGACTGGTTTGACCGCTGTCGCGTGCCTGAGATGCCCGTCCCCTGTCTTGCAGAGGAGAACCAGCACCTGCTGCTGCTGCGCCCCGAGATGGGCGGCCTGCTGCCCTCCCTGCTGACCTCCCGGGTTCTGAGCCTCCGGAAGCAGAGCCTGGCCCTGCTGCTGCAGCTCGCCAGGACGGACCACGGACGGAGCCTTGTCGTCGGCCACCTCGACCTGACCCGGTAGGGCTCTGCTGGCAGGGTCTTCTCTGCGGCTTCTCACACGGTCACCTGCCACGTTAAGGCTTGCCCGTCCCCCTTCCCACGCCATCCGACACGGGACGACCTCCCGTCTGAACTTAGCACCCGTGGGCAGTGGCACCCCTCTGACCCGCCTCTGTCTCACAGATTCTAGAGATGGCGGAGATGGTGGCCCCCCATCCGGACTGGGCGTCCAGCCCTAGGACAGGCCATGGGCTCCTGCCCCCTCGGCCTCAGTGCTCCTTCTACCCTCTTTTTGCCTGTACTTCTTCCATTCCTCTTTGTGGTAACTGATTTTGCATGTTCTTCAAGCCCTTCTGGAGCAAGGTAGAGCATAAAGAAATCAGACACGTCTCGAATACTCTTGCACGTAGGTCTGTCCAAGGCGTCCGGCTGTAGAAACAGCATGTGCCTCTCCCTTACTACACCTGATAAAAGAAACAACTGAACCCCAGTGATTCTGTCCGGTGCTTTTCAGTCGAAATATTAGTTTTTCCATGCAAAATTCTCATTTTCTCCATGAAAAGAGTTGCACGTTGGCAATTTCGTGTCGTTCAACCCAGTAGAAGCAGGAGCCGTGACGACAGCTTGCTCTATTCGTGTTTCACACACCGTCTAAAAATGAGTTGGCTTCCGATTCTTCTCACTATCATTACCTCACCTTCTCTCTTCTCAGCCTGGGAGGTTGGCGAGATCAGTGTTATGACACCATTTCACAAATGGGTCAGGGGCGCTGCCTCAGAGAAGCAGGGAATCTCACCCCGCCACGTCTCTGCAGGCCCGCCCTCTCTCCGATCCCCGACTAAGCTGAGGCCTCCGGGGCCCCACCCCGTGTGGGGAGGACGTCCTCTGTGCTCAGGACCGGGTGGTTATTGAGCCCCTCCCCGTCTCAGCCCAGGGGCAGCCCCCATGGCTCACAGGCAAAGGCAACCCCCCTGAAGCTCAGCCCACACAAGCAGATGGATCATTCGAGTTAAGCCCTCAAAAGCACGTTTCACATTTCACATGACTGCAGTCATTTCCCCAGTACCTTCCTCATGGTTTTTCATTTGGTTTTGGTCTGAGTAAATGTAGCTGAGTTGTCATAAGCCACCCCCTCCCAGCTGTCTCTGAATTGCTTGAATTGTAATTTGAATTTTTCCATTGTTTTGGAGAGTGGCGTTTATGAGCATCTCACACAGTACGGCCTAGTCCCCAGGCTGTCGAAGACACCTCAGCTTCTTACCTTCTGCCCACTATTAAACCAGAAAGAGATGGAATGTGTTCTCTGAAATGAAGGGAGATGGTTCGGCGCAGGACAAGGAGGCACCCAGGTCCCATGACCCTCCCGGGCACACATACCACATTCCTCTTCACGTGCTTTTCCCCAAATGAGAAGTTGGAGCGACAAATGTGCTCTGACAGGAACCGAGCGAGGGCTAGTATCACTTTGTGGAAAGCACTGGGGTTTTCAGTTCAGCAGTCATGACCCCAGAGCCTCTGCTCGTCTCCTATTCATGTGGCCCAGGAAAGCCGCTTAGCCTTCCCGCACTCCGGTGTCTCAATCTGTATCACAGGCTAACGATGAAGCTCAACAGAAGTGATACATGTATGCCAGTTACAGTTTTCTCTGCAGCATTTTACACAGCACTTGGCCAGGAGACGCTGGTCTCGTTTACCTCACGTAAGAAAAAAGACTAAAGATGGCAACACCAGTTCAATGACTTAAAGATATCCGGGTCAAGGTCTCTGTCCTCTTGACCTTTCCCTCATGGTCCCACGAGGGTGCTGCAGCTCCAAGTATCACATCCCTTGTTGAGACAGGTTAACAGCAGCTAGGATCTGTCCCATTTATCAAGAGAAGCTACTCCTTATTTCTGTTGGATCAGGATTGTGTCCCATGCCACTCCTGTGGGGAAAGTGGTTGCAGGAGACTCAGGTAGGATAGAAGGGGAGAGCAGCGTATCTGTGGGATTAGCCACCAAACGGCATCTGCCACAGTAAAGAAAGGAACTGGTGGGGTGCCTGGGTGGCTCAGTTGGTTAAGCGTCCAGCGTCAGCTCAGGTCATCATCTTGCAGTTCGTGGGTTTGAGCCCCAGGTCAGGCTCTGTGCTGACAGCTCAGAGCCTGGAGCCTGCTTTGGATTCTGTGTCTCCCTCTCTCTCTCTACCCCTCCCCTGCTCGAACTCTGTCTCAAAAATAAACATGAAAGAAAGAAAGAAAGAAAGAAAGAAAGAAAGAAAGAAAGAAAGAAAGAAAGAGGGAGGGAGGGAGGGAGGGAGGGAAGGAAGGAAGGAAGGAAGGAAGGAAAGAAGGAACTGGAGTCATACCTGACACATGGTGTGGACTCAATAACTTTTAAAAGCATTTTCATTTTCTCTCTTCAGGGTCTATTTGCTCAGGGTCCTAAACTGAGGTGAACATGCATTTGTTGGTTCACCAGAGCATTTTCTGACCTGGGGTCCACTATAGGGACAACTGTCTGTCAGCAGAGCAGAAAATCTGCCATCCAAAAAGGAGACAGGAGGGAGGAGAAAGGACCGCTATGTCCTTACTGGATAATGACTCCAGTTAGGATGTGTGTCTTGTCACATGGAGAGGAAGTCTCGTTGTTCATGGCTCTCGAGACAAACACCAAGGTGAGCCAAGACTGCCGGCTCCACTTCTGTGCATTTCAGCGTCATTTTGTCCACCCTCAAGACTGAGGAAAACAGAGTTAAACTGATGAGTGAAGACTCTGAACTAACTGTAAAATCCATAATTTCTGACAGCAGGAACACTAGAACACTGTTCTAAGGAAGTTGGGGATTTGCAGAAGCTTGGAGTTACCTGGGACCACAGAAACAGTCCAGTCCAGCCCCATCCAGTGCCGCTGTCCCCTTTGCGGTACCCCACTATGGTCTGTGTGTGATGCCCTCCAGGGAAGACTCCAGCATTGTCATTGTATTCTTCTCCATGTGATTAGGGCGGGTGCTAGAGCAGCTAGTAGACTGGGAAACTTGCCCCAGCCAATTAGAGGATGCAGATCTCACCTCCCAGGGCAGCCCATCCTGTTCCGGGCTAGTTCTGACTGATGGAAAGCTATCTCCTTGCACTGGACACAAACTGCCTGCCCCATTCCACACTCCTTACAGGGAGGCCTTGGTCCAGTCTGTTGGAGGCCTCCGGACCGCTTCAATTCTCCCACTTTCCAGCGTTTGCGGCATCTGAAGACACCGATCTTTTCCAGGTTAAGCATCCTGGTTTCCTTGACCATTCTTCAGATTATTTGACTTCCAGACCCCTCCTGGAACGAGCTGCTGAACAATCCAGTGGCATAGATGTGGGTGGCTGGAGTCCACTCCTAAACCCCAATCCCCAACCTGATGGTCCCTTTTCTGCCTCTATTGTTGGCTGCCCCGTGGCACTGGGTCCTGTGGATTGCTGCACTCTTCGTGAAACTCCAGCACGTGGCTGGCCACCCCTCGTGGCCCTCCTTCTGCCCCCAGGCTCTTCCTTCCTGGTTTCCTTGGCAAGCTCCCCTTATGCGGTCACCCTTGCAAATCAGGGATCCTACTCTTGGCCCTCTTCTCATTTGTGGCCTCAATTATCACATACAAGTCCCTCTCTTGAGTGCCAGAAGACCCTCCTCTGCTGCCGGACATCTTCCATGTCAACACCACAGGCATCACTAGGTTAAATCACAAGTGGTTCTTCAAAGCAGACCCTCTGCCTGAATTTCCTATCTTCATAGGTGGCACTTCCATCCACCCAGTCGCTTAAGCCAGACTCCTGAGGGCCCCTCTGGGTGGGAAGATGGTATATTGTCACTTCTCCCTCTTCCGCATCCCGGGATCCTTCCTTAGGGCTCTCTTCTGGCATCTGTGAGCACCCCTTCTAGGCCTTCACGAGGGCCTCTCTCTTCCCAACTGTGTGTCTCGCCCTGCCCCTGCCTCAGCGAATCCCCCCATCTTTACTGTCTGGACCATTCCAGTTCTCCCCCCGTTGGATCCCCTGTCTCCTGTACGGTGGGCTCCAGTCCGGCCTCCGCCATTCCACCAAAGGGATTTGCCTCCTATGCACATCTGTTCTGTTATGTGCCTACTTAAAACTCCAGAATGACTCTCTACGGCCTATAGCATTAATTGTCCAACACCGCGAAACACAGTGCTCGGGAACTCCCTGCACACTTCACTAAGACGCAGCCTCCGCCAAAGACCGAGAGGCCCACGAAGCTGCCTCCCCCACCATACACCAGCACACTGGGCAAAACCTAGGCCCGCGGGTGAAGCACAAATTGCCAGCAGGCCACAGAAGGCGCAGCACCCCACCTTGCCGCTCGCTGTCCTGTCCTCGTGCCGTAAGCAGCAGCTATGAGGAACTGCTGGCGTCCCCACGTGTGCCCCTGCCGTTTTGTGCCTCACCGTCCTTGTGAATGCCGTGTGCTCTGCTTGTGATGCTCTGCCCCTGCCCCCGTGTGCCTGACACGGAGCTGAGACGTTGTCTTTTTTCCTTGCTGCGGCCCCAGAACCCACCACACCGCCTGGCACTTTGTCATCAGTAAGTGATGTCGCTTGAACGAACAAACACAAGTGAACACTGTACTTTCGGGGGACAGCCGACATGCCCTCTGCTCTCTGAAGCCTTTATCTCCGTCCTCCCACACCACACGCCAGGTAGACTCTGTGCCCACTTTACATGCATCTGTTTCTAACATACCACCTAACACGTGTGTCACTGTAGGGGACCAGGCGCCCAGCACTGTATCCCTGCACTGAGCCCAGCACCGAGCACACAGTAGGTGGTTAGTGCGGGTTGGCTGGACAGATGACTCCTAGCGGTGGCAGCCAGGCCGTTAGGACAGCCACAGATTGCATTAGCTTTTTTTGGCAGCTGTAGCACACTGTTTGTTCATCCTGGGTTTGCGATCGGCTAAATGCCCTTGAATCTTTCATATGAGCCAGGTCTGAACCAGGTCTCCCAGGTCTATTGCTCATACAGAATTTGCAGCTCTAAAGGGAGGGCTTTGAATTTAACCCTATTCAATATCATCCGACATATTCAGCAGCCCATCAAAATCTTGTTGAAACCTTACTCCATCCCCCACCTCGTTAGGGGGCCCTCCCTCCCACTTGAGTCGGCAGCAGATTAGGAAGCATGCCACCTAGATGTCACTTATGGTGATTGAACTTGGCAGAGGTGCCAGAGATTCCGTCCCAGTTGGCATCTGATAGTCAGTGAACTTTGGTTAAAACTGTTCAACCCTCTGGGAGTTTAAGTGGCAGAGTCATCCCCATAGGAAAGTGTCTGTCTCTTTGGGGTGGGCAGGGAGCTGGGCTGCTCAGGAGGACGTAGTGAGGCCACCTTTCAGCTTATGTGACCCAGACGCAGACTCCTTTCTGGCCTTTTTGTGAGGTCTCCTTGTTGGGGATGCTGTCAGCTGGAGGACAGCCCGCTCTGAGGTTGTTCTGGATTTTTGCAGATTGTTGGAAGCCCTGGTGTCCTTTCTTGATTTCTCAGATAAGAAGGCCAACTCTGCTATGGGACTGCTCACAGACTTGGCTCTGGAAGAAAGGTAATTTTTATTTCCAGAAACTGACATTTCCTTTTCAACATTTGTAAAACTGTCTGATCTTTAAAAATATGCAGTATGCAGGCAGGTTTGGCCAACTGAGCATCATAAGATTCACTGAGTAGAAGGGCCGCTGCCTTCCAAGCAGGGGGCTGTGGCTGGCCCTTCCAGTCCCCCCTGCCTGCAGGGGGACCCCCGTCCTTGATGGGTCTGGAAGCAGTAACAGACTTAAAAAACGGTGCCTCTCACAGTTTACAAAGCTACTGTCAGTTGGAGAAGCTTCCTTGCCTTCATCAGTGCCCACTCAGAACTGCCCAGCAAATGTGTGTTGACTGAATCTGAGAATAGAAAGCAACCTGCCCTTGGGTTCTCAGTGGCATTATGGGTAATCCCCCCTTCCCTCCACTTAGCTGCTGAGGAAGACAGCAGAGGTCTTCAATTTTCATAATTCTTGGGGGTTTAAGTGCATCTTTGGTCTGTTTTTAAATCTCACAAACTTAAGGGTGTCTTGCTTAGCATGGTCCTATGATGAGAAAGAGCTGTCTGTGCCCGCAGACAGGCCATGGCATGGGCTGGGAATGTGTCAAAGCCGCTCTAGTAGGAGCAGATGTGTGTGTATCTGGGCCCTCCTCACCGCTGTGCAATAAACATGCTTGCTCTGTGTTTCCTGTTTGCATGGCACACAGAACCAGGGGAGGGCCGGGCTGGTGGTGAGTGAGCTTGGCAGAAATCGAGGGATTCCAGCAACTTCCGCACTAAAAGAGTTACCACGTGAGGTCTGCTGTTTAACGTCAAAGGCAATTCTCCAGACTTAGAAAAATTAAAGCCACATTACATACCCAGTGACATTTTTTGTTGTTGTTGTTGTTCAGAATAAATCATCCATGCACACTGCACATCACACGGTTCCTGAGCCTGTGATACTCTGCTCCCTTACCCAAGACACCGTATTTCTGTTATAGTTTGTGCAGTGTAGAACTAAATCGTGGGGATGTTTTCTCCACAGATTCCAAGTCTGGTTCCAGGCCAACCTTCCAGGTGTGCTCCCGGCACTCACAGGTGTTCTGGTGAGCAAGCCCGCATTTTTCGCACCTGTGACAGACATTCGCAGACGCGTGAGCAGAGCCGTTTAAACACAGTTTACGCTCCAGAACTCCTGTTGTCTCTCGGGTTGATTAATCATTTCTTCACAGCTGGAATTGACACAATTCTGTTATTACAACAAGTGCAGTTGGGACAGGTGGGGAGGGCCTATGGATGGGGCTCGAGTGCCGGGGAAAAGAGGATGGGTGTGGACTGTGTCTTAGGTGGAGGCAGAGAGAGGGTGTCAGCTCCGGTCGGTCAGTCCCCTTCTGACCCCAAGGCTCGTCGTAAGTACCACGGGCAGTCGTGTCCTTGAGTGGTGGTCATCCCCAGCGGGAAGGCAAGTAGTGATTTGAGCTGATGAAGCAGGACATAGCAAGGTGGGGTCCTCCTAGGACAGCATGCTATGACTGGACCCTGTGCCATGGGAGTCATCAAAGTCTCAGGGGACCTGAGAACTTGCCCACATGCCCGTATTCCACGCACATGGAAATGGAAGCTCTGAGAAGGGACGAGACTCGCCCAAGCCCTCCCAGCGGGTTGGTGGAGTCACTGAGATGAAGCCCCAGGCCTCCCCATCCCAGGCTAGGGTGCTTTTGGGTCCACTGCCTGTGTGCCTCCCTCCATGCTGGTGCCAGGTGGCCCCACTGGTGCCCCTGGGTGACATTCTGCAGTCTGCTTCCCAGGCATTTTGCTGAGTGAGGGATGCCCCTACAGATTGCTCTGGCATCGTTTGCCTGCTCTCTGCAGACTTTCCTTCTCTTGGCTCGTTCTTAGAGGAGAGAACCTACAATAACCAACACGTCAGCTCTTTGCCAGTGTATTGCCCTCGTGGGAAACCTTAGTGCTGAGGCTGCCGTCCGAAGACAGATGTGTGCCTCTGAAGAGTTCGGGGATGCCTGTCTGGGCCTCATGGTACTGTGACTCTTCCGTTCAGAATGTAGTCCTTTACCTGCTTTGGGAGCAGTGGCTTCTTCTTGATTAGCCGGCTTTTCCAAAAATTCTTTTTGAGGGTGCTGGAGCCAGTGGCTTACCCCTTCCACAACCATAGATTTTATGGGTGGCCGGCCTTAAGGAGCCCTCCATCCACCCTGGAGAGTTTGGAGGACTTTCCGGTGGAGTTGGCTTGACTGCCCACTCCCCAGTTTAAACATAGGACCGGGCCGAGCCACAGTCTCATGGCTCAGGCACCAGAGATTCCTTGCAAGTCTTCTCCACTAACACTAATTCACGGAACTGGTCTCTGATCTTCCACCATCTCCTAGGGTCACAACACTGACAGTTCAGGGCGCGTGAGTAACTAAGATCACTGCCAAAGGGATGAGGTGGCCGTGAAAAGCTGCAGGGCAGAAAGGTCACTGATCCCTTTGCTTTGTTTCCCAAGGCCAGGTGTGAAGAGGCTGTGGACCTGTTCAGAGACGTCCTGTACACGCTCCTGGGACTTGTGATGAACTTGTGTCTTCAGTCCCCCTTCATCTGTGAGGTACGGCAGTCTTTCCTCCCTGCCGGGAGCCCCGGCACAACCCAAGCCCAAGCCTGTGCATTGATAGAACTGCTCTGGCTTTCAGAGAGAGAGTAGAAGCGGGGGACTCACACCCTGGTGGCGGGAATGGGGAGAGCAGGACGGGCGCTGTGTCACTCTGCTCCAGAAAGTGGACTGAGTGTCCAGGATGTGCTGAGCACAGTGCTAGGTTCTGCCTTTCCAAAGTCAAGTAAAATGTGCTCCCCGCCCTCAAGGCATTGCCCTGTAGTTAGGGAGATGAGACAGTTGTGGGAAGAAGCAAGAGCGATGGAAGAAGGGGTCGTGAGGGAAATACGGACAGAGTGTGGCCATGCTGAAGAGGGAGAGGCCAGTGCTGTTGGCTCAGAAGGAGCTCCATGGAGGATTCAGATTAACAGGCCATTCAGACCTCCTCCTCTCTCCTGTCGTGGCAGGTTTGGGCTGTGGAGGTGAGCAGAAGGTGCATGTTTCTACTCAACAGCCAGGATGGAGGGATCCTGACAGTAAGTGTCTCCCCGGGAGATCCAGAAACAGCTTCCTTTGTTGTTCCAGGGGAGTCGGTGACCCTCCAACCCAGTGCCCATCTGTGGACCCCCAAGAGTCCATGGACCCAAGTCAGGAATCTCTTTTCTGTATGGTTTGCAACTTAACAACTTCCACAGTTTAATTATAGGATTTGTCCTATTCCAAGATATCCTGGTGCAAATTGTACAGGTGATGAGATTTCATTTACAATCTTTTTCCGTAGTCAAGAAAGCCAGGCCTGTATTTTGAAGCCCATGATCCCAGAGGCTGTTTATGCACAATGGTTTTAGCCCCCTTGGACATGCATGCTGGGGTGGCTTTCTTATTTGTGCTTCTGACATTTGGACAAGAAAGCTGAGAAAGACCTGTGGTCAACACAGAGCATCGGGGGGACATCAGTATGATCCACAGACCATTTGCTGTCATCCAAGGATGTGTTGTTTACTCACAGAAGTAATCACCCCAACTTCTCCACCTATTAGGTCAGGGCCCTAGTGCTCAGAGAAACACCTGGGGCACATCCAGCAGGTGTGGGAAACCAGTCCTCCAAGGGAGCACATACTGGAGACTGGGTCCAGGATCACAATAAAGGTTCTGAACAGATGCAACAAACCCTGTGTGGGACTAGTGTGCCTGCAACTTCCCCAAAGTCAATTCAGACAGGACAGGGTGGAGGGTTTTCTTGTGGACTCCTGGAGTGCATGGCAGGTCTTCAGGGTCCCTGGAACCCCCTGAAATTGTATAGACGGTTTTGGGGGCACATGCATTTTCATGGCAAAGGCATCATGCCTTTCATCAGATCCTCAAAATAAAGACCCATTACCCCAAAAGTGGCAAGCATCACTATTGTCAGGTGCTTGGGTTTTCCAGAATGGTTTAGACCAGAGCTAGTGAGCTAACCTTTTAAGGACTCTCCTGGCCAGATGTTTCTAGGACTCTCTGCCTGTGCCTCAGTCAGGTGCTGACCGACCGGCTTGTTGGACAGAGCAGCAGTGTCACCAGGGCCATCTGGTCCGTTGGTAGTGGGCTCTCCCCTCTGTCTTGGGCCTAACAAGAGATCTGTAGTGTCAGCTGTGGCAACATTCTGGCACCTGTAGGGAGCAGATGAGGGAAATAAGACTGATCATATGGTAATACCCATATTTATCCCTTCTCTGTAGGGAAACCTCATTAAAATCAGACTGAAAACATTAGGGAAGGAAAAAAACCTAGAAATCCACACTGACAAAATGAACAGGCAAGAGATCATCAGTCAGTTTTTAAATAATTTTAACCCGTTTCTGGAAGATAAAGAACACCTACAAAAGTCATAGCTAGTGAGTCAGGGCTGAAGGAACCTCAGTGCAGAAAACAGATACAGAGGACACAGATTTGCCTTGTAGGACCCTGGAGAGGCTCAAGACTCCAGAACACCAGGTGCTACAGAGGCTACAAGTAAGAGATGGGGGACCACGTGTGGCAGTCAGGTGTCTATACCTCTGGTGGAAAATCAGAGCTTTTTTTCTCTAAGGGAATTGACAGACCAGAGAAAAATGTTTTGCTTTCTAGTGTCTGGGAGTGCTACCTCTGCACGTGTCAGTCGACAGACTCCCAATAAACACAGCACACCGGAATATATTTTTATTGCTCTTTCATAAGTGTGCCCATAAATGGGCAGCTAAGGGTCACGGGACATTTCAGGGAAGCCACACACAGAAATAGAAAAACCAAGTGAAACAGAAAAACATGAACCCAGAAGAAATAGAGATGATATAGGAAACAAAAGAAAAAGTGACGATCGTTTGTGTCCTCCGAAAGATTCAAGATAACATATCTATAACACCTAGCTAGCTCTTTGATAAAAACAACAGCTAGCTCTTTGATAAAAAGCAAAGTGGAACTAGAAAATCATAAATGGCGTCCGCCAGAAAGCAGAACAGGCAGACAGAGATTCAGACAAGATGAAGGACAAGCTAAGAGAGAGACCCTGAGGACCAATCCAAGAAGTCTGCCGTCTAGTAAAGACCCTGCTACTCCCGGAGCACTGCAGGGTGTCGGGGCAGGACTTTCTGTGCCAGAGCTGACCTGCTCGGTTCCATGTAGAGCTGAAATGAACGGGGCCCCTGCATGCCAGGGGCCCTGTTTCCAGCCCTTGAGTCACCTGTCCTGTACCTGTACAATGAACACTGCTTCCTGCCTATTCCTTGGCCACTACGTATTTGTAAAACCGAGGTGCGTGTTTTGCTCCCCACACTAATGACTGTTTTCGCCTCACTAAACTACTTGCTGACTTTTAAAGGTCATCAGAATTTATGAACAGAACGATTAATGATCTTCACTTTCCGCTTCACCCAGAGAGCCGCTGGCATCCTCAGCCGCACCCTGTCTTCCTCTCGGAAGATTATTGAGGAGGCCCTCAGAGCAGGAGTGGTGAAGAAGATGATTAAGTTCCTAAAGGTAGAGCAACTTACTGGGTTACAACCACTTGCATTTCCAGGAGCGGCACAGGTTATCTGAGGGAAAGAATTAAGGAGGGTTTTGTTCCATTTCACCCCTGCCCTCTGTGAAACTTCTTGAATGAGGATTCCTTCCACCTGTCACCCAAGACAGTGCTCTGAACGTCACCGTAAGATTGCTGAACAAATCCATAAATTGTTCATTAGAAGCATCCATAACAATTGGTGGCCACTCGAGCCTCACTTAAAATATACAGGCTCTGTCCCCAAAAAAGATGGTTGGCGTGGCTTTCCACAAGGTCCCACGGGCCCCTTGTTTGGCTCGTGTTCTGCTGGCCATGCTTTCTCCGGCTGTCTGGAGAATGTTGGCTGTAGCTCCGCTTATGAGGGAGGGAGGGGGCAGCGTTGCTCTGGGACAAAATGGTGCTTCCGTGATCTGAGTCAGCGCAGCAGCTGAAGTAGACCCACCGGAAGGACCAGGTGAATAAGGACCCCACGGGAGGCCTTCTCATAAAACCCCAGGCTGAGCAGGGCCAGGAGGCATGCTCTGTCGGGGGGCCGCTGCTGAGGCAGGGGCAACATTGAGGGGTAGAAGGTTGGGTCAGCGTTATTAAGCTGCCACATGGACAATGACCAACACTCACCCGATGCAAGTCTTGCACCCTGCCGGAAACTGCTGATCACGTGCACACACGTGTGCACTGTGCATGTATATATGCACGTGTGCCTCTTGAAGATCCTGCATTGGGTGATTTTGAGGGTTATGAGTTGACAGTTGTCACCTCTTAAAATGATCTAGATTTGTGATGTTCTCCATGCAGGCCTGTCAGCCTGACAGCCTTAGCAAGTCATTCCCCATTCTCCAGTGGTGAGGTGACACGGTGAAAGGCGGGGGGGGGGGGGGGGGCCCTTCCTCTCTCTTTGGTACATCTGCCAGTCAACAGCATCATGCCTTCCTCAGCCACTCACTCATAAAACCTTCTCCAGGCAATTACCCAGGTGCACATGACAGGCCCGCATTCCTGTCGGGCTGTGGGCTGTGCTGCTGGGGACGGGAATGACACCAGCCTGGCAGAGCCCGGGCCTGCTCACCGGGAAGCACCCGCCATTCTCGGGGGAACTGTGTTTTAGAAGTTTAGGAAGCCGCTCACACAGGCACAGCTGCTCGCTGGTTTGTGGCCAAGAACAATCAGAGGAGTGACTTTATTTTTCCAATTTCATTCCGAAACCCAGACGGGAGGCCAGACCGCATCACGATATGCCGTGAAGATACTAGCTATCTGCACTAATAGCCAACACGAAGCACGAGAAGAAGTGATAAGACTGGATCAAAGTAAGTGATAGTTTCCCTAGGCAAGAGCCTACATCCCAGAGGTTAATCCCGCCTCACAGCTGCCCAGGGAGCAGGGGCAAGGCGTGGGGAGAGGCACTGCAGAGCCCTGTTAACCTCTCTCTAGACTTCTGCACTGTTTACTAAGATTATCTGTTTCACCCTGTTCTGGAAGCATTTAATTAGCCTTCAGCTGCACACAGGTAGCACACCCATGCTGGAGACCCTGCTGTGAAGCAACTCAAAGATGACAGGGTCGAGGCCAGGAGCCACTGCCTCTCTCCTAGTAAACTGGAATGGTTTCTTTGGGTTTTTTTATTAATTTTTTTAACATTTATTTATTTTTAAGAGAGAGACAGAGCATGAGTGGGCTCATGCAGAGCATCTGCTTCGGCTGATCTAACGCAAATTCTCTCCCTTCACGGACCTTCCTTTAGTGAGCAGGGAAGGTAGCAGAGTCGGAGGCAGCCTTAGTCTAGTAACTAAACATGGCTGCAGTCATGTACAGCGGGTGTTCCCAGCGAGGCAGCCTGCGAATGTTCTTCACACATCCTCTGGCATGGAAGAAGGAGCCCTTCTTTTGCATCCTGCTCCTTGTCCTGCAGCCACAGGGAGCAGGCCCGGGGCCCCCTACTCGGGGCCCTCAGGTGGAGTGCAGGGGCTTAGAACGGGGACTTTAGGGAAGACAGACCTGTGTGACACATAACATTCAGCCACACAATGACTGTGCCACTCTGGGCACTGCCCTGGGCACCCGAGAAACATCAGAGACGCATCCAGGAGCCGAGGAGGTCCATAGTACTCAGCAAATACTTGCCGAGTGACCAAGTGACATGTCAGAGCTTTGGGGAGGCTCAGTGTCACTGACACTCCAGGTGCTCCTCCTGTCCCTTGCTGTTTGAGGTTCAGAGGGACAGATGCTGGTTCTCTCCCCTCCCTCTAGAGTTTGGCATTCTGCTGAGGCTGCTCAGCTCAGAGGATGAGATTGTGGTGGCCAACGCTGCCCTCTGCCTGGGGAACTGCATGGAGGTGCCCCGTGCCGCGTCTTCCCTGCTGAAGACGGACATTGTGCAGGTGCTGCTAAGGCACGCAGGTGGCGACGCCCAGAAGACAGCCGTGCAGCTGAACTCAGGGATCGCCCTGGGGAAGCTGTGCACGGCCGAGCCCAGGTATGCACCCGCTCCAAGCCGGGGTGGCCCGCGTCAGTTACATCCTGGAAGACGCAGGGCCAGCAGAGGTACCATGCGGTGGCCATGTGGTGGCTGGGCCTCCGTGCCACCCAGAACTCCGTGGAGAGCCCCGGGAGTCCTGGTGCTTCCTGTGCACACAGGTGTTAGGCCCAGTAGCTACATCCCTGAGAGACCTGGGCTCTCAGGCTCCAGTGAGAGAGGGGGAAGATGCTTCTCTGACAGACATCTGTTCTGTCCACTCACTGCCATCATCTTCCCTCCATTCCATTCTCTCCTTCTCTTCTAGCTTCTTGCCCATCTGTCCACGCATCCCTCCTCCTTCACTTTTTTGCCCGTTGCCTGAGCATGTGGGAGAATGCTCAGTGAGGGCCACATTCCCGTGCTGGAGGAAACTGAAGCAAGAATGGCATGTTTAAGACAAGCCAGGGCAAGAGATCTCTGCTCTCACTGTGTGCATTGCTTCCCTTTTAGCTCAGGCTTATGTTTTGCTCTGGCTGGGTTCTGATGTGCTGAAACCCCTAGTTATCATGCATGTCTGAGGGATGGACACCCCGGCATAGGAGGGGGGTGCCTTCCATGGACAGGGAGCAGAGCTGGCTCCTTCTCTTCCAGACTAAGCCCTCTGATTCCTCCCCAGAGAGTGAAAGGGTTGACTGGGATCACATCTGAGGCCCCTTCAAGTTCTGTCTGATTTTTAGACGGAAGGCACAGATAAAATCTTTCTTCTACAGAAAGCAAGGCACGTTAGCTAGGTTGAGCTCAAAGTGGCAACCTACTGGGGAGTCCCCGAGAGCAAGGCCCCGTCGGATCAGCCTGTCCATCTGCCACTCATGACAGTATTTACTGTGCTTTTTGTACCTCCCTGAGCACCTTACATGCTTTGATTGCCAGGGCTCCCAGGGCAACAGCTACTTCCCCTTTCTGCCTCACCAGCCAGCTTCTACCTGAGAGGGGGTGGCTCCAGGCACCATGGCATTGATGTCCTGAACTTGGTGTTCTGATTATGGCAGATTTGTCGCTCAGCTGAGAGAGCTGCACGGGATAGAGATTCTCAACTCCACCATGAAGTACGTGGCTGATTCTTAAGATATGTGGCGTCTGTGCACATTTTCAGCATCACGGGACTGTGTGCTAGGGGTGGTTCCTGTGCTAATAAAGACTGTCTGAATGGCCACTCCAGAGCTGGGCATTGTTTTCAGACGTTTGGCTTCTGGTTCTCACTGGTAATGGCAGAGTGGGCGTCAGGCCGGCCGCGGTGTTGGAAACCACTCAGCATCCATCACACTTTCCTCCTCCTGTCCCTTCCTGCCCTGCAGGGCCTGGACGCCAGCAAACAAAAAGCCACATTTCCCAGATCCCCTTGTAAGCAATGTTTCTAGACAGGAACCAGATTCTTCCCGCCCCTTTGGCTGTTTCTGCTGGTAACATCCAAGAAACATCAAGTTTTTCGACAGCGGGATCTCAGTGTCCGAACTCCAGCTCCAGAGTGCCCAGGGACAGGGGCAGCGGCAGTGGCAGCTTCTTCGGGCCTGGCCTGCCACTGTGCCATGTACTCTTGAATTCAGGGGGTTGAGTAGTAGGGGTAAGCTCCCGAGGCAGGGAGTTCTCTGTGATCCAGGGAATCGTTCCTGGAGGCGCCGCCTGGTGTCTTAGTCCGGCCCATCTAAGGGTGTTCTCAGCACCCTGTTCCTTGTGTCAGATGGTTTTCTGCTTCAAGTGCCAAAGCAGGGGCATCTGTTTCTGCCCTGAACTCGCATAAACATCGACATATTTGTTCCCTGAGCCCACTCTGCACTCTCGCCCCATCCCCAAAATGCACTGCATCCTTACAGCGGCCACCTCTGGACCCCAAGTCCCTAAGTGAAGAGTCTAGTGAGTGACACGACTCTTTGGCATCTCAGCACAGTCACATGACCATCTCAGGGTAGAGAGCAGGCCCCTCATGATATAGTGAACGCCGAGAGTCTCAGACTGGAGTTCCCAAAACTTACGGTCCTACCCCGCTTCCTGGCAGGTGCATGACTCTGGACAAGTCGCTTAACCTGTCTGAGCTTTGCAGCTTCTGGAAAAGCCAGACTAATAGCTGTCCAACCTATCACCCATGTTGCCGTCAAGCCTAAATGAAGTTTGGGAGCTAAGGGCACTTTGGGAATTACAAAGTGCTGCACAAATAGATTACCAGGGTGGACCTTGAGGTTGAGGGGACTGACTGTGGCATCAGCTAGATTAAATGTGAGGGCCCCAAGCCAGGGTAAAGCCCATGTCCCTTAAGGAATCAGAGCTGGACATTTTCCAGGCCATATAGGAAAGGAAATCCTCCCCCTCCTCAGAGTATTTATTCAACACACCCAAGAAACGATTCTCCACAAGTGAGGTAGCCCTTGGCATGAATTAAGAACTCTGCTCCTGAAACCATGATAGAGAATTGGCATTTTGAGGGGCCAAAAGGAAATCAATAGCCCTGAGACCCTAGAGCTGGGATCGGAGCACCGCCTGGGGCTGGAGTGAGCTCGCTAGAGCACTGTGATGGGGCCACAGCACCATCCCCAGGGGCATGTGACAGGCTGCAGCAGAGAGGCCAGGACCTGTCCACTCAGTCCCATCAGGCAAACAAACACACTTCAAGAGGCTACTGGATTGCAAAGGGAGTCGGCGTGATGCTAACTAAGCAGAGCCCAGAGAAGAAAGTCAGAGGCCGCCAAATGTGCTGTTTTCAGAGGGAATCCAGTGGAGCTTTAAAAATGGAAAAGACTGCCTGCCTGCACAACCAGCAGGCTCCTCTCCTTGGATTCCAAGTTCAGGCCCTTCCTCCCCCTCTGGCTGCACTCCTCCGTGGCTCTTGAAAATGGCTACTATATGTGTAATCTCTTCCCCAAAGAGTGGGAAATATCAGATTATATTATTCTCTTTGCCTCAGAGTGCCTGCCAGAGCAGTAATGTTCCCCGCTTTGGAGGAAGGTGTGGCTGCCCCCGAAGAGCTCTCCCCTCTCGAGGATGGAGAGAGATGTTTTCCATGCCGGTGTTCATCTCCAGTGCAAGCCAGCCCTCCCTAACCTTGTCATCCCCAGCACACGTCACCATGCCGGGCTCCCAGGAGGCATGGAAAATACGGCTCCCACCATCCTTCCCATTCTCTGGGCCACGGCTTATTCAGGGAAAGCCAACCGCTGGTTCCATGGGCAAAGGGGTTGAGATTATCCATCCTAAAGAGAATGTGGCCATGACCAATATGGAAGAGAATGACCACCCTGAGGCCACAACAGGGATGTCAGGTAACAGATGGCAAACAGCTGTCCTAGACAATGTGACGGCCATGGTCCTAGAGGTCAGCAAGGCAGGACTAAGGTTAAATGTTGGGAGGAAATAGCGGGAAGGGGCAGGACATGCCTCTGCAGGCACTTTCCTAAGGATCTGTTAACAAGAACTTCCTGGCTTGGAGAGCCTGTTTTCTAAATGCCTTTAGAGTAGGGGCTCTTCAGAAGGCCCCGTAAGAGGAGAGAGTCATTGGAGGTGAAGAAAACATTTACTCTTCTCCCCCATATGAGAGACTCTCTCTTTATTTTGTTTTATTTATTTTTTGAGAGGCAGAGAGAAAGTGCGAATGAGGGAGGGGCAGAGAGAGAGGGAGACACAGAATCCGAAGCAGGCTCTGGGCTCTGAGCTGTCGGCACAGAGCCCGACGCAGGGCTCGAGCTCACAAACCATTTGATCATGACTTGAGCCAAAGTCAGATGCTTAACCAACTGAGCCACCCAGGCGCCTTGCCAGAGGAGGGACTCTTGGTCCCCACGGGCCATTGACCTGCAGGCCTACAGAGAGAATGAATCACGCCCATGCACTGAGCATTTGCTCTATGCGAGGCACTGTAATAGGTGCCTAAATATCTTGCCCCATCAAAGCCTCACAGAGACGCTGTGAGGCAGGTATCATCTCCATGTGATGGGTAGAGAAACTAAGACATGAAGACAGTAAGTACTTCTTATCGAGAACCACATGGCTGGTAAGTAGGGGAGTCAGAATTTCACTCCAGCCTGGGTCTTCACTCCTTCCAGATGCAAACATGCCTCCACTTACTGAACATAACTTGGGGTGAAAGGCTTCTAGTTTCTCTGAGACTCAGTTTCCACTCTGTAAAATGGGAGCAGCAGTCCCTACTTACAGCATTCCTGGGTTTGAATTTAACAACCTTGAAGTGCCTGGCACAGGTGACTGGAAAATAGAAGGCTTGTACTTAATGGTGACTATTCAGGTGACTATTTTTAGGCTAGAAATTACCAGGAGCTCATTACCTGCCTCCTCCCACCCTCACCAAAATACACTCATCTCCTAGGCAGCCCATCTCAACGCAGGCAAGGTGTGTTTGCCTTTCCCTCTCTCCTGTGCCCGCTGGCAAACATGAGGGTCCCCCAAGACCCAGCTGTGGACCTGCCTTCTAATACCTCCAAGGCATCAAGGTCTGGTGGCCTGGGTAGGGTGGGGCCATGAACAGGGCTCACTGGTGGTGTGACAGTGCTTATTGCCTGTGGAGGTGAGGGGGGACAGGCTGCATTTACGCCAGCAGCACCCCATGAGCAGTGGGCTGGGAGCCCTGAAACGGGAAGGGCTTCAAAGCCCCCATGACTTACAGATGCTCCCTATATTTGTCCTCACTTTAGAATCAAGAGAGCCTGGGGGCACCTGGGTGGCTCAGTCTGTTGTCTGACTTTGGCTCAGGTCATGATCTCACGGTTGGTGAGTTCAAGCCCCGCGATGGGTTCTGTGCTGACAGCTCGGGGCCTGGAGCCTCCTTCAGATTCTGTGTCTCTCTCTCTGCTCCTCCCCTGCTCACACTCTGTCTCTCTCCCTCCCTCAAAAATAAATAAAGATTAAAAAAAATTGACGGTGCTCATTCATCAAGATACTGCCAGAGACTACAGACCCCCCCCCCCCACCCCCGCCACCTTCAGTGAGTGCCCAGGAAAGGGAGTAACAGCTGACAATTGCCTCCAACAAGGAGCTTCCAGGGGTCCTGCTGTGGCCTGGCACCTGTGATCTGAAGCCTGCCAGATGACTTTTTTTATTATTATTTAAATGAGACTTATATTTACAAATATCTTTTCCCATTCCTTCCCTTGCCTTTTAGTTTTGTTGATTGTTTCCTTTGCAGTGCAGAAACTTTTTATCTAGAGGTCCTAATAGTTCATTTTTGCTTTTAATTCCCTTGCCTTTGGAGATGTGTCAAGTAAGAAATTACTGTGGCTGAGATCAGAGAGGTTTTTTCCTGCTTTCTCCTATAGGGTTTGGATGGTTTCCTGTCTCATATTCAGGTCCTTCATCCATTTTGAGTTTATTTTTGTGACTGGTGTAAGAAAGTGGTCTAGTTTCATTCTTCTGCATGTTGCTGTCCAGTTCTCCCAGCACCATTTGTTAAAGAGACTGTCTTTTTTCCATTGGATATTCTTTCCTGCTTTGTCAAAGATTAGTTGGCCATACTTTTGTGGGTCCAATTCTGGAGCCTCTATTCTATTCCATTGGTCCGTGTATCTGTTTTTGTGCCAATACCATGCTGTCTTGATGATGACAGCTTTGTAGTGGAGGCTAAAGTCTGGGATTGTGATGCCTACTGCTTTGGTCTTCTTCAAAATTACTTTGGCTATTCGGGGCCTTTTGTGGTTCCATACATATTTTAGGATTGCTTGTTCTAGCTTCAAGAAGAAAATGACATATCAGACAAAGGGCTAGTATCCAAAATCTATAAAGAACTCACCAAACTCCACACCCAAAAAACAAATAATCCAGTGAAGAAACGGGCAGAAGACATGAATAGACACTTTTCCAAAGATTAGACATCCAGATGGCCAACAGACACATGAAAAGATGCTCAATGTCACTCCTCATCAGGTAAATACAAATCAAAACCACACTCAGATACAACCTCACACCTGTCAGAGTGGCTAAAATGAACAAATCAGGAAACTATAGATGCTGGTGAGGATGTGGAGAAATGGGAACCCTCTTGCACTGTTGGTGGGAATGCAAACTGGTGCAGCCGCTCTGGAAAACAGTGTGGAGGTGCCTCAAAAAATTAAAAATAGATCTACCCTATGACCCAGCAATAGCATTGCTAGGAATTTACCCAAGGGATACAGGAGTGCCGATGCATAGGGGCACTTGTACCTCAATGTTTATAGCAGCACTTTCAACAATAGCCAAGTTATGGAAAGAGCCTAAATGTCCATCAACTGATGAATGGATAAAGACATTGTGGTTTATATACACAATAGAATACTACTTGGCAATGAGAAAGAATGAAATCTGGCCTTTTGTAGCAACGTGGATGGAACTGGAGAGTGTTATGCTAAGTGAAATAAGCCATACAGAGAAAGACAGATACCATATGTTTTCACTCTTAGGTGGATCCTGAGAAACTTAACAGAAGACCATGGGGAAGGGGAAGGGGGAAAAAAAAGAGTTAGAGAGGGAGGGAGGCAAACCATAAGAGACTCTTAAAAACAGAATAAACTGAGAGTTGATGGAGGGTGGGAGGTAGGGGAAAGTGGGTGATGGGCATTGAGGAGGGCACCTGTTGGGATGAGCACTGGGTGTTGTTTGGAAACCAATCTGACAATAAATTTCATATTAAAAAATAATAATAAATTTTTTAAAAATTTAATAATAAATGAGACTTCTAATTTGATCTCACTTTTAAAATGGCAAAATGGGAACACTTGGGATTCTCTCTCTCCCTCTCTCCCTCTCCCCCTCCCCTGCTCATGCTGTTTCTCAAAAATAAATAAACTTTAATATGGCTTTCGGTTTTGTTTTGTTTTGTTTTAATGGCAAAATGAAGAATGGGCTCTCCTGGAACGCATTCTGCCCTCGGTCTGATTTTGCCCTTGAGCCAGGATCGGATTTCTCTGGCTGTTCTGTGTCAGCCCTGGCAGGGGTATGAAGGGGCCCTTGGGTCCCAGCAGAGCAGCAACCGCAGTGACTGCCCGTCTGCTCCCAGCCACCCCAGCCTCAGGTCAGCCTGGTTCTGGGCTGGGCTCTGGCCGCTGGTGGGTTGAGAGGAGCTGCTGACCCGTGTGAGGGTGGCTGCCTGCCAGATGTGCCCGATCAGCTCAGCCAGCGCATCGCGGCCCTGCCACACGTCTGTCTCCCCATTTGTGCTTTTCTTCTTCAGCCGCTCCATCTGCTCATTTAGATCCCTCACCCGCCCCTCGAGCCCCACGTCCACCACGCACACGCACACACGCACACACGCACACACGCACACTGCCTCTGCTGCGGAGACACGAGCTTCCACATACAAACGGGTTACTTCACATGCAGTGGGGACTTAGGCCGGATCAAAGGCACTCAAGATCATGACAAATACTGAATGGGTGATGAGGACAAAGGTTTCCAGAATGTTCAAGCTGAGAATAACTGAGGGACCATCTAGTCCAGTGTCTGCTTAATTGGAATTCATCCGATTTCACCAGCTAAATGTAATTTCACTGCTCAAAAGTGTCCATCCACAGTCCATCATTTACAAATAAGGAAATCAAGACTCCAGGAGTCTGAGTTGTCCTCTACGCATGAGAACCTCTGAGCCAAGGGTGCAGAGAAGGGCAGGGTCTCACAGGAGATGTGGGGAAGCAGTTCTGCACAGGGGCCAGAGTGCCCGTTCGGGGTCTGGATGTCTAGATGCCTGGGCTCACGGCCCAGTGCGTCACTGAGCCCCTCAATTGCCTTGTTCATAGAAGGTGCAGGTGGTTGTGAAGTAAGGATTCAATGAGACAATTTCCGGAAGGCTCTCGGCATTGGGCTGGGCACACAGTAAGCCCACAGGAAATAGTAGCCACCGTGTGACCCTTATACTGAATCGGTTGCTTCCATAGGCACCCCGGGCCTGGCCATCCCTAAGTGCTCTTTTGCAGAGTTAAGTATGAGGATTCTTATCAGGGTCAGAAGTGCTGGTATGTGACTCTCCCCAAAGGAGGAAGATAGAGGACCATTCCCCGGGGTGTGGAGGGCCAGGCTGGTGAGGATGGGTGGAGGGAGTCAAGGTGGGGGTAGAGGCAGGCAAGGGAGAGCCTGAGGGACTGAGCTACGCAGCGATGGTAACCCAGCAATGCATCCTCAATTTCTGGGGGAACAGGGGTCAGAAAGACAGGCATGCTTGTTCCTTTGTCCCTGCTTTGTCCTCTGAGCCTCCTGCACACTGCAGCCCAAATAATCCTCTTAAACACCACTTTCATTGTGATGTACCCCTTTCAGGCACCTTCGCACAACTGCCTACAGGATCAAGGGCAAACTCCTCTGCTGGGGTGTGTGTTTGTGTGTGGGGTGTGAGGGGGTGTGCGTATGTGAGTGGGGATGGCAAGAACACAATGCTTTTTTTTTTTTAGCACTTTCTAAATTTTCTAAAGTTTTGCTCGTAAAGCACTCATCTTCTCTTGCTTGAACTACTGTAGGATTTATACGCACTCCTAACACTGCATGTAAGTAAGAGCTATGATTCATAAGTTTTAGGTGTATTTTTTTTTTACTGTTTATTTATTTTTGAGAGAGAGACACAGTGCAAGTGGAGGAGGGGCAGAGAGAGGGAGACACAGATCCGAAGCCGACTCCAGGCTCCGAGCTGTCAGCGCAGATCCTGACACGGGGCTCAAACTCATGAACTGCAAGACCATGACCTTAGCCAAAGTTGGACGCTTAACCAACTGAGCCACCCAGGTGCCCTAGGTATAATTTAAAACAAGCATATCTATTATTACCCCCCAAATTAATTGTTCCTATAAATAATATTGATAAAATCACCCAGGGCCCATTCAGTGTGATCTCGCTGAGCCTTAAGTCAGCCTGGTTTGGGAGTTATATTCTGGCTGATCTTGTGGCTCTCAGTGGGGCTCATCACCTCATGAAGCCAGGGGCACACTTGAATGGTGGTTCCCCACAACGTGCTCTGTCCCCTTAGGCCAGCTCCCCAATATTTGTCTGTGTACATCCTGCTCATTTCTATCCTCTTGCTCCTGCCGACCCTCATTTAAAACACCTTCTCCTTCCCTGTTTTTAAACCCTACCCGTCCTCAAAGCCCCAACATCATAAAACTGGCAGGTACTTTTTGTTAAGTACTCACTAGGTTTCGTGTCCTGCCTAATGAGATGAGTACTCTTATGACTCTCCTTTTACAGATGAGAACACTTAGGGGTCAAGCAGCTGGTCCATGATCTGCACAAGGTTCCCCAGGCAGGCAACCCCCCTACTCCACATGATGCCCTCTCCAGCCCACGAGGCTAGCCTTTCTCTCAGTCTTTCATGGCTGTGCTACACTTTTAAATACAGGAAAACCTCGCTTTGCAAGTGCAATTTGTTCTGGAAACACGCTTGAAATCCAAAGTACTTGTACACCAAAGCAGATTTCAAGAACCATTGGCTCAGTTGTGATCATGTGAAGCTCAGGGTCACATACTACTTGTAAGACATCGCTCGTTTATCAAGTTAAAATTCATTAGAAATGTTTGCTCGTCTTGTAGAACACTCGCAGAACAAGTTACTCCCAATCCAAGGTTTTCCTGAACTTCATTCCTGTGAAATTATTTTCTGTGTCTTTGTGTTTTTCCCTCTAGAACTAGAATTTAAAGTCTAGGGGTGCCTGGGTGGCTCAGTCGGTTAAGCATCTGACTTCAGCTCAGGTCACGATCTCATAGTTCGTCGGTTCGAGCCCCACGTCGGGCTCTGTGCTGAGAGCTCAGAGCCTGGAGCCCGCTTCGGATTCTGTGTCTCCCTCTCTCTCTGTCCCTCCTCTGCTCATGCTCTCTCTCTCATTCTCGCTCTCACTCTCACTCTCTCAAAAATTAATGAAACATTTAAAAAAATGAATAAAGTCTAGTTGGAGGACCTGGAAGATTTCTTCTGTGAAAAGCTTCATGGACACACATGATAGGTATGTGCAAAAGGTGTTCATCAACCTTACTCTAAGGAGGGCATGCCTTAACTTTGTGCTTGGCCCGGTCTTCAAAAGCACGTGGATGAGTCACTAGAGTGACAGTGGCTTCCTTCTCAGTGAAGGCATTACCGTGTCTGGCTCCCAGGCCCCTGGGTCCCCTGCTCCTCAGAATGTGACCGCTACCACAATTCTCCCTCACAGTAGCTATAGGATGTGGAATAGGACGGTCCCCTCTACACTGGTGCTGAGCAAACCTAGGCCAAAACCTCACTCAAGGTCCCACCCAGACTATCCTGGGGTTTTGGGCAGTGCCCTCAGCCTGCAGTCTGTCTTTTGTGGCATGATAGCAGCCTCCCACAGGGAAGTACTTTTAACTTCTTCAAAGGGCTTGCATGCCTTGCACTCAGTTCATGTGAACAACACCCCTCTCGAGTAGCCATCATTACTTTCCATTTGAGGCCAAGGAAAGAGAAACTCAGAGACTTGATGTGTCGCCCGGAATTTCCTGGGGACATCATGGCGGAGCTGGGGCCCGAATCCAGCCTTACCGTTGAGCCTCACTGCCCACTGCCCATCCCTGTCTCTCCTCTCATTGATTTTCTGGCCTAAGCCACAGCCCAGGGAAGTGGCCACTCCTCACTCACTCCCTGAGCGTGAAGGGGAAAGTGAAACCCTAACCCCTTTAGGGTTTTATCTGAAAGCCCTGCTAATCCATCAGCGGTCAGTTAGATAACAGCTTAAGTCTCCCCATTGCAAAGGATTACCTTCCCAGCCGATCTGGCGTGGCACATTACCAGAGGCGTGGGATGGCGGTGTGCTGAGGCCAGCGTGCCTTCTCTGTGACCCTGCTTGGGTTTCCAGATGGACTGAGGGATCCTCAACATGGGGGAGCTCATAGTGTGTTGTTCCATTAAGCAGTTCCTCAGCCAAGGTCATTTAAATGGCAACTCGACCCTGAAAAACTCCTCATTCATTCAATAAATATTTATCAAGCACCTACTATGTGCCAAGCACTGTGCTAGATAGCATAAAATGCCTTTGAGTGAACTGAATAACCTCTCCTCACAATTTCTACTATAATGATAGCAGAGCATTATGAGGGTGAAAAAAAAATGAGACACAGCAGAGACCTCCTCTTTGCGCTAATGTGGTCTTGGCCTCTGATCCACGCACCTGCCAACATCTGCTGAGGGTTCTCAAAACCCCAGCCCTTGGATTACAGGGATTATCACTCCAAAATCGAGGTATGGCAGGGTGCCTGGTGTCCTTCAAGCAAAGGGAAGCATCTAGAAGTCTTCAGACTTCTCTTGGTCTGTGACCAGTATTATAGTAGTTTATAAAGGGAGGGATTGCGCCTGATGAAGCAGACCCTCTCCTATGTGGTCTGTATTTCTAGGTCAGTGTTTGTGCCTGACTCAGCTGTGACTTTTTCCCCCCAGGGCATTTTGGAAATATGTCAGGAGAAATTTGGTGTGCCCAATTTACACAATCAGCAGAAGGGGTGGACAGCCACCACCCCCCGCCCCCCGCCCCCGGGGCCCACACCCTGAGCACCAGTTACTAATGTCTGAGAAGTAGAGCTAGGCCTGTTCTCATCTTTCCCCTAGATGTTTGCTGGCAATGCCCTCCTCCCTTAAAGTGCTGTCTGTTTGGGATCCTGCTTGGACAACACAGCTGAGCCTCTGGAACATTAAAAAAGAAAAAAAAAAAATACACACACACACACACACACACACACACACACACATGTATATCGACTTCTCAGAACAAGTAGAATCATAATAAAATTCAGGTCAGGAATTGAAGCAGAAATGGCATTTTTGAAATAAGAACTTTTAAAATCACTGGGCTATGTGCTGCTATTACCAATGTCATTGAGAAAATAAAATCACTATCTGCAGGAGTGGAGAAATGTCACTTGTTGAGCAGGAGGCTAGGAAAGGTGAGCCCCCACTGGCTTCTTTCTGAAGGCACTCTGAAACCAGCATGGACCAACAGCTGGAGGGCCAGCCTTGCCCTAACCAGGTTTATGACCCGGGACTCATCAGCTGACCTCTCTGGGTCCCAGCCTCTGACTTGCCATCTCTCTGTAGACCGGACAATTGATATTCTCTAGCCCGGTACCCATTTCCTCTGTGCTGGTAATGACAGCTCGATTTCCCCCCCGGGGAACTATTCCTCTGCCATGCTTAAGCACAGGATGCAGGTGGAGCTGATTCTAACTCTGGTTCCAGAGATGAACACAGAATCCAGGACCTGCCAATCACAGCCTAGCATGTCCCTCTCATCACAGCAGTTGGTTCAGAGATGGTCATGTCACCTGAAGAGTGCCAGAGAGCACTGAAGAGTGCTCAGCCCGGACTTGGGCCAGAGCAAAGGAAAGGAAAGAGCTCTCTTTTTTTCCGCTGATGTTGCTCAGATAGTAGGAGATGAGTTTGGAGGGGTGCTGGTGATTTTATGATCCTTGAGCTGGGCTTCTCAGAGAACGGAGTCAACAGAGGAGAGCAGAACCAAGCAGTTGAGAGCCCTGACACCATTGTTTGAGCCCCTAGATCCTGTGTGCCCAAGGCTATCAGGGCTTCCCAGTTACTTGAAATAACAAATCCCCCTTTGCTTCAGCCAGTTTGAGTTGTTGCTATTACCAAAGGAGCCCTTATCTGTCCCCTTGTCCCTTTTATCCTGCCTAAGTTCTACTTACCCGGAAAGTACCTGTTTAAATGTTGAGTGGTCCTGCCCTATTTTCCCCAGCTCCTTTCTTTCCACAAGTTAACATCTTAATAGACATGTACCATTCTAGCATCCTATATCATTTATCAGGATGTACTCTTTACTACTTGCACACCACCTCTCTGCCCGCCAAAATGTGAACTCCATGGTTTCTGTTAGTTCTGTTCACTAATGTGACCAAGTACTTAGAAAAGTGCCAACACATAATAGGTGCTCAATAAACACTTGTTTGAGGGGTGCCTGGGTAGCTCAGTCGGTTGAGCGTCCAACTTTGGCTCAGGTCATGATCTCACGGTCTGTGGGTTCAAGCCCCACATCGGGCTCTGTGCTGACAGCTCAGAGCCTGGAGCCTGCTTCCGATCCTGTGTCTCCCTCTCTCTCTGCCCCTCCCCCGCTCTCACTTTGTCTCACTCTCTCTCGAAAATAAATAAATGTAAAAAAACAAAACAAAACACCGAGTGTTTGAATGATGATAAAATTTAGCAGGGCAAGGCATTAGGAGACTCACAGCAGGGCCAGTTTGGGGTGAAGTCTGGTTATGCCCACCCACTCCCATTTTAAACTCCATGCCTGCCCCCACCTCCTACCTGTGGTAATGGTTTGGGGTAAAATACTACAATGAACACCAGCTCCCATTTGTTAAGTGCCCACCATGTGCCAGGCACTGGAGTAAGTGCTGGGCACACGCAGAAGACAGACACGGTTTCTTCTCTCAAGGGTGGGGGATCAGGTCAAGAGAAATGGGGTGGACACACAGATAATCATGTACCATTGGGCCTAATGTGATGTGTGCAATATAGAGCTAGTGCTTTTAGCCCAGCAAGGGCCACAGGGGTCAGAGGCTCCTCCCTGGAAGGGGTGCTATCTGAGCTGTCCCCTTCCTAAGATGGAAGGACATGGAGGGGGTGGGCATAGGTTGAGTGGGGAGAGAAGATGGCAAGAAATGAAGAAATTCAGACTACGCCAAGGGCTGGGGCAGGAAAATGTGTGCTGATTCCCTCCTTCACTGGGCTGGGCTGCCCTAAGACAGCTCCATTAGGCCCTTATCTCTTCTCTGCTTCCAGACCACGTTCTCCCTCACAAGGCCACATAGTGGGGGCCTTTTATGCTTGTGTTTGAAGTCAAAAAGACTCAAACTCCTTTGGTCACCTGCTTCCACATCATTCAGTGTCATCTTTGTTTCTGTGAAAAGCCAGCCCTCGCAGTCCACACCCGTGCCGCTGGATGCCTGGCAAGGGGGCGACGCTTCAGTTCTCCTCCTTGATAACTCACCTCTGCTCCAAATTGCTCCTGCCTGCGTGCTCCCAGGACCACCCATCACTCCTTTCCTTCTGGGACATGCCTGTGTAACTCTTCCAGGAAACACAGGATACCTCAGAGCTGGAGGAAGGCTCCCCTTTCTCAGCCAGAGACTCCATCTGTGTGTGGTGCCTTATGCTCTGAGGTTCCATATTCAAATACAAATTTACCAGCACATGCATAGTCCCCTCTTACTGGTGGAAAAGTCTTTTGACCATCCTAGGGACACACTGTTTTCTTTCCAGCCAAAAAAAAAAAAAAAAAAAAAAAGGCAGAGACAAAGATTCATTTCCACTGTGACTAAATAATCTATAAGTTTCTCCAGACGCTGAAATTGATTGAGTTAATACAGACCTTTCTACAGGCACAGCTTCCAAAGATATCTCTTAGCCTCAGGCAAAGTCCTGACAGTATAGTACTCAAAGCTCAGTCTTCAGTACCAGCCCACCTACCCTCACATTCATTCACCTGAGAGGTTGATGGAGGATGGGGGTGTCACTGAACACCCACTGCTGACTTAAGTCTCAGGTCCATGTTTGATTTTATCAAAACTCTTCAGGCCTGTTACAGTGCTAAGAGCATTTGCCTTGGCAAGGGGCAAGCCAGATTCAAGTCCTGGGGCGTCTAATTACCTACTGCATGACCGTAGGCAAGTTACATAGCTCCTCTACACTTGTAAAAATAGGAATAATAATAGCACTTACCTCAGGGGATCGATTAGAGGCGGTAATGCAGGCTGCTCACTGAGGATGGAATGGGCACAAAGCTAAGACTCGCAAATGACAAGTCTTATCATTGTTTTGGTCCCTAAACGCCTCACCATCAATTTCTTCTCATTCATCAGAAAAGCCTTTGCCAGGAAAAAACAAAAACAAAAACAAAAAACACTGTATTTATAAAAACATGCACAGAGCATAGTAAATGATCATAAGGATCTGATGGGAGGAGAGCAGTGGGGACGGGAATCTCTGAAGGATTTCCCCCAGGAAAAAGGAGTCCATGGACGGTCACAGACACTTACGTCCAGAAGTTTGACTGCCTATAGCTCTTAGCATCTTGGCCACAGGCTGTGGGCGGATGTGGAAACTGTAAGGGATGGAGAAGCTCACTGGGACTAGAGAAGACCCTGGAGAGAGGCGGGAGGAACTGCTGAAAGTCAGCCTGAGTTTCACCTTCACTCATTCATTCATTCAGTTTGTCCATCCGTCCATCGTCCATCCGTCCACCCATCCATCCCTCAGCTATTTCATGAGCTCTCAACCACATGCCCAGCTCTGAGGAGACAGACCGCAGATCCTGTCCAGGCGCTCAGTCTATTTGGGTTGGATTTTTTTTTTTTTTTTTTACTTTTAAAAGTTGCATTCTTCACAACTACCTAAAGCAGATGATGAACAAACTTTTTTCTTGGTTCCTTTCAGTGTGTGCAAAGTAGTGTGACAGTTCCCCACCCCCAGACAAAAAGAAAAAAAGAAACACTTTACTAAGTAGTAGGGAAAATAGAAAAAACAAACAAACAAAATTCAAGGAACATGAAATCAGTCTGGTCTTTGGCCTTTCCTTTTCCTACACAGCTGGGGGGAGTGTGCTGAGCTCCCCGGTGCCCACACTGAGAAAGCTGCTTGGGGTGGGGGGGTTGCTCCCAGCCCAGCCCTCTAGCTCAGGAGGAGGCGGCTGGCTGTCCTTCTGGTCCTCACTAAAGGGAGTTCTTGCCCTCTCCCTTCACAGGGGCTTCTTCTTGGTCCACAAGTCTTAGAGAGAACTGGTCGGCTTCCTCCCACGATCCTCTCCTGCCAAAGACATGGAAACACAGTGGCCTTTTCTCTCCCTCCTTAGGGTTTCTACATGTCCGTGGGGGTCAGGCTTTCAGTGGTAAATGTGGGATTAGTCCCTTTCTCCTGTTTTGGAAAGATTTTGCTTCTGAGAATATAATATTGCCTGGAAATAAAGAACGAGGAGAAGCGGGGGGATGGGGGGGAGGAGAAGAAAGATGGGGGAAGGAGGGGGAGGGAAGAGAAGGGGGCTGGGGAAGAAGCAGGAGAAAAAGGAGAAGGAGAATTAGGAGGAAGGAAGGAAGAGGTCTTTACATGCATTTTAAAAGCTTTTTATTTTGGGGCACCTGGGTGGCTCAGTTGGTTAAGTGTCTAGCTCTTGACTTCGGCTCAAGTCATGATCTCACTGTTGGTGGGTTTGAGCCCCACATTGGGTAGTACAGAACCTGCTTGGGATTCTCTCTCTCTGCCCCTACCCCGCTTGCTCTCTCTCTCTCAAAATAAATAAGTAAATTTAAAAAAAAATTTTTTAACTTTTTATTTTGAAATAGTTACAGATAAGCATGCAATTGTAACATGTAATGTTGAGATCCCAATACCCTTTTCCCAGTTTCCCCCAGTAGTAACATTTTATGTAACTACAGCTTACTATCACAATTTGGAAATTGACAGTGATACCATCTGTGAACCTTATTCTCATTTCCCCAGTTTTACAGGCACTCGTGTGTGTGTGTGTGTGTGTGTGTGTGTGTGTGTGTGTTTCATTCTACACATTTTATCAAATGTGTAAATTCATGTGCCCACCATCAAGCTCTAGAGCGGATTCCTTAAAGGATTCCTTATTATGCTGCCCTAGATGGCCACAACCAGCCCACCCTCCACTTCTGACCACCACAAATCTGTCCTTTAGCTCCGTAAACTTGCCCTTCCGAGACTACAAGGTAAGTGGACTCGTATAATATGTAACCTTTTGAGACTGGCTTTTTTCTTGGGAGAGTCATCCAAGTAGTTATGTGAATCGAGAATTGCATCCTTTGATTGCTGAGTAGCGTTCTGTAGTATACCAGTAACCTTAAAAATAAACGTCAGTGATTTTACCAGCAAAAAATGGGTTTAACTGAGTATAGCAGAGAATTACAATTCAAGACTTGCAAAGTCATAGGCAACTCCAACAAACAAAGGAGGGAAACACTATTTTAAGGAGAAGAAGGAAGAGGTTGGGAAGGGTTGTTTTGAATGAAAGTCCACTGGAGGAAAGCAAGACAGGGTGATGACGGCCTCTCATTGGCTGAGCTGCTGGGATGGTCCATTTCTTTTAGGAGATGCAGTGTCCCTCTTTTCCCTGTTGGGACCTGTAATGGATGATTCTTTCCTGTTGATGATCCTCCTTTTGGGGTCTGCAGTTGACAATTCTTCCTGTAATTGGCATTGAGTGGTCCTGCTCCCTTTCTAGCCTCCCCACTCCATGGTAGCGATACATACACCACAGCTTAACATTCGCTTGCTAAAAGGACATCCAGGCTGTTTCCAAGTTCTAGCTATGACAAATAAATCTGCTATAAATATTCATGTTATGGTTTTTGTGGGAACATGTTTTCATTCCTCTGGGATGGATGCCCAAGAATACCATTGCTAGGTTGTATGCTAAGTTGTATGTTTAGTTTTATAAAACAATGCCAAACTGCTTTCTAAAGAGGCTGCACCATTTTACATTCCCACCTCCAAAATATGAATGGCCCAGTTTCTCTGTATCCTCACCAGCATTTGGTAGTGTCACTTTTAAAAAAAATTGGGGGTGAGGAGCCAAGATAGTGGAATAGCATAGAAGTGTTTTTCGTGTCTCATAACCATGAAATACAATCAGATCAACACTAAACCATCCTGCACACCTAGAAAACTGGTTTGAGGAAAGACACAACAATGTGCACAACCTGAACCACAGAACCCAGCAGGTACGCAGCACGGAGAGTTGAACTGGGGGAGAACAGAAGCCGCAGAGGGCAGGGAGCTGTTTCTGTTTTCAGAGAGAGGACGGAGACCGGTGGGGGGGAGCGGTATATGGGAAAAGCACCCCCACAAAAGCAGCTGGAGGGAAAGTGGAAACAGCCGCAGGGACTGAACCAAAAAGGGAGAAAGGAGAGGGTTTAAATTCCATTAGGACTAAAAACAGGGAGCGCAGAGGCTGAAACGGCACGGCTCCATACCTGGTGGTGCTCTGGTGGGAAGGGCGAATCCCCAGGAGCAGAGTGGAGTCCAGGGTTCTTCGGGCCACACGGAGAGAGGCAGTTCCCCCGCTGGGAGGACATCGGGTAGAGGCTGTGTGGGTCCCCCAAAGGCAAGGCCCCAGTGGACCCGGGAGAACAACCACGTTCGCTGGCGCTGGAACGAGGTCATTAAGGGTGAAGCCTGGTGCCAGGTGTGTGTTGTGGTTTTCCGTGATCCCGGAAACGCTGCTGCTACACGATCTCGGGAACTTTTTCTGGGGGGGCTGGCACCCGGTTGCAGTCTCTGGGCATCGGCAGCAGCCCGGTCCTGTGAACGATCCTGGGTGCGGCCGGCACCCGGCCAGTGCTCGGTGAGACCCTCCAGCTGAGGAGCAGAACGGGTCAAAGCCACAGTCCCTCAGAAGTGAGGGGTCGGGAAAAACAGCCGCATCTGAGACGGAACTCAGGAGGGAAGTGCTGCCTGGCGCTTGGTCACAGTGTAAAAACAGGGAGTGAATGGAAGCCGGAGACAAAGGATGGACGTGCAATTGCTGACCGGGGAGAACAGAATTGAGATACTACAGACCGGGTGGCTAGGTGACGCCATTTAACTGCTCCCGCGCATGCGCATACGCACCTACGAGCGCCACAACAATCCGACTCAGTAATCTAAGCAGCGCCATCTAGTGGAGAAGGAGCCAGTTACACTAAGCCCCGCCCAACTGGGCCAACCTCGCGCTTCAGGAACACAAGTGTCTCCGCCTGCTTAGTTTATGGACTATAAATCGCTTCCTAGTTTGACTTCTAGGGGAAAACGAAGAAATTTCAATCGTATTTCAGTCTGTTCACTGGTCCATCTTTCCACTTTTCTTTTTTTTTTGTCTTTTTCATTTTGTTTCTAATTTTTGAATACAGAAAGAGAAAAAATTTATTTTTATTTTCAGTTTTTATTAAAAATACTTCTCTTTACTTTTTTATACTATATATTTTACTTTTGTGTAATTTTTTCAAATTCTATTTTACTTCCATCATTTCATTTTATTCTATTTCAGTGTATTCATTTTTTCAAAATTTCAAACGATTTCCTTTTTTTTCTTTCCCCTTTTTTTCTCTAATCTATCAAGCCCCTTTCAACACCCAGACCAAAACACACCTAGGATCTAGCATCATTTATTTGACTTTTGTGTGTGTGTTGTTTTTAATTTTTTTATTTTAATTTTTTAATTTAACTTTTTATTTTAATTTCTTTTTTTACCTCATTAATTCCTTTTCTCCCTTCAAAATGATGAAATGAAGGAATTCACCCCAAAAGAAAGAGCAAGAAGAAATGACAGCCAGGGACTTAACCACCACAGATACAAGCAAGATCTCTGAACCAGAATTTAGAATCCTGATAATCAGAATACTAGCTGGAGTAAAAAATAGTAGAATCTCTTTCTGTAGAGATAAAAGAAGTAAAAGCTAGTGAGGATGAAATGAAAAATACTGAAACTGAGCTGCAATCTAGAATGGATGCCATGGCGGCAAAGATGGATGAGGCAGAACAGAGAATCAGCGATATAGCAGACAAACTTAAGGAGAAAAATGAAGCAGGAAAGAAGAGGGAGACTAAGGCAAAAGAGCACAATTTAACAATTAGAGAAATCAGTGACTCACTAAAAAGGAACAACATCAGAATCATAGGGGTCCCAGAAGATCTTGGTTGCAGCAACTTCTTACTCAACACATCTTCAGAGGCAAGGGAAACAAAAGCAAAAATGAACTATTGAGAACTCATCAAAATAAAAAGCTTCTGCACAGCAAAGGAAACAATCAGCAGAACTAAAAGGCAACTGACAGAATGGGAGAAGATATTTGCAAACAACATATCAGATAAAGGGTTAGTATCCAAAATCTGTAAGGAACTTATAAAACTCAACACCCAAAAAACAAATAATCCAGTGAAGAAATAGGCAAAAGACATGAATAGACGCTTCTCCAAAGAAGACATCCAGATGGCCAAGTGACACATGAAAATATGCTCAACATCACTCATCATCAGGGAAATACAAATCAAAACCACAATGAGATACCACCTCACACCTGTCAGAATGGCTGACATCAACAACTCAGGCAACAACAGATGTTGGCGAGGATGTGGAGAAAGAGGATCTCTCTGGCACTGGTGGTGGGAATGCAAACTGGTGCAGCCTCTCTGGAAAACAGTATGGAGGTTCCTCAAAATATTAAAAATAGAACTACCCTATGACCCAGCAATTGCACTACTAGGTATTTATCCAAGGGCTACAAGTATGCTGTTTCAAAGGGGCACGTGCACCTCAATGTTTATAGCAGCACTACTGACAATAGCAAAGTATGGAAAGAGTTCAAATGTCCATTGACAGATGAATGGATAAAGAAGATGCTGTGTGTGTGTGTGTGTATATATATATATTATATACATAATATAATGTAATAACATAATATATAACATATATTACATATATAATATATATATACATATATATACATATACATATACATACATATACATATACATATGTAGACATAGACATAGACATATGTATATATACATATACATACATATACATACACATATATACATATATACATATATATACATAATATATAACATATATATTACATATATAATATATGTAATAATAACATAATATACATATAATATATATGTATATATACACACACATACACACACACACACACACACACACACACAAGGGCGTCTATTTGGCAATCAAAAAGAATGAAATCTTGCCATTTGCAAGTATGTGGATGGAACTAGTGGGTATTATGCTAAACGAAATTAGTCAGTCAGAGAAAGACAAATATTATATGACTTCACTCGTATGAGGATTTTAAGACACAGAACAGATGAACACAAGGGAAGGGAAGCAAAAATAATATAAAAACAGGAAGGGGGACAAAACATAAGAGACTCTTAACTATGGAGAACAAACACAGGGTTACTGGAGGGGTTGTGGGCGGGGGTTGTGCTAAATGGTAAGGGCCATTAAGGAATCTACTCCTGAAATCATTGTTACACTATATGCTAACTATCTTGGATGTAAATGAAAATATAAATAAATAAAAGAAAACCAAAAAAAAAAAAGAAAAAGAAAAGAAAAAAGAAAAATAAAAAATAAAAATAAATTGGGGCTCTTGGGTGGCCCAGTTGATTGAATGCCCAACTCTTGACTCACCTCAGGTTATGATCCCAGGGTCTCTCTCTCTCTCTCTAATAAAAAGAAATTAGCCAATCTCATGGGTGTGCAGTGATATCTCATTGTGGTTTCAGTTGGCATTTCCTTAAGGCTAACATCTTTCCATGCACGTATTTGCCACCTGTTTATCCTCTTCAGTGTAGTGTCTGTTCATGTCTTTCCTTCATTTTTAATTCTATAGCTTGTCATTTTATTTCTGTTGAGTTTGGGAGGGGGGGCATTCTTTACGCATTCTAGAAAGCTACCACTTTGTCAAATGTCTGGTTTGTAAATGTTTTCTCTCCCATACCTTGACTTTTTACCCTCTTCACAGGATCTTTCACAGAGTGAAAGTGTTTAATTTTGTGTAAATCCAATTTATCAACATTTCCTTCATGGATTGTGCTTTTGGTGTTCAGGCTAATAACTCTCCTAGCCCTAGGTCCAGAAGATTTTCATCTATTTTTTTTCTGAAAATGTTATAGTTTTACATTTTAGAGTTAAGTCCATGATTCACTCTGAGTTAATTTTTGGATAATGTGTGAAGTTTGGGATTTGGCGTTGGGTTTGATTTTTTTTTTTTTTTTGTTTTGTTATTTTGTTATTTTTGTTTTTTGCCTACAGGTGTTCGCTTAGGTGTGTTTTTAAAGGTTAATCCTTACTGTGACCTTTTGAAGTAGGTATTATCATCCTATTTCACAGACGGAGAAACCCACAGAGAGTTGGTAATGTTGACCAACGGCCAGTGGCCGGTAAGCGATGGGGAAAAAGCCAGGTTTTGAACGCAGGTCTAAGTGACTCACGAGTTCTTGCATTTAACCCCTGCCCCCACTGCTGGATTCTATCCCTTCCTTTCTGGGACAGCCTAGCTTCCTGGGCTGGGTGTTCCAGCTTCCGACATACATTCCTTCATCTTGACCAGCCTGGCCCTCACCTCAGTACATAGGCTCACAGAGTTCGGAGCCTGCCAGAACCTGTCCAGGTGTCCTGTGACATGTTTGCAGGGTGGAGAATGGGGACAGACTGGGGAACTTCCCTGTATGCAAAGAGCTTGTCATTCTGGTTTGGGGAAAGGCTCACGTTGGATTTCAGCATCTTCCAGAGGATTGCAGAACTGCTCGATCAGCTCGCCGGTCTGGGGGTGGTAGGCTGAAAATTTTTAGGCCCCCTAACACACACACACACACACACACACACACACACTCAAACACACACACTCATACACACTTTTCATATAATAACTCCAAGTCCAGAGAATTTCTGTCCCCCATCTGCCAAAATAAAATACATTGATAGAAGGCAATAGAAAGGACTCTCAGCATCTGGGGGCAAAATTCTTGTGGCTAGAGCATACTTCCCACTCCATCTGGGGGGTCCGTGTCATGGTCGGACCATACCCATCTTGTTTATTCTCATTCACGGTAGGAGCAGGCAGTTGAAGGTGGTGCTCTCCCTCCAGCTCTCTCCTCTCTACCTGCTGGTTGTAGACTTCCCAGCCAGGCTGGCCCCAGGGACTTCTGCACTCAGACCTCTAGAAAGAAATAAGCAGCTTCCAGATCTCCTTTGCCCCTTTCCAACTCCCTAAGCATCAACCCACTTAATGAGGGATCTAGAAGTTCTTTGCTTCTATGACCTTAGTCTCAGGAAAGTCCTCTCCCCTTATGACTTTGTGATGGGCTTTCGTCCCGGCCCTTGTGAGCAAGATAAAGGGAGAGGCACAAGCCAGTCTAATGACTCCAGTTGCTATGAGTAGGTGCATATATTTATTTTGCCAGATTCTTCAGAAGTCTCAGGGTTGCTTGAACCCACAGCTTGGCAGCTTCTGGTTTCTTGCTCTCCCTGGGCCAGGGGGAATTTCCCCGACTGGTTCAGGCCATTTGACCCTGGTACTTCCTCTGGTGACCTCAGCAGATGGTGTTGAAGGGCAGAAATGTGGGGCCGAGTCGACCTTTCTCAAGGCCAGCGGGCTTTTCACCCTCCCAATCTCCATTCTCACCCACCCAGAAGATCTCCCGACCTCCCTGACAATAATGTCCTCCATCACCCTCCAAGCTTCCCCGTGGGACATTCCGAGTCTTGTCAGGGGCAGGCAGAGCTAACCAAGAGGCAGTAAGTTCAGTTGTGCCCTGCCCTGCTCCAGCCAAAGCAAGTCACAAGCCTTCCTGTGACATCTTTGGGGTCTATGTCCTAATCAGGATGCAGATTCCATCCCATGCACACTCTTCCAGACTACAATTCTATTCCCCTATGTCCACCTGTATTCTTAAAGGGCTACCCTCCTACTCCTCCTGTGCCCACTGCTTCTCCTAGCGGACCTAGCTCTGAATGTCAACTTCCACTTAGTAGCTACATGGCCATTGACTACTTACTGTCTTCAAGCACAGTTTCTTCATCTGTAAGCAGGAAGACATTGCTCTCGTAACCTTGTGGGCTATGTGGATTATCCTCTCCAAACGTTGTGGGCTCAAACAAGATCATACCTATGAACTATGGACAGTAGCCAAAATTGATGCTGATCCTGGAACAAAGTTAATGCTCAATAGTGGCTATCATTGGTCTGTTTGACAGCTGTCCCTGGGCCCATCTCCTGTCCTTACCCTGCTTGCCAGAACTCAGTGTGGGGTTTGCACAGAAACTGTTATGCAAAGCTTCCTCTAGTGTCTCTACTCACCCCTCACATCCCCACTGTTCCCTGGGAGTCTCATAGTGGTCGTGGGTGAGAGGCTCTACAGATTTGGGCCAGAAGGAAAGCATTTCCTCCTGTGGTAGGTGGGCTCCTTGAACTTGAGGTTGGTCACTCAGGGGGTTCCCTGTGGCCCAGCCGCAGGGGAGGAGTGACCTACCCTGCACTGTCCCATGACAGTTCCCCCAGAAGCACCTGCCCTGGGATGCCCCTGGAATGCACCTGCTTGTCTGTTCAAGCACTTATAATGTTCCCTGCTCTGTGGGTCTCCCAAGTGAGGGGACAACTCCATGGACAGAGGACCCAGAGGAACCGCCAGGCTCAGTCCCGGGAAGCTGTCCTGCCTCTTCGCTTGTATCCCCTAAACACGGACCAAGGTAACTCTGCCTACAGGGAAAGCTCCCCATCTTCCCAGCCAGCCAGGTTTGCCTCTGCGGGTGCATTTTCTCCCCTCCTTCCTCTGGTCTCTGCACTGAGCCCTGGGGCCAGATTTCTCCACAGCCCTGACACCGCTCGGAGCTGGTCCCACCTCAGGGATGGGGCCGGGGTCATGCTCCAGCTGTTCCCTGAGCCTCACCGCTGGTCCCTGGCAACAAGCCACCCCAGTAGCTCGGCCAACGCGTCCACCTCCCCATGGTCAACCCTAAATCTAATGCCAATCCCTCTGAAGGCGTGTGCAGAATACAGTGCCAGGAAGGGGAGCTCCCTGCAGACAGACACCCGCCCTCTCACCCCACTGTTCCTGCTGACCCCTCTTTGGTGACGTTTAGCACACCGTGACTGGTTGACAGACAAAACAAAACAAAACAAAACCCAACAATAAAGGCTGCATGAAGCCAGTCAAGCCGAAAGACTCAGACCAGAAAAATCCCCACTACCACTTTTTTTCTCCATTCTTGCTGTGGAGGGGTGGGTTCCAGGCCCCCACACCCATCCGCAGAGACCCCTGGCACAGTTTTCAACCCTTCATAAATCCTTGGCACGGGTGGGCGGGAGTAAGTAAATCACCTCCCACTTAGGGCTGGGTAGAAATCAAGTGGGGCCCTCTTCCCTGGCTTCCCCGACACCTTCCTCCCCCCGCACCTCCCCCCAGCCCCATGCGGGAGCTGGGGTCCAAACGGAAGGCTGAGACTGAGGAACGGTGCCGGGGTGGGGAGGGGCTGGCGGGGGGCGGGGTGTCCCCGGGGAGGGACCCTCTTCCCAGGCCCAGGCCCGTCGCCGCCTGGGGCCTCAGGGCTCGGGTTCGGGTGTCCCCGCCCTCGCAGGGCCGGACCGGCCCCTCCTGGCGCCGGCGCCTCCCCATCCGTTCCCACCCCCGGGGCCGAGCGGCGGGAGGCCGGGCGCTGAGCCTCCTCGGTGCGGAGAGCGCGCGGCCTGGGGGGGGCCCGGCGCCGCAGACCCCATGGCCGCGGGCGTGGAGCAGCGTCTGGGCAGCCTCGCCGTCTTCACCCGCGACGACTTCGAGGGCGACTGGCGCCGGGTGGCCAGCGGCGGCTTCGGCCAGGTGTTCCGGGTGCGGCACAGGCGCTGGAGGACGGAGTTCGCTGTCAAGTGTGCCCCCTGCCTCCAGCCCGAGGCCTCCAGGTACCTGCCGGCCCCGCCCCTCTTCTTAAAGGGGGTCAACGGAGGCCCCGCGGGCTCCCCAGGGAGGGGTGGCGGGGCTTGGGGCTGAGGCTCGCCGCCCTCTGCGTTTCTAAACTCTGCCCAGTGGCCTGAGCCACCCAGGCACAGCCACTTTGTTTCCATACCTGAACCGCCTGGACGGCCAAACCCATCTGTGGAATCCACAGAGGTCAAAGGTGAGCCACAACTGCCCTCCAAAGACCCCTTTGTCCCATCAGACCTCCCAAAGTGGTGGGCCTCCTTCCTCCTGGGTGTCAGGGTGGTGATGACGACTCTTGATGGCCCTCTGCCATGCGTGGATCCACCCCCGAATTCTCCCAGCAGGCAGGGCTGGGCCTGCTGACAGTCAGTCTGTGGCACTTGGCCCAGGGATGGATGCTCAGTGACCCGTGGAGATGCACGCTCTCCCTTCCCCTGGCCGTCAGTGTGGCCTCTGCCCAGCCAGTGCAGGCAAGGAGGCGTGGGGACTGGACACGGCCCAGCCTTCTGGCCTGAGAGCCTGTCCAGGCCACTTGTTGGCGAGTCAGGCAGGGAAGGCGGCAGTCTCTGACCTTGCTTTTGTTTCTGGCTTCTCCTTGACTCATTGTGCACACTGTGGCCGCACCTGCACATGCCTCCTTTTTTCTCCTTCCTCTTTCTCTCTGCTTCCACCCATCCCAGTCTCCTGCCCACCACATTTGCTTGGACTGGCTGTGTGCTGGTCCCCTGTGCAGCCATGAAGGAGACGTTTAGGATGTGAGGTCTGAGTGTGAGAATCCTGTTGTCCTCCCAAGGCTCCTGGGCCACCAGTTAGAAGGCCTGGGGAGGGGCGTCTCCTAATTTGGATGTTGTGTTCTCTGTGGTCACCAGGCAAGCCCCCAAGACACATCCTCAAGTTGCACCCACTCAAGCCAGCCCCTTCTCTAATTCCTGGGCTTTCCACCTGCTTCGCGAATGTGGGCAAAGTGAGACAGCCCACAACTCGACCCTCTTCCTCCTTCAACACCCTCTTGCTGGCTTTGGAGTACAGTCAGATTTTTCTAGGGTGTGTCCACATCATCTACGGGCTTTGAAGTGAAGGGCAAAAGGAGAGAGATGGCATTCCTAAGACTGGGTTGTTAGGCATGGTCAATAACTTTCCCTTTCCAAGTTCTGGGAACTCTCTGGGGGAAAGGGCTAAGGGATTTAATGACGATTCATGCCTGCTGTGTGTGGAGTACTGTCCTAGGAGATTCGTGTGGAGTCACCGGATACTTTTTACACCACTTCATTCATTCCTTCCCTTGACAAATGTTTCTTGCTCTCCTACTATGTGTCAGGCACTGTGCCAGACCCTGAGATACAATGATGAGTGCAACAGATAGGGCCTTGTTCTCCTGGAGCTTAGAGCCTGGGGAGGACAGAGACATTAATCAAATAACTCTACAGGTAGATGTAAGTGTGCTGTTGTGAGAAAAGCAACAAAGATTTATTGTTCTGAGAGAGCTTATTAGAAGAGTTTGGGATCAGAAAAGGCTTCCCTGAGGAAATTACAGTTGAATGGAAGAGTGAGGGATGAGTGTGAGTTAAGTAGTTGAAGAGGAAAAAACTTTCCAGGAAGAGGCAGCAGAGTGTGCAAAGGGCCTGTGGCAGGCGGGGCATAGTAAGTGAAGGTGGGGGGAAGGGCTGTTGTGGCTGGAGTTGAGAGAGAGGGAGCAGCGGAAAGCCACTGAAGGGTTTGCCGCCAGGTCGGGGGTGTGTGACAGAAAGGAGCTAATAAAAATTTGCAGTATGGAGAATGGATTGGAGGGGTAGAGTGGATGCTGGTCCAGTTAGTTGTCACCATTCAGGCAAGAGGCGACTGGAGACCAGCCCTGTGCATAGTGACAGAGGGAAAGACAGGCATGGATTATGCAGTATTTAGGAAGTAAACATCCACTTGACTTGGTGCTGGGTTGTGTATGGGAGGCAGGATGGGGAAGAGGAATGTCAAGGCTAATCTGATGTCTGGCTTGCCCAGAGGAACAAAGGGTCCAGTAGAATGTCTGGTCCCTGAGAGCTGAGTCTGTGTCTGCTCACTGCTCTATCCCCGGAGCCTGGTACATGGTTGGTGTCTGTTGAATGAGGTTGACAATTAATAAAGGGAACATGAAACGAGGCCCAGGTTTGCAGAAAAAATTCATGAGTTCAGTTTTGTATACAGGTTGAGTTTAAGGTGCCTTTAAACAGCCAACGAGAATTGTCAAGTGGACTTCAAAGTGAAGGGCTGACCTAACAATATGAAAATTTGTGCGTCATTCATTATGATAGGTTGTAACTGAAGCTGGGGTGTGAATGATATTCATTCGCTCTAAGCACTAAGTGAGCAAAACAAAGTCCCTGCCCTCATGGAGTTTATAAACTAAGGAAGAAAAGAAACTAGGGGAAGATGGAAAATAAGTAAATAATACATAAACAAATAATTTTTTTCTATAGCACTTACAACCACCTGATATTTTCTTGATTAAAATGCCTAAAGAGGCTTGAATAATCTGATCTCCCAAGAAAACATTTGATCTAAAAATATTAATTTGTGGGCTGTGTATGGAGGTGGAGGCATGAGGATTGCCGGAGTTGGAGTAGTATTGCTGTTAGTTAATTACTTAATTAATTAATTTTTATTTATTTATTTTGAAAGCGAGCGAGAGAGAGAGAGAGAGCAAGCAGGGGAGGGGCAGAGAGACAGAGGGAGAGAGAGAATCCCAAACAGGCTCCATGCCAATGCAGAGCTGGTCGTGGGGCTTGAACTCACAGACTGTGAGACCATGCCCGGAGCTGAAACCAGGAGTCAGTTGCTTATCTGACTGAGCCCACCCAGGCGCCCCGTGGATTGCTGTTTAATGTAGACTTGAAATCCTTACTCATTAGGTATCATTTGAGTAGAGATTTGAAGCAAAGAAGTAGCAAGCCATGTGGCTGTCTTAGAGCAGAGGGAACAGGAAGTGCAAAGGTCCTGAGGTGGGAACATGCTTACATGGTGGAGGAGGAGCAAGAGGCCCTGATGGCAGAAACAGAGGTGGGGAGAGTCAGCAAGCTATGCCCCGGGGGAGATCTTGCAAAGCTCCCTAGACCGTTGTGAGAACTTTGGCTTTACTGTGAATGAGAAGAAAGCCAATGGAGGGTCTTGAGCATAGCGGTGACATGCTCTGACTGATATTTTATGAGTATTACTCTGGCTGCTGGGTTGAGAGTGGATGACAGAGGAAAAGAGAGAAGCAGGGAGGCCAATTAGGAGTCTTGGGCCAAGATGTCACTGGGTAGAGGTGGTGAGAAGTAGTCAGAATGTTGCTCTGTTTTGAGGGTAGAGCTGACAGGATGTGTTGAGGGGCTGGTCGTGGGAAGCGATGAAGAGGGGTAGAGGAGGACGTTGGATCTTTGAGGGTGGGAGGCTGGAGGCCCCGTTCACTGAAGGGAAGGCAGAGGGAGAGGTGGGTGGCCCGGGAGAACCAGGGTTCTGCTTCAGACACCCTGTGTCCTCTACCACAGGAGATCCCGAGGCTGGGAGACACAGTGTGGAGTGAGAAGGGAAGGGCCGGTTGGAGACTGGACAGGGGAAGGGGGAGGGATCTGGGACAATGCTGGCACACGGCCAAGGAAGTGAATACTTCGAGAAAAAAAGAGGGAGAGACCTGGCTGGTAAACCGAGACCCGGAAGCTCTGCACAGGCTGTAGCACTGGGCAGAGGTTGGGCTCAGACACCTTGGCATCAGCTGCTCAGAGAAGTATCAAGACCTGGGTCGTCTGGGTGACTCTGCTGGTTAAGCATCCGACTCTCATTCTCAGCTCAGGTCTTGATCCCAGGGTTGTGAGTTCCCAGGGTCATGCAGAGAATAAGGGTCATGCAGAGAATAAGGGTCATGCAGAGAATAAGCAGTAAAGTTGGGATTTGAAACCAGTGCAGCGAGATCCCCGGATCCCTTGCTTGCTCCTTTCCACGACCAGTATCTCAGTTTCTGGGAACTCAAAAGGACAAGAGGAGACAGATGATAAGTACAGCAGAGGTGGAGGGGAGGTCTCTGGAACAGAGCAGAGGTGGAGGCGAGAACAGGAAACCTGGACCAGCCACCCTGTCCAGATGTGAGGAGGAGCAGGTAGGTTTCCTGGAGGGCAGCAGTCTCTGGCTGGCTTCCCGGGGCCGCCCTGCACGCACATTCCCAGCAGCCTCCGCCTGCAGTGCCCACGCGGCTTTGCAAATACCGGGCTTTTAAAAATGTCATTTCTCCCTAAGCTTCATCCCTGCAATCCCCAGACAATCCCCAACAATTTGCATAGTTACCACTCTGTGGGCGAGAGGAGCGAGAGGGTCCGGCAAATGCTTATTTTGTAAGGCCTTTCCCTTAAGTCTCGACTACCAGTTCGACAAAGACGTATTGTGCTATGCGTGGCGATGTGCTGTGGGGGGGAAGCAAGATGAATAATTGCAGTTCACCCATTAGATGGAGTCCAGAGCAGCCAGTGCAGACCCCCCTTCAGGAGAATGGCTATGGGAGGAGGCACTGTGCGTGCGTGCTAGCTGGAAAAGCAGATCACAAAGCACCCCACATGGTGTGATGGAGAGGCGGACAGGGGAGGGGGGGAAGGAGCGAAAGGGAGGGAGAAAAGGAGAGAGACACCTTGAACATGTATATGTTAAAATATGAACAGAGGCCAACTCTGCAAGCTTGGATTACTGATGATTTAATTTTCTTCTTCCTAGTTCTCTGTATTCCCTTGATTTCCTGCGAGGATATGTATTATTTTCATAATCAAAATGGCAGCAAATGATATTTTGAAACAGAAGCATGAGGCGTGATATTGGTCCTCCAGGGGCTTGTGACCTACCGGGGGAGACAAACATATAGACAAGTGGCAGAGTAACCAGCCGGCTTTTTGTGGCCGCCCCTGTAGAACGGACTTGCCCCTAAGCTTGCAGACTCCTTCGCTTTCCTGCCCCGTTGCTGCCGGCCATCTGGGCCCCACTCTGTGCATCTCGCTAGGCATCCTTCTAGAAGTCACCTTCCTCCTGCACTACCTTGCAAACTCCCGAGGCTTTTCCGGGTCTCCAGAGCCTGGCACTAAGCCTAGTTTGTTGCTGTACTCGTTGCTCTTGGAATTAACGGGTCATCTCCTTGCATCCCTCACGCCCTGCGTGTCCGCAGCCACGATGTGGACTGCCTCATTGAAGAAGCAGCCAAAATGGAGAAGATCAAGTTTCAGCATATCGTGTCCATCTACGGGGTGTGCAGGCAGCCCCTGGGCATTGTGATGGAGTTCATGGCCAACGGCTCCCTGGAGAAGATGGTGCCCACGCATAGCCTCTCCTGGCTGCTCAAGTTCCGCATCATCCATGAGACCAGTCTGGCCATGAACTTTCTCCACAGCCTTAAGCCACCTCTGCTCCACCTGGACCTCAAACCAGGCAACATCCTCCTGGACAGCAACATGCATGTCAAGGTAAAGGCCCCAGTCAACCTCCCTGCCCCCTTTGCACTCCAGAGTCTCCCGCAGGTGAGCAAGATTATCTACCAGCTTGACTAGCCTGCCGAGAGTTTCAAGTGGCTCCATTCATGCACAAATACTGAAGCCAGGGATGACACCTAAAATGACGGATGAGCAGTAGAGTTTGGTGCATGGATCTGGGTATCAGGATGCCTGCAATAACCCTCTTTGGACCTCAGTCTTCTGTTTCTACTGTGGGTAGAATATTCCCTGTCCCTCCCATTCTTTGCTTTGGGTGGAGATGTATGTAAATGAGATGATTCCTAAGAAAGGTTATGATGGCCTTCACTTCCTAAAATGTGCCACCCTCTTCTGCCCCAGGACCTTTGCACATTCTGTCCCTACTGCCAGGACCAGTGTTCCCCTCCTCCCTTCTTTATTTAGCAGGCCATGCTCATCTTTCAGCCTTCTGCTTAAACATTACCTCCTCAAGTTTTCCCTGATGGATCCCAACAGGCCCCTGTTACTATATACCCTCATGGTACCTCTGTCTCTTCATAGTGCTATCCCCAATGTTAAGTGTATAGTCATTTGTGAAACTGTTTCATTAGTGACTATACCTCCCTATTTGAGTAAGGACTTAGAGGAGTAATAGGCGTGGGGGTCTCAGCTTTCTTATCTGCTGCCTGATCCTTAGTTCGCAGGCTGAGTGGTCAGTGAATGGTCAGTTGGCATACGAATGGACCAGTGGATAGAATCCATGCTGGGGATAAATATACGTGGTGTATATACCTCCGGGCCCTTGGAAGTGGACGAACAAAGACGGCAACTTTGTCCACAGTCCGTCTGGATCACAGCCACACCTACTAAGTACTTGCTGTGTGCCAGATACTGTTCTAAGTGCTCTTGGCACATTTCTCCATCTAATGCTTGTCAGAGCACTGTCACTTAAGTGTCCTTGCTATTTCCAGTTCATAGATGAGGAAACTGAGGCTCTGAGAAGGTAAGGAACTTGTCTGAGGCCATCCAGGTCATACGTGGGAGAGGTGCCCAAGTTCTTGACCACTGCCCCGTCCTGGAAAGGGCAGGCTGCAGGAGGGGGAGAGATCAAGGCAGTTTTCTGGAGGCGAGGCTGTGGCTCCGTTATCCCTGCCTGTGGTTTGCCCCCAGATTTCAGACTTCGGCCTATCCAAGTGGATGGAACAGTCGACCCGGATGCAGTACATCGAGAGGTCAGCTCTGCGGGGCACCCTCAGCTACATCCCCCCTGAGATGTTCTTGGAAAGTAACAAGGCCCCAGGGCCCAAGTACGATGTGTACAGGTGAGAGGGGGCTGGGCTCACTCTGGGGGTGGGGGGTGGGTAACTGCTTATCACCACCCTGCCTGACCCGTCCCCCCCAGTCCCAAGGGCACAATGACAGGGCAAGGGGGAGGAAGGATGGAGGGGCACTCTGGATGGGAGCGTGTGGGGCCCACCATGTAGGGCGACCACGGGTGTCTGAGAAGGTCACTGAGGGCACGCTTTGCCCTGTCTGCAGCTTCGGGATTGTCGTCTGGGAGCTCCTCACTCAGAAGAAGCCGTATTCAGGTAGCAGGCGGTGCCGGCACCCTCGGGTGGGGTCCTGGAAGGGGCTGGGAGAGGCCGAGGGCTCACAGGGGAGGGCAGGTGGCAGCTTGGTGTTGGGGAACCATGTGCTCTTTACGGATTCTCGCTCTTACCCTCCTACCTTCCTGCCCTACTTTCCAGAGCTCACGTAACAGTACAAAGAGGGCATACGTCAGCCCAGACCACGCTTCTGGCTCTAATTCCTTTGCTTCCAAAGTATTCTTTCCTGTCTCTCCTGCCCCCACCGCTGCCACCTAATGCCAGGTACATAGACTGTCAGGAAACCCAAGCAAACTCACAGAATGAAAAGTGAAAGCCTGTAACCAGGCCTCTGGACATCAGAGGCCTGTCCCGTCTTGGCCTGGGAGGTGGCCACAGCTGGACCAGAGACCCAGTAGCTCAAACTGGAACCTCAAGTTGGCCTGCAACCTAGCTGTTGACTCACAGTGCATTTATGTTGCCCTTGCTGTGTGCACTACTCTGTGGGGATCCTGGGAGCCCCCCCGCCCCCGTACCCTGCCCAGCCACTCCAGCTCCACCTCCCGGCCTGCACACAGCCTGGGCTTCCTCTCACAGGCTTCCACATGGTGACCATTGTCGTCCAAGTGGCCGCAGGCATGCGGCCCTCCCTGCAGTCTGTCTCTGATACATGGCCGAGCGAGGCCCAGCAGATGGTGAACCTGATGAGGCGCTGTTGGGATCAGGACCCCAAGAAGAGGCCCTCCTTTCCAGGTTCTCGTCCAGCCCAAACTGCTCAAGGGACTAGGGAGCCGGGCAGGGCTGGAGCTTGAGGGGGCCAGGGCTGAGGCTGGAGGGGGCAGGAGAGGAGATGCCTGGAGCCTGGGCCACTCCTGAGGGCTGTGCTTGGCCCTAGGGCACAGTCTTTCTCACAGAGCCGGGAAGGAGGAGGGCAGCTGAGGATGGCCGCCCCGAGTCTTAGGGTGACCGTGCACCCCCGTGGGAGGTAGACAAGAAAACCCATGCTGGAGGGTCTGGGCCTCACTGTGCTGCTTCTGAGTTTCCCGGTTAGCCTGGTCCTTCCAGGGTACAGCATCCCCATTTGTACAGTGTTCCAGACCGTGAGATCACGGGCCCGGATGACCTGTGAGGATACCCAGCCCTTTAGCGACTGTGCAAACACACGCGTGTGTAACTGTGAGCACCTTAGACATCACCTGCCCGCTTGTTTTATGGAAAAGGGCCGACCCTCAGAGGGTCAGTGACGTGACGTGCTAAATGTGGCCCCACGGAGCCTCCGCTGGGACCCAGCTTTCCTGCCTCCCGGTGCGCATGTGTGAATTTGCATGAGTCCAGGAATGGATGGGGGGGTGGGCACCGGGAATGTTAGGGTGTCTAAAATGGAGAAGGGACGGCTGGCCAGCCCGTTGCTTTTTTTGTCTCTCTCCTTCATGGAGCAGAAATCACAGTTGAGACAGACATGCTGCTGTTCCTGCTGCAGAGTCCCGTGGCAGACCCGGAGAGTGAGGCCCTGGCCAGGAAGGTGTCGGGCAAGCTGTCTCTGCACCGGCCCGGGGACGTGAGTGCTGGGCGTGTCTCTGGCAGGTCCTGGGATGTGCGCGTGGGAGCAAATGGGGACTGAGACGCAGCCCACACTGCTGGCCACGCCAGGAAGCCCACTTGGGGACAGATTTTCCTACTTTGCACAATGGTGGCTGTAGCTCCGAGCCCCTGAGAAGGACATACGGTCTCTCGCATGTGTGGGTTCATCTGAGCCCTGCCCGCTTTCACCTCACAGCCTCAGTGTCCTCACTCTGTTCTCCTGTGCCTTCCCTACCATGGGGACCAGCCAGGAGCTAGCAGGGGGCTCCTGGCTGAACCACGGGGGCTCCTGGCTGAACCACAGGGCCAGCCACCCTGCACTCCATGTGCCCCAAGAGGAAGTCAAGACCCTGGACCAGGGTCTCTTTCTGGCAGGGTCTCCCCTGCTCAGGACATTCGTCCAGCTATTGGTAGGAATGGCATAGGGGGGCTTCCTAGGACAGAGTGGGATGGGAGTCCCCACGGGTGCTGGAGAGGGTCAGAGAGAGGGGAGGGGTGGAGGAGGGTACAGACCAGCACCGCCCCACTCACCTCGTCTGCCCCCCTGTCTTCTGATTCCCTGTCTCCAGGTCAGTGAAGAGGTCAGCCAGGAGCTAACGGACAACGGTGAGTCCAGAGTACCACACTGGACCCAGAAAATTCACAGCCGAGAGGAAAGTGGAATCTAACTACAACCTTTCCCCATCCCGCCTGCCCCTGCCCCTCCACCCCGATTGTCACAAATCAGGAGTTGGTGTGTCCCTTTCTTGGCACCCGGCCCCGTGTTCCAGAAATGCACTTGCCCCCAGGGCTTAGGCTGTGCTTCCCTTCAGGTCTGTGTTCTTACAAAGCCAGACTCCTCCCTTCCTGGCTTGGAGGTAGAACATCGGTTTTCACCCCTGACTGCGCGTTAGAATTAGCTGGGGCATGAAACCCTGATGCCTGGGCCACCTAGACTGATTAAATCAGAACCTCGGGTGTGGGGGCCGTGGGAAGGGATTTTTGTTACTGTTATTGTTGTTTGCTTGTTTGGGAAATTGTTGCTTTTCTTAAAGTTTTTTCTTTCTTTATTTATTTTGAGAGAGAGAGAGAGACAGGGGCAGAGAGAGGGAGAGAGAGAGAATAAGAGGGGAGGGGTAGAGAGAGAGGGAGAGAGAATCCCAAGCAGGCTCTGCATTGTCAGCACACAGCCCCACTCGGGGCTCAGTCCCTTGAACCGTGAGATCATGACCTAAGTTGAAATCAGGAGTCGGATGCTTAACCAACTGAGCCACCCGGGTGCCCCCAAAATTGTTGCTTTTAATCCTAACACATTCTGGGTGGAGCAGGAGGAAGCCTTAGTGGCTTCAGGAAGAGTCCAGATCATAGAGCCTGTTTTCAACTTGCATTGACTTACTTTGTGCCAAGCCCTCCTCTGAAGGTTCTTACCCACCCACGTTGTCCCCACAATGGTAGTTTGTGTCGCCTTTACGGATCCGGATCTGGAGACCCGAGGTGGCAGGGAATTGGCAAAAGTCAGGCGGTGCTAAGGGTGGACCCAAGGTTTGCCCCCAGGCCTCCCTCTGCCCCGTTCTCACAGGAAGGCCAGCCAGAGTCTGTTCGCTGGGATGAGGACGCTGCGTAGAGATCTGTGATAGCAGGAAAGACTGCCCTCCCTCCCGGAGTCTCTGTGCCTGGATGGCACTTTCAGGAGGCAGGGGGCTGCATGAGATGACCTCTGGACAGGTCAGAGGCCCATTTTTCAACCCTATCTTCCTCCCGGCAGACTGGGGAGACTACCTGAAGCGGGTTCTGCGGCTCTCGGACGGCGAGAACCCCGTCCCAAGCGGTGAGGAGCTGTGCACATACGAGAACAAAGTCTCCCCCCTCCACTTCCTGGTGGTGCAGGGCAGAGTGGAGCAGGTGAGGCTGCTGCTGGCCCACGAGGTCGACGTGGACTGCCAGACGGCCTGCGGCTACACGCCCCTCCTCATCGCCACCCAGGACCAGCAGCCCGAACTCTGCACCCTGCTCCTGGAGCACGGGGCCGATGCCAACCTGGTGGATGAAGACGGCTGGGCCCCGCTGCACTTCGCAGCCCAGAATGGAGACGACCGCACCGCCCGCCTGCTCCTGGACCACGGGGCCCACGTGGACGCCCAGGAGCACGAGGGCTGGACCCCGCTCCACCTGGCCGCACAGAACAACTTTGAAAATGTGGCACGGCTTCTGGTCTCCCGTCAGGCCAACCCCAACCTGCATGAGGCTGAGGGCAAGACCCCTCTCCACGTGGCCGCCTACTTTGGCCACGTCAGCCTGGTCAAGCTGCTGGCAGGCCAGGGGGCTGAGGTGGATGCTCAGCAGAGAAACCTGAGGACGCCGCTGCACCTGGCAGTGGAGCGAGGCAAAGTGAGGGCCATCCAGCACCTGCTGAAGAGCGGGGCGGCTCCCGATGCCCTTGACCGGAGTGGCTACAGCCCACTGCACATGGCGGCCGCCAGGGGGAAGTACCTTATCTGCAAGATGCTGCTCAGGTACGGGGCCAGCCTCCAGCTGCCCACCCAGCAGGGCTGGACGCCCCTCCATCTAGCAGCCTACAAGGGCCACTTGGAGGTCATCCACCTGCTGGCTGAGAGCCATGCAGACCTGGGGGCTCCTGGGGGCATGAAGTGGACGCCCCTGCACCTGGCCGCCCGCCACGGGGAGGAGGGGGTGGTGTTAGCACTGCTGCGGTGCGGGGCTGACCCCAATGCCCCCGAGCAGTCGGGCTGGACACCCCTCCACCTGGCTGTCCAGCGGGGCTCCTTCCTGAGCGTCATCAACCTCTTGGAGCACAACGCCGACGTCCATGCCCGCAACGAGGTGGGCTGGACTGCCGCCCACCTGGCCGCCCTCAAGGGCAACATGGCCATCCTCAAAGTACTGGTCAAAGCCGGCGCCCAGCTGGACGTCCAGGACGGGGTGGGCTGCACACCCCTGCAGCTGGCCCTCCGGAACCAAAAGCAGAACATCGCTGCCTTCCTGGAGGGCAAGGAGCCCTCACTGGCCGTCCTGGGCGGTGCTGAGCCTGGAGCCCAGTCAGAAATGTAGACAACGTGGGGCCTCCTTACCCGTGAGGAAGAAGGGTTGGTGGAGGTGAAGCTGGGCTTCTGGCACGGCCCCTTCCCTGTCCTTGCCACCTGCCCCTGGGGCCTTGAGAGGAAACAGGAGGCTGGTCTCCCCCCGGAGGGAAGGGAAGTACACTGGGGTCGTAGCTGGGAGTTGGCCCTGGCCACCTCTTCCTCCTCCCGAACCTGGACTCAAGCCCCCAAAGTGAATTCCCTCTTCCTTCCCCAGATTCCTGCCATCTTTTGCCACTTGCCCCTGAGCTCCCAGGGGCCCCTGCATCCTGGGAACCCTCTCTGACGGTGAAGGGACGCAAGAGAAGAGGGGCGTGCTCCCTCCTCGCTAGTATCTGTCTACTTGGCCCCTGTCTCTGGCAAGACCAGGAGAGCCAGGCACGTGCTTTTCAAAAGGGGCTGTAGCTAAAAGCCGGGAGGAAATCTCTGCCTGCCCTTTACAGCCCCAGCCAGCTCCCTGTTGCCACACAGACCACACCTTCCTGGTGGCCCTGCTTCTGGCTCCTGGGTCTCCCACGTGGTCTCGGGGATGAAGAAGGGCAGCTCCAGCTGCCCATGAGTGTGATCCTCTGTGGGTCCCTGGCCTCCCCTACCTCCCCTTTGCCCTGTCTAGTTATATGGCCAGATTGCAAACCCTGAAGTCGATAAAGCTGTGGATCTGAGTCTCCCCTTTGGAGACGGGCTGACCCGTGGGGCCAGTAGCGTGCGTATGGGGCTTGGTGTGTGTATAAGCTCACCCAGTGGGAGGAGGGAGGGGCCAGAAGTGTGGAGTTGGAGGAGGTGGTGATGGTGAGGGGTGGGTTATTGGGGCAGGGACTTCCCTCCCAGCCACAGCAGCTCAGACAACTGTTCCCTGTGACCATACCCTGGCCGCCCATGTGCTGGCCTGGCCTGCCCTACACATTGTGGGGCAGGTTTCGGGGCAGAGCAGGGGCTGCTCACACTACCCTTGTGTTGACTGGGCCCAGCCTCTGCTTCCTCTCTGGCTCTGCCGGGAATGGCCGGCCTCAGAAAGGTGGGGGGACTTGAGTGGGTAAGAATGGGTGCCCTAAAGTCCTATCCCACTCTCTCCACCTCTCCGCACTGCTGGAGCAGTCCCTCCAATTTTGATTTAAGGATGTTTTGTAATTGTCAGAGAAAAGGAATCTTCTGCCCCAACCACTGGCCAGCTCCAACCCCCAGCCCCTGGGCAGGCTCACCTCTGTGCGGGGCCGGGTGCATGCGGGGCCATCAGTCAGCAGCCTGCTGTCAGCATAGGGTGAGAGGCAGAGCAGAGGAGACCTCTTACCCCACATACATGCTGGCAGTGTTGTGTCTCTGGGCTGTGGCCCACCTCCTGGGCCCTAGATGCTTCACCCCATCACGTCACAGCCCGTGGCCGCCACGGAGAGCCCTGAGAGTAGCACCGAGCTGGGATGTGCCCCAGAACAGTAGCTATAAATCAAACCTACGCATTAGAACCTCCTGGGTGAGGTGTGTGGGGGTAGAAGAGCTATTTAAACACTGGCCCTACCCGGTTAAACAAGAATCTCCTGGGTTAAGCTGGAGAGCAGCCAGGGCTGAGAACAAACACCAGGGGGTGTCTCATTTCTCCCTGTGCCCTCTCCTTAGCACCACCATGATGACAGTAATCCGCCGGCAGCCCACTGGTGGTGGGCTTTTCTGGGCTAGTTGGAGGAGTGGGGACTCCTGAGGACTACCGTAGGCATCACTTGAACGTTCATCTTTCTCCTCCCTGCTCAGCCACCTGGTCCATTCTCCTTGTTCTTCCTGAGGTTGAGCCTTAGGCAAGACTTGTAGCTGAAAATGCCCCCTGGGAGTTCTGTCTTTCCAGAACATGCTAGAGCAGGAAGGGGGAAGGGGAGAGGACTCTGTGCTGTTTGCCTTCCCTGTGCACTGAGGTCTGTCTGGCTCCCACTCTAGGATTCTCCACGAGCCAGAGAAGGTGGGGGGGGCTACCTGTTCAAAGCCAGGTGAGCTCAGACCAATCCCTGGCAATGTCCAGGAGTGAGGCACAGGGGGACAGCAGTGTTGGGGCTCTCCTGTTGGAAAGAACTTGAAAGATCCTGAAGAAAGAGAACAGATAATTGATGCCTTTGCATCTGCTGTCCTATAATGGCAGGGATTCCGTGGACATGCGGTCAGGACTACCCCTGGGAGTCATTGCATCTCACCAACCTGATGGTCCCGGGGTCCAGGCTGAGATTCTCAGACCCCTGCTTCGTCTACAACCTGCCTCCAGGAGGTAACAGACGTAGCGGGTTCAGACCAGCTCTGGCCCACAGCCCTCACATTGCCTACCGGCACCTGCTTGCTTTTCAAGTCAACCCAAGCCAGACACATCACACAGTGTCTGTGGTGAGTCCCACTGCCACACAGCTGCCTTCTAGAGGTTTTCGTGGGATGTTTAGAATTGGATTTTAGTGAGGCCCTTGAAATTTCCAAGGAGAGAGTCTCCAGCTGGATTTCAAATCCTGTTTGGGGGAGTTTGGGGGGTGGCCAAGGATAGGAACTCCCTAGTTTCCTACTGGGCATCTCTACTTGGAGGTCCTACAGACCCCATAAAGTCCCAAACTGGGACGTTCCCTCCCCTCCACGAGTCCATTCTTCACTCTCTTCCCATGTCAGTTTTTGCCTGAACTTTTAACCTGGGAGTCCTTCTAGACTGGTGCTGTCCAACAGCACGCCCTGGGAGGTGGGAAACCCATATCTGCAACCGGTTGTTAGCATAGGTCCTTCCCCTCTGTGCTTCTGAGCGCTTGAAATGTGGCCAGTGCAGCCGAGGGACCAAACATTTGAGTTCAATAAACTTAAGTAGCCCCACATGTGCCTAGTAGACAACACAGTCTATAATCTGGCCCCGTCCCTCATCCAGTCAGTTACCAAGCCAAGTGGGACTTTCCAGAAGACACATATGTGGGAGGACACAGCAGAGACAGGGCGGTGCCTAGATGAGGGGGAAGGAGCCAGGGCGCCAGAGGCTGGGGAATGTGAACGAGCAAACAAGCTAGGGGTGCAGACAGCCCAAGAGCAGATGGGGTGGTGAGACCCTGACGCCCACCCTGATTCCGGAGCTTGGACCTTGGGGCAGCTGGGAGATGCTCTCCCTTTCTGAGCAGAAGAATAAAATCACAATGAACTGTGCATTCCAAAGACCCTTTGGCCGTGCATAGGGTTGGGGAAGGGACACTCTGGTGGGGGAAAACTGCTCTCATTGGACCAAGAGGACAGTGTTGTCAGGCCTGCTCAGGAAAATCTGGGAGGTATGCATGCACTTTGCTCCTGCAAAGTCCCCCACCGCTCCCCATGCCCAGAGTGGTCTACCTCCCTCCCTGCCTGACCTCTATCCTTCATTCACCTGCAGCATCTGACTTCCACTGTGCATCCAAGGCAGCAGGGAGGCTCTGGGTCTCAGGACAGAAGTCAGGGGTGGAGGCAAGAAAGCCACAAGCAAGTGCAGTGGCCGTGTGGCACTTCCTGTGGATCTGGAGCTGCCATAGCTCCAACCAGGAGTAAAAGGCCTCTCCAGATGCCTCCACATGGGGATTCCCCCCAGCAGCCCTGCTTTATTTGGCAAGTAGCAGAGCTGGGGTGGGAGAGGGGGTGGGAAGCTGTCCTTACCAGGTACCTCTTCTCCCTGCACCGCATAACCCCACAAAGCCAGGGTGGAAGCCACCTCTTCCGGAGATGGTCTGCTCTGTCCCCACCAGCTTTCCGCTCCCCTGGACTCTCCAGACCCAGGGCCAGGGGCACTGGGTTGGCAGGAGAGGACCCTCAGGCACATGCATGACAAGACTCTGACCTGCAGCCCCCCTAAAAACTACTTCCCTGGGGTGCCTGGGTGGTTTAGTCCGTTACGTGGTTAAGCATCTGACTCTTGATTTCACCTCAGGTCATTATCTCACTGTCATGAGATTGAGCCCCACATTGGGTTCTGGGTTAAGTGTGGAGCTCGCATGGGATTCTCGTCCTCCCTCAATATAAATAAATAAACATTAAAAAAATAAAGATTTTAAGAAATAAATAAAATAAATAAAAACTACTCCCTTGCCCTGCACACACACACCTCCCACCCCCGCCCCACTCATTAGCTCTGCAGCCCAAAAGGCTACCAGGCTGTTCACAGGCACCGGAGGGCAACCTCCTAAAAGACAGGGGCCCAGATGCTTTTTCTTTCCCTCTCTCCCCACCTTTTTAAAAATCATCTCGGGGCACCTGGGTGGCTTAGTAGGTTGAGCATCCGACTTCGGCTCAGGTCATGATCTCGCGGTTTGTGAGTTCGAGCCCCGCGTCGGGCTCTGTGCTGACAGCTCCGAGCCTGGAGCCTGCTTCCGATTCTGTGTCTCCCTCTCTCTCTGCCCCCACTCACACTCTGTCTCTCTCTCCTTCAAAAATAAATAAACATTAAATTTTTTTTTTTTTAATTGTCCCACACTAGCTTCCTCCAGCTTTGCTCAGGGCTGGTCAGGAAACAGGCAGAATGGACAGTGTCAGACGTAAATTTGGAACACTGAATTCAAAGGTCAGCCTGTCATCAAGGCAACGAGTCTCCTTAAGAGAGGCGGCCTAACAGGGGATCCCATGGGTGGGGGCCCAGGGTTAGGAAGACAGGAGCACGTGGGGCAAAGCCCACACGGCCCCTGCATAGGATGGGGGCTAATGGCCACAAACATAGCCTGGGTCCTGGGGCCCAGGAGGGCAGGGAGGCAGTGGGGCACAGGGCTAGGCCAGGGAAGGGATCCCGGGCAGGTGGACATACTGCCCCCAAGGCGGGCTGGTCGTCAGTGTCCCTGATTGCAGATGACTGACTGCCCGTGTTCTGAGCCCACCAGGGAAGCAGGACAGATGGTCACTTCTTTCGAGGGCCTCTTGCCCCACCACTCAGGCAGTGCTCTATGCCCTCAGCCCTCCTACTCTCACCAGGGCTGCTGCGCCCCACATCATTGTCATCTATGGGACCTGTGCCTCCACACCCAGCCAGGGCTCTGTCATGGGTGACACACAGCTTTAACAGCTGTTGCGTGATTGTGGGCCACAGACTCTGCAAGAACAGGGGTCACATCCACCTTTTTCCTGTTGCACACCTAGCACCTTGCTCAGGGCCTGGAGCACAATGGTTGCTCAAGAAAGATCCACAGAGGAAGTCACCGGCTGGATGGATGGATGGATGGATGAAATGCAGTTTCTCTTGCACTACCGGCCTTCCCAATTTCCATCTCCCCAGCCAGGGGCCACCTGGAACTCCTCTGGAACCCACTAGGGGAAGAGTAAGGGGAGAGGGCCGGAAACTTTGAAAACTTGCACTCACACGGGGACATCTGAGGGAACATACACGCAAAGTGCCCGGCTGTGCCTGACCCGGTGCTGGGTGTTGGGGGTGGGGGGGGCGGTCAGACTCCACCTGCTGTAAAGGCAGATAAATGACCCCTTGGTTGAAAGTCATGCTTCGGAGAAAGACAGTCATAGAGACAGAAGCCCAGGGAAGGCGGAGGAGAGAAATCAGAGCACTGCAGCAGTAGTCAGGGCCTCCTGGGAGAGAAGCAGAGCCTGGGCCGCCCCCTTCCACCTCAGAGTTCTCTCGGGTCCCCACGCCCATTCCTCTGTCCCCGAAGAGTTGAGGGGGGAGGGGGCGGAGCCGGCCCTCCCCCTGCCCACTCCAGCTGTCAATCTGCTGTCTGGAAGAAAGACTTGAAGCTTCATGACAACTGTGGGCAACTTTCCTCTGCCCCGCCTCCCGCCCCTGCCTGCCCTCTTGCCCTCTCCTCCCATCAGCGCCCTTTCCAGACTGCTGGGAGCCTGGCTCCCCTCCCTCTCTAGCTACCTGCTGTCCCCTCTTCCTCCCTTCCTCCCTTCCTCCCTTCCTTCCTTCCTTCCTTCCTTCCTTCCCTTCTGCTCCCCTCCCTCCCTCCCTCCTTCCTTTCTTTCCTTCCTCCCTCCCTCCATCCCTCCCTGCCTTCCTTCCCTGTCTCCCTCCTTCCACCCTCTTTTACTCTCTCCTCTGTCATCTCTTCCAATTCCCACAGCTGAGAAACCTGTGTGACCTTATAGTTTCTAATGATGCAATGAGATTTGAAGCTTCCGTCCAGGGCAACATCTTTCATAGGCTGAGTGTGCACTGTGTCTGTGTGCATACCTCTGTGTGCATCGGCAGCAGAGAAGTCTCTAGGGTCTCTAACCCCACTGAGGGTCCGACGCCTTCCCCAGGAGGTGGTCACTGGGTTACTGACACCCTCTGAGCTGGACTAGGGGCCCATTTTGCCCAGCTTCTGGGACCTGGGTGCTCCCGGGTACAGGAGCCTCCCCTGGGGCTTAGCAGGTTCAGGGAAAAGATCAAAGTCCATAATTAAATGTTCAGGGCAAGTTAAGTGCTCCAAAGTTTGGTGCTAAAAATATTGTATTTAGCATGCAAATTATGCCCTGACAGCTCCCCGGAGCCTGAGCCCGTGGGAGCCGGCACGTTGTTTGTCATCATCGCTGTTATTCTCAAGGTAGTAAGAATATTCCTCCTTTGCCAGGTTGATTTATATTTCATTTCTTAAAGCCAAATTTCTGTTTTCAGGGCAATGCCAATTTGTGGCCCCAGAGAGCTTGGAGCTGTGACTGATCTGGAGGCCAAGAGGAGGGGGACCACCTAGGTCATGTCACACAGGCCCTCCCTGCCTCCCCAACTTGCTGCAGAGGAAGGGGGTCCTGATGTGAGCCAGAAGTCAGGGCAAGGGGCTGACACAAACACGGACACAGCCAGCAGCTCAAAGGGCACCTTTTCCATGGAGCCTTCTCTGCGTGGTGGGTCATAAGAGCTGAGGTCCTTCAGAGGTGCCAGGACCTGGAGAGGAGGAGGTGGGAAGTGGGGACAGCCTGGCCTTCCTACAAGAGGGATCAGGGGAGCCCTGGGTGTGCTCTGGGATTCCCACTGGGAACTTTCTCCCGTCCCATCTTGGTTGACAGTTGAGGCTCAGGGCCAGCCAGTAGCAGGGCTGAGAGCGTTCAGGTCTCCTGGGCTCAAGGGACAGGGAAGGGGAAAACACAGGCGCACATATCTTCTCCCCGGTCCTCCTGGAGCACCTCCTTTCCCCCCCGCACCACCCCCCCCCCCCGGGCGTCCACCCTGGTGGCTGTGGCCAGGGTCATCCCTTTGTGGAAGGGGGCTGCGGAAGGCTCCCCCAACTCTGATCCCAGCACAGACACCTGCTGCGGAGGACAAAGTTCGGTACCGGTTCCCTTCCACCCGAGGGGCCTTGCATATGACTCTTGTCAAAGTTTTATTAGTTTGGAGCATGTGTAGTGATGTTACAGAGTCTGGGACCCAGGGCCCCGCCCACAAACTGCAACCTCCCTCCTCCCTCAGGGCAGGGCCAGCCCAGGCTAAGTGGTATTCAGCAGCCCCCTCACCATGGGCTCCTCTAAGGCGGAGAAAGTGGAAGGGGAAGGGGGCAGGAGAGAGGAGAGGCAAAAGGCAAAGGAGAGTGGTTTTGCGGCAGAGTGTGGCAGGAGTAAGTCCCCCAGAGAACCAACATCCACCCCGGACCCTAGATGCGGCCACAAGCCCACCTTCCCTGCCCTCTCACAGGTTGGCCCAACAGTTGCTAGAGAAGGGATGCACCGAGTCAGTTAGGAGGCAGCAGCGTGGGCTTGGGGGACGTTCCGCTCCCCGCAGACCTTCCTGGGGCCTTTCAAGCCCAGGGTTCCTGCCCTCAGCAGGTGTGGAAATCACATGGGTTGCTGGAGGCACAGTGGGGTGGGGTGGGAGCCACTGCTGTGGAAACAGAGGCTCCCGTCGGGCAGGAAAGGGAGTGAATGAAGATTTTTGGCTTGGGCTTCTCTGATGCTCACCCTGTGGTCTGGTATTTACATGGGTCTCCCAGGACTGAGTTTCCTGGGGCCTTGGCAAGAGCTCTGGCTTCCCAGGCATGGGCCTTGTGGGGTGGGAACCGTCCATCCCTCCACACTGCCCGCTTCAACACAGGCCTACGAAGACCAGGCCAAACCCCACAGAAAGCACGGCCTCTGAGCCCTACCCCTGTTCCTGGTGACCCCAGAAGCCCAGAGAAAGGTCAGAGAAGGCGGCTGTGTCTTTGGTGCCAAGGGGAGATGGCCTAGAGGTGGGAGGGGGGCTCTGTGAGCCGCCCCTGAGCCAGGGGTCCAGCCCTTCGGCTGGCACCGTGCCTGGCTCCCCAGCACTACCCTGGAGGAGTGAGGGTGTGCGAGCTCTGAGGGGCGTGGAGTCAAGCTAGAGCCTGCCAGGGACAAAGAGAAGGCCAAGTCCGCCCTGCACCACCCCCATCCACAGCTCCCAGGAACGGAGACCCGGCTGGCCTGTGCAGGGAGGCGGGAAGCGGGTCAGCAATGCAGGATCTTCATGAAGGCCTTGCGGAACTCAATGTTGAAGGTCGTGTAGATGATGGGGTTCACGGCACTGTTGACATAGCCCAGCCACGTGAAGGCGCTGTACAGGACGGGCGGGATGTTGCAATCACAGTGTATATTCAGGATGTGGGTGATGAAGAAGGGCAGCCAGCAGATGATGAACACGCCTGGGGGAGAGGGCGGCAATCAGGCAGGCAGAGGCTGGGCTGGGAAGGCCCACACGAAGACAGACCCTGGCCCAGGAGCCCTGCAGGAGGAGGCTCAGCCTCAGATTCTAGAGCCGTCTCTGACACCCGTTTGCAATGAAGGCCACTTTCCTTCCCTCGGCCTCATTTTCCTCACCTGTCAAATGGGTATAATAACACCTACCCCACAGGGAAGGATAGTGGGCTTGAAGGCAAATCCATGAGGTTAACATTCTGACACAAGTCAGTACAGACGGAGATATGTACTCTACTTTCTGGTCATCTCTGAGAAACACATCTTCCTCAGTGGCCGGAAGTGGAACATTTGGTCACTGCAGGTTGGGGATGCACCGTTTGGGCCCGAGGGACAAAAGGGAGAGCTAGATACCCATCTCACTTAGGCTCCTGGCATCCCTGTGAGGTGGACGGGAAACTGAGGCTCCCACAGGCCCTGTGATGTACACAAGGCCACCCTGTTCATGAGGGATGAAGCCAAGACCCGCTGAGTTCCAGTCTATTGAGGTCTGTCCCACCAGTGGCCAGCCTCTCCCTATGCCTTCCCCAGCCCTTGGGGGGTACCTCTTCCTAATTGCTGCTTTGGGACGCTCTGACCTAGACCAACCTCCCTCCCGCCTGCTTTGTCCATCTGACTCAGGACCTCGTGCTCTGGCGGGACTCTCGGCATGGTGGCATCATGAGCCCAGAATGCCCCACAAGCACCCAGGGAGTCCCCAGGACTGAAGAGAGACCCCACGGACCAGAGCAGAGGGCACAGCGACAACCCTCCTCTGTCACCCCCAGCCACATGATCAAGGCTCTGTCCCTTAACCTGCGGTGACCCTGTGCGTGCGTTCATAAAAGCAGGGTAGTAACTCTGGTCCCGCTCACGCCACAGGACTGGCCGGAGGTCAGAGGGGATGGTGGGTCTGGAAGGGTGCCCCGTGATAGCCTGGGTGCTGCAGGGAAGGCACAGTCACATTGGCCCCTCCTGTTCCCAACCAGCCACATCACATCATGTCCAGTCTTGTGTTTTGACTCGCCATCTGGGGTTTTCTAGGAAACTTTTATTTGAAAGCCTTGCCTGGCTGACAGAGCCATGCCCTCATTCAGATGGCTCCCCCCTCCAGGCCCCTTTCCTTGTTCACAGCTCTGGTCCCACAGGGTCTTGGTTGAGCTGAAGTGAACTGAATTTCCAATTCCTCAACAATAGCAACATTACCCAAACCATACTGATAACACATCCCTGTGTATACTGCTTCGCACTTTACAAAATGCTTTCACCTTTGTGTACCATCTGACCACCACAACAGCCCCGAGAAGCAATCTCCTGCTGAGGGGACTCCAGAGAGAGATGGTGACTGGCCCAGGACCATGATGCTCTGGAGGTCGCCATGGTCGACTGGCCAAGCTCACTGACTCTGAAGTCAGACTCCCTGAGTTTAAATCATAGGTCTTCCTTGGGCATGTTATATACCCACTTCAGACCTCAGTTTCCCCATGTGTAAAAGGAGCATAATTATAGAATCTACCTAATGGGGTACATCAGTGGGAGTGGCCTGCACCTGAGAAAGTGCTGGTCCCCTGGCCCGCCAGCCATGGTTAGGAAGGGGATGGCAGGTAACAGGACCCATCCTGGTGGGCGGACCCATGGTGATGGTGATGGGTCCTTTCCTCAGTGATGGCTGGACAGAGCCGGGCTGTGGCCGTCGGCCAGCCTGACTCACCGAGAACAATGGCGAGCATCTGGGTGGCTTTCTTCTCCTTCTGCTGGGAGAGCTTCCTGCGGCTCATGGTCTTGAGAGAGGTCCGGGTTTTGCCATTGGGCATGGACTGGATCTCAAAGATCTTGGCAATCTTGGGGTGGTCTTTGGCATGCCCATTCTTCTCTGGTTTGGCGGGGCTGTCGGCCGTGCTGTGGAGGCCGTGGTGGGATGGGTCGGGGAGGGTCAGCTGGTGGTGGCTGGGCGGTATGGGGCTGTACCGGGTCCTCTCGGGGGGGCTGGTGCTGGACAGCATCTCCATCTCTAGTTCCTGGGCTCGGCGGGCAGCCTCCTGCACAGGGGCAGAGAACTCTGGGTAAAGCCAGGCCAGTTCACAGGCATTAGCCACGCAGCCTCACCTGGCCCCACCCGGCCCTGCCCTCTCTTCCTTTAGAGACTCCCACAAACACCACAGGGTCACTCTGCCGAACATGGGGAGGTCGGGACGGTCTGGGCCGCAGGGCAGTCCCTGCCTGCGGGGTCATCCCCAGCACTTGGCCCCGAGCAATACTTATGCAGCCTCAATAACCCCACAACCATCTGTGAGGGCTTATTACCCCCAGCATTTCTCTCTTATTGACTGAGCAACACTTACTGAGTACCAGTGAGCTCCAGGCACCGAGCTGGCTGCTGGGAATACATTACTGGTTTGGCATTCAGTGCCTGCCTGCAGGAGCTCATGTTCTAACTGCATAGAGGGTACCCCTGTTCTTCCTGCTGGGCTGAATCGAGGGGCCGCAAGGCAGACCTGAGACACCCCACCACGTTCTCCTTGTAGACTGATCCCCGTGCCAAAGGGCTAGCCCCAGGTCTCCCCCCAATCCTTCCTGCCAAGCTGACCTGGCGGCCTTGGTGGGGGATCCACTCATGGCCTCCCAGGTTCCCCAGACCGTGGAGTATCAGCTTGAACTTCTCAAATGCAGCCTTGCTCTGCACCCGGTGGGGGGTGGGGGGTGGGGGGGTGGGTGGTGATATAACTCAGCTGCTGCCCCCATCCCAGTCCTGAATGCCCGTTTGGCACCCATCTCATAAAGGGAGTCCTACCCTTGCCGTGCAAGTGAACAGTGGGGACCCCGCCTCCTGTGGACACCTGACCTGAACTTCATGTGCGGCTCTGGGTGGGTTCCCTGGCCCAGCTGGGGCTGCGGCATCTGCTGCTGGGATCCTGCTGCTACTTCCTCTGGGCAGAGCCTGGGGTCTGCTGTGCTTCCACGTCTCCAGGCTCTACTTTCGGGCTGCACTGCCCCACCAGCCCCAAGGCTGCTCTGCTCGCTCCCCTACTCACCCCCTCCACGCCCAGCCTCCAGCCCCAGAACCTGCCTGTAGTAAGGAAGCACATGCAAGAGGGAAGAGCAGCAGAGGCGTGGACTTCGGAGTCATGTGGGTTTGGGCTCAAATATGCGCTATCTCACTGTTTCGCCTCGGGTGAGTTACCTACCCTCTCTGAGCCTCTGTTTCCTCTTCCATAAAGTTAAAATCAATAAGCTCAATAAGACTTACCTCTCAGGGTCGCTGTGAGGATTTGATGAGACAGTAGGAACACGGTGGGTGTTCAGTGAATGGTAACAGCCACTCTTCTTATTTGAATTATGTTATTACGGCCAAGTCCTCTCTCCCAACCATTTTCTTGCGCTAGGGGTGCCTATCTGTGCCTTGCAGAATCGAGCCGTCTTGCTGCATGCCTGCTTGTGAGGTGTGCATGGTGAGTCTGGCCTCAGAGGCAAAGTGGGGGAGGCTGGGATGTGCGCTGCCGGTGGGGTTTCTGAGAATCACGGCAGCTGGGTTTCCCTAGGGGCGGAAGGACCTGGCTCTGGTCCCTGACCTGAGCACTTACCACTCTCCTCCTGTTCACTGGGAAACTCCCATTGGACTTGATGATAACGGTGCAGAGTTTCATATCCTCGGGGTGAGTGCAGGTGCCCTGTGGAGTGAGCCAGTACACTGGTCATGACGGGCAGGCGGCTGGGGACAGACACCCGACGTGGGGTGGTCAGGCTGGGCACCGGGGCTCAGAGAAGGGCAGAGGAGGAGTTGGTCCTGTGAGGGGAAAAGGTGGGCAGGACGAGGGACAAACGGGCCCTGACTTTAATGGGGTACCTGTTAAGGGTCTGGCACATGCTAGACATATTCATATCCCTCTCACATTGAATCCTCAAGACCACGCTGAGAGGCTGGCATTATGATTCCCATTTAACAGATGAGGAAACCGAGGCTCAGAGAAGTTAAGCAACCTGCCCAAGGTCACTCAGCAAAAAAGGTGGCAGTGCCAGGCCTTGAACCTGATGTGTCTAACCCCAAGATCCTGGTTCCTTCCAGGCCCACATACTGTCTTCCCATAGGGCTGAGCAGAGGGGAGAATTCACAAGACATAAGGGGGAGGCAGTGGAAGCAAGGTGGAGGAGAGGAGGAGGAAAGAGCGGGGAGGAAGGAGGAGGTGCACACAGAGGGGAGCACAGGGAGCATGGAAGGTAAAGGGGAGGGAGGGAAGCACAGAGGGAGGAAAGGCAGAGAGAGGGGCCACAGCAAAGAAGGACAAGTGATGGGAAAGGAAGGAGAGGAGAGGGTGCATTCAGACAAGGATCTCCAAGCAAAGACTTCTCCCAGATGGTGTCCACCACCTGCCCTGCCTCCATCCGGCTCCTGGAGATTCGGTCATCCCACGGAGGTCCACGCCTTCAGACTGTGCCCTGCCCAGGTCCAGGTCTGTGGAGCCCCCTCCAGCCTAAGCCCTGCCCCACTGCACTGCCCTGGGCCTCCGCCTGCGCCTGGGCAAGCTCCCTTGATAATGGTGAGGTGTGGGCATTGGAGGGGGTGGGGGATCTGGGGACCTTGAGCGGGGCCTTCAGGTTGGCCCTAAAAGCCCGGCTGCTGCGCTTCGTGTTGACCCGTTTGCGGCGCCTGCGGAGGACGATGTAGATCTTGATGTAGACCAGCAGGGTGACGATGAAGGGCACGTAGAAGGAGACGATGGAGGAGTACACCACGAATGCGGGGTTGGCGATTATGCACTCGTTCTGGTCTGTGGGGGGAAGGAGAGCCCAGAGGGGACGTCAGCATCCCACGGGGCCACAGCGCCACAAGAGACCTTTCCCTCCTCTGCCAGACTCCAGCAGCGAGGTCACAGAGAGCACGCCTAGGTGTCTAAGGCCACCCGGAAATGCTAGATGTAAATGAACGTGCACCGTAAACCAGAGATTTCAAATCACAACTGTGAGCAAAAAGCTAAGCTCTCATGGACTATTTCTGAGTTTTCCCATTAACATTCCCTCCTTATTTCATTATTAGTTTTATTGCCCGTGAACACATGAGTGGGGCCAGTGTGCTTGGAAAAAATAACAGAAGGGAATTATTGTCAAAGAGTAAACCCTTATTTTAACCCTTGCTGTATACATGGGGGCGGTCTACCACCTTTCAATTTTAGGGACAAGGTGACTTGGTCCTATTTGCTCAACCCTGTGTTCTGATGTGTTTCCAAGTTCCCTTCCTGGTCTAGAAGATGTCTGACTTCTATCTCAGGGCCTTTCCAGATTGATCTGAGCATATGCTCAGGGAATAAGCCTATTCCCCACTTCTTGGAATTCCTACAAGAGGTACTTTGCAAGGCTTCTTGGTGTCCTGCCCTGTAAGGGTCTCCAGAGGTGCACCTGCCTCACTGGAGCCTGCCTGATGAGAGAAAGCTCTCTGCCCACGCCGGCAGGCAGGCAGGCCAACACCTATTTCCTCTACGTCAGACACACAGGACAGGTGCAGTGGGCTAGCTTCTATTATTTCTACCTCTCTTGCTCCAAAGGACTCAGGTCTGTGCAGAGCTGGGCCAGCTTGGACTGCAGCCTCATCACCACAAACAGCATCACCGTGGGGTGGGGATGGGACCCCGTAGTCACCCCCCCCCCCATGTGTGCATATGCACGCACACACACACACGCAAACACATGCAGTTGGTGGGGCTGTCTGGCCTGTTTCGGTTAAATAAACAAAGTTGAAAATGGCCAGACATCCTCCTGAATCATTACCCCCACTCTTCACGCAACCCCATTATGCCTCAAGCATAATGGTTCCTCTCCGGCCCATCCAGGTACAACTGAGAGTCAGGCTTGGCCGGGGAGACCCAGCCTGGTCTCAGCCTAGGCTGTCAAAAAGGTCATCCCCCTAAGTCTGCGCCAGGGGCTCAGCTCTCTCGGGGTCCCGTGCAGCGAAGGGGGGCAGCGGAACCCCAGGCAGACAGAGACAGGACTCACCTGTGTTGTTGAGTCCGAAGAGCAGTGGGCAGGAGATGGTAAAGGACAGGACCCAGACGATGGCGATCATGACAGTGACTCGGCGCTTGGAGCTGTAGCGGGTGTTGTAGAGCATGGGCATGGCCACGGCTGTGTACCTGCAAGGTCACGGGGCAGGGGACCCTGAGTCTGGGGTACAGGCCCAGGAACTCATTCCACAGCAGGCACACACCAGAGACACCCCACACCTTGGGGAGTTCCAGTTGTCTGAAATTCCCTGAAAGCTGCCTGTCTACCCTAAATCACTCCTTTCTCCTGCCCCAGCTCAGACAGCAAGGGTAGTTGGTGATACTTTAGTGACTGACCGGCTATCATGTAATCCTGGGCCATATCTATTACTCCAGTATCCCTACTCGGATTTTAAGGTTTTTGAGGGACCAGGGTCTGGGTCTTTGCACCTCTGAAACTGCACACATGCTGTGCTCATAGAAAGTGGAAGTGTTTGTTGACGGATTGGTAGCCAGGCTCCTCGGAGAAAGAATTCAGCCCCATTCAGCAGAAAATAATAACGGTGGAAATCATTCGCCTCCTTGACCCAGCACTTCTCATATAGTAGCTCATTTCACCTTCCAAGAATCCTGCCAGGGGAGCCCAGCCAGGGGAGCCCGCGTGGCCTGTGTGTGCAAATCAGTGAAAGGCTCCGAGGGTATAGTTTAACAAAGTGAGCACAACCCGGACCCCCTTGGCCGTGTGCCTGCCCTGTGCTGGACAGGAAATGCACAACCGGACACTGTGGCCCCACCTGGACAGGGGTCATCATCCTTGATTTCTAGACAAGGTAGGGTTCTGAGAATGTGCACATTCTGCCCAAGGTCACTTAAGTAGGAAGCGATAGACCTAGGGCTGCCGTCAACATTGGGAACTTTCTCCTCTTCACCAGTCTCTGCTGGGTATCCTTGGTAGCATCTCCATCTGTACGATGGCCTCGCATGAGGTGGTCTGGACTCTCCCAGACAGATGCACGTGCACCTATATGCATGTGCACGTACACATGGACTCACAGGCACACGGCCTGCCTCTTCAGCCCGAAAGGCCAATGGCTTGGGTCCCCTCTCCCACCTTGGCTGGGCTCACCTGTCGATGCTGATGGCACATAGGTTCAGGATGCTTGCTGTGCACATCATGACGTCCAGAGTGACAAAGATGTCACAGTGAATCCTGCTGAATTTCCACTCGCCCACCACCTGGGGACAAAGCACCATAAGGGGGGACGGAAGAGGGACGATGAGCTCAGGCCGCATAGTTTGGCTCTCCTGGGGCAGACTGGGCCACAGGCCCAGAGGGCAGCTGTGGGGGTCTTGCAGGTCTCCAGTTGGGGCCCGGGAGAGACGTGGGGCAGCAAAGGGAAGCCGTGCCCCTGGCTGTCTGAGGCACTTGTCCCTGTTCCCCTCCCCTGCTAGACACATAGGGCCATTTTGTGCCAAAAACCGGACTAGAAGAATGATGACCAATTTACACCTAGTGCCTCAACTTTGAGCCTTCGTCTGTAAAACATCCGTGTGATCTACTTGCATCCCATTCTGCCAATGGAGAAACTGAGCCTCAAAAATGGGCAGTGACTTGCCCAAGGCCATTCCGCTCAGCTTCTGATCCTGCCCTGATCCCAGGTTTCTGGGGGAGCCAGGCAGCTCCTTCGGGACCAGCATGGTGTGTGGCCCAGTCGGGGCCCAGTGAATGTCTGTTAAGGACAACAGTGAGGACCATGGCTCTGAGACAAAGAAGACAGTTCTGCTCTTTGTCGCACCTGGAGAATTCAGGACGGAAAACCTGGGCTCAAGCTCTGGAAACACCAGAAGAGGGTGCGGAGGGGCGGCTGTACCCATATATCCTTGTATGATGGAACTGAGGAGGCCCGCTCCTGCACCCCTCTCCCCCTTACACACACAGACACACACGCACACACACTCACTTTCCCGTACGCCCATGCACATCCATACCACCCACTTAAACGCACAGGCACACACACTCATGCAGCGACCTGGCCCAGGCAAATTTGGAAGTGTGGAACACCCTGACCCTGACCTTGAGACACATCCTAGGCCTCTACCAATAGGAGAAAAAGGAGCAGGAAAGCCCCCCTCCCAGGGCCTGGGGCAAGGCAGTTCCCATCCTGCTGTCATAGCACTGTCAGTCGTCAGGCTAATTGGAACATGCTCATTCCCAGTGCTGCCCCTTTTTTCTGCTCTCAGGCATGACACCAAATGCTGGCACCTAAGCTCGGTGACAGGAGCTATAGCCACTGATGTTGGATGTGAAGAAACAGCAGCTGGTCCCAGAAGACAGGAAGGAAGCTGCCTTCTCTAGGCTCACGTGAGCCCACATCACAGCACAGGACTCCCCAAGATGGCAGGTCAGGTCTGGATTGGGGGGTGAGGAGCTCCGGGTATAAAGAGTCTACCTGTAGGGCACTGCTAGGAGGGTCCCAGACCCACCTGGTCCACCCTCCACCTTGAGGCCCGCCCCCCCCAGACGAGTACTTCAGAGCTGTTTCTATGTCCCTAGGGATCCAGGTCTGAGCTACCAGGGCCCTCTTCCTCTCCCTCCTTCCCTCTCCCCTGCTTTCCATCTTTCCCACAGACACTTACGAGGAACTTACTATGGGCCAGACTCTGTCCTAGACTCTGGGGTACAGTGGTAAACAGTATTGGCATAGTCCTTGCCTTTAGGGAGCTCTCAATCCCTACCCCTAAAGGCCTGTCTGGAGCACAGAAGAAGGGAGGGCTTTCCTCCACAGGCCTGGGGGCAGCTGACTCAAAGACTCGAGAGAAATTTTTGGCAGCCATGTACATTGACAGGGGGTGAGTGGGTGGCTTAGTTGGTTGGGCGTCTGACTTCAGCTCAGGTATGATCTCACAGCTCGTGAGTTCGAGCCCCGTGTGGAGCTCTGTGCTGACAGCTCAGAGCCTGGAGCCTGCTTCTGCTTCTGCTTCTGCTTCTGTGTCTCCCTCTTTCTCTGCCCCTAACCCACTCGCATTCTGTCTCTGTCTCTCTCAAAAATAAATAAACATTAAAAAAAATTTTTTTTAAAAAGAGTAAAGCACATCCAATCCAATCTAGCATGCTAGACACGTGCTGACACGGCAGGCTATGAGAGGCACTAGTATTGCTGGGAAGGGAACAGGGTGGAAAATTCTGGACAACAAGAGCATCTCTTAGAAAGGATAGAGCATATGGGTTGCAAGAACACTCTGACAGGATGTTGGGATAGGCTGAGACTCCCCTCGGGACAGTCTCTAAGGACAAAAAATGGCTGGGACAATAACCTGTAAGTCGAGCTCACTGTCCAGCTCTTGTTTTAAAGGGAAATAATGAGAAAGTTAGAGCACTACCCTCCGTGATACCGTTCTCCACCCTGCCCCCCAAACCACTGCGCTTCCCCCTTAAAATAATGGTGAACTGGTTATGTTGAATATATCTGTTCACAGGACTTACAGATTCTCAGAAACCCCCAGTACAGCCTGTGTATAGATGTGGCTCTATCCTAGAGTGTCGGGGGAAAGGCTGTAGATCTGGAAGCCCAGAAGCCTTGCGAGGAGCCGCGGGCAGAGCATGCTTCACTATGGGTAGAGGGCGCCTTGCTGCCTGGGCATGGGGAGGGCTCTCGCTATGAGGACAGGGGCTGGATGTCTACCACCGTCACGTTCGTCTTCAGCACCACTGTCATAGCTGATTTCTACATCTTGCTCATTACAGTGTGCGGTACCATTCTGAGCCCTTTACATACATTAACTAACTCATTAGATTCTAAAGCAATGCCACGAGGTAGATACTGTGATTATCTCCTTTATATGGATAAAGAAAGTGAGGCACAGAGAGGTTCTTTGCTCTGCCACTCGCCCCTCATTCTCCCCTGATGGTCTGAGGCCTGGGACCCTCCTTTGAGAGGGAGCAGGAAGGGAAGAGGCCTTAGGATTGAGAAGGGTTCCTCAGGGAGAGGCCCCTCAGAAAAGACGTGCTTGGACAGTCTCACGGATGTGTGAGTAGTGGAGGAAGTGGACCCCTGGCCTGTGGCACCTGTAGATTTCGTGTTATTTTGCTTGTTTCCTTCGGGGTTTTTCCTTAACATTCATTTTGGACGTCCCAGCCTGTTGGGGCTGTGCTACAGAAAACCAGGGGTGTGTGATCCTGTGAGCATGATGAGGAAGCCCAGGGAGCCCCCGGGTGCGGAGACCAGGAGAGGGGCCACGCTGGGCCAGCCTCCTCTCCCCCACCTCAGCTCCCTCTTCTGGGTGTCACCTCGGCTCAAGCCTACAAAATGTCACGTTTTCCTTTAAAGGTGGAAGCCCACCCTCCCAGCCAGGGACTTGCCTCCATAGCACAGGTGTATCCCCCCTACCTTGCCCAGGATGGGAAGGTAAGTGCCCAATGATCGCAGTGACCTTAGTGTTGGCTCTTTCCTGACTGGCTGCTCAGTTCCCAGACTCCACCCCAGAATCCTAGGCCGAGAGAGGGGCAGGATCCAGGACGCAAGCCCCTAGACCCTCCTACGTCTGCCTGTTGGAAGTGGCTCCCTGATTACTCCCCTTGCTGTGTGATCTGAGGACAGACAGCTTCTCAAAGCTTCTGTTTCCTCTTCTGTAAACTGAGAAGAAAAGTATCAACTCCCAGGATTAGCATGACTGTTTGCTGAGTCTGTGTCTGAGAAATGCCTGGCGAGGTGCCTGGACCACGGCAGGGGCCGCCCACTCTCTATTCAGAAGTGCAGAGCTGGGCCCCATCCTGGGCCGAGCCCTGGGTGACCATGTGGTCCTTCCTGAGCCAGGGGGCTGTGGCCCAGCCCACAGCAGACCCTGCCTGGAGGTCCCAGACATTGGTGCTAGACCGAACTGGGAAGAGGGGAGGCATAAGGAGCACACGGAGTAGCAGCCCCACTTTCGAAGTGACAAGAAAGAATGGGAAGCTTCGGGTCTGGACGCATGAACATCTCCCTTCCTTGAGGATCTTCCTCCATCACTCCCATTTGCAGCATGATCTAACCAACCAACCTGGGGCCAAGCCGAGTTCCACTTGGGACCTGCCAGCTGCATGATGCCGGAGAAGTCACCGAATTTCTCTGACCACCTGGCTCACCACCTGTGAGATGGTGGTAGTCGTGGGGTGACCTCGCAGGGCTGGCCTGAGGGCTACACGGGAAAACGCCATGGATAGAGGACTCGGTCCTTAATAAGCACTCTCCAACAGGCAGTTGGGACTGTGAAAGAGGCATTAAGCCCATTTCATAAAGGGAAAAACTGAGCCCGGAGTGGAGGGAGAGGCCAGGCCTGCTGAGAAGGCACCAGGCAATTCGTCGGGAAGTGCCTGGACTCCAGGCTCCCCTGCAGCGGAGGGGAGGGCAGACCTACCTCCAGGTAGACAACCCAGGGCATGACGAGCGTGGCCACCAGGAGGTCGGCCACGGCGAGGCTGACGATCAGGTAGTTGGTGGTGGTCTGCAGCGCCTTCTCGCGGGACACGGCCATGCAGACCAGCACGTTGCCGAAGACGATGACGAAGATGAGCAAGGTGAGAAGCGTGGCGTAGTAGTTGTAGTGAGGCTTTCCGGTCCTTCCTTCGGACCCGTTGAAGGGCCGGCTCCAGTTCTGGCTCTCCAGATCATCATCGTACCAGGACAGGTTCAGTGGATCCATCGGGGCAATGGGGCCACTGGGTGGCCAGGCTCTGGCCAGGAAAAACGGACACGGCGGGTGAGCAGGAGGACCTCCCAGAGCGTGCTGCCTCCCACGGAAAGCTCCGAAGCTACAGCCAACCACTGGCAGTTAGTAGAATTCTCCAGCCTCGGGATTTTCAGTTCTGTATTTTAACGATTTTCTTAAAACGCTGGGCCTGCTGCCACTCTTCTGCTGGCAAGTTCTTGCAGATGGCAAGACAAATGAGCAATTATAATTTTTTTAAAAAAAGTATAATAAAATAAATGAACTTGAAAAGAGCTGATCATTCATTCATCTATTTATTCAACAAACACTTAGTAAACACATCCCATGTACCACCTCCTGGAGACAAGTTAGTGAGGAGTTCCAGCTTCTAGGGGCAGGAACAGGAATACACATTCATTCCTTCTTGATTCTATAAATATTTATTGAGCATTGTTCTATGTGGTGCTAGAAATATGGGCTGGAACAAAATATACATGGTTCTCCAGCTCACATTCTAAATTAAAAAAAATTTAGGGGCGCCTGGGTGGCGCAGTCGGTTAAGCGTCCGACTTCAGCCAGGTCACGATCTCGCGGTCCGTGAGTTCGAGCCCTGCGTCAGGCTCTGGGCTGATGGCTCGGAGCCTGGAGCCTGTTTCCGATTCTGTGTCTCCCTCTCTCTCTGCCCCTCCCCGGTTCATGCTCTGTCTCTCTCTGTCCCAAAAATAAATTAAAAAAAGTTGAAAAAAAAAAATTTAAAAAAAAAAAAATTTAATGTTTGTTTTTGAGAGAGAGAGAGAGAGAGTCAGAGCATGAGTCGGGGAGCAGCAGAGAGAGAAAGGGAGACACAGAATCTAAAGCCCTTGCTCCAGGCTCCGGGCTGTCAGTACAAAGCCCGACACAGGGCTCGAACTCAAGAACCATGAGATCATGACCTGAGCCGAAGTCAGAAGCTTAACCGACTGAGCCACCCGGGCGCCCTTACCGAGCTCACATCCTAAAAGAAACAACAGCCCATGAATCAAGCACTTAAATGTATAAGCAGTGGGCACTAGGAAATGGAATGCAGGAGGGCCACAAAAGCTAGTTTAAGCATTGAAATAAGACTTTCCAGAGGAAGTGCTAAGTCATTAGGTGAAGAGCTGAGAGCCCAGGGAAGTGTCTAGACACAAGAAACAGCATAAGCAAATGACAGAGCGAGACAGCAGACACCCGGTGGAGGGTTGGAAGAGATTCATTCGGGGCAGCTGAAGCCCGTGAGTTGAACTGGGGAGGGGGCCAGAGCAAGATCCTAGAAGGCCTTCCAAGTCACGCTACATTTGAGGCTAAGGGCAGTGGGAACCACGTGATCAGATGCGCCTTCCGGTGAGAAGGTTCCAACCGCTGTTCAGAGGATGGAAGTGTGTGGCCAAGCAGGTGGCGGCACACCAGCTGGGAGGCTGTAGGAACCCGAGGAAGAGATGAGGAGTTTCTGCATTCCTGCCCTGAGAGCCTGAGAACTTCCTGAAGGAGGTGTCATCTGAGATGCGATCAAAGGAGGAAATAGCCAGGCAACAGTTTGGGAGACCCTGCAGCTAGAGAGAACACAACACAGTGCCAGACAACAAACAGTTCTGTTTGGCTAAAAACGTAGGGTGTGAAGCAGGGGCAAATGAAACCGGGGGGCCAGTCATGGGCCAGATTCTGTCTCATAAGACTGGGAGCCCCTGAGGGGTTGGGTGCAGAGGAAGGACCACGGGCTGGTGTTTTAGTAAAGTGGCTGCTGCAGCATCGGGAGGCCTTGGAGGAGGCCAGGCTATGGCTGTCATTTGGAGAAGGGAGGGTGGTTGTCTGAATGAAGGTGGCAGGGATGAGAAGTGTTCAGAATCAGTGGCTGACCCGTGCATCGGTATCCAATGGATAGATGTGGGATGGGAGAGGGGCCGGGACAAGCAGAGAGAGAAGGGGTAGAGGGAACAGCATTTCTGCCTTGGGCTTGGGGAGGCTGAGGAGCTGCTCACTGAGAGCAGGAAGCAGAGAGCCTGAGAGGCAGACCCGAGACGCATCAGGCATTGACGAGCTTGACAGCCTGTGTTTTGGTTGTGATTAGAACATAATGCACATATAATATAGCTGACTCTCCTGCTAACAAAAGTGTTCCTGTTTTACACGATGGAATCAAGCTTATCAGTACCTCAAAGCACTCTGCCCAAGGTGCCACGACATCCAGTTTCTGGGCTACCCAAAGGGATTTGAAGTCTACTAGTTTATGCCACTTGGGATGAGTGTGGTACCATGTCCAGATCAGGGAGGAGGGCACGCCAGCCACAACAGGTCAGAAGGGACTTTGGAGAAGGGTCTGCCCCCCTCTACCCCCTCAACCTTATCTGACACACTTGCTCTGGCGGCCCCCAGCAGAGGAGTGTGGATGATGTTCCCACCCCTCCCCCCGCCCCCCCCCCCCCCCCCCGCCCCAGCACCACCACACCAGCCTGGAGTCTCTGGGGAAGCCAAAATGCCTAATTCCATGTAGGGTGACATGACATGACACCAGTGCAAAAATCTTCCAACTCAGAGGCGCCGAGGTCCTGTGTCACACTGACGCTGCTGCCCTCTGCAAAGGCATCGGCCCCTCTTCCCATTTGGAGCACACCCCGGGACAGCTATATGCACGTATCCATCAGGAACGGCAGCTGCTCCTGCCTCTTGTTTTCACACAAGATTGGGAGTCTGTTGAGCTCGTCAGGCATAAAGCAATGTGCCAAGCACTTTCGGGGGCCTGGAGATGTGGAGATCCACTCACTTCCCCCAGGGCTCCTGAAGGTTCTCTCTGCCCCACCTCTTACTTCCCTGGTCCCTCTCTGTAGGGCCAGTGGCCTCTGATGGAGACTGTACGGCTTCCCTTCTACCCCACCCCACCCCTTCTCTAGACCCAACCAGACTTCTGTTTCTGTACAATCCTGTATGAAGCCTGTGATGTGGCTTCATATGCTTGTAGAGGATTTGATAGTTTTGTTTGATAGTTTTGTCCTCAAAACAACCTCCGAGGCCTGCAGCTATTATCCCCCCTTGACAAATGAGAAAAGTCTTTGGAAAACTTCCTTTCCCCTCCCGCTGCTTGCCCAGACCTGACACGGCCTCCAAAGAAAGGCTAGCTCAGAATCTTCCCGCTTCCTGCTCTCTGCTGGACCACTTACCCTTGGGGGTTCCACAGCATCATTCCTGAGTTCTATTCTGGAACACACCCTCTCTGTGTATCTGTTCCCCCCCAACACCTCCCACTGGAGTGTAAGCATCTTAAGCATTACACCACATCTTGGTCATGCCTCATCTTCGTGGAATAAACAAATAAAAGAGCATACTCTCTTGTTCTCTGGGATCTGCAGGTTGTACGTTGGGTTGCTGAACTCAATCAAAGGCTCTATGAGTCCAGCCGGGAAGAAAAGCCCTCCACCCTTGAGATGTAGCTATAAAGAGAGGCCACCACATTAACAAGTGACAAAAGAGAGAGGCAACCCAAGAGGACCACGGGTGTTGCATGTTGGATCCCAAGAAATAAGACCCTGAGGAGGACATTGGCGTGCAGGAAATTTACTGGGGAATGTTCTCAGAATGGAGGCTTGCAGAGAAGGGAGGAGGCAGGGCTGGACTGGGGAGAAGCTGGGCTGCCTTGCAGTCACATCAAAGGTCTCAGGTGACCTCAGAGAGCCCTCAGGAAGCCTGCAGAGCTGTCTCTCTCATAATGTCCTAGGGCGTGGACTGTCCCAGGGAGAAGGTGTGACCTGGAGAGAGATATCTCTCTTCAAGTGAGCATCTGCTAAGAGGGCGGACCCAGCTGGAACTGTCCGTTGTCAGCAGGCCCAGTAGTTGGGGGAGTGAGTTGGTCGTGCACAGGTGCTGGGGCCCACTCTACCACCAGGCGCTGCAGTGGATGCTCAGAAATCACAGAGGATATGTACATGGGCCTGGCTGGGGTGCTCCTGGAGGGCTTCCTGGAGGGGGAAGACTTTCATTCAGGACTTAAAATCATGAGAACAAGTAAGATGGCAAACGTGAGCATTTCCAATCAGGGCAGGGTCGGAGGTGAGCACTCATTCCTCTGTGTGCTGGTTACTCTGCAGGACAGGAGTGAGTCCCTTCACCTACAGCTGGGAAGGCTTCATGCATTTAATTTTCTAATCAAGCATTTATTCTATATCTTGTTTTTTTACTGAAACAGGTGCATTACAGAAAGAATGGGAAAGCCTGGAAAATGCCTAGATGCCTGTAGACCCTATTAATATCTTGGAGCAGGGTTTTCTTCCAACCCCTGGAGCCAGTTCCATCCCTGCCGTGTCCTCAGCACCCTTCCTGCCTGGGACCGACATCTCTCACAAGCAGGGGCTGTCTGAATCACTCTCACACCACACCAAGCAGAGCAGAAATTCAGACATCAGCAAATCTAGCCCTTTTGATGACGCACTCTACCATGAGAGATACTAGTAGAAGATAGGGCTGAGGACCAAAACACCTGGTTTCAAATCCCAACTCCACCTTTATTTGCTCCAAGGTGTCGGCCAGATTACGTGGCTTTCCTGAGCCTCAGTTTTCCCATCTGCAAATTGGGGATTAGCAATTACTGTTGTGAGGATTAAGTACGATGATACATAAGTGGCCTGCACAGGTAAACTCTCAAGGAATGTGAGCTTTAAAAATCAAACCAAGAGCAATCCCTATCAGAATAACACCAACATTCTTCACGGAGCTAGAACAAACAATCCTAAAATTGTATGGAACCAGAAAAGACCCCAAATAGCCAAAGCAATCTTGAAAAAGAAAACTAAGCTGGAGGCATCACAATCCTGGACTTCAAGACATATTACAAAGCTGTAATCATCAAACAATATGGTACTGGCACAAAAACACTCAGATCAATGATACAGGATAGAGAACGCAATAATGGACCCACAAATACATGGCCAACTAATCTTTGACAAAAGCTGGAAAGAATATCCGATGGAATAAAGACAGTGTCTTCAGCAAGTGGTGCTGGGAAAACTCGACAACGACGTGCAGAAGAATGAACTTGGACCACTTTCTTACACCGTTCACAAAAGTAGACTCAAAATGGATGAAAGACCTAAATGTGAGACAGGAAGCCATCAAAATCCTCAAGGAGAAAGCAAGAAAAAGCTCTTTGACCTTGGCCACAGCAACTTATTCAACACATCTCTGGAGGCAAGGGAAACAAAAGCAAAATGAACTATTGGGACATCATCAAAATAAAAAGCTTCTGCACAGTGAAGGAAATAATCGGCAAAACTAAAAGGCAACCAACAGAGTGGGAGAAGATATTTGCAAATGACATATCAGATAAAGGGTTAGTATCCAAAATGTATAAAGAATTTATCAAACTCAACACCCAAAAAACAAATAATCCAGTGAAGAAATGGGCAAAAAGACATGAAGAGACACTTCTCCAAAGACAACATCCAGATGGCCAACCGACACATGAAAAAATGCTCCCATCATCAGGGAAATACAAATCAAAACCACAATGAGATACCACCTCAAACCTGTCAGAATGGCTAACATGAACAACTCAGGCAACATCATCCCTGATGTTGGCGGGGATGTAGAGAAAGAGGATCTCTCTGGCACTGCTGGTGGGAATGCAAACTGGTACAACCTCTCTGGAAAACAGTATGGAGGTTCCACAAAAAATTGAAAATAGAACTACCTTATGACCCAGCAATTGCACTACTAGGTATTTATCCAAGGGATACAGGTATGCTGTTTTTAAGGGGCTTGTGCACCCCCATGTTTATAGCAGCACTATAGACAATAGCCAAAGTATGGAAAGAGCCCAAATGTCCATTGATGGATGAATGGATAAAGAAGACATGGTGTGTGTATACACACACACACACACACACACACACACACACACACTGGAGTATTATTTGACAATCAAAAAGAATGAAATCTTGCCATTTGCAACTACGTGGATGGAACTGGAGGGTCTTATGCTAAGTGAAATTCGTCAGTCAGAGAAAGACAAATATCATATGACTTGAATCATATGAGAAATTTAAGATGCAAAACAGATGAACACAAGGGAAGGGAAGCAAATATAATATGAAAACAGGGAGGAGGACAAAATACAAGAGACTCTTAAATATAGAGAACAAACTGAGGGTTGCTGGAGGGGTTGTGGGAGGAGGGATGGGCTAAATGGGTAAGGGGCATTAAGGAATCTACTCCTGAAATCATTGCTGCACTATATGCTAACTAACTTGGATGTAAATTAAAAACAAATAAATTAAAAATTAACAATAATTAAAAATAAATCAAACCAACCAAAGGAATTAAAAAAAAACAAGCACTCAGACAACGAGCCTGAGGCTCCTGGGGGTGAAGCAACTGTACTGTCCAAATGCAGCCCATTAGGGTCAGGGGATGCCCTGGGCTCCTGCTGTTACACAGTGCTGCCTCCTATGGCTCCTCCTTGCAAAGTGGGGGGTCTAGATGAAGGGAGAGGCGTTCCAAGGTGCAGCAAACAACCCTTGGAAGGGAGTAAAGGAAAATAAAGTCAAAGTATTCCTGAGCCACGGTTGCAGGACAAATCTGAGCAAGCCTTGGGATGACATAGCAGCTGGCCTGGAAGATCCAGGTCTCCCAGCCCACCTGCTATCGCCCGTGATTCCAACTGCCATATTTCCTAGGCTCTAAGATAGAATTGAATGTAACATGCGCCATTGTTTTACATACCACTAGGAAAGAAAAAAAATACCATCAAACTCCAATACAGCTCTAAGACAGGGCCAACTGCAAAATGCATGCTGAGTTCAGAAACATTAAAATGGGTGTAAGTGAAGGTGGGAGGTGTGCATCTTAGCAAGGTTAAAATACAGGGTCCCCCTGGCATTTCTCTGCTGGCACATTCTCAGGATGCCTGCGGAAACCCGTCAGTCCCCAGGCAGCCTGCCTGCAGCAGCGCCAGCCTCATCCCTTCCCTTCTCCTTTTCCTTCTGCCCAGGGCTCAAGTGGTGTCCCAGAGGAAGGCACAAAGAGCTAGACTGTGGTCTTTCTCACTCCAGGGGCCCCCAGAGGGCACCTCAAATGCCTGCCCTTGCCCTGTGCTCAAGCCTCTCCATCCAAGTCAGAGTTTTTGCTTTTGTGGGGAGAAGAGGCTCCAGGTATTCTGGCCTGGTCCTGGTTCCAGAGAAGCCAGGTGAGGTCAGTGCCCACTCTGTGGCTCCCGGAGGTGGGAAATGCCAAGCTCAATATCAGTTGGCACCTAGGATTTTCCAGGGTGGTCCAAATTTCTTGTTCTTCTTTAAAAAAGGGATGGGGATGCCTGGGTGGCTTAATCGGTTGAATGTCCAACTCTTTTATATATATACATACATATATATATATATATATATATATATGTATATATATATATATATAATTTTTTTAATATCTATCTTTGAGAGAGAGAGAGAGAGAGAGAGAGAATGTGTGTGAGCAGGTGAGGGGCAGAGAGACAGGGAGACACAGAATCTGAAGCAGGTTCCAGGCTCCGAGCTGTCAGCATGGAGCCCAATGCAGAGCTCGAAACCACACACTGTGAGATCATGACCTGAGTGAAGTCAGGTGCTTAACCTACTGAGCCATCCAGGTGCCCCAAGTGTCCAACTCTTAATTTCGGCTCAGGTCATGATCCTGGGGTTGTAACATCAAGCCCCATGCATTAGCTCTGCACTGAATGTGTTTAAGATTCTCTTTTTCTCTCTCTCTCTTTGCCCTTCTCCCCCATTCATGCTCTCTCTCTCTCTCAAAATAAAAAAAGAAAAGAAAAGAAAAGAAAAGAAAAGAAAAGAAAAGAAAAGAAAAGAAAAAGAAAAAGAAAAAGAAAAAGAAAAAGAAAAAGAAAAAGAAAAAGAAAAAGAAAAAGAAAACAGGAGCGCCTGGGTGGCTCAGTCGGTTGAACATAGGACTTCAGCTCAGGTCATGATCTCACAGTTTGTGAGTGTGAGTCCCATGTTGGGTTCTGTCCTGACAGCTCACAGCCTGGAGCCTGCCTTGGATTCTGTGTGTGTGTGTGTGTGTGTGTGTGTGTGTCTGCCCCTCCCCAACTTGTGTTCTGTCTCTCTCTCTCAAAAATAAATAAACAAGAAAAAAATTTTAATAAAAAAATAAATAAAACAAAATAAAATAATAAAAAGGGGATGGCTAAAGGTATAACCCCAGGAAAATTATTCTTGTAAGACTTTCCAGGTAAATAAGTTCCATATTATGTTTAAAACTTTCTGTTGTCAGAACAAGAATATCGATTTGGAGTCATGAAAATATGATCACCTCGCTCACCAACCTCCATACGCCGCCTCCATCCTCCTCTGGGAGGCTCCTGCCTCATGTGTAAGATCTCCAAACCAGTCCCCAATCAAGGAGCATTTAGTGAGCACCAAATACATACATGGTCACTGTCAATACTTAGCTACTTAGTCCTGTCTCCTGGAGCAGGGATGGATGACTTAACCCTACTGCTACGGACTGAGTTGTGTGCCTCTCAGATGCCTATGTGGATGCCATAACCCCCAAGGTGATGGCATTTGCAGATGGGGCCTTGGTGTTTGGAGATGGGGTCTAAATACCATGAGGACAGGGTCCTTATCGGAAGAGACACCCCAGGCTGCCCCTCCTCATGCCGTGTGAACACTCAGCGAGAAGGCAGCCGTCTGTAAAGCCGGGAAGAGAGCTCTCACCAGAACCCAACCCAAGCTGGCATCTTGATCTCAGACTCCCAGGCTCCAGAACTATGAGAAAATTAATTTCTGCTGTTTAAACCCCCCAGTCTTCGGTACTTTGCTAAGGCAGCCTGAGCTGACAAAGACACCTGCAGAAGGAGAGGCTGCCACTCCCCCAGAGAGTCACCCTCATCTTCCCTGTGCGGCAAGGGGAGACGACCGCAGCTCCCTGCCCTCCCCAGCAGATGCTGGCAGACGAGGCGCCCGTGTGCTCTGGGGCCTCCTAGGCTTTCTGTTCTCAGCTGCCCTGGTGTGTGGGAAAGAGGAGGGAGCCCGGAGCATGGGGGAGTCCACAGTGTGGGCGGCCCGCAGGCCTCGGGCCACGCCTGACCCACATCTGTCTCTAGCCCCCATTGCCCTGCCTCAGCTCAGAAGGGCAACGGTTTACTGGAAGATCTTCAGATTCGCCCACCCTGGTGGTCAGTTCTCCTTAGCACCCAGACTGCTGTGATGGTTACTGTCTTCAGAGCCTATACAGCAGACCTTCCTAACGAGATATCTGGAGTGAATCGAGGTGTATGGGGTTATCAGGGCAAGAGGACCATGAAGTGGTCATTTCCAGCCTCCGGGGCCTCCGCCACTTACCCTTTGGGCTTTACATATGTTACCATTGTCTGTTTGTGCCTTCATTTGAAAATTAGCTAGCTGTCTGGTTGAGGAATGTAGTTACCGCCCAGATAGCTGGGGCCGAGCTGGCCCAAGAGTCTGCCCCTGGCAGTCCACGGACTCCCACCATCTGCTGCACTGGGGCAGGGGAGTAGAGTAGAGAGTGGAGGCTGCGGAAGGGAGGCTCCACAGCCTGCAGATACAAACTGCTTCTCGCAAGTACGTTTTGGAAGAAGAAAACTGCTTTAAAATTCCACAGTTCAAGGCTGACCCCCCCAAACTGACCTTTTGTCTGAGGAAAAACTTGGGGGCTTACAGTTGCCCTTGGTCCTCAGCCTGGTGGGGTAACCCGGGACCCTGGGGGCAAGTTGATTGGTCTGGGAGGAGAGAGGAGAGGGTTCTGTCCTCTCTCTAGATTGAGTCCTTTCACCAGCAAAACCTGGGGGCTCTGGGCCCAGAAATGAGGCCTAAGGAAACTTTGGTGCAGAATAAACTCAAGCAACCCGGTTCCAGGGCGCTGCCTCCCCAGAAAGTTTGGCATTTGAAGGCGTCAAATTGTCTAATTAAAATTTAACAATCCCTTATCAGGCTCGATGGCGGGTGAGACACTGCTGTCTTAAACACATCATTTTCCCCCTTTTCTGAAACTTGAAGCATTTCAATGAAAAAGGAGGGGTGAGGGGGGGGTACTTTGCATTTGCATTTCAAAAGCAGCTTGCCTGAGCGACTGGAACTGGAGGGGAATTGGGAGTGAGTGGGTAAGGGGTTCCTCCTCCTCCAGATGCAGTTCCAGCCACCCCCTGCTCCTCTGCAGGAAGGTCCAGACCAAGACTTGGGGGTGGGCACGTCCCCTGGGCCTCCTGCAGCTCCTCCTACTCCAAAGGGAAACCAGAACAGTCTTTAACTAATGCCCTCACTTACTGGGCCCAGGAGGGCAGTCTCAGCAGGCGGCAGAGGAAGCAGGGCCTTGGATTCCCAGGGCCCTAGGCCAGGCAGCCCCAAGGAGAGCCTTCTGGGCCCTGGCCTTCCATGGCCAGGCATGAGGACGGAGGGCCAGCAAAGTGATGGATGCTGTCACCTCCAGGCAGGCCCAGAACTGAAGGGAGAGCTGGGTCTGGCTCAGCTGCCAAGAGTCATTCTCGAGGGAAGAAATGCCCATTGTTTTGCCCCATCCTCCCCTCCTGGGCCCAGGTAAGGTCCTGTACCTATAAATTCCTAGGGTTCAGGCCTGGGGCGGAATACCTATTCCCTCCTGGACTCCCTCCACTGCTCAGGACCTGGGGGCAGCTGTAGGGGACCAGGTTTGGACAAAGTGACCTAGATTATCTGGGAAACCAGCCCTCCAGGGGCCTGAGAGGGTGAGTAGGCCACACACTGACACCACCCACTCTGTTCCCCCTCCAGATCTGGAAACTTCCCTAGTCCAACCCAGAATTCTGCAGGGACAGTGAGGGAGCAAAGCATGGGCCAAGCAGCCACTCGGCAATAGGGCTTCGATCTGTTCATCTGTGGAAAAAATTGCCCAGGTCTCCTTAGAAAGTGTGCAACAGGGGCGCCTGGGTGGCGCAGTCGGTTAAGCGTCCGACTTCAGCCAGGTCACGATCTCGCGGTCCGTGAGTTCGAGCCCCGCGTCAGGCTCTGGGCTGATGGCTCAGAGCCTGGAGCCTGTTTCCGATTCTGTGTCTCCCTCTCTCTCTGCCCCTTCCCCGTTCATGCTATGTCTCTCTCTGTCCCAAAAATAAATAAAAAAATAAAAAAAAAAAACAAAAAAAAAAACGTTGAAAAAAAAAAAGAAAGTGTGCAACAGCTTGGATGAATCTCTTCATTCTTGTTCTCTGGCTGTGTCTGGAACTGCCTCACAGGAGCCAGGCGGGGGGCACAGTCCTAAGAATCATCAGTGGGAGTGAAGTCCCAGCAGCACCCAGGAGCCTCCCCACTGCTCCCTAGAGCTGAACCTGGCCAGGCAGCCTGTTGCCTCCTACCTCACAGCAAAGAGAAGCTGGCCTCTGGTGCTCACTCAACTTCTCGTCACCAAGGCCACAAAGCCACCAGCAGCATAGGTACCACCTGCTCCCCGCTCCCGGCTTTCAGTGTCCCAACCCCTAACCAGGCCCAGTCCTTCCACAGAGGCTCAAGACCCCAGAGTCCCAGCCGGCCCCCTCCTCCCCCTCCCCCTTCAGGACAATCCCTTCTCCAGGGAAGCGTCTCTGAGGCTCCAGCTCAGAGCCATCCTCTCGCGTACGACGCTCACAGCACACGTGTTCCTTGGTGGCACTCATCACCATATAATTAAGTCACTTATCTAATTATTTGTTTAATGTCTGTTCTTGCCAGCCTGTGAGCTCCACCAGTGTAAGGATCACACTTATCTTGTCTCTTCACGGTCTTCTCACTTTCCAGCATGGTGGCAGCCATACTGCGCACTCGGTAAATGTTTGAGAGGCATCCGTGGGATCCGGTACCTCACCCCAGTGTGAAGGAGCCGGTTTTTTCTAGTCCCTGATGGTTGTTTCTCCCCTGGATCCTTCTCGAGGAGCACCAGTAGCCTCCCCTAGACTCCTTCTCTGGCCCTTTGGGTCTGGGTCACGGCGGCAGCTGGCATTGGTTGCCCAGCTGGCTGGGGTCCGTTCAGGGAATCCTCCAGGTGTGCCGTCACTGGGGCACAGAGGGTTACAAGCCATTGAAAGAAAAAGAGAATGCACGTGTGTAAAGGCAAGTGTAGGTGTGTGGGGAGGTGGGGAGATAACGCGAATTCTGTGGGAAGGGATGCACACAGCTGGTGGGGTGACTTCTGGGCTCCCAGAAGGCCTGGCGGGAGGCGGGGCAGGGGTTTGCAGTGTCTACATTAGCACCCCACGGTGGGGGTGAAGTCCCAGCAGGCCAAGGTGACCGGAGCCACTTCTCACACAGCACTAACCAGAGGCCATAAGACATCCCTAGGGAGCACGTTGCGTGTAGCTGAGATTCACAGCTCACCCAAGGAGCTGTAGGGGGGGTCCCGGGGAGAGGCTGGAGCACACACAGCTCCTCAGCTGTGGGAAGGGGCCCCCGCGTGGGAACCTTCTCCAACAGTAGAAAGAGACCAGCGCTGAGCGCGACTGGGGCCTCCCTACCCCTCATGCTCTCATCCTGGATGTCCACTCTGCATTTCTTCTTCTTCCCAAGGTGGCCAGGTGCCCCGGGTATGCCCAGGGGTCACTGGGAGTGTGGAATGCCCTGAGAGGCTGGGACAGAGGAGGACATCAGGGCTTTGAGACCTCTCCCAGGTTCACTCAGGGCTGGGCCCAGGGCCCCGAGGTCTATGGTAGGGTGAGGCAGGCAAAGGTCTGGAAAGACCCAGTGCATGCAGGAAGGGCTTCTGCCTGACAGTCCCATCCCTGTGCATTTTGAAGGCTCCGTAAAAATGTCTCCTCAAAAACTGTCAAAGTGTCACAAATTAATTAACTGTTAGCTGGGAGTGACTCAGTGTGGGGAGGGGGTGGGGAGAGAACACTCCAGTAATGCTAAGCGGGTGGTGGTGGTACTGTTCTCTGCGTGCGTGCGTGTCCTGCCTTTTGATTAAAAATCCTCGCAGCTCAACGCTGCGCCAGGGCCGGGGCGGCTCACTGGGGCCGCGCACGTGCCGAGCAGAAAACTGGCAGGTGGGAAGCAGGGCAGAGGGCGTGGGGCCCGGGGCCCCCTCCCCGAGGGAGGGAACACAATGTGGAGAAGGAAGCCTCTAGAAATTGTTCAGATCTAAATTCAGAAGGGAGCCCACAGGCTGGCACTGTGTCTTTTTTTTTTTCCCCCTTCTTTCTCTCTTCCTCCCTTTGCAAGTCCTCCCGCCCCCGCCCCCAACACCAGACGACACAAATTGGGAAGTTGAGCTTGCCCTGAGGGCTGGGTCACAGAGCCCAGGGGGCAGGTACGCGCTTAGCCAGACTCACCAGCAGGAGCCTGAGAGGAGGGAGGGCAGGTCTCAGACCAGCCTTCTTGACCTTTACTTTAATTTCAGGAAAGAATTGAGAAAACATGCTCTTGAAAGCCAAGAGGGAGACAAATCCTGGCCCTTATTGCTCTGGAAGAAGGAAAAACAGTCCTTGCTCTTTGGCAGAAAATTGCTTTGCTTTATGAAAAGACACCCCTGTTCATGAAAACAAAGAGTGGGTGCATCCCAATAGCAGCTGACCTCCACCATCACGCTGCTGGGAAGCCTGGGGAAGCCCCTCTCCCCGTGTCCCCCATCCTTCCACAGCAGGCTGGCCCTGGGGACAGTGGGGACACTTCTTTTCCACAAAGGAGAAAGGAGCTCTTTCCTAAATGGGGGGCAAAGGGGCGGGGGCAGCAAGATTTCACTTGCACAAATACCTACTTCGTGTCTGTACCTCAAAGGCAAATTGAAGGGATGCAATTAGCAAAATCCAGCTTGTGGAAAATGTGATAAAAGAAACTCGAAAGCCGGATCGGCCAGTTATAATGTGGGGAACTTACGTGCATCCTGATTCAAAGAAACCAATTGTTAAAGATCCTTGACATTCAGGAGACAATTGAAAATTTGAAGAGTAGATTTGGACGCTATTTGGGAATTACTGCTAACACTTTCTAGGCGTGGCAGTAGCATTCTGCTTAGTTTTTGTAGAGTCCTTATCCTGTAGGGATACACACTGAAACATTCGCCGATGAAAGTGTATGATGTCCACGATTGATGTGAAAAGAAGAGGGAATGACAAATGGAACAGCTATTATTCCATGCTAGTCACTGTGTGAAGCGCTGTGCACGTTATCATTTCACTTCATCTGCACAACAGCCCATGAGATTCGATATTATTTCCGTGTCTCGGATGAAGAAACAGGCACAGAGAGGGTGAGTAACTGACCCAAGTTCACGCAAGTGGGTCATGAACACAGACTCCAGAACCCAGACTCTTCCTTCTATGAGTTGAGTCTGGGGCAGCGTGGCCCTGAGAGTGGGGTGGGGGGAGATCTTCAGCTCGAGATCCCGGATGCACCTATAGGACGGGGACCTTCATCTTAGCTGCACACAGGGTTCCTTCAAGGGCATGTCCAGGGTCGCACCCCAGCCGGCTGTCAGGTCTCAGACTGGGGTCTGCAGGGCCCCACACGAACCACTCACAGCCTGATAAACAGGGAGGTGGAGGTCCAGGCCACACGCAAGTTTCCTCAGAGTCCTGAGTGCCCTCAGTCAATGACGTCGTCCAGAAAATGACACTCTGGGAGTGAGTCTCCAGGGCATCAGCCTGCTCAGTGAAGTGAGCCCTGAGGGGGACAGGACGTGCTAAACTCCAGGTAGAGCAGAGCAGTGTGGCCGAGAACAGGGGTCAGCTCAGGGGCTGCCTCTGGGTTCACGCCTTCAGGCCGGTCCAACCCCACCCCTCCGGCTCCTCCCTTGTGTTTCCTTTCATTCCATGGGGTGTGGAGCCACCAACGGGGACAGCATCCTGCCCTGCTTGGACTCCTGGCGTCTCACTCAGAGGAAGGGCACCATGGGCAGAGACACAGAAAGGAGCAGAGAGGCACCTTCCCTGCCACAGTGACAGGCTGCTGTCCCAGACAGAGGCCCTAACTTCCTCTCCCACACGACGGAAGTAGGCGGGAAGGACAGCCACAGCGGTGGGCACTGCCTACCCTTCCCCCATCCCATCCCCATCCCCACATTGGAGCCTTTTCCAAGCAGCAATGACCAGAATACAAGGAGGAATAGCTTCCTTCTCTCTCAGGATTAAAGAAAAGGAGCAAATGCAGCCTGCTATTTTTTTTTTTTAATCAGACAGGCAGACAAATCTGGCTTTCAGTCTGACCCCCCCAACACTTGCTAGCAGTGTGGCCTTGATAATGCAATCATTCTGAACCTTTGTCTTCTCACCTGCAAAATGGACACAATGACTGCTGCCTCACTAGAGTGGCTGGGAAATTAATTAAGAAAATGCAAATGAAGGGGCCAGTAAGTGGTAGATGCTTAATAAATGGCAGCTAATATCATTAAGACTGCAGCCTTAGGCGGGGCGCTTCGGTGGCTCAGTTGGTTAAGCATCCGACTTCAGCCCAGGTCACGATCTCACAGCTCATGAGTTTGAGCCCTGCATTGGGCCCTGTGCTGACAGCTCAGAGCCAGGAGCCTGCTTTATATTCTGTGTCTCCCTCTCTCTCTGTCTCTACCCCACTCACTCTCTCTCTCTCTCTCTCAAAAATAATTAAACATTAAAAAAAAAATTTTTTTTTAAATAGACTGCAGCATTAGGATGCAGCTGCAGTTGCCAAAGAGGGAGGGCTGAGCTATGTGAAGGTCCAGACCACACACCGGGGCAGTGATGAGGGGCCCCAGGGGGAAAAGACCCCAATTTCTCTGTGGCCCCCGACACTCTGAAAATCTGGAGACTCCAGCCATACCCAACATGAAGTACCCACCCACCAGCCCTGAGATAAAATGTCGGGGGTGCCTGGCAGGCAACTTTGGGTAAAGTCTTCTCAGCATGTGCCATGTGGATTTACAGCAACTTTGACCCTCCCCTCTGAACCTCTGAGAAGACAATGCCTACTTGACCTTCCTGGTAAATTCTAAGGCTACAATAGCTACCAGACACCTCTGTTCTCGCAGGCGGGGGTCGGCCAGCCTACAATAAGAACTGGTAGACTGGAGAGCAACCATCAGCACTGCACCCTCTGGTCTAATCTGGCATTCGGAAGGATAATCTAGTTCCCTCCGATGAGTCACTTCTCTGATCCTCAATTTAATCACCAGCAATAATTTAATCACGAGGGCAGTCGTAGCTAATTTCAGCCAGTGGTGGAAGAACCAAATAAAATGATATGTTTCAAAGCGTCTTGCAAACTCTAGAGTCCTACAGAAATGTTAGTGTGTTATTATCACATCAGTGGAGACCTTTCCCCGGCCATCTGTAAATGGATCACACCTACAATCTCATTAAAAAGCCATGGTGGTTGGTACCATTTGATTGTTATTTGCAGGTGTTCTTGGTACTTACTTTGCTCTGTGTCTGCCCCATCTCTCTGATGTGTCCGTGAGGCCTGCTGGGAAGAAGCTGTCTTAGTCCTGAGTATGTCCTTAGCCTCTACTGGGAAGCCTACCGGCCTGATCGGTGTTAAGGAGTGTCTGTGGTGCAGGTGGGCACCAAGAGCAGCAGCGAACAGCTCTAAACAGGGCGACACTACCTTCCCCGTGGGCTTATTTGAACGTTAAGTGAGATACATCAAGCATACCCTCTGGCCCAGAGGAGGCACTCAGTTGTTCCTATTCTCTTGCTGGCCAACCTGGAAAAATGTACAGAATTGAATTTTACTCCTGTAAGGAACCTTAAATCTAATCTATTTCACAGAATAAAAAACTAAGAAAAGTGAAAAGACCCATGCAAGTTCACAGGGCTAGTTCTCCAGTTCACCAAGATGGCCAAGACCCTCAAGGTCGCTAGACAGGCCCCCTGCTTTACGCGGCTCTCCGTCTGTTTCGTGGAACCTGCTCAACAAAGGCAGGTACTAGCTTCCCCCATCACCTGCAGCTGCATCTTCAAAGATAGGAAGTCAGCTGGAGGAGGAGAGTGATTCTAGGGGCCCTCAGGGTATCTCCCCTGAGTCTCACCTGAAGTCACCCAACTTATGTGCGTCTCACCTGAAGTCACCCAACTTGTGTGCGCACATCTCTCCCATCTGTGTCCTCAGCAGAGACGTAGGCGTGCAATCTCCACTCAACCCTTCTCTCTCAACCTGTCCTTCTAGGGGCTGCCTTCACAGCCCGACGCCTGCTGTCCTCTGGATATCGGTGAGGCCATGCACACCGCGTTACCTAGGTGCTCACGGATGGTGCGCGATGTGCAGGAGGCAGCCAAGCACCCGTTAGTTTTCTTTATGGGGCTGCTGCTTCCTGAAACAATGTTTTCGGGAGGCTTCCTATCCCATTCTTCTCCAGGAATGTGGGAAAGGTCCGATCCTCTGGATTTGTGCCTCAGCAGCCTGACGGGGGCAGCGATGGAGACAACAGCAGAGGCAAGTGGCCCTAATTCAGTAGTGCTCCCCCCATCCCAAAGACGGCAGAGGGGGGCTGCTCAGCCAGAGGACTGATGGGTGAGCCTAGCACCTGCTCACCCCAGATGGTCTCTGGATAACTCTGACCCAGACACCCACCTGTGGAAGGAGGAGTTGCCGTTGGGAACGAAGGGAATACCTCTGGCTGGAGCCGCCACCCTGGCTTCCAATCCTGAGAATTTCTGAGGCAGAACATAAACACTTCAGTCTTATCTTGGGACTCCTGGGACACAGATGAGCTAAGTTTTCTGAGCCCGTCATGGCAAACAACATAATGTCGCTAATCAAACTTCCTGTGCGCCCACCCAATTTGATAAATCAGCCTTTTGATGCACTAAGTGAAGATGAATTAGCAGTAATGAGGCTGTGACAGCTCCCGAGGCACAGGCTGACGGGGAGCTTTGATGACTGAGGCAGGAGGGCGGGGGGTGGGGGGGGGAGCTCTTCTCAAGGATCAGCTCGAGCTGCCAGGTTCGTGCAAATAACCCGCCGATGCCAAGGCACCTCGGCTTTCCCCCGCACATCGTGTGCTCTCACACACAGAGTCACCATCCAAGAAGTGTAAGCCAGTGTGTGTCTGAGAAACAGAGTTCGCTACCTTCCTACAAGGAGCCACATGCCATAAGCCCCAAGCCGGTTAACAGCTTGGGATGGGTCAGAACATGCAATCAATCCATTTTGTTGCATGGGGGAAAGGCAGGCTGGTGCAAATCCTCATTTGCAAGGCTGCCTGCTACTTAGCTAAAGTCCCCACTGGCCCAGCAACAAAGACTCAGCACTAGTTAGCTAATCCCTTCCATACCAGAAGTTGCAAACTGGCAGCCTATGGGCCACATTTAGCCTGCAAATAGGTTTCATTGGGCTCATGGAGAGAGCATTATTGAAAAACTGTAGTCTACTGCCAGTATTTAAAATTTGGAGATTTTATAATAAAATAGGTCTCTAGCTTCTCTTTAAAAAAGAATCACAAGATTTTGGAAATACTGGGTTAGCATTCTTGCAAGGCAATAAAAGCCTGGGGTCAAGTAGAGGCAGTTCTCTTTACATGGGGCACACACTGATTGAAGAAGGCAGAGGCCCTCCCCAATCAGAGGAGGGCTCGGCTCATGGGGAAGGGGCTGTGTCTGTACTCCAAGAACGGAAGCTACATCTCCACCCTGTGCTTTCCCACCCGCGAGGGCACCCCAAGTGCCCCAGCACGAATGGGGCAAAGCCCCAAGTCACTGGCAGAGGCCCCTGCCTCCTATCACTGTGTCCATCCCCAGCCAGCTGGGGCACAGTGCCCTCAAGTTTGCCCCAGTCCCTGCCAATCCTTATAGCCCCACACTCAGCTAGTTTCAGTCCATTTATATTTACCTGCCAAGCCTCAGAATATATTTAAGTTTGAGTCACCTGTTTTATAACAGTTCCCAGGGTAACAAAGCTGCTTATATATTGCTGAACTACAAAGGCTGTGTCTGAAAGATGCTCCAGTGTCCTCTTACTTGATTCTCACCATCCAGGCTGGTGGTGGCGGGAAGATGGGCACTATCAAGGTTGGGGAGGCTTCTGGAGACACAGGTAACTTTTGAGCAAAGCAGAGTTCTTTCCTAACCCTCGCCAGCCCTGCCTGGAGACTTCAGCCCTCTCTATGGAGGCCCCTGTCCTACTGTTTCTGAAGCACAGCCTCCCTTGGGGTCCTTTCTGCCAGCTGATGTTTAAAGTGATAAAATAAAAACAAATCTCTCTCCCCAAAGGTTGCCTTTGCTCCAGCCTTTCTATGACTGATCTCCTAATTATATTTGTGGCCCAGGAAGTGCTAATCTCTTCAGCAACCAGAGTGTACAACACAGGATGAAACAAAACATCCCGTAAAAAGCGAGGTCTGGAATTTTCTGCATGCACCAACCTGGTAGGCAGGGCTGCTGAGGATCTGGGACAGGTGCCCTGCTGGTCTTGGCTGCCTTCCTTACTCTTCAGATGACAGACTCCCTGGGGAAGACCAGATCCCCACCCTCCTTCCTTATCTATGATTCTAACAATATTCCAGGATTTACTGGAATTGATGGAGGGGAGGCCCAAGGATCCTGTCCCATCCACAGTGGATGGAGATGACAGGAGACAGGTGGACCCCACTGCCTCTGGTAACTTCAGCTCCCATTTCAGAGAACAACATCTTGATTTCTTTAAGAGAATGATGCTCAGTGGTCTCTGCTTTCAAATTCCTTTCTTGCTTATGATCTCTGAGGCCATGTCCTCCAAGAAGTCTCCCATGATTTCCTCCAGGGAGACTTGCTTGTTTATCCCTCTTCAATCTCACAGCACACTATTTGTTCTTCTTGGTGCTTGTGGTGTGTCTGTCTCTTCCCCTCCCCTGTGCTCTTTTAGGGCAAGGTGTGTGTCTTACTCCTCTTTTGCTCCTCCAGCAGCTAGTAGGAGCAAGTAGGATGAGTAGGAGCTCAACCAGTGGTAAGTAGGAGGGAATGAAAGATCACACACTCTAAAGGCTCTCCAATGTCTCCCACTCTGGGGGACACTGAAGTAGTCATCACTGTCTAATCCTCTTCTCAGGAAGGGATGTTGCCAATGCCCATGGCACACAGCACACTCAGTCCAAGGAGCTGGGCTCTGCCTATCCTCCCGGCACACCCGGGGAGCCACATGCCCACCAGGCAGTTAGATCTGTTCCCAAACCTGCTCATGCTACCTCTTCTCATTGTCGTTCATCTGGCTCACCCTTTCACAAACAACAACTATGAATACAAAACCAAAGTAGTGATTCCATACTAAGTGGAATGCACCGGGGAAATTTTTTGCTAAAGACAAATCACTAGAAAAAAAAAAAATCCTCACTAGTTCTATGTGCATGAGATAACTCTAAAAATTCTGAAAATCTAGAAGTCTACATTTCTATTGTTTCACAGGTTAAATCTTTGCATTCAAAAGCAAAAGTGAAAATACTAGAAGTTGTGGATAAAACGTTAAGGCAATACTTAGACAAATAAGAAGCAGCCAGACTGTAATCGGTGGATTCTACGCAGAGAAAAGACCCAAGATACACACAAACGTTTGGTAAATTAATGCATAGGAATGTTCTAAAGAAATGAAACGTTCGAAGTATCACTGTTAAAATGAATCTTGTCTTTAATGGATTTCTTCAACTGGTCACCCACCCCTACCAGACAAGAGGGTCTCCACTGTATTGTGTGGTGAGTACCTTAGCTCTGTCTGCCTGTTTTTATTTTTTAATTTTTTTAATGTTTATTTATTTTTGAGAAAGAGAGAGAGACCGTGCACGAGCGGGGGAGGGACAGAGAGAGAGAGGAAGACACAGAATCCTAAGCAGGCTCCAGGTTCCGAGCTGTCAGCACAGAGCCTGACGCAGGGCTGGAACTCACGAACTGTGAGATCGTGACCTGAGCCTAAGTCGGATGCTTAACCATGAAGCCACCCAGGTGCCCCTGTCTGTTTTTAGTCAGCCTACCAGGAGGGCTACGTGGCCCCACCTTGGTCTTCCATAAAGTGCTCGGCTGCCCTTTGCATTCCATGGGACACCTGCAAATGGGGGCTCATGGGGATTGCTCCCTTATCAGCATGTTTGCTGAGCTCCTTTTATACACAGCGCCCATCAGGAACTGAGGACATGCTCCTGGGGACAGGCACTGGGCAAGCCCCTAGTTCTCGTGCAGTTGACCAGCTCCATCAAGCACCTGGCTCGACAACTGAGGCTCAGAGGCGAGCACAAGCTGGACAGTGGGAGTCAGAAAGAGGACACACTTTTGCAGAGGGGAGGTGACATGGCTAATGTGACACACGAAACAAGTTAACTGCCTCCCACTTTTGTAGCTGAATGGGATCTTTCATTGAATTCAGCAGAATTTTTGGCAAAAGCAAGGCTCTGGCAGTCTGGAGAAACATAAGAAAGTGAAAACATTTGAAGGCAAAGCTATAGAACCCTGTGCTCCCACTCCGTCACAAATGTTTAAAACAGGGGTCACGCATTCCACAAATACATGACCAGTAGCCTTCAAAAATCTCCAGGCCAAGAAAGGCAAGGAAGTACCCCAGAATGGAAGGGACTAAGGACACAGGATTAACTAAATTCAACATGGAATCCTGGATTAGATCCTGGACCCAAAATAAAGGACCTCAGTAGGAGAACTGGCAAAATGCAAATCAATCCTATTATTTAATTAATAGTATTGGAGCAATGTTACTTCCTGAGTGTTGATAGTTGTACTCTGGTTAGCTGAGATGTTAACATCAGGGGAAGCCAGGCAAAGGGCAGACAGGACTCTCTGAGCTAATTTAGCACATCTTCTGTAAGTTGAAAATGATCTCCAGGGAAATAGGCATCCCGTATGGTCAGGTGGGAGGCCCCTAGGGTACCCAGGTGTCTGTGCGAAGGGGCTGGGCCACGGCTCCCCTCTGCAGGCAAGGATGCTGGAACTCCTCCCAGGCGAAGAGGAGGCTCCCCTGGCCACTCACCCAGGGATGGAGCGTGATAGAGCATCAGGTATGTTTCAAGCTTCTGGTGCAAGGGACAGGAGGCACCAGAGAAAGAGAGGCAGGTTAGTATCTGCCCAGCGATTAGTGTTTACTTCTGGTATCCTAGTCACCCACTGTGTTCCTTAATTTGCATACCATCCCCATTCCTCTGAGGCCCAGAAAGGGGCCCAGCTAGTAGGTGGCAAAGCAGGACTCCAAGCAAGGGCAGCCCTTCCCCAGAGCCAGCGCTGGATACGGAGGTGCTGCAAAAGCCAGCCATGGAGGCACCTCCAGAGGCCTGAGTCTGTGATTCCAGTGAGCTGCCCACTCTCCGGGTCCAGCAAGTTTTCTTCTGTGTCCGACCCACTCTCCACGGGGGTCTGCATGAGTCCTGCTGGGACACACAGACTCGGTTTCATGCGTGGGCAGCAAGTGCAGGGTCTTGGGCTCCACCTGCCCACTCGCCCCTTTCCAGGTGTCCCTGATGACAGATCTGACTGCAGACTCCAGAGCTGCTTCCTGAGCTGAAGGGCCCTGGATCCCACCCCTGTGTCCTCCCCTTCCAGTGTCAGAGAGAACTGCTCTCATTCACAGCCGCAGCAATGACAACGTCAGTCACAGTAATGGTATTGCTGTTTATTGACCGTTCGCTGCATACCGGATACTGTTGTGCACTTCACACACCTTTCTTCTAATTCTACTAATGGAATGGGGATGGTATGCAAATTCTTTCTTCTAATTAGAACAACCGTGAACGGTGAATATTACTAATGCTTGCACTGCAGATGGAATGGGTGAGGCTGAGGGCGGTTCATTACCCAGTGGGGCTGTGGCACAGCAGGCACGAGCCTGGCTGTGTCTACTCACGGAGCCACTCTTCCCCACGGGGCTGTGAGGCCCCCGCGTTCACGACACCCTTAGACGTTTGACCCACACCACTGCCCACATCACTGCCGAGCCTTGTGACGGCACAGTGACCCCACTTACAATGCAGGCAGATGCGGGTAGTTGTGAACACAGGAAGAATCCTAGCGCCTATCATGCAAATGCGTGCGGACATTGTGCTGCGTCTCCTGGAACAAAGGGCCGCCTGTTGCTGTAATTCCTGTAATTCCGCTGGAAAACCCCATGACCACACAGCTAGTCAATGGAGGATCTGGGGTTCGAACCCAGGCCTCTCTGGCTTTCCAAAGCCCTCGCTCTTTCTGCCATCCCCAAAGGCAGGTGCTGCTGGCCTCACCCACTGGTAATGCACAGTCTGGAGGAAGCCCTACTGGGATATGGAGTCGCACTTGCACCCTTCAGGAACCAGGTGTCTGTGGCAATGACAATGGCACTGTCTCCAGAAGGAAGGCATTTTCTCTGTGTTTCCAAAGTAGAAGGGGTTTGCAGGGAACCATCCGCATGTCCCCATCTGCCTGCCTGCCTGCTACTTGCAGACCAGCTGGCATCACAGAAGCCCTAAGTGGCCACCTCCACTCTCGACTGGAGCCTTGACTGGAGCAAGGCTGGGTCTGGCCCAAGAAACCGAGGTGCAAATGCTGAGCAAATACAGATCTGTGGAGGAGTCCCCAGGACACCCTGCTGTATTTCAGAGCCCAAGGAAGTCCAAACCCTCCCAATTGTGCTCCACCCTCCAAAGATAGCAGGCCCCGCCCACCTGTGCCTGGGCCAACGCTCCGGCTGAGGGTAGGGGACCCACCACCTCGCCCCTCCCTGTTCTGCTCCCCACGGTCCCCACCACTGCCTCGCTGGCAATCCCACAGGCACTGTGATGCTGGGGTGTTTTTTTTGTTTTTTGTTTTTTAATCATGAAATCCCTTCCCATCCCTGTGCCCTCAGGTTCCCTATTGACTTCGTGATTTCTGGCACATCCCCATTGCACAGAGTGCCCGGCATGGGGGGATGGAAGCAGCTGTGAGAACAAGAGGGAGAAAACTTTACTGCTTTTCCATGCTTCCATTCCATCCTCTAAGAATTAAAGCAAAGCAAAGATGGTGTTGCCTGTTCCCAGCACTCAGAGCATGCGAGCCAGTCAGCCAGGGACCTCACCGTCCACCTTGCTTTCCAGCACGTGGGCTCCGGGCTCCGTGGGCAACAGGGATGAAGCAGAGCTCTGGGGTTGAGTGTGACCCACCACACAAGGGCCTGTAGGGAAGGAGCTCTGTCCCCAGCTCTGCCCGCATTCACAGCTGTGTAACCTCAAGCAAGTCACTTCCCACCTCTGGGCCTTGGTTTCCTTTCCTGATAAATACGTATGGCCACCCTAGAGGACCACCAAGGCTTTGCCCTCCCCACCCCGGATGATGTGATCTCCAGTTCTGCCCATGCTGAGGGGCCAGTGGTGGAAGGAGTTTGCTTGGACAGCACAGGGAGTCCTCCCCTCGTCAGGCTGGGGACAATCATCTGCTATGGCTACTGCATGTTGAAGCAGATGTCTATGGTCGAGATGACGGTAAGACCTCCCAGAAGGATCCCAAGGGGTCTCTGGAGGTGGAGCCTAGAGACAGAGAACATGATCCGAGGACCTCCAGGCTGGGAAGACGTCGTTGCTCTGAGATGGAGCCCGGAGACACAGTTGTGGGTGAGTCACCAGGGATAACGAGCTTTGAGACAGGAACACTCAGATGTCTTCTGACACCCTTCCCAAGCCCTAATGAGACCGGTCATGCACCCAGGCCCCGAGGGTAGCCCAGAGCCATGGGTAAGGGGTCTAGCTTCACCCTGGGGCAGCCCAGCCTTGGAGGCCACTGGCTAGTGACTGTGTTTCCAGCCCCGACCCCAGCCCAGAAGAGCTGGGGCTGGAAACCATGCCCCACGTGCTGCGGGAGCTCCCTGGCTGTTCTTGGAAATGCAGAGACTCCTGGCACCTCCTCAGCGCTGCTCCCTTCTCTAATAAGCCCCGGAGTCCCTGCCACGACACCTTCCCCTCAGAAGGCACTGGTGTCTCTGTAATTGTAACGTGATGTCCCTTGCAGCAGTATTAATCACCCCTCCAGCACCAGCCCCAGCCAAGAGAGAAGGAACAGGGTGGGCAGGCAGAACCAGAGGGGCCTGGTGTTGCTAAATATCCCCACCCAAGAGCAAAGACAAAGCTGCCTGTCCTGTGCCTTCCTCAAGCCCAGTCATGCTTCCTGGATATGCCTGGGTTTGGACTTCATTTGAGTTGTCCCTGAGTGAGGAGCGTTGACCAGGGGCTGTAGCTCCCTTTGGCCACAACAGGGGAACTGTGCTGAGCTCGCCCTGTGTAAAGAGACAGGCCCACGGGCCCAGAGCCTGGATGGAGGAGACAGGAGGAAGCTGGAACCCAGGCTTCTCTCCTCCCCTTCCTAACCAATCTGCACCTGCTTTCCAAGCCCATCCCCCAAAGCCAGGGCTTGAGGCTCCTGTCATGGCCTTGCTCAGGATTCCTTCAATGACTTTCCTTAAGAATAAATCCTAGGCTCTTTGCCCTTTACCTTTGACCTTCTTAAACCACGCCTGCTACTCTTCTACGGGGAGGCTACACTCTAGCTGGAGTTGATCTGTCCTGTGGACTTCCCCAGCTTCCCACCATATGTTATCATCCCTATTCCCTCATCCTTGAATGTCGCCATTTCTCCACCTGCCCTCATTTCCTGCTGTCCACATCCTACCAACCCTGCATGGGGCCAGTCTACCTCCCAAAAGAGGCTGTCCCTGACTGCATGAGATTGTGGGCCCTCTTTCCTTGGCACTCCCACAGAGTCTGACAAGATGACATCCGTAACTCATTTTTATTATAGAGCAGGGAGTGTCGGAGATCCCTGGGGAAGGCAGACAGGTGAGACCAGAAGTTTTCAGCACTCACTGGGTGTGGGCATCTATGCTGTGCAAATAAGCTGGACACTGCAGGTGTCCCTCCAAGAGGAACAGATCACAGTGGGCCAAAGGTGGGTTTCAAAAGCATAATGTTTCTCCCACTGAACGCACATCCATAGCCAGTGCTCTGCAACACCGGCCGAATGAATAAACACTGTGCTAGCAGAGTGACATTGGGACGTGGCATGGTTCCCACCAAGATGGTGTCTGCAGGGTGAGCTAGGGGAAGGTTAGGTTGAGATTTTAAGCTGGAGGAGTAGCTGAAGAAAGCAGGACCAGCCTTAATATCTGGCAAGAGAATATACTAAGACAAGCCACATGAAGCTTCCAAACACGGAAGCCGGAGAGACCCAGAGAGAAGTGAAGTTACCTCACAGTCAGAGGGAGACAGCTGAGAGCCCAGGAAGGGATCTGGGGTCGGTGTTAGCGAGCAGAGGCACATCCCAGTGTGGGGAGAACCAGGTGTTCCTGGAGCTACGGCTTAGACTGTCACTGGCCCTGCTTGGTACACTCTTCACACTATGTGGTTAATGAATGGTTCACATTTCTATGTATGCATGTATCCCCAGCACCCGGGGGCACCCTCAGTAAATGCAATGCTTATGGGTGATGGGGTGTCCGGGGCTGGTACACTGGGGAGAACGTGCCCCACTTAAGGGAGCCCCCCAGTCTACTGTTGCCAGTGCAGAATGTCCCAGAACTTCCAGTGTTTGAAAACAAGACTAAAATCTGAATTTTCACTTGAAGTCCCTTTATTTTAAAATGCAGGCAATCAATTCATCACTGTTTGAGCCGAAACACATCAGTGGGTCAGCCCCCGCTAGTGTCCTGCACTCACATCATCTAAGACACCAAGTGAAACGAACAGCCACAGTTCAAAGAGTTTTCAAAAGGCCTCCCGACAGCCCTCTGACCAAGCAAGGTGGGGTTATTACTCCCCAGGCCCAGAGAGCTTTATCAATTTTCCCAAGGTCCCTCAGCTAGTTAGTAGCCAAGGAAGGATCAGAACTCATGTCTCAACACTTTCTCACAGGTTCTTTCCTCAAACCCCACAATGTCTCCGGGCCCTAATGGGCAGCGGAATGAAAGGAGCAGTCAGAAAAATGTGACACACAGACCTTGGCATCAGGTCACAGTGCCCCTAGAAGAGAAATAGACAGGCATCAACCAGATTGTTCCTTGATCTGTACAAATGGAAGAGTTGTTCTAGGTAGGTGAACAGAAGTCTAACTTGAAACATTAAAATGGAGAGTCACGGGGTGCCTGGGTGGCTCAATCAGTTAAACATCCGACTCTTGACTTCGGCTCAGGTCATGATCTCACAGTTCATGAGTTTGATCTCTGTGTTGGGCTTGGCGCCTGCTTGGGATTCTCTGTCTCCCTCTCTCTCTGCGCTTCTGCTCATGGACTCACTCTCTCTCTCTCTCAAAAATAAATAAAAAAAAATTTTTTTTTAAATGGAGTCATAACCCCTCACTTAGTTCTAAGGCTGGAGTCAATTTACAGACCCAGATGCCTTGAAGGAAGGGGAGGCTGTGTCCCCTTGGGGAAGAACCTTGCTACACTGCCAACATTTTATACTGTTAATCTTTTCTCCCAGCCTTCCCCAAAGGGATCTACAGCCTTTTACCAGAGTGACTCTGCACTGAAGTAAGGGAAATAATCGGATTTTTCAGGGATTAGCAGACGTGGGCTCTGACCTGACACAGTTCCAGGGGCCCCATCACATTACTGTGGCCCCCACCAGGCCTAGCAGGGGCCTGTGGAAGTCAGATGACCAATGGGGTTTTGAGCTCACGTCCTTCTCATAAAGGGTCCGATGGGTCCCCCGAACCCCTCCTGTGGCTAATTCCCCAGCTCTGAAATGTGTGACTGGAGTAGATATACTCAGCACCTGGCAAAACCCCCACAGCACAGGACGAGCTGGATTCCTTTGAGCTATTAAGAAAATATATCCCAAACCTGGAAATAAGGCACAAAGCCATCTAAGGCTCAGCTGAGTCTCTAGGGAGTGTATTTTATTTACTGTTTACTGTCCGTAAGGGAGCCAGCCCTGTGAGAGAGATGTCACGGGGAGAAAATTGAGAATACACAATGACTTCCATCCAGTAAGGAAGATAGTCCCAAACTTTACGACTTCATTGCCCTGTAAGACATGAATAAGCTTTGTATCTAGTTTAGCAATCATTCTAGCTGCTTTCTTCCTTCCACCGATAATCTACCTATTTCTCGCCTTTCTCTTTTGAACCTGGTTTTGTCATCCCACCGGTTCCCTCACTAATGACTTAAATAAATCTTTGACATGTCATGGTTTGAGAACGATGTTTTTAACCTTTTGAAAATTATTACCTTAACGGTGTACATGACTCAAAAAATAAACCCTCCCAGGAAAATTCAGCAGCAGGGGAAAGGGTCAAGAGGCTGAGTGAACTCTGCTGTCTCATTGCTTCTCCCCTCATCCAGCTCCCCGCCGGCCCAGCACACTTGGCTCCCGGCCAGCCTGCCTAGAGGAGCGTCTAGGTGCTTCCTCCTCTAATGGTGATTCACGGCTCCGGGCTTGGCTGCTTGTGGCTGCACCGCTAACCTCAGTGTGCGAGGCAGCTGACTCCAGACTCTACATGGGAGATCAGCACCTTCCAAGTGATGGGAGGCAGGACATCCCCTCTAGGAGTCAGAGAGGGAGCCCAGAGGAAACGCTGATGCCTTCTGGGCAGCCCAGGGGCCAGTGGATCCTTTATGTGAATAGCTTAACAAATATATAGGAGAAACAGGGGCTGATGCCAGGTGACTCTCCTGTGGTCTCCATGAGGTGAGGTGAGTTTGTCCAAAAGCCATCCCTTGCTGTCCGTGTGGGGGAGCAGGGGGCAGAGCCACTGGGGTGTGTGTGTGTATGTGTGTGTGTTTGTGTGTGTGTGTGTGTGTGTGTGTGTGTGTGTGTGTGTTGGAAGACAAGATTGGGGGTGTGACATCTGCTGATTCAGGTCAATCCTGGTTCCCCAAGGGATCAACTCAAGCCACACTTCTCCTGGAAGGTTCCCTCACCACTACATGGCATCCCAGGACCTGCCCTTTTCTGAACGAGCCTTTGCTGTGCGTAGTACCACACACTATACCTTATAATGCTAGTTACTATATTAGGAATTAGAAGTCCTGGGTCTTCATTCTGACTCTGCATCCTGTTAGCTATGTGACTTTGGGCATCAGCTAACCCCCCCACCTCTCTCTCAGCTAGTTTTCTCACCTATAAGATATGAATAATAACTGCTTTCGCTACATTATGGACAGTGAGGATCAAGTCTCAGGTTTGTGTCCTGGCTCGCACATACTATATCATCAATAGAACATATTCAGAATCCTACTTAACACCCATTCTCATTCTACTCCCATTTGAAATGGGGATGATGCTAATAACAGCATCTACCCTACTGGGTTGTTGCAAAAATTAACAGAAACTGGCACAACAGAAGCACGCAATAAATGCTAACTTGTAACTGAACATGTCTTCAGCTACAGGATTCTCCTCAAATGAGAAGTTGTGTAATTATGATGGACTATTATTATATTATTTTCTGAATATTTTAGGTGTGTTACTTTTGCCTCCTCAGATAGATTTCAAGCTCCTGAAATCATTTAACAAATATTTACTGAATACCTTCCAAGTGTTAGGCCACATGGATACCAAAATAAGTAAGACACAGTCATTATCTTCACGGAGATCACAGCGCAGTGGGAGAGACAGGTACAAAGGTGATTAAAATGTCACACGTTAGAATTAACAGCACACGAGAGGGTCACCCAACCAAGCTGGAGTCTCTAGAGGCAAGGCTAGGTCACACTCTCTAAAAAAATCCCCTCCCTGGGGCACCTGGATGCCTCAGTCAGTTAAGTGTCTGGCTCTTGATTTTGGCTCAGGTCATGATCTCACAGTTCATTAGTTCAAGGCCCTAGATGGGCTCTGTGCTAACAGTGCGGAGACTGCTTGGGAGTCTCTTCTCTCTCTGTCTCTCTCTCTCTTTGTCTCTCTCTCTCTCTCTCTCTCACTGCCCCTCCCCTGCTAGTATGCTCTCTCTCTCTCTCAAAATAAATAAATAAACTTAAAAAAAAAAAATCCCCTCCCTGGATTCCCATGGAATCCGCCCCCCTCTTCCATGCCCTTATACTCTGTTGCCAGGTCAGTGTTTTGTGTCTAATAGAATTTCAATATATATTCATTCAATAAACATGGAGAATTGAGTAAACATTCTTATTACCCAGATCACCTCGAGTCCCTTTGGTGGGGTGAGGAGAGGAAGGGAACTAATATTACCAGAGAACCTGACACATCCCCAATACTGGGCGGGTGGGACCACTGTGGGAAAACAGTATGGAGGTTCCTCAAAAAATTAAAAATAGAACTAGCATATGATCCAGCAGTCCTACTTTGGGTCTATATCCAGAAGAATTAAAAGCAGAGCTCAGAGGGGCGCCTGGGTGGCTCAGTCACTTGAGCATCTGACTCCTGATTTCGACTCAAGTCATGATCCCAGGGCCGTGGGATCGAGCCCCGCACTGGACTCTGCACTGAGCATGGAGCCTGCTTGAGATTCTCTCTCTCTTCCCCTACCCCTCTCCTCCCTTGCTCTCTCTCTCTCTCTCTCTAAAAATATAAAAATAAAAAGCAGATCTCAGAGATATTTGCATGCTCATATTCATAAGCAACATTATTCACAACAGCCAAGAGGTGAAAGCAACTGAGGTGTCCATCAGCAGATGAGTGGATTTTTGAAACATGACCTATAATTACAATGGAATATTACTCAGCCTCAAAAAGGCAGGAAGTTCTGACCCATGCTACAACGTGGATGAACCTTAAGTGAAATAAGCCAGGCACAAAAAGAAACGCACTGTATGATTCACTTACATGAGGTATAACAAGTAGTCAAACTCATAGAAACAGGAAGTGGAACCGGAAATTTGCCAGGCGCTGGGGAAATGGGGAACCAGTGTGTAATCAGTACGGAGCTTCAGTGTTGCAAAATGAGAAAGTTCTGGAATGTGTTACACAGCAGTGTGAATATACTTCACATTACTGAACTGTACACTTAAAAATGGTTAAGATGCTAACTTTTATGTTATGTGTTTCTTACCACGATAAAAAAAAAAAAAGGAAAAGAAATTAATGGAAGTTCCAAATGGAATTCACCTTTGCCGTCTCAACAAAAGAATGAAACAGCAACAGGGCTCACCATGGACCTTCACGAGGATCACCTAAGAGGCTGCCACCTCCATAGCAGCCACTGGCTCAGAGGATGACCTCATGTGATCCAACCAGCTCTGGAGGTGAACATCATCTAAGATTCTTTCAAGAGGAAACTGAGACCCATAGCTAATTAGGACAGGAGGTAACTAGCTTTGTAAGAACTCTAAAAATGAATGCATTCATTTTTTTTAGTGTTTATTTTTGAGAGAGAGAGAGAGAGAGAGAGAGAGAGAGAGAGGGAGAGAGGGTGAGCAGGGGAGGGGCAGAGAGAGAGGGAGACACAGAATCTGAAGCAGGCTCCAGGCTCCGAGCTGTCAGCACAGTGCCCAACACAGGGCTTGAACTCATGAACCTCAAGATCATGACCTGAGCCTAAGTCCAACACCTAACCCACTGACCCACCCAGGCACCCCAGGTGAGATTTTATTAAAACAGTGAATTTGATATAGGATTGTTCCCCCCTAATACCTGACTACCCCAACATATTTTTTGGGTTGAGGTACAGTTTAACTTGTTGAATGTTTCAGAGACGTTTCCAGTTAAAAAAAATTTTTTTTAAATGTTTATTTATTTTTGAAGGAGAGAGAGAGTGTGAGCAGGGGAGGGGCAGAGAGAGAGAGGGAGACACAGAATCCGAAGCAGGCTCCAGGCTCTGAGCTGTCAGCACAGTGCCCGACACGGGGCTCGAACTCATGAACCCTGAGATCATGACCTGAGCCTAAGTCAGAGGCTTGACGGACTGAGCCACCCAGCTACCCCGAATGCATTCATTTTAATGAACAAATACACACCTGTAACTACTGTGTGCCCAGCACTTTGCCAGGCCCTGCGGGGTGATGTGAGGAGGACATGCTCCCTCTTGAGAAGCTTCTATGTGAGTGGGAGAGGCAGGCAGCAACAGGGGGCTGTGGAAAGAAGAGACAGAGCTGCTTCTGCGTCCTGACTGTGCCACTTGCTTGGCCCACTCCCTCCACCTCTGTGAGGCTCGGCCACCACGTCGGAGAAGTGGAGATGGTGTGTCTTCCCCCCATGGGTCTGGGTGATTGAAGGACGTGTGCCGGCCACAGTGGGTTGCTTTATTCGATCAGCATTCATTTGATCATCAAAAGCTACCGGGCAACAGAAAGAAGGGGAGTTCTCGGCAGTAAAAACAATGACCCTGGTCTCAGTGGGCTGGGAGTTTCTGTATATTTCTAGGCAGGAGGCTTGAGGATTAATCTACAGGACTGATGGCATTTCTGCTTCTACCGAGTCGCCCCGTGAACACAGTAGAGCCTACCTGCCTCCACCAGCTGTGTCTTCCCTGGCTCCAAGGCCTCCAGCCCCTTCTCCAGACTCAGTAAGCGGGTCCTCAAGGCTGCTCTGCCCACCCCCCAACTCCTCACCACCACCCGCAGAACCGGGATCACAACAACAGGGGGCCTTTCCCCAGTCAAAAGCTCCATTTGCATCTTAATGAAAAGGGGGAAGAGGGAAGCTAGGGGTGTTGACTAGGAATGAAATCACCCTGTAAGTCTTGGATTTTTGCTGCTTTCTGCAGCCTCTGCCAGATCCCCCTCTGAGCTCAGTCTGCACTATAAAAGCCAAACCTCGGAAACACCTAATTTGGGAATTATGTGCTGGCCCTGCAGCAGCTTTCCAGGCTGCTGGTTTGAGGCTGCTCCTGGTCCCTCTGAAGGTAACAGTTCCAAGCTGCTGATAGGCTTAGTCACCTTGGTCCCGCTCATTAGAGCCAGCGCCAATTACTGCCCAGCCCTGGAAGCTGAACCCAACAGCAGCCTCTTGTTCTGGGCGCTGCTCACTGGGGCGTGCGGGCCAGGACCAGCTTTGGCTGGGGAGGGGCGCCCAAGCTGTGAGCCCTCCTACGCCCAGTAGTGGCAGCGGTGGCTGGTAGTGAGGAAGGCAGGACCGCCTAACAGGGATCAAAAGGGCAGAGCAAGACTTTCTTAGCTCCCCTTGGGACTCCTGGCTGGGTGGTGATACAGCCCAGCCCTGCAATGAGAAAAACAACTGCTTGAAGCCAAGGCTCAGCTAGTTAAATGGTGTTGAACCTGAGTATTTAGCAATCTTTGTACATAAACACACAAATCCCTGTGAAACACACGCAGAGTGTTATTTCTTACATTATAAAATGATTTTCCAGGCCTTCGATTTTGATATATGCTTCCCTCACCAATTCCCTTATTCCACATCTTGATCTCCTTCCCGAGTCTGTAATCTCAGGCCCATCGCTTCTCGGCCTTTTGGCTAAGATCAAGTGTAATCTCAGGCCCACGCGGGTGACACAGAATGCCAGGTGTAGGCCTCCGAATATCACCAGGAAAAAAAACGAGGAAAAGGTTGTGTTTACTGCTTCTCGGTGTTCATTAATATGGAAACACGGCCCTTTATGGGTTTTGATGGAGATGCCACAGGGATCACCCTTGCACTGGCATGCAGCTTTACTGTTCCCTTCAAAAGTGCCAGCCAAATTAACGCGCTAATTTGAAAGGACATGTATAAGTTATGATCTGCAAAAAAAAAAAAAAAAAAAAGTGCTGGTCCATCACAAACTGTGTTGTGTTTTACACCACCACAAACAAGCACTGATGATCTGTATGTGTGTGTATGTCCACGTGCATCTGAATTAGCATTAACTGAAAGCCCATTATTGTACATAGTACAGTAGACCATATATAGAATCTCTAATTTTCCCAAGTGCCAAATTTTTGGCATATACGTATTCCTTCATTTGTACATTCACTCCACAGATGTCCAGGGTCTCCTGTGTACTTAAAGACCTCAGACAGGAAGATGCCCTAATTGACCTCTCATGCTGGGGACAGGGATGGGGTGGGGTGAGAGGAGAAAAAGAGGAAGTCATTAGCACACACTGTGGCATGCACTGTGTTAAAAGACAGTAGGTCCCAAAAGAGTCACTTATGCTAAGCCCCATGTCATAAAATCTAGACTCAACTACAATTTTTGGCTTCTCCCAGAAATAGACTCTGAAAGCACTCAATCAGGTACCACCTCATTAGCACTAGCGAGGTATCTGCCTGATAGACCCTTGCCATCCCTACAGACAAGTGACCTTGTCAAAACCGATCTGCTCTTTGCTAGTAGAACGTCCTTGTCTAGCCCCCTCCAGAAGTCTTTCATTTTTTTACAGCTCCTTAAAGCCAGCCCCTTTCCTCTGCTGGATGGGACGCTGCCCCATTCATGAATCACTGAATGAAGCCAATAAGATCTTTAAAATATACTCAGTTGAACTTTGTCTCCTAACACCTGTGATGAAGGGGAAGACGGTAAACCCTGCCTGGAGGAGAGTTTCACGAGGATCAGAGGCAGCGAGGGGGTAGTTTTACCAGACACATCTGGGCTCAAATATCAGCTTCCATTCTTACCACCTGTGTGGCCCTGCGTGCATTTACCTAACCTCTCTGATCCTCAGTTTTCTCATCTGTAAAATGCGAATAATAAATAATTCCTACCTTTTATGGCTGTCACAAGCATTAAAGATGATACATGTGAGGCCCTAGGTGTTGCCAGTATTTTTAAATGGTAGGTATTATTCACTTGAGTAAATGGATTACTGCAAGAATACATCTCATTGTAAAGTGTTTGAAAGCAACCCGTGTGACTGTCAAAAGAAGTTCTGAGTGAAGGAGTTAGATTAGACAGGCAGTTGGTAGTCACGGTCTGTCCACACTAGAAGGGGTTTCATCCAACCCAACCCCATATATTTTTTTAAGTTTATTTATTTATTTTGAGAGAGGGAGACAGAGAGAGCATGGGGGAGGCACAGAGAGACAGGGAGACAGAGGATCCCAAGCAGGCTCTGCCCTGTCAGCTCAGAACCCGACGCAGGGCTCGAACTCAAAAACCACGAGATCATGACCTGAGGCCGAGATCTAGAGTCAGATGCTTAATCAACTGAGCCACCCAGGTGCCCCTAACCCAACCCCGTATTCTAGAGTTAGGAGCCAGAGGGCGAGAGAAGTCACTTATCCCTAGGCCTCCCATTAGGCTTGACCAAACTGTAGTCAGGCTCCTGTGAGTCCTTCTTTCAATAAGACCTCGTCCTGGGGCCTGTCTTGGACCTGCCTTGCCCAGTTTGAGGAGGAATTCTGCGGAGTCATAAAGAATCACCCGCCCTTGACACCTGATCCTGTGGTTTGCCCTCAGCAAGAATCCCATTAAGTAGATTTAACAAGAACCCCCCATCCTTGATGTCTCCTCTTGTAATTTTCCATCCACTGACCCCTCATCCTGCTCATGGGTTATAAACCCCCAGCTGTCTTTGCACCCTCGGAGATGAGACAGATCTCTCTTCCCCACTGGGATAGTCTATCACAACAGTCCTGAACGAAGTCTTCTTTCCTGTTGTAACAAATGGCAAAATAATGTTTTTCCTTCACAGAGTGATGGTACTGAGACTAGAACTTAGGACTCCTGACTCTCTCGGCCCCTCTAAAGGCCTGTGTGGGTCTAGTTTGCTAAGGGGAAGAAAAAAAAAAAGCCCAGAAAATTGTCAGGTAGCCAAATCTCCAAAAAGCCCAAGGAGCAGTTGCCATGGTCTGGCAAAAGTACATGGGATTCTGGCTCAGCCTTTTATTTCTTGGCTTTTTTGTGTCCCTTCTACTTGGTCTTCCTGGGTCTCTGTATCTGGTGGACCGACACTCAAAGACTCTGCTCACAGGCAGCTCAAACTAACCATCTTCATTCAGGATTGTTGTGATAGACTATCCCAACGGAGGAGAGAGATCCTCTCAACTGTGAGCGTGCAAAGACAAACCATTATTCTGGCTCATCTGAAGCAGCTGGTGCTATTTGCTGAGAACCCTGCCACACCCAGCTGGCACTGGTGCCTCCCCCCCACCCTACCCCCCAAGGCTGAGTCAGATCTCCCACCACCTGAGTGGGAGGAGAGAGGTCCTCTGTCTGCTGTCTAATGAAACAGGAAGGAGAGCACTGAGGGGACATCCATCTGGGTGGGATTCTCCAGGCCATGGAGTACCTGGGCTCTGCCCCGAGCTGGGCTGTCTGTGGTTTCCACCTAAGGAGACCCCCAAGCTGCCAGCCTCCAGTAGCCCCCTGAAGACAGATATTCCAAGGCCAGAGCTCCTGGCTCCTTCTCCAAATGAAAGAATGTCTAGGGACCTGCATCCCTGGCCCCTCCTCACTGCCAGCCTTTGGTGGGGGCACTCTCCCCGGCCTTTCAGAGCTCTGCTTCTCAGAAGAGGCATGTGTGTTCCTGTCCTTCCCCTTGTCCCCTCTCCCCCACCAGGACCATGGACTCCTGGGGCTATGACATCACCATGAAGACAGACATGCCCTGGAGGGCGGACAAAAGCCAGACAAGCTGGGAGGCACTGGCATGCGAGGCGCCCAAGGAGCTGGAGCAGGCCCCAAGCCAAACCCTACATTGAGTTCCAAAGCTAGGCTGAGAGCAGATCCTTGGAAATCCTCTGTACTTCCTTCACTGACCCCCACCCCAACCTGTCACAGTGCAGGGGTTCACTTTTCTCTCAGGGCTTACATAATTGCTGAGCGACTAGTGGGGATCAGATCATTACAGACCAACACCCACACTGGAAAGCCCAGAAGGGCAGGCTCAGGTGTCTCAGTCCCACTGGAAGATGGTAAAGCAGTTCCTGACATTGTCACACTGGCTTCTATGGAAGGAAGGTGAGTTCACCACAAGAAGGTGAATCTGCAAGGCTTTAGGTTCCATATTTGCAGACCTTAATCTTTACGAAGGGCCCAGAAAGTTCCCTAGCACCATTATCATCTCCATGTCCTTAAGGACTGGCCAGCTGGGCAAATCCAGTGATGGGGTTCCCTGGGATGCTCTGGCTTGTAATGCAGAGCAGGTCTCCACTAGGCTCTGTGAGACCCCAGCTCTTCTCCTTCTCTGCAGGGAGCTCCCTCCCTCCCTCCACCCCCAGCAAAGCTGGACTCAGGGGCTTCGTCTCCACCCATCAGGAAGCTTCTGGGGACACACCCTGTGCATGGTGATGTCCTGGCCAGACACAGGATGCTGACTTTATTCCTACTCACATGGGACCCCCATAGCGGACGGGAATGTAATGACTAAAGAACACCATTTTGTGGGAGGTACACTGAGCAAGAGAAGACTTGGATTTCGGTCCTGCTCTGCCCCAAAGAAACCTTGAAGAAAGTACTTGGCCTCCTGGAGTCTCTGTATTCTCACTTGTGAAATGAGAGCATTAGCACATAGGAGGCATTTAATAAATGCTCGAGGGACGAATGTTGAGTGAACAACTCCAAATCCCTGAGCTCCTTACGACCATACATGGCACTTTGTTGTTTTTATATTATTTTATTTTATTCATTTTATTATTTATTTTTTCTTTTTTTAGAGAGAGAGGACACAAACAAGAGAGAGGGACAGAGGGACAGAGAGAGAGAGAGAAAGAATCTTAAGCAGGCTTCATGCCCAGCGCAGCCCCAACATGGGGTTCAATCTCACAACCCTGGGATCATGACCTGAGCTGAAATTAAGAGTCACATGCTTAACTGACTGAGCCACCCAGGTGCCCCTATACGAGGCACCTTGTATTCGCACCCAGCCACCTCCTTCTGTGGCCTGAGCCCAAGGCTGCAGGCGTCCCCTTTCTAGAACCCTGAAGCGGCCCCCTTCCTCCCTTCTCTTCCTCCAAACTCCCCTTAGCTTCCCCCTTACTACCCATGGTGCCAGGAGGCCAGCGAATCCCAGTTAATCCTGAAATCCCAGTCATACTAATTGCTTTCTTTCTTGTCCTTACTTGCCTTCTAACTCAGGAGATGAGGCTTCAGTTAGGCAGCTGTTCCAACAGCAGGTGACTGGAAGGGAAATGGTCTTGGCCTAGAAGAGGCAAAGAATGTCTCCATGGACCCACGGGTCAGGAGGCTCCCCATAGCAAGCTGGACAGTGTCCCCCCCAAATCCACATCCACCCAGCGCTCCAGAATCTGACCTAATTTGGAAACAGGGTCTTCGCAAAAGTAACTAATTAAGGATCTCGATGGAATTATATCAGAATAGGGGGGCCCTAAATCCAAAAGCTTGTGTCCTTACAAGAAGAGGCAAGGACACAGAGAGACATGGGGAGACAAGGATGATGTGAAGACAAGAGGAAGGGATTGGAATTCTGCTTCCACAAGCCAAAACACCAGGAATACTAGAAGCTGGAAGAGGCCAGGAAGAGCCAAGAGCCTTCACAGGGAGCATGGCCCTGACGGCATCTTGATCTGGGACTTCCAGTCTCCAGGACTACAAAAGAATAAATCTCTGTTGTTTGGGACACCCAGTTTGTGGTACTTTGTTACTGAGGAAATGAATGCATTCTTCAGGCCCCCCTGGGCTCCATGATGTTTAAGGCACAAGGCTGTGAGCTCTCTCCCCACCTTCCACCACCCTCTGGAGACCTTCTCCATGCCCTGGGGCTCAGGGAACCTGCACAGGCTTACAGCCATCGTCCACCACACGCGTTTCTTATCACATTTGGGAGCCAAGCAAAAGTGCTTAGAAAGAAAAGCTGTGGACATTTGGCTTCTCTAGGCTGTCCGCCTGGTTTTCCTCCAGTTCCTGCGGGATGTGATGTGAGCAAATCACAGCTTGCTCTGCAAGAGGGCAGTATTCGTTCGTTCATGCATGCGTGCATCCACACATGCAACCTGTATTTCCTGACGGCTTACCACCTGCCAAGCACCTGCTCAGTGTGGAGCACGGACACTACCCCTTCTCCAGCCCCTCCTTGCTGCCCAGTCTAAGATCTCTCTGATGACAAAGGAGCCATCCGTCCACCCTATTCTGTTATTTTTAATGACAATAACATAGCATTCAAAAAGCTTTTGCATGTCATTTGATACACTGAGAACCCACCTGCCTACAATCTGCTTCTCCATGAGAAACGGGAACATTAATGGATCTGCAGCCCCATCCCTCAAAGCTGTGAGCCCCTCAAAATATATAAGTACCAACTCAGTCCCGCTTTACAATTCATTTATCTGTTTTTCTCAGGCAATGGAGTAGAGCTGAGTACTAAGGGCCACCAAATCAGCCATTTGGGACCCAGAAATGAGAGGAAAGGACAAAGGACGAAAAGCAGAAGACATCATCTCTGGCTATTGGGCACGGCGCAGGGCACTGGCTTGCTATGGCAGGCAATCGGCTGGGTCATTGGCAGACCCGGGGTCTGGTCTGGTCTGCTGCTAAGCAACCATCAGACTCTGATTGCACTGCTTACCTCTCTGGGCACAGTTTTCTCCTCCACACACCAAGAGTTAGTCTGGGTCCCTAATGTTCTTGGCAGCCTTGGCATGCTGGGATCTCTCCAGTCCATGTCAATTGCTGGAGAAACTGTCTAGCCTGAGTTAATAATACAGGGGATTTCAAGGATGAGCAGAAGATAGTGTGTCTCCTGCCTTATTACTGTGTGTAGGTGGAGGGGCAGGAGATTCCCCTGATCACAGTCCCACTATGTTCAATGGGCTGGTACCTAAGCCTGGAGAGGTAAGGACTTCGCTGCCCCCTTCAAGGAATTTACCATCTAACGGGGAAACAGATCAGTAAACAGACAATTATAAACATTACAATATGGTGTAATAAACCTTACACTTCCTGCTATGGAAATATAGAGGGGTCCCTAGCTCAGGCTGATGGGACACTCTGGGGGGGGAAACCATGGAAGGCTCCCTGGAAGAAGTGATGCCTGCGCTCAGTTTTAAAGATTGACTAGCAGTTAGCGTTTAAGGTCAAGGGCTGGAGCATTCAGACAGAGAAAACATACTCAAAGGCTGGATAGGGTATAGTGAGCACAGAGGAACAGATGTCAACAGATCCATTTTCTTTTCTCTTCCTCCTAACGGCCACCTTTTTCATCTCTTATCCACAGCTTAACACCTACTCGCCACCCTCTGTTCTCCTTTCTTCTCCTCTTTCTCTTCCATTCTCTGAAGATGAGGAGAGGAATGTCATCTAGTGAGTTCAGAGCTAGTGAGGTAACAGAAGAGAATACCAGTGTGATGATATGGGAAAGGTGGTTCTGTGTCAGCCTCCACGGAGAGCATGGCCCCTCCCTGTCTCCTTAGCCCCACTCTGCCCTGCTGTGAAGACCCTGCTCCTTTAAGGTACATGCCACCCACCTATAACCCCTCCACCTGTCTCTGTCAGGGCCATCCATGGATGGATGGAATTCTGGCCACTTCCCTACTTCACGAAGACTCTGGCACCTAGCTCCCCATCCTGCACTCCAGCCCCAGTCCTGACATTAACCTGGGTAGAATCAGCTTCTGGCACCTTGGCCTCTCAGCTCCGTGATGCCCGCATCCCCAAGTACACTCACCACTTCAATCACCCGTTCCCCTGATTGCATCCTGGTCTTTCTCCTCACCCAGGACTGCTCTGTTCCTCTTTCTAATCAGAAACTGAGTTATCTCCCTCTGTGACCCAGCTCGTGCACTCAATTCCTCCAACTATGCCAGTTCTCTGACCTCATCAACACCACCAATTCGCTGATTCTAATCCCTCCTGCCCCTCCCCCCCCCATATCCACCTCCAGTCTGCACTTCCTTTTCCACCTGGCTCAGATTTCTGTCCCAATATTCAGACATTTTACCAATATCCTTAACTGCCTTGCTTCATTGTCTTTAAATCATCCTTGGCTACTCCCTTCCCCTCATCCTCCATAGCCCGTTAATCACCAAGCTCCGTTAAAATTTACATAACTTTGCAAACCACTCCTGTCTTTGTCTCCACTGCCCCACCTTGGCTTTCAGCATTGCTGTCCTGGACAGCCAAAAACTCTGCTAGCTACCTTTCTTTCTTTGTTTCTTCATTTCTTTCTTTGTTTCTTCTTTTTTAGTTTATTTATTTTGAGAGAGAGAGAGAGAGAGAGAGAGAGAGAAAGAGGGAGGGAGGGAGGGAGTGCACACGCATGAGCACAAGTGGGGGAGGGGCAGAGAAACAGAGAATCCCAAGCAGGGCTTGATGCAGGACTCAAACTCACAAACTGTGAGGTCATAACCTGAGCTGACTGAGCCACCCAGGCACCCCAGTTACCCTTCTTTCAATCTTGCTTCTGTAGCATCAGCGGCAGGGGGAGGGGGCGGGATGCAACCTCTGATTTTTTTTTTTAATGTAAATGAATCAATTGTGTTATTCTCCAGCTTAAAGGCAACCTTTCACAATGGCTTCTTCATCCCCTCAGGACAGAGTCTTCACAAGGCTTCAGAGTTCACAGTCTGGTCTCTGCAATGCCTCTGGCATCACCCTGTACTGTCCTCAGCTCAAACTCCAGCTCTTCAGCCATAGTTTCTTTGGGTTCCTTGACTACTGCATGCTCTAACTTGAAGTCCGTGACCACAGAGTGTGACCGAAGGGGCCCTGGGGCTCTGTGCCATTCTCCCTTGTTACATGATACTGAGGGTTCTTCCAAAAATAACATTCCAGGAGTCAGGTCCCAGCTTGTCTGATTTCTTGCAATGATGTCCTTCTTCCTTCCAGAAGACAGAAGATGAAATTTGGAGCACGGACTGGAAAGGATCCTGTGGACACTTCAATGCCTCCTACTTATTATAATGAGAATGAAGTGAATGTTTATTGAGAGCTTACCACGTGTCAGGTACCAGGCTAAGCACTTTATATGCGTGATTTATTTACTTCCCACAAACCCTATGAAGTGCCATAGTCACCCCTATTTCATGGAAGAAAAACCTGAATCTCAAAGGGGTTATAGTAACTTGATTGAGGTCACAGAGCTGGTTACCAGCAGAACACAGATCTGAGCCTGTATCATTCTGGTTTCGAAGTTTAACCTCTGAATCACTTCATTATACTGAATAGCTAGACGGGCAGGCGGTGGGTATCTCACGTTTTACATGTGAATTGGGGAAATGTATGTTCAAACCATTACTGCTTTTGAAGGGTCTCAGGTAATTAAACTAAGGACCAACCTTGTCCCCAAACTCGAAATCTCAGCATCAAAGCAAACCGTCCAGAGCTCCAAAGACAGAGCTCAACAACTATTCCATTCCGCTTGTCTTCAGGTCTCTGGGCAGACCTGGACCAACATATGTGTCATGTTTCCTTGACAGCTCGCCCAGTACCTTTTTCTCTGTGTGTGTGTCTGACTGAAGCAGGTTCCGACCAGTCAATAACCCCCTACTTCCGTGCCCCGCAACAACTCTGAACAATTTCCAGCCAGAGCATAAAGTACTCATGGCTGAAGGTAAACAGAGAATGCAGGTTGAGGACGAAAGAGAGAAGGTGTGAAGCATCTTGCTGACCCGTTAACACTGCCAGACACTCTTGCTGGGCTCCCAGTAAGTGCGGCCCTGGAAGTAGGCTATCTCTCACCCTCTCACTCATACCACGATTTAAGTAAGTGGCTACCAAGGGCTCAGCATCCCTTTGGGTTATAACAGGTTCTGGAGAAGCAGGAGGCAGACCCTGCTTCAAGGAGCTCTCAGGCTAGTAGGGAAGACAAGAAATGCACAATCAAGGGGCGCCTGGGTGGCTCAGTCAGTTGAGCGTCTGACTTCAGCTCAGGTCATCATTTCACAGTTCATGAGTTCGAACCCCGCGTTGGGCTCTGTGCTGACAGCTCAGGGCCTGAAGCCTGCTTCGGATTGTGTCTCCCTCTCTCTCTGCCCCTCCCCTGCTCATGCTTTGTCTCTCTCTGTCCCTCAAAAAATAAATAATAAAAAGAAATTAAAAAAAGAAATGCACAATGGAACGATTAGCATTAAGCATTCGGACAGCAACATAAGAACAGAGCACAAGAGTTTTCCGAAGGCGGTAACTCCAGTATTTCCTAACTCTGTGAACCTGAGTACATTTTGCTTAGCCTCTCTGAGCCTCAGGGGCCACATCTACAAAATTGAGATGTAACAGCTACTTCAGTAGCTTGTTGTAAGGATCAGTAGGGATAGGGTGTGAGAAAGTGATTTACAAATACAAGATATTACTATTGCCTCGTGGGCTTTGAAAATTAAAAGGGAGTTCCAAATCCAAAGTATTACCATTGCTCCATAGGGGACAAGACAACTATTAAAAGGGCTTTAAAATGCATGCAGACTGTATGAATCCCTGCCTTGAATGCTCGTCCCTCTGGTGTCTGCAAAATGCACTCCCCCACATTCTTTAAGTCTTCCCTCAAGTATCACATTCACGGTGACATCCATCCCGATCACCTTATTTGGCCATGCAAACTTCCCTCTCCTCCAGACCCTTAACATGCCATATACCAGAGCCCTAATCAATTTATTTTTCTTTTCTCAAGTACTTATTGCCTTCTAACACACTCACTCATTTATTTTTTATATTTAGTGTGTATCATTTTTCTCCTCACACTAGAATATAAGTTCCAGGAGTGCAGGGATCTTTTTTCATTTTTTTTTTTTCATTAATGTATTTGCAACCAAGATGAGTGCCTAGTACACGGTAGGTGCTCAGTAATTTTGGTTCAGTGACAGAATGAAAAGTTGAAATCCATGTGGAATGGCAGCCACAGCAGAAGACATTCAGGAAAGAGTGAGTACAGGAAGACAAAACAGAAATCGACAGCTTGGTCTGGTAAGACGAGGGCTGAGAGGCCCATGACTGTATTGTGTGAACCACGAGGACTTTGAAATCTCAGAACAAAACCAGAGGTGCTCCTCGAAGGTCACTAGAGGCCGTTTGACTCCCATACAAGAATTCATCTTACACGTGGATAGTGAAGGGACTCCTGTGTCACTGCGGAAGAAAATTGTGAATAACTTCACAGAGAATAATTTCATTGTGTGTTATTAGCTTTCTACTATTATATAATAAATCATCTCCAAACTTGGCAACCTAACACAACAAAAACTGATTATCTGAATGAGTTTCTGTGGGTCAGGAATTCAGGCAGCTCTATTCAGTTGTTCTAGCTCAGATTTCTCAGAAGGTTGTAGTTAAGACCTTGGAAGTGGCCACAGTTATTTGAAGGCTTATCTGGGGAGAAAAGATCTACTTCCAAGATGGCTCATTCACATGGCTCTTGGTAGGAGGCCTCAGGTCCTTGCCATGCAGAACATTCCATAGGGCTACTGGAGTGTCCTCATGACATGGCAGATAGTTTTCCCCAGGATGAGTGATCCAAGAAAGAATAAGGTAGAAGTCATAATACCTATTATGACATATTCTCAGAAGTCACAATCTGCCATTTAGGCATTATCCTATTGGTATACAGGTCTTCCCTATTTAATGTAGACGGAGATTACATAAGAACATGAATACCAGAAAACAGGGAGTATTGAGGGCCATCTTGGAGGTTGACCACGATGGAATGTAACTAAGGAAGGATCCAGAATGTATGGAGGACCACACAAATCTATGGAAAGCATTCATCACTTCCTACCCCCTCCCTCTAGCTCACCAAAGAAGACTGGCGAGAAGGCAGACTTTGTGCCATCAGTCATCCAGAGCAATCCAGGCCTTCAGTTATATACACTCCCCAAGGAAAGACGTGTATGGAAATATCATTGTTTCTTTAGGGGACCTGACATCCTCTGCTTGGGACCCCAGAGGCTAGTTCCTGCTTGTCAATACAATTCTCATATTGTTCCTGCCATAAATGAACATAAGAGCTGAGGAAGCTCAGAGTCCAAGAAGGAATGACTCCATGACCTGAGGAAGATGGCCAGGGAATGGAACACCCATGATGTCCTTGAAATCCTCTACCTGCCCTAAATAGTAAGCCTTTTTAATTGGCCAGAAATAGATGCATCAATTAGGAAAGACTCCTCTCCTGTGAAGGATTCACAGAAAAGGAAAAGAGCCAAAGAAAGGGAGTAACTTTCAGGATCAGGGAGTCCTAGGGCCAGAAGCTATTGAGTTACATCCCTTTCTCAGGCAGAACCATCCTTCATCCAAAACGTGGGTGACATTTGCCTCTGCCATTAATGACCCCCAAAAGATGGACACCGTGTATTTGTGGTAGCTTTGAGGATCTTAATGTGAGGTTCTTTGGGCTTCTCAACCAAGGGTAGAAGAAAGAAAAGTCTCCGTGTTCTTGTGCACCAGTATTTTCTCCTTATTTTTGATTTTCTATAATAAGTGGCCTTTGCCAGAGTGCACCATCCAATGTCACAGTACCAATCAAGAAGGCTCCAACCAAGTATAAACTGATGGGTGCCAGAGGGGAGGTGGGTGGAGGGATGGGCAGAATGGGTGAAGGGGAGTGGGAGGCACAGGCTTCCAGTAATGGAACAAATAAGTTGTGGGGACAAAGGGTACAGCACAGGCAATATGGTCAGTGGTATTGTAACAGTGTTGTCTGAGGACAGGTGACAGCTGCACTTGTGGTGAGCGCAGCATAACATATGGACCAGTGAGTGCAGCTCCTCTTGCTCAAGATGAGTAAAAACTTCTGGCAGGGGAGAGCCAGTGACTGTGGGGCAGGTAAGTGGAGAGTGTAAGAAAGAAACGTAGGCTTGAATTTTGTGAAAGCTTTAGAAATATGCTTAATTTCAGAGATGTAAAACCAGGTGCTCACTGAGTGCAAAAGGAAAGCAGCTGAAAATGCCCCCCCCCCAGTTCCTTTTTTTAATTTTAAATTTTCTTATTTAAAAAACTTTTTTTAATGTTTATTTTATTTTTGAGAGGGTGGGGGGCATGAGTGGGGAAGGGCAAAGAGAGAGGGAGACACAGAATCTGAAGCAGGGTCCAGGCTCTGAGCTGTCAGCACAGAGCCTGACGTGGGGTTTGAACCCACGAACTGCAAGATCATGACCTGAACTGAAGTTGGAGGCTGCATCAACTGAGCCACCCAGGTGCCACTCTCCCCTTCCAGTTCCTTAATAATTACAATAACACTTATTACAATTAACGTTTATGGAGCGCTGTGCTTACTTTTGCCAGGGACTCTTCCCAATGTCTTATATCTACTGCCGTAAGTAATCACAGCAACGCAACCATCTCAGCATGAACATCCCCACGTACAGATGAGAACCCCAGCTGACAGCAGTCAGCCAACTTGCCTAAGGTAACACAGCTAGTAAGTATTGCAGTCGGAATCCAAATTCTGGCAATCTCGCTCACAGGCTTAACCCACAGGTTAAGCCCACAGGCTTAACCATGCTGTGTTTTAAGGGCTTAAGTAAGGGACCAAATGCTGCTAAGTGGCATTCATAAAATTCATGGTGAGGTTCACCTACACAGGCTAGAAGTCTTCTAGCTTATTGGGAGGTGATCCCCATTATCTGGTCACTTCAGTAGAGCCTGGAGTGCTGTTGAATCTTAGGAATTCCAAGGTAGCAGGCAGCATGTAAAAGTTCCTTTGTTTTGTCCGGGAAGAAACCAATGTGCAGACTAACTGCCCTGCCCAGGAACACCCAGGCCTCTTCATCCTCTGTCCAGCAGAAGAGCACCGAGCAGTTAGTCCTTATGACAGCACTCATGAGTTAATCCCGCGTCTGTGTAGGACCCCAGGCCATCCCACTCCTCCCCACTCGCCCTAAACTCAAGCTTAGTCTTGGAGATGTGACAAGTTTTCATCCCATATGGTGAGAAAACAACACCAAAGGCCAAAGGGAGGCAGCGGCCTGAGTTGTATCCTCTGGCAACAGTTTGGTACGCCTCAAACAGATGAGCAATGACGGCATCCCAGTTTCAGCCTAGCTTCTCCAGGGAAGCCAGGCCTTCCATGAGTCCACACCTTCTCCTGCCCTCCCTTGAGTGAGAAGGCTCTGGTGTCTCTCCCTTTTTCTGCTCCTGCCCCCTCCCCTCTGCTCCCATTGCTTGCTGAGATTCATTCCCAGTGTACCTGACCCAAGGGAGCGAGACCCAGGCACAGAACAACTTCTTGGACGGTCCTCAACTTTAAAAATCCCAAAAACTTATTCTATCCACTCTTCTCCCTCTGCAACCTCCTCTTTTCCTGGTCTCCAATGCAAAGCTTGCTGTCACTTCAGTTTATCAAAGAAAGTGCCTTCTTAGACCTATTTTCCCTTCCTTATTCTGTATGCCAATGACCATAGGTCAGAGAGGGCGATTACTTTAGCATCAAACAGCCTGGCCTTGAATCTCCACCCTGCCCATTATTAGCCCTGTGATCTTGTGCAAGCAACTTATCTCTCTAAGCCCACACTTCTTCCTCCGTGAAAAGGGGGATCATGACAGTGGCCAGAGTTGTTGCAAGATGAAGAGAAGAAATAAAAAACACACGTCAAATGCTCAGCACAGTACCCTGCACACAGCAAGTGCACAATAAGCGTCAGCCATGAGGCTGATTGGGCCAGCCACGGAGGGATTGGCGAGCAGGACCACTGGTCGAGAGCAGCCCTTTTAAGGACGCTTGTGAGCAAGCCACTTTCCCAGACCAAGGGTTCCCGGGGAATTGCTAGTGATGCTGCTGCCTGGGGTAACAGGAAGGAGAGAAGGCAATTATACAGCGTGTAACAAAAATAATTTCATTTTTAATGCCTTTCCCCTGCTGAGCCACTTAGAATCCAAACAATGACAACAAGGCAGGGGTGGAAATGAGAAGGGCAGGCACGTTTTGAAGGAGGCTGGTGACAAATGGATGGGCCCCAGGACTCATGTTGGCTCCCAGACACCTGCAGGGGCGTGTCCTTGGGGCTGTGGCTGCTGTGCTGTGCCGACCTACAGCGCCCTGGAAGGCCCGTCTGCCCAGGCTGGCTATGGGCCTATTGATGGACCCCTGGGGGCTGAGTCTGCCTGGATTCACTTATCATTCTCTGTCTGGGAGCAGGCTGACATCACTCAGAGTGCTCCAGGGAAAGCCAGGGGTCCTCCCCCCTTCCCCTACCCATCACTGTAGACAGCAAAGAATTCCCCTGTCTCCTCCTGGAAAACATGAAAACCCCTGCAGGTGCCATGAGATTACAACAAATTGGGCAAACCACACTAAGCTGATGTCTAATACATACGTATTTAACATCAGCCTTTTCTGGGGGTCCCCGAAGAGTTTACTTCTTCTCGGTTCCCATCCCTGTACACCACTCCACACTCTCTCAGATGCCCCTGCAGCCTCCAGGCCTCTGAATTTGGGACATTGCAGCACCGTGGCCTCTTCCACCCAGGGGAGGGGGGAGTCCCCAGGTCCCAGTGCGTCATCTCTGGCTCCTCCCTGTACACTGGAGCCGGAGCCAGCAAGAGCCTCTGCTCCTCTGCAGAGAAACATTCCCATGTCTCCTAGGCAGAGAGGAGGCTGCACCCTCCCAGGGGGCATCCCAGCTGTCAAGGGTGTTGGTTTAACCCATTTATCAGATTGAGGTGAAAAGGACAAGAAGGGGAAATGTACAGTCCAGAAGGGCAAGTTGTGCTCCTTTCTTTGGACCCAAATGGGAACAAACCAAGTGGTGAATCTTGTAGTTTTACTCCTCCACCCACATGCACTGACACTATAATCAAGCTATTTTCCACACCTATGCATTTAAATAATAGGATTCTATTGTTTAAAAAAAAATAAGAAAGAAATCTTCAATGACAATGGTGGTAGGGACAGTTGAGAGGCAGGGATGTATTCATGTTGGATTCTAGCACTATTAGAGTAATTTAAAAGGCTGCAGATAATATCACCCAGAGCTGGCAAATCAGCAAACTGCAAACATTTGGTGGTTCCATGTAGTATCCTGGAGACCTGGAGATTCTGGAGCTTGTACAGAACCCTAGAGCCAAATCTTGGAGTCCTCTCAGGGTCATGAGAGTCCCTACTGGGGGTGAGAGGGAATGAGGTGCTGGGGTTCAGCTGAGAGAGAAGCTATGTACACGGAAGGGTACCTACCGAGGATCTGAACCACATTGTGCCATCTCCTGCTGCCTGTGGCTTCCAAGCATCTCCTAGATGCAGGATGCTCTCCTGCTAAGCAAGGCTCCTAGTAGAATGGAGAAGCTTTGGTTACCAAGCCTGGTCCTGGTGGCTTGGAACTAGAAAGCTTATGCCACTCCTTCTGGGAGCACTTTGGTAACTGGAGACAGCCCACCATACTTCTGGACTAAGAGAAAAGCTACCCTGTTTAGGGGTCAAGAGCAGCCAGGATGACCTCTGAGGAGCCCAAATAACCTAAGTGTTTAAAGTTCTGGTAACTATGTCCTCGCAGAAATCGGACTGAGTAGGCAGCCATGCTAAGATATTTTGAAGACCTCAAATCTCAGGTTACTGTGACAACCCGACTCTGGGAGATATGGCTTGGGATTCTGACATTATAAAACCTCAGTGTTGATTCTCCCCTCCTTTACCAGTGGCTAAAACACCTTCACTGCTGGAGATTCATAGGAAGGGAGAAATGGGATTTGGAAGGTCAGAAAATATGAGTCAGTAGAAGGGGCAGCATTGGCTCAAGGAAGTCTCATTATCCTTAACCCCCACCCCACACAAACTGTGTTATTTTCACAGCCATGCTACTTCCTCGACACCAATATCTGACTTTCACTTGCAGGGAAGACGAAAACAGCTCTTTCCAGGCCAAGTCCACATGACTTTCCCCTTACACATGTTTACCCATGGAACAGGGACCTCAGACCAGTCTAGCTTCATCAATCCCAGGTGAATATGAGGCCAAAAAAAAATTTTTATGAGATTATGAGCTCCCTTTGTTTCCCCTGGTAGGAGGAGGAACAGAGGGTTTCTCTCAAGTTCAAATTCCCCTACATCATTGCATGTTCTAGACAGAAATAATCCAACCTTTCAGGTGAAGGTAGAAAATGGACTAGCCCACAAGCATCTCTACTGGCCTTATTCACCCCTACAAGCCTGCTAGCTTATAGAGCACAAGAACCAAATCAATAGAGCCAATATGTCACTGCCAGCAGGGCACGAGTGGCTACCAGCCTTGGGGAACATGACGTGCTACTAAGCTGAACTAATCACTCCTTGGCATTTCAGGAGCAGTTGGGTTAGCAGACCACAGCACATGCATAATGAAAGACAATAATTCCCTCAGAAGGGGAGAGTAAGAACAACATAATGAGTTGGCCCTTAGAAGGGGGCAGTTACTATTTACACAGGTCAACCTAAAGCCATATCAGTGATTTTTAGAGGCCAAAAATCTGTTTTAGAAAGAAAAACCCGGAGGATCTGGCAGAGAGGAGATTGGGCTGCATCCTTTATTTCAGCAAAAGGATTGAATCTGGGGGATGGACCCTCCATCAGCAGTGTCACCCATGAAGAATTTAACATGATAAACTGAAGAAGGCAGAGAGGTCAATTAAAGACCTAATCATGCTCCCTCTAGCCAAAGAAGTATGAATTTTTACGAGAGATGATTTATTAACCTGCGTACATATGAATCACCCAGAAATATTGTTAAAATATACATTCTTGGGTCTCAGCTTGAGATTCTCATTCAGCAGCCCTTCAGAGAAGAACAAAAAAAATCCATTTTTAACTAGGTTTTCAGGTGATTCAGAGGCAGGGACTTCATTAAAAAAGAACAACCATTGGAGAAATGCTGCCCCAGACCTCTACAACAAATCAGAATCTCCCATTTTCCAAGCACCCTTCATCCCCAGGGTGTGCAAAGAAGGTAGAAGGAACTCAAAGTGTTCTCCAAGAGACCAAGGCTGGGGTTATCATGGCTCTGATCTATGTGTAACCCTCTCAGATATCCTCCCTACCCGATGTCTGATTTCAGAGGTGGCATCCTTTCCACTCACCCCCCTCAGATATGCCAGGAATCTTGAACACTAAGCAAAGAAGTCCAAGGCAGGGGGCTGGGACCCAGAAAACCAGCCCACTAGTTCTCTTGCAATTGGTCACATTCACCAAGGCCTCTCTCTCTCTGCCCACCCTCATCAAACACAGCACCAACAGAGAGAAACATGAAAAGAATGATTTCTTTTTCAAGTGGTCCTAATGCTGCAGGATGAATCAGGGATAAGCAGAATATTTGCATGGTGGGGGGCGGGGGGGGGGGGGGAAGGGTAAGAATCACTGATCACCTAGTTCCTGGGAAAGAGTGAGGATTAATCTGAAAGGTTTACATCCTGGTCAAAATCCAGAAATGATTGGATCTGCAGAAAGAACTGGAGAGAGATCCACAAAGTGCCTTGTACCTCACCAACTTCGGGAGCCCCCAGCACATAAAGTAGTGGGGTGCCAGGTGGGGAAACTTCACTCGCCCAAACAGCTTCCCTGTGGCTGAGAGCAAGGGCCTGTCCCTACGGAGCTGCGGTGCTGTGACTTGCATCCATGGCGAAGCCTGTTGTGTAGACGCACACGCACCCTCTTACCTCTGCTCTTCAAGAGGAACCACTCACAGGCTGCCCGCGCAGACAGCGTTGGGGACCTGCTCTGTCTGGCTCTTAGAGCTGCCTCTTGTCTCCGCACACAGCTCTGTCGAGGCTCTTGGTCCATTCCAGAGTCGAACAGTCACCCTCCACTACTGCCCCAACCGTCACCCCCATTCCCAGGTCGGGATGATTCTGAAAGCTCAGCCTCCCTCCTTGACTGGATCTCAAACGGAGAGATGGCGAAGAACGTAAATTCAGAACCAAGGACAGCGGCACAACCGGTGGCGGGAGGGGAGGGGCAGAACCGGCCTTGGCTTTTGTCCTTAGAAACTGAAAAGTCTCAGGTCGCGCAAATCCAGACTTGCCAAGAATAACCCTTCTCTCTCCCTGGAGGTCAGAAACTCTGGCCGCACGCCCTGGGGTCCCGGACTTGGGTGCGGGGCAGAAAGTGCCGTCCCGAGATCGTCGGGAGCCGGCCGCCCTGCGAAGCTCCGGCTCGACAAGGGTGGCTCACCGCGCTCCGCGGGAGGCTGCCCCCGCACCGCCCGCTAATGACCAGAGCGAGGATTCCCGCCCGGGCCGTGCAAGGGATGCCAAGAGGGAGTCAGAGGGGATGACAGCCGCTGTGTTCTTGTCCCCCCTGGGCTAGCAGCCTGATGGAGAGTCGGTGGAGAGCCTGCCCGCAGTCGGGTCGGTCCCAGGCAGACGGCGCCAGAGTGGCCTGACAAACTTCTAGTCCCAGTCGCGCCGCCCTCCGAGCTCTCCCGTCCTCTCCCTGCTACCCGCCTCGGCCCCCGGCCGCCCGTCGCTCCAGCGTGCGCGCGCTTACCTTCAAGCCATAGGGCGCCCGGGTGCAGAGACGGCGCCGGCTGCTCGAGGCTTCCGGCTCCCGCCGCATCCAAGCGCGGCCGCCCCTCCGGCAGCCGTCCGGGCCGCCGCTCTCCTCGGCGGGTCCCTGGCTCCCGGCCCCGCCGCGCCGTTCAGAGCCCCGGCGGGCAGCCGCTTGGCCGGCTCCGGCCCGCGGGGAGCAGTGGACTGGCCGCGGCGGGGCGGGGCGGGGCCGGGCGCGGGCGGGCGTGCAGCACAGGGACAAGGCGCGGAGGCGGCGCGGTGCGCGCGGGAGGCGGCCGGTTCCGGCACTGAGACTGGACAGCTTCACGGCGCGGGAGCACCGGAGCGCGGGAGGGAGGCGGGGGGCGGGGCCGCCCTGGCCCACGGGGCGCCCCTGGGCCCCGCCCCTGGGCCAGGCCCCGCCCCGCCACTCTGCGCGCCGGTGTGTGGACTCAGTGCGACCCAGCCTGCTGTGAGCAGCGAGCCGGCAGAGGTTGCAGTCAGCCCTGGCTTTGGTGCAGGTGGTTGCTGAGGCGGGAACTGAGCGATCGACTGCCCATCGCGGTCTCCCCATACCCCCAAAGTGAATAATACCCTGTATATTCAGGGCCGCCGGTGACCAGGCATCTTCAGTGTCTGCTTATTTCCCTCTGAGAAGTCAGAGGATAAAGGTTGGAGGAGGCACAGCCCATCCAGGGAGTCGCGTAAGGAGAAGCCGTCCAGGTTCCGTTTACAGACCTCTGGTCTTGGAAGCCCTGTAGTCAGTTCTGTTGCTTGACCCTTTCAGGGGAAAGCCTGCTTGGAGTTGACCTGAAGAGGAAATTCAAAAGGGGGCCTCCGGGTTCCGCTTGCCCTTGAATACAAACAGAGGTGGAGTCTTCGGCAATTAAGTGTTTGACTGTCCTCCGTTTGCCAGGCTCTGTGTCAGATTCCAGGGTCTCCAAGAGTAATCAAACCTGGCCCCTGTTGTCACGTCCTGCCAGGGCAGTGGAGACCTCTAGGAAACACCTGTAACATAGCATAGCACTACAGCACCGGTGGCTTAACCAGGTGCGTGGAGCACAAACAAGGGAGACTTCATGGGGACTGGCACTGAAGAAGCAATACCCGGTCCAGCCAGGGAGAAGGCCACACAGCACGCCACAGGAGGAACAGCATGGGTACAGAACTGTGCATAGCATAGAGTCCATTGCTGCTGGAGCCAAGCCACTCTGGGCACACAAAGATTAAGTCTGTATTCCTCCAATGACCCACATGATCGCAGAAGGACCTGAGCACTCATCTAACGCCCCCACCCCCACCTACATCGCTCTAGGAGGAACTGAGTGAGGCTCAGTGAATTGGAGTGCCCTTGCAGATTCCACCACAGAGAACCAGGGATGGGCCAGTCCCCCACCTGAGAGGTGCACACCAGCACGTTTCTCAAATACAGCCATCTCTGGAGGTAACTGGGGAAGGGGAGAGGCTATAAGTAGGCGCATGGCACCTCCTCCCCTGCTCCCTGCCTTTGGCATTGGCACTACCTTGCGCATCTGGTCTGGCCCCCATCCCTTTGCAGTCTTCATAGGGAGATAGTCTAGCCATCAGGAATCCCCACATTTTGCTGTATTTGCTTTTAAAGCAACGAGACATTGCAGATATTGTTGAAATCTCAGTGTTCCCCCTGGTCTACCCCTAGGCCATTCTTTCCAAAGTTTAATCCACTTAAGGAAGGACTTGGTGCCTTCCAGCTCAGCACCTCTATTGGTCCAGGGATAGAGCCGCCCAGTGGATAGCCACCCCTCTCCTGAGTAGTCAGGGGACCTAGACTGGTGTCCTGCCTCTGTCACATACCAGTTGTGTGACTTTGGCTATGTAGTTTGCTATCTCTGAGCCTCAGATTCTCCATCTTTAAATCGGGGCTACGAATACCGTTCTCTGTGGGCAGCATTGAGGATAATAGATGAGGAAGTATGAGACAAACTGTAATATGGATATCCCCTGGCTGTTCTGCGGTGGGGAGAATAGCCTCGCTCACTCAGGAGGCAGAAGGGGAGCAACATGACCACCACGGGGAGCACCAACCCAAGGGCCCCGTAGCGCTGTGCTGCCACTTTTACCCCAATCTTGCATGGCTGAGTGGATTTCATGCTGGCTGTGAGTGACACGGATGGATCTTTTAGTTTTCAATTAGCAAACGGCTCGCTCTTTAAACAAGCGGCACAGCAAACAGATGCACTGAGTGATTTATGACAGCAAACATCTGCGGCCAAGCGGCAGGCAGCTTACTGTGGGCCCCTGCCTCCCAGGCTGCCAGGGCCCTCTGGAGGTCATCGCGAGCCTCCCCTGCCTCCGGGCAGAACTGTACCCGGCCCAAGTAGGCCAGGCAGGGTGGCCCTTTTCCTTAAAGCTTTCCTGGAAAGGGGGACACAAGAGCCTTTTTGACTTTCCCATCTATATGTCCCAGAGCCTCAGAGTCAGGAAGTTCTTTTTGATGTGCTACCTAAACCTTTATTTGTGCTTCTTTATTGTTGAAAGTGGTAAGCAAATGGTTACTAACGGGTGTTAGGGTAGAAGATGGTGGTGGTTTTGTTGGCCCATGGTAACGAGGAAACAAAGGACCCAGCCGACAGAGAATGAGGAAAATCTAGAACTTTCTCCTGTGCCCCAAGAGCTACCTCTGAGGTAGAGAATGAGGCATGGCTAGAACTTAGAAGGATAGTCCCTTACTGGTCTCTGTCAAACTCTGATGTACCCACAGACTGTCACAGCCCCTCTTCTGAAAACTATTCCACAGAAAATAAAGGAAATGCCGTCATGGGACTGGGAGGGGGGAGGGGGGTCAGGAGCAAAGCAGAATTGGAGTCACATGGGACTTGGCTCATGTGCAAACACCCAAACCTTGGGAACGTTCTGTGTATCTCTGAGCTTCAGGGTCCTCAGCTGTAAAATGGGGATAGAGATCTGTATTGCAGGGTTATCATGAAGTTTAAGTAGGAATAACAACCAATTCACACTGGGGCTTGATACATTTTCCCATTTTCTCCTCTTACAGAAAACTTCAGCTAGAGAAGCGCCGGAGGAAATGCAGACACCCAGTGTTCCAATTCTAGATTTCTTAACCTATTTCACAGATGAAAACTGAGCCCTGTTTCAAGTTCCTATAATTTTTTCTTCTCTCATCCTCCCCTCTTTGGTCATGTACATCCCAGTCCATTTGCAAATGACTCTGAGGACAATAAGGTGGCAGTCCTCTGGGTCAGAGGGGGTGTGGGGCAAAAAGAAAATAAACACATCCTTTTTATACTCTATTATTTCTCTCGAAGTGCTGAAAGCCTTAGAGAGGTGCAGAAGTCTTGGTCACTGATATTGGTGAGAGAGCCATAGTGCCATACCAGCGTGATCTAGTGAAGGGAGGTCAGGGTTTCTGAGGAAGGGGTGAAGAAGGAGACAATCCTTTTATTTTCTTTATAATTTTATTTATTTATTTATTTATTTATTTATTTATTCATTCATTCATTCATTGAGAGAGAGAGAGACAGAGAGAGCACAAGCAGGGAGGAGTAGAGAGAGAGAGAGAGAGAGAGAGAGAGAATCCCAAGCAGGTTCCACACTCAGTGCGAAACTTGATCCCATGAGGCTTGATCCCATGACCCTGGGATGGTGACCTGAGCTGAAGTCAAGACCTAGGTGCTTAACTGACTGAGCCACACAGGCACCCCAGGAGATGACCCTTTTAAAAAGACAGGGGTTCAGGGTACTCTCTCTGACCATGGCAGGAGAGCAGAGGGAATTACTCGAGAGTGTTGACATCTGTATGTGTATTCATCCTCAGAGGATGATCTCCTCACTCAAAGACTGTATGGGGCTTTTCCACATCCACGTAAAATGGACGCTCGTAGATATTCTTTGCCTCCTCCTATTTTGGAGCAGTAAAGAATACAGGTGCAACCCTCTTTAAGAAAGCCTATTGTATATGGGGCACCCAAGTGGCTCAGTCAGTTAAGTGGCTAACTTTGGCTCGGGTCATGATCTCATGGTTCATGAGTTCGAGCCCCATGTCGGGCTCTGGGCTAACAGCCCAGAACCTGGGGCCTGCTTCAGATTCTGTGTCTCCCTCACTCTCTGCCCCTCCCCCCGCTGGGTCTCCGTCTCACTCACTCTCAATCTCAAAAGTAAATAAACATTAAAAAATAATTTTAAAAAAAGGAAGCCTATTGTATAATTCTTCAGAATTACAAAACAGATAAATTAGAGTGTAAATATCCATCTTCTAAATATATTTAATTGCTTGATGGGAAGAGGTCATAAATACACACTTATTTGTACACCCATATTCATCATAGCATTATTCACAGGGGGCAAAAGATACAGCAACCCCAGTGTCCACTGAATGGGGAATTGGATAACGAAAACGTGGTCTGGACTTACAAGCCTGGCTACAAAGTGCAGGTTTTCAGCACTTGGAGAGAAAAAGGTGGAAAAAGTGTGTGTTGATTCTCTTTTTGCCCCACCCCTCCTCTGACTCAGGAGGATTGCCACCTCATTGTTCTCAGAGGCATTGCAAATGGAATAAGAACAATCCTGGCACAGGCTACAAGAACATGAAACTTGAGGGCATTAGGCTAAGTAAAACAACACAGTCCACTTATATAAGGTTCCTAAAGAAGTCAGAGTGGAAAGGTGGTTGCCAGGGGCTGGAAGGAAAGGTGAATAGGGAGTTTGTGTTTAAGAAGTAGAGAATTTCAGACTGGGGAGGTGAAACAGTTCTGTGGATAAATGCTTGCACAACAATGGATGCACGTAATGTCACTGACCTACACACACTACACTACATAAGGATTAAGATGGTCAATTATTTGATGTATATTTTACTACAATAAAAAATCTAGAAACCTTGTGTTTCGGTAGCTACTGCAGTTGCTATATGTGTGAAAACAAAATCAAACGTCTTGGAAATTACCAGGTAGATTGGTGGGAAAGTGATGGAACTTAGGAAACAATCCATCTATGTGTCACTTCTGAAGTTGTATAGGGGTAACACGATCAGTATTGCCTCCGATTTCTTCAGCCTTTTCTGTAGATATTTCTCATCAGCAGTCTCATTTACCTTCCAATAACCTTGTGATGTTAAGAATATCATTAATTTTGGAGAGCCCCCAGAGAGTGTCATTAAAGCCTCCTCCCTTCCAGAAGATGGGAGCAGACAATGAAATCAGGATGATAGTTTTCCAGTAGTTTGCAAATGCAAGGGCCATGCTACCGCTCGGGTTTTGAGTGGAGTTGTGCAGTCCAGAGAAAGCTCTCGATAGTGAAGAAAAACTCAATCCAAGCTTTCTGCGTTGAGAGTGAGCAAATCAGGAGCCGAGGTATTTTTAGTCTCTAAGCCAACCAGCAGCATCTGGGACTCTCTTGCTCACAGCCCACTCCTCTGCATATGTTCCCTGTGGCTGAGGACTGTACCCAGCTGCTCGTGCCCTCCCTGCTCCTGATACAGTTAGGGTACCAGGCAGGGAGCGTGGATGTAAGAAACAAACAACTCGGGCAGTTTAAGCAGAAAAGGAGTTCATCGAAAATACTATAATAGCTCACAGAATCACGGGGGAGATGAGAGAACCAGGCGTGTAAAGCAGGTGGGAACAAAAGAGCTAGATGCTGTTAGGTCTTTAGCTGAAATCAAGCCCACACAGCAGTACAGTGAGAACTCTGTTATTGCAGGTAAACACAGGGCACCAGATGGCATAGCCACCACTACGGGCCTCAGACACCGGCATCCCCCTGGCACTCTGTTACACTGCTTCTGGAAACTGAAAGTTGTGGCAGCTTGTGCAGCCTCTAGAATGGATGCTCCACTCACTCTCCCTGCTTCTCTGAGTCACCAGCTCTTGAGTCAAAATCTGGGGCATCTGCTTGTCATTGAGCTGACCAAGAACCACACAATGAGAGTGTGTGGTTGAAGAGTTCTCTAGCTTAGGAAAGGGCAAAGCCTTGCAGAGCCAAAAGGCAATAATCCCCGCATCCCAGATGTGAAGGAAAAAAGAAATCAGAGTCCTGCCCATCCCACGTTCTGAATGCCACCCAAATCTGTCCACTTGCTGCCACCATTCTGATCCAGGTCACCATCATCATCTCGGGCAGATTATGACCAAAGCCTTTTCCCGGCCTCCCACCTTCAGCCCATTTTTCACAATGCACAAAGATGCTGTTTCTAACACATAGATCTGATTGTGTCACTCCTGCTTAAGACCCCTCGAAGCCTTCCCGTCATCTCTGAGATGAATTCTAATTCTGTTAGAGTGGATTAGAAGTCTGCCATATCTGTCCCTTGCCTCTGTCCTGCCTCATCTCTGCTAGCATCCCCTCTGAAGTCTATGAGCAATGAATGAATAAATGAGTTTTGGAGAGGGTCACAGAGATTATCTGCTTCAGAGTTTCCCAAATGTCAGTCCTTGAATTGGATACCATAGAAACACCTGGGAAACAGAAAAATATAGATTTGATCTACTAGGTCAGAACTCAGGGGGCAGAGGTTAGGGTTCTGTATTTCTAAACCGCCAACCAGTCGTTCTGAGCACCAGATGGGTGGCGAGGCGCTCATCTAATCAATAGCCCTCATTTTACATACGTGGGAGCCGAGGCCCAGAGAGGTTAAATACTAATGATATAGCAAGCAAGTTTGCTGTTGTAATGAAACAAGACTTTGAACACAGTTAACCTGACACATTAAGTGTTATATATATCATTATTGTGCCGTGTGATAATTAGGCATAAATAGCGGGTAAGTTTTTCAGAGGGAGGACTATTATTACAGTTATAGAAACCAAGTATTTGGGGGCCCACCTGGGGGGAGGGAAAGGGGCTATTGGGAAAGACTGGGGTGCCTCTCTAAGGTCTCATAGAGGGTCCCCAAGTCTGTCACCTGGGCTCTGGCAGATCTGATGGCAGGTGGATCTGCCCAAAGATTTGGAAAGCCAGGGGAGAGCTGGGTTGCTGGGAAGCGATTCAAGGCAAGCCCTTAGATAAGGCTGGAGAAAGATGAAATGGCCCCTTCCCCTTCTTCCAGAGAAGGAGGCATCACGGGAAGAGGGAAGAGAAACAACCGTAGACGTCAGTCCTTCGGCTGCAGGACCAAACTGAGGGATAGATTTGAAGAAACCCCTTTCGCTGATTACTTTCAAGCAGAGGCATCTTCCTCACACATTGGAATTGCCCGTTAGACACACGTCCCACATTCATGTCCAAGGCCATGACCACACTGCTCCCTGACCCACAGACCTGCGCTGCCCCCTCACCGCTCTTTCCAGGCCCAGCTCAACTATCTGTGTTCTGGTCTGTCACCCAACTCTCTCTTTCTCTGCCTCTGTCTCCCTCCTGGTAACTGCCCCCTCCCTTGGCACCTTCAGTCCCTCCAAGTGGTAATGGAGTCCCATTATCACTAGTTCTGAGAGGCTGCATTATCCTCCCTGTTTTCTCTAGCCCCACCTCCATTTTTGTAACAGTCTCCTTTCCTAAACTCTTCTCAAATTAACCCATTCGAGTGTGTAGCCTGTCTCCTGCTGAGACTCAGCCTGGAGGGGCACCCAAAGTACAAATCCAAGTTTCAGGGCAGGGGCTGTGGAGAGCAAGATGGGACAGGTGAACCCAGTCATAGTTAGGAGTGAGAACCAAGGGCAGACCCCTCCGCCCCCTGCCCCGCCAGAGGACCAAACAAGGCTACACGGGTTGGAGTGCTCAGGACACGAAAAAGCAGTTCAAACTGATTCAAGTGGATAGCTTCAAGGCAGTGCAGGAATTTGGCTCCATTTTTGGCTATCCACCATCTAATCCTGCTCCCCCTTTAAGAGAATCTCCCATGTGACCACCAACCAACCGTGGGTCTCACTCCTAGGCTGAAGGAGGGGTCTTTCCTCTCCCCATCCCCTGGCAGGCAGGGCATGAGCACGTGACCAGGACGCTCTCATCTCAACATTGGCCCTGGGGCTGTGACTTCACAGTGTAAGATCTCTAGGAGTCCTTCATGGGGTGACCGGTGTGCCCTGCAGTGGCTGTTTGGATGCCTTGGTCAGACTGCTCCTGCTAAAAGACACTTGTGTCTCCTTTCTGTCACTGAAGCTGCCTTGGTGACCACTCATCTTCTCAGTTTAGTCTTTGTTCTGGGAGCCCCCCATTCTCCTCCACTCAGTTCCCCACTAGCCAGGATCTGTTTAAACTAGCCAGGATCTGTTTCTGTTGCCCACAACTAAAGACCCTGACACATAACTGGCCTAGAGCCCCATAAAAGGCCTCAGAGGGGATGGCCTGAGCTGTGGTGAGGTTGGCCTCAAAAGGGGTCTGCAGGTTCCAACACCAGCCCCAGATAATCCACAGCCTAAGGTACTGTACCTTCTGGCTCATGCCAGTGTGTCCACCTAGTTACTTTCTCTGGTTGCATTAACCTCCCAAGCCAAGGGTACAGCATTGCAATAACCAGCTATCCAGCCCTCTCAGACTTCACAGAGACTTTGTGGGAACTTGATGGGCACACTGGAGGCGTGGAACCATTCTGGTTTAGCTTGAGCACTGCTTGGTGACCAGAGTGTGGCAATCTGGACAGAAATTAGACCCAGACCAGTTGCACAGTTGAAAGGCAGTATAACCCAATGTGGAGGGAAGAAGCTTCCTGCCTCCCTAAAGGCTCTAGGATATTATTTATATGAGGGACAGTCTCCTTCTGCCAATGTACAAAGTGAAATTTGGTAAGATGCCATATTATTTATATGTCCCTTATATGAGGGACAGTCTCCTTCTGCCAATGTACAAAGTGAAATTTGGTAAGATGCCATATTATTTATATGTCCCTTATATGAGGGACAGTCTCCTTCTGCCAATGTACAAAGTGAAATTTGGTAAGATGCCATCCAATGGTACCCAGGCTCCCTATCTAGACACCTAGATACAAATAAAGACTGGAGTGGACCTCAGCTGACTAGCGCTGCCTGAGACTTCCTGGCCTTAGGGCTTTACCTCCCTTTGTTCTCCATACATGGGGCCATTGGATACCCACTGTTAGACTCAGCTCCCACCACCAGTCCTCAGGGACCATCCTTACTGACATAGGAGGGAGGAGCAAAGTCTCAAGATGGAGCACTACTCAGTGTCCAGGCCTTGCCCTTTGGGAGTTTCCAGTATGGACAAAGAGGACACAGACCAGATGCATAGTTATACCGTCACAGGCTGCCTTCAATGGGAAACTATTCGTCTCATAGTGGGACAACTCAGGGCAGCCAATACATGAGATCACCTGACTTAAAAAGTTCTTTCTCACCTGAGACCATTAGGATGCACTAGAGAAATTAGATTGTCTCTATTAGGAATTTAGACTAGGACATGGTCTAGAGAGAATTTTTCAGTTGGCAGTGCAGGCAGAAACTGATACAGAGGAAGACTGGGAGAGGCAAGGACCACGAGCAACCATTAGTAAGTGACATCTATGAGTGAACTAAATTATAAGTAAGCCAAAGATAAGAGTAGAGTGAGGGGGTTGGTCCACAGCCTGAGAAGCAGATAAACACAAAGAAGCAGACGTGCAGGATCCAAAACCCTGGAGTTGCTTGGGTTTGGCCCAGTCTTGTAATTCTCGGCTCCGCAAACTCCAGCATGACTTTAGCTGCTGCTCTTCATGCAAGGCCTGGTTGTTACACCCTCCTTGGTATCCATGAGGCTTGGATATGTGGTTGAGATTTCTAATTGCTTTATTTCTATGTTCTTTATAACGCTCCTTCCCTCAACCCAAACACACATGTACACCCTGACTTGAGGTGGCCCAAGAAAGCCTCCAATCCTTTCCATCAGAAGAGCCTCACACACTCACCCTAAACTGGGACCTAGTTCTGAACCACGGTTTCCTTCTTTCTGGTGCTCTGGGCTGGGATCCTTGCCTTGCCAACCTCTCCCTCTGGGGGTTCTAGACCTCTTCCACCTTCATCAGCTCAAGGTCTGACCTGGAGGGGGTAAAGGAGATACCAAGACACTGAGACTCAAGAGGGACATATAGCACTCTACTTAAATCTGACAGGAGACTGAAATTAAAGGCAGGAGAAGCCCTTGGAGTCTACCACTGTTTCCCCAATCACCTCCCCTCCACACCCTTGAGGCACCCCCTTCTCTGGCTTCTCCAACTCCATGGCTTTCCCCTAATCTCCCCCAGATGGTCATCACCCTCAGGACTCTTGGCATCCAGGCCACTCAACGCCCTTCCTTCAACTACCTTCCTTTTCAGCATGGACAGCCCCCTCTCTCCTCTGATCAATACAGAGTAAGTTGATATTTTGCCACTTAAAAAAACTAGAAGAAAACCAAACACAGCCCAAATGGAAAATAATGAAAAGGCCAAGCAAGACACATCCTGTTTGTCTAGCACACATGCTTCATCCCAGGGTTATTGAAGCCTCACCTCAGGCCACCTTGGCTGGTATAGGTTTGGATAGGATCTAGGCTGGGCCTGGCCCAGGGGCTCTCAGTTGCCTCCAGGATTGGCTTCTTTGCCTCTGAATCCCATGGGGTCTCTCCACACCTGACTGGGCTGCCCTTCCACATATCTGTCACTTGTTACCTTGCCCCTAGACCTTGAGATTCTTCATGTGTTCCCTAGGATCCAGGTTACTCTGTCATTGTCTTTCTCCACCAGGGAGTTTTCTAAGACTTTAAGTACCCATCTTTGCCCCGATCCAAGTCTAAATGTGTCAATCACCACTTGTGAAAGAAGGAAGCAAACTCTTCCCCGGGGCCTTGCCCCGCTACAGACATGGCAGTTCACACGCTGACGTTTCATTTGATCTTCACAACCCTCAGATTTCACAGATGGTGAAATGGGCTCTGGAATTGCTGGAATAGAGAGAACCAGGATTCAAAGCTGGGTCCCTCAAAACCCATGCCCAGTGCTTTGTCACTCATGTTTTCACAGAGCATCTATGCCAAGGGTGGCAAAGAAACTCCATCTCACCTACCACTTGGGATTGATTTAGTGGCTGCCTGGAGTGCTATGGAGAAGGAAGACGATGAGGCCACATCTGCACTCCATGGGAGAGAGTATCATGATAAATCAGAGAGGTCTGGCATGGAGAGAACTGGAGAGAGCGACAGGCAGTATATGTGCTGTGGAGCTGTGGCCTTTGGTCCAGGCCATTTTTGTGGCAGGTGCCCCTGTAGCCAGAACCTCTCTGCCACGTGAAGGAGCAGGCCTCTTCTTGGGGATCCAAGTCTCAGCTTTGCTCCTGACCAGCCACGTGACCTTAGGCAAGTCACTGCCCCTCTTTGAGCTCCAGTTGCTTCATCAGTAAAATATAGCTGAGCATTATGCTTACCTCCAAGGGGTCAGGAAGTATGAATTAGCATAATGCATACAGAGCCCCTGGTACAATGCCTTACACACATAAGCACCCAACAAATAGTAGTGGTTGTGGAAGTTGTTACTGTTGTTGGCCGTGATGCTCTCAAGACCTACTGCTCACACTGGTTCACACACCGGCCAAGGTAAAAAGCGCCCAGTTTGCTCAAAGTCTTAGAAAACTCCCAGTTGGCCCATACTCTCCTTCAAGTGCCATTGGATCTGTGGCAGTCAGTACTGGGTCTGTGTTTACCGTGAAGTCCCATTCCTCTCTGGTCTACTGTTAGATATTTCAAATCCTCCCCATGGGCTTCCCCTTGTTAATGTGATTACATGTCCTGATTGTTTTCATTAAGTTCCTTTTCATAGAGAGGCTGGGAAATACTTGATAAAACATGGAAGCTAATTATCATCTTAATTGGAGATGACCTGGTGAAGAAAATGTGTAATTTAATCATCAAGGTAGGCCCTGTAAAGGTTAATGAGAAATCAAAACCCATAGCCAAAAGTTTTGGCATTTCTGGGCAGAGAATTTCCAAACTTTGGGAGCAACAGGGGTCAGTTTGCTGCGGCACAGAAGGCTATGGACCCTTTCCGTCGCTTGGAGCAGAAGATTAGAGCCACTGCCCTTTCTAATAGAGGAGAAGATGTCTTATGAATCCAATATTGGCTTCTTTGTTTGTTTGACATTTATTCATTTTATTAAGCATTTCTCTTTGTTTTTAATTTTTTTAACGTTTTATTTATTTTTCAGAGGCAGAGAGAGAAAGAGCATGAGTGGGGGAGGGGCACAGAGAGAGGGAGACAGAATCCGAAGCAGGCTCTAGGCTCCAACCTGTCAGCACAGAGCCAGACGTGGGGCTCGAACCCACGAACTGTGAGATCATGACCGGAGCTGAAGTCAGACGCTTAACTGACTGAGTCCCCCAGACACCCCTATTAAACATTTCTTAAGGGCCTTGTGCTTTTCTAATGAGTTAGGGCTGCTCATCCTCCAGGGACATCTATTGTTTTTCCCACACAATGAGAGTCCTAGGAACAAATTCTCTTGGCTTTGGATGCCCTCTTTTCAGAAACATGTGGCACCTTCTTTCCCCAACAGACAGACAGAAAGACATGCCTCACTTCCATGCTGTCTTTACCCTTGGTGGGTCTCCCCTCTCCCCTACCTTGGGCTCCCTCTGCAGCGAAGTCATCCCCATAGTTTCCTGTAGAAGCTACCATGGTAAACAAACTTTCCTGTTCCCTCAGACTTGTCATCCAAATGGCTCTTCTCTTTCCTACTTAACCGACTGAGCCACCCAGGCGCCCCTTCTCTTTCCTACTTAACAGAAACTTCGCTCTTTCCCCAAATGCTGCTTTCCCTGCAGGCTCCTCCATTTGGAATTGTTGTTTCTTCCACAACCCAGAAATGTCTCTGTCTGGAGCTGGGGATGGCATTCTCCATGCTCCCAGACACTGCCTGTCATCTGGGAGCCCATGTCCCTACGCCATTGTCCTCCTGTCTTCTCCAGGACCCTGAGACATCCTGCCTCACAGTTCCTTCTGTCTCTAGTTTTCCTGTGACATTGGGTGCTCTCATCACCTTCCTCCCAGAGCTTGGATGGCTCAGCTATAGCTGGTGTCGGTCACCTCCTCTCAACCACAGCCTTCACTGCCACAGCCTGGGCTGGTCAGCAGCTTGCACGGCTCCACTGTGCAAACATTCACTCAGACTTGGCCTTCTCATCTCTGCACCTGTGCCCCTTCCCAGCTTTGGCTCCATCAGCACCTCTGGCTGCCAGCACACTCACCCTCTCAGCCTCCACTTTCTTGTCACCTTTCACAATCTAGCCTGCACTGTGCACTATGGATAGACTGTTTATACCTGCCCTATTGATGGCGAGATCGAGGTTGCCATGTGGACTTTGGACAGTGGATTGTGGGCAGAAGTGGTAACATGCCTGTTCTGAGCCAAGGCTTTAAGAGATCATGCGTGTCCCCACCCCGCCCCCCACCTCTGCCTCTGCCAGCACCAGGAGGAGAACGTGCTCTGGCCGGCTCATAGCCCAAGGAGGATGGGAAGAACATGGAGTGGATCCGAATATGCAGACCTACAACGGGATGCAGACACGAGTGAGTCAAACAAATGCTTATTCTCACCATAAGCCACAGAGAGTGGGGGTTGTTCATTATGCAGCATGATTGCAGCAATACTTGACTAAATCAATCTCCTGTATCTTAATCTCCTTCCTTCCGGATCTTTCCATCAGTGTTTAAACACGCTTAAGTCTCTCCCATCTAACAAAACAAACCCTCAGTCTCCTGTGTCCTCTTCTAGTGATTGCCCTTCTAGGCTCTACTCTTCTCGAGTAAGATTCCCTAAGGAAGTGCCTCTCGTTACTGCTTCCAGGACGCATGCCTTGTTCTTGCTTCGGACTATTGTTCCTACTGTAGTCTGGCTTGTTCCCATGACCTCCCTGAATCCCTCTTCCAGGGTTGCCATGTTTCCAACCCTTACTCAGCACTTACCCTGTGCTTTGGCTGGACATGGTGGATATAAGTATGAAAAGGTGGGGATGGGCTCTGTCGGCCTCATGAAGCTCATGGTCTAGGGGCATATGGACCGGAAACCAGACAATTACAACCCAGTGTGATGAAAGTGGTTGGGGCACAGAGGGTGCATGTTGAGGGCACAAAACCCAGAGTTGGAGGTCAGGAAATTGTCCCTGGAGGAGGTGACACCCAATTCGAGACATAAAGAATGGCAAGACTCAGTGAGGTAAAGGAGGGAAGAAAGTTTCAACTAATTGGAAAAAACATGGTATGTTTAAAGACACAAATCCCATCAAATCACTGCCTTCCTTAAAGCCTTCAAAAGGTCCCCGTTGCATCCATCAAACTGTAGGAGGTCAGGTTCCTGCTCATCATTTTAATCGCCACCAGGCTTGTAGAGGGAATTTGATAAATATTTGGTAACGCAAAAGAATTAACTTACAGAATAAAAAAGAATTAACGAGACACTCACAGGTGAAACATGAGAAGCACAAAGCAGAATGTTATTTGCTAAGTTCCGTGGAAGATTATTATTGATAATTGAGTGTTATAATAAAACTAGCATTTGGGTAATGTCTAATTTAATGTCAACGGCACGCTTGGTTCTTCATAACTGCTTGTTGAATACATGTAGTGCTTGGTAATTTAAGGGACTTGAATTATAATATTTTGTAATCCTTACAACATCTCACTGAAAAAAAATTAATTTCTTAAAGGTTAAGTAAATTTTCTGAGATCACTTAACTAGGAAGTGGTGAAGTCACAACTGGGCAGTACCTGAAGTCCATATACATGTTATAAAGTCTGTACACATGTTGCCCTGTGCCAAGGGGACACCTGAACTGCGCTGTGACAGATCTGGAGCATTTGGATAGACCACAAGTGGTATGGAGAAGAAATTCTTGGTGAAAGGGCCAACCTGAACAAGGCAATGGAAAGGAGACAGCAGGCTGCATTCAAGGGACAGAAAGGAAAGGGTCTACTTTAGACGGAGGGGCCGCATGGCTGGGGAATAATTTCTTCATGCTTTAAACATGGAGACTAGGATTTTCCTGGCACTCAATGTTTTAAGCTTACATATAAGTGATTCTGTCTTATAACTTTCACTTCTTTACCACGTAGCAGTTCCTGCACACAGATAAACTATAGGAGAAACTACAATTGAGCAAAAAGAGAAGAATGAAATTCACCTACAATCCCAGTAACTGTTAATACACGTTTCACAGAATGTTTGTATAATTTTTAAAATAAAAATAAGACCATATTACACATACTATACAAAATTTATATACTTATTTTTTTTATGTTTGCTTAGAGAGAGAAGGAAAGAGAGAGAGAGAGAGAGCTGGGGGAAGGGCAGAGAGAGAGGGAGAGATAAATCCCAAGCAGGCTCCACACTGTCAGTGCAGAGCCTGATGCGGGGCTCAAACTCGTGAACCTCGAGATCATGACCTGAGCTGAAACCAAGAGTTAGATGCTTAACTGACTGAGCAACCAACATGCCCCATCCTGATTTTATTTGACAATATAAACATCTTTTCATGCCAATAAATATTCCTCCACACCCCTTTTACAGCTGTGCAGTGTTTTTAGGATACTGGTGTCGCCGGGACGCTATTGTTTGACATCCGAGCTTCAGATCTCAGATCTCATAATCGTAGCTGGTGCTTCGGTGAGTCTGTGTCATCACCCTGCATTATGTCCTTAGAGTCCCTCACCTCCCTTTCCAGCCTCCCAGGCTCATCATCCCCTCGTTCCTGTTTCTCTTCTGGCCAAACTGAACTTCTTTGGGTTTTCAGCACCCCTGCTCTCTCTGCCTCTTGCACGTTCTTACTCCCTAGAACATTTTTCCTCCACCTGCAAGCCCTCGCCTCACTAATCCCTGTTCATCTTTCAGGCATCACTTCTTCAGATGAACTTCCCCCAACACCCCGCCATCCCCATCACCACCACGGATTGGGTTGGCTGTCCCTCTTGTGGTGGCCGCTGCCACTGTCTTCCCTCTGCTAGAGCAGGAGCCAGACCTGTTTCCTAGCTCTCCCTTTCACCAAGTTGTAATGTCTGTGAGGGAGGGGATCCAGTCTGTCTTGCTCAACATACCTGGAACAGCACCCCGCTCATTACTGGTATCCATAAAAGGTTACTGAACAATCAGTAAATATATCCCTAAGAATAAAATGGCTGGGCCAGAAGTATGCTCTTTTCAAAGCTTATGACACCTATTGCCAAACTTCCCCTTCAAAAGACCTTCCCATTTTACCTTGACTTCATAGGTTATGTGTGTGCATTTCCTCATGCCCTGGACAGCCTTGACAAAAGTTCTGAGAATAATTTCCCTGCACGGGGCTTAATTCAGGGAGCAGTGACTGGAATGATGTGCAGTGGGTTATTGAAGAGTCTCAACTCAGTGGGGTATAAACACGAAAGTTAATTTTTTCCAGTCACTGCTTTCTGCTGTGTACTGTCGAATCCCTTTTCCCCATCACTTAATGATATTTTGGGCATAAAGTGAATGTTCTGTCACTTTCAGTTATTAAAAAACTCAGTCTAGTCTGTTTAAAACCATTCAAAGCCCTTCCTCCCCCACCCCCTAAACTCTAGGCAGGCTGTGGCTCTAGGGACCCCAAGGTGGAATGAATGGCGTGAGAGTCTTCCTTCACCTCTGCTCCTTCTCCTCCCTCTTTTGGGTCCAGCTTTCTTGGCTTTAGGGGCAGGAAGGGGGCATGGGGAGGCAGGAGGCATCTCAGCATGGCCGAGGGCTGGTGGTGGTGAGAAGCTATCTCCCATCTTGGCCTGGTTCTGGTCCCATGTGAGGCTAGCGGACCTACTGAAGCTGTGGTCTCCATGTGGAAGGTGGGTGGGGGTTTGGATTAATGCTGGGTCTCCTCTCATACAAAGACCCACTTGGAGAGGAAGTACCCCTTCAGTTGGGACTATAGCCCTCAACTCTTTCTGGATCAAGGCTCTCCTCACTTGTTATGACAATCATCTGGGCAGCCCACAGCTCCTGACCCTCCTCATTCTATGCTCCTTCAGGTGTAGCCACAGGAAATACCCTGGACTTCCTCTGTATTCTCCAAGGGCTGAGTGAAAGTGGGAGGGGGTTCCTCTGGCCCCTCTACACCCCCTTCTCCTTCGGTAGTCCCTCTACACCCCCTTCTCCTTCTGCTGGCATGGACCACCTCCACGGGCCTCTTACAAAAATCTCTAGCCCAGGAGTAACCAATGGTCTCTGTGATAACATGTCTTCCAATGGGGAGACAAGGGAATTGCCCGTCACCATGAACACTGGAAGGCTGGCAGCTGTGACGCCACCCCTCTACATTCCCTGGTCCTCTCCCTGTGTAAACAAGAGTGCAGGAACAGGGCTCAGGAACAGGGGTGGGTTGAAGGTATCAGGCTGTTTCCTAAACCTCTGATTGCTGACCACATTGTCATATTGCATTGGCTCTGCTCCTGGACAGCCCTCTTTAATTCCAAAGAGGTTCCTCAGTGCCTCTTGTCCACTGCTTTGGTTTGGACCTTAGCCACAATTCTGGGACACCAGACAAATCTCCCTCATCATCTTGTTGCAGATGTACCAGTCATGGTCCTCAACAGTATTTTTATAATAATTGCAGAACCAGATTAAACATGGCTATTTCTTTTACAAGCACTAGATAAAAGCTGAGGGCAAGACAAAACAATTTGGAATTAAAGGGAAAACAGCCATGTAAAGCAAGAGAGACAGAGTCCAGAGCCCTGTGATGTGGGAGTGGGGGAGGGCAAAGGGTGGACAATGAGGAGACTAGGCGCTCTTGTGCCTCCAGGGGCCTTTCAGGTCAGGGGACCTCTCTGTCCAGTCTAGTCTGTTGTCAGGGGCAATCAGACATCTCCTGCAAAAAAGAGAGTTGGAAAGAAAGGGGCCCCAGTGAAACCCTCTCGTCCTGCCTCAGTCCTCCAAATGCAAATGTCACATCCAATAGAACTGATGCTCTGGCTGAAGCCCCTCCCGCCCCAATGGTACTGGCCATAATAATCCACATGGCCACTTCCCGGGAGCCTGAGCTATTACAGGCTGACTGGGTAAGTGCAGAGGTGGCCATGGGATGGGAGAGGTGTGCCAAAGATTGTTTCCAGCCCCTGGCATACATGAGAGGAGGAAGCTTGGACAGGGTTTCAATGTATCAGTCACAGCAAGAAGGGCCCTCTTCTCTCCAAGATTCCTGGCATGGTTTGTGGAAATAAGATCCTCAATACTGCAATTACAGTCAGAGTGTTGGGAGCCTTGGGATTCATTAATCTTGACCTCAGCATCGATTTCTTATTTAGTAATTAGCTTACCAGAGCCCCTGATGGCATAATCGCTCCATTTACATAATTAAGACATACATCTTGAACCTGGATAGTAGCCAGGATACTGAGGACACTGGACACTAAGGGCAGCAGGCGCTTGACAGTTTGTAGCCCCAGTTCCACACCCTCACCCGCTGATTCCATTTGCCTCCATGCCTTCAATGGGCTGAGAACTTCTCCTTAAAAACATTTTTTTGAGGGCTTATGCCAAGGAGATCAGTCCACTTAAATTAGGCTTACAGAGAGGCTATAATGGTTTTAAAATATGCCCACAATTTCTTTGACACTTGTTCCTTCAGAAGGTGGAGTCTAATTCCCTTTCTCTTCAGTGTGGGCCAGAATCAATCAGTGACCTGCTTCTAAAGAATAGACTGTGGCAGATGGTGTGTGATTTCTAAAGCCAGTTCAAAATGCATTGCTGCTTCCTTCTCTGTCTGTCTGTCTCTCTCTCATTGCTCATTCTGGGGAACTCAGCTGCCATGTTGTGACAATATTCAAGCAGTCTGTGGCGAATCCACAATGGGGGGAGAAACTGAGGTCTTCTACCAAGCACTGGCACCAACTTGTTGGCCATATGAGTGCACCATCTTGGAAGTGGATCCTTCACACTCAGCATAAGCCTTCAGATGCACAGCCCAGACTAACATCTTGATGACCATCTCCTGAGACATCCCAAGTCAGGACCACCGAACTAAGCCATTCCCAAATTCCTGACTCACAGAAACTGTGAGGATAGTAAGTGTTTATAATTATTTTTAGCCATCAAGCCTTATGGTAATTTGCTACCCACAATAAATAACTAACACTGAGGGCATTTCTGTCTCCAATGCTATTCTTCAGGAGAGGATCTGATAGCAAACCAAACACAGCTAAAACTGTTCATACTTTGTGGTCCAGCAATTCCTCTTATAAGAGTGTATCTTATAAAAATACGTATCTTTGCAAAATACTTGTAGAAACGTGTTCACTGCAGCATCCCTTGTAATAGTGAAAACTGAAAGCAATTAACATTTCCATCAATAGAATTCAATTAAATAAATTATGAAGAAAAGCTAAATAATTCTAAGAATTAAAGAAACTGAATTAGTAGAAGAAGAATTCTACATGCAAAACCCCCATTCCAGATGGTTTATCAGCTAGTTGACCAACAATTTATGGAAGAAACACTTGACTCTTTTTAAAATCACAAGGAATAATAATAAAAAAAAAAATGAACACTTCCCAACTCGCATATAATCTTGATATCCAAACCTGACAGAAATATTAAAAGAAAGGAGCATCATAAACAAATTTCACTCCTGAACACAGATGCAAACATTTCCCAAAAAATTTAGACACCAAATTCAACAATTTATAGAAAGATGTATATCATGAAAAAGTAGGGTTTAACGCAAAAACACAAGGCTGATTCAACCTTCAAAAAATCATTCACAAAAATTCATCATGCATTTGGGACAGAGCAAAGCTTAATAAATTACAAAACATGGGGTGCCTGGATGGCTCAGTGGTTGAGCATCTGACTTCGGCTCAGGTTATGATCTCACGGTTGGTGAGTTTAAGCCTTACATTGAGCTCTGTGCTGACCGCTCAGAGCCTGGAGCCTGCTTTGGATTCTGTGTCCCCCTCTCTCTCTGCCCCTACCCAGCTCACACTATCTCTCTTTCTCTCTCTCTTTCTCTCTTTCTCGATCTCACTGTCTCTCTCAAAAATAAATATTTTTAAAAATTTAAAAATTACAAAACATAAGGCTTGTAATAGGCTATATTCTCTGACCAGAATCTTTAAAAGTCCAAAAATCAACAATAAACAATAGCCTCCTTCCCAAATAAAACCCTAATAGCAGTAACACCTAACTGAAAGTAAAGTATGTGTTTATAATTTCAGATACAGTCATTAGTTTCTTAAATAATGACTACATTTAAATTATAAATGGGAAATAATCAAAAAGAAAATACTACGTATCAAAATGTATCCAGCATAGCTAAATCTACTTACAGAAATTTTAAGGGTCTTAAGTTTCCCCTTTTACTATTAATGAAATTGGAAATAAATTAGGTAAGTATTCAACTTAAAAAATTGGATATAACAAATAAACCAAAAGAGGTTAGAAAAAGTAATAACAATGCATGTTTAAATTAATGAAACAGAGAACAGCAAAAATAAATTAGAAGAGTAAACGAAGCCAGAAGGCTGTTTTTTTTTTTTTTTAAGTTTCTTCATTTTGAGAGAGAGTGTGTGCAAGCAGGGGAGGGGCAGAGAGAGAAGGAGAGAGAGAGAATCCAAGCAGGCTCTGCGCTGTCATCCCAGAGCCCAACACAGGGCTCATACTCACAAACTATGAGATCATGACCTGAGCCAGCTCAAGAGGCAGACACTTAACTGACTGAGCCACCCAGGCGCCCCTGGGGTTTTTAGGGGGAAAAAATCATGAAATAAAATAATTGCTGCATCATTCATTAAGGACAAAACAGAAAAAGTAAATGTACACAATACTAGGGAAAAAAGGATATAAGTGACCACAGATATACAATATATACAGTAAGTTGATATTATGTGCAACATAGCTGAAACTCTAAAGGAAGTGGATGATTTTTCTAGTAAAATAATAACCCCAAAACTGGCCCAAAGAGAGAAAGGAAATGTGAACAGACAATAATTGTATAACAAATTGGAAAAACAACTAAAGATGTACCATTAAAAACAATTCCAGATCCAGATGTGTTTACAGGCAAGTTCTATCTAACATTTAAAACCTGATCATTTCTATGTTATTTTAAACATTCCAGACCATTGACAAAGTGGAAATTTTCTAACTTATTTTAGAACCAATAAAGCTAGTTGAACTTCATACAGTAGTATGACATTAAAATATTGACTAATCTCACTTATAAAGAAAGACATAGGGGGAGGAGTGAAGATGGCAGAACAGCATGGAAGTTTTTGTCTCCTGTCCATAAAATACAGCCAGATCAACACTAAACCATCCTGCACACCTAGAAAACTGACTTGAGGATTGACACAACAATCTGCACAACCTGAAACACAACCCAGCAGGTACGTGGCGCGGAGAGGTGAACTGGGGGAGACAGAAGCCACGGAGGGCAGGGAGCTGCTTTGCTTGCTGAGGTAGTATGAGAAAAGCACCTTCCCCCAAAAGCAGCTGGAGAGAAAGTGAAAAAGTGGAAACAGCCGCCAAAAAGGGAGAAAGGAGAGGGTTTGAATTCCATGAAGACGCTATAAACAGGGGAAACGCAGAGTCTGAAATGGCGCAGCTCGATACCTGGTGGTGGTCTAGTGAGAAGGGCGAATCCCCAGGAGCAGAGTGAAGTCTGGGGTCTTCAGGCCACATGGGGGAAAGGTGGTTTCCCTGCTCGGAGGACATTGGGTAGAGGCTGTGTGCCCGCAAGCAAAGGCCCCAGTGGACCCGGGAGCACAACCACATTTGCTGGTGCTGAAACAAGGTTGTCGGGACTGAAGCCTGGTTCAGGTGTGTGTTGTGATTTTCCATAATCCCTGAAATGCTGCTGCTACATGATCGCGTCAACTTTTTCTGGGGCAGGCTGGCACCCGACTGCAGTCTCTGGGCAGCGGCAGCAGCAACAGCATGGTCCCGCGAAAGTTCCTGGGTGAGGTCGGCACCTGGCCAGTGCTCGATTGAGACCCCCCAGCTGAGCGGCAGAACGGGTCAAAGCCGCAGTGCCTCAGAAGTGAGGGGTCAGGACACAGAGCTGCATCTGACATAAAACTCAGTAAGGATGGGCTGCCTGGCAACCTGATGGCTTGGTCACGGACAGTGTAAAAGTAGGCAGTGGAAGAAAGCTGGAGACCAAGGACGGGTGCGTGATTGCTGGTGGAGGAGAGCACAGAGTTTCCACACTGGAGGATGGGTAGCTGGGTGACACCATTTTTGCACCTCCCGCGCATGCGCATACACACCTACAAGCACCACAATGATCCACCCCAGTATACTAAGCAGCGCCATCTAGTGGAGGACAGAGCCATTACACTAAGCCCCGCCCAACTGAGCAACCTTACTCTCCAGGAACACCACAGATCTCTCCACCTGCTTAGTTTACGGACTATAAAATTCTTCATAGTTTGACTTCTAGGGGAAAACTATGTAATTTCAATTGTAATTCAGTCTGTTCGTTGGTCCATCTATTCAATTTTCTTTTTTTCTCTTTTCTTTCTTTTCTTTTTCTTGAATAAAGAGAAAAAAATTATTTTTCTTTTCAATTTTTATTAAAAATATTTTCCTTTAGGGACGCCTGGGTGGCTCAGTCAGTTAAGCGGCTGACTTCAGCTCAGGTCATGATCCCGCGGTCCGTGAGTTTGAGCCCCGCATCGGGCTCTGTGCTGACAGCTCAGAGTCTGGAGCCTGTTTCAGATTCTGTGTCTCCCTCTCTCTGACCCTCCCCCATTCATGCTCTGTCTCTCTCTGTCTCAGAAATAAATAAATGTTTAAAAATGTATATATTTTTCCTTTATTTTTTCTACTATATTTTTTCTTTTTTGTAAACTTTTCAAATTCTATTTTACTTCCATCATTCTATTTCATTGTATACATTTCACAAATTTTCAAATGTTTTCCTTTCTTTTTCTTCTTTTTCTTTTTTTTTTCTTTTTCTCTTCCCTTTCTTCTCTAATCTATCAAGCTCATTTCAATAACCAGACCAAAACACACCTAGGAGCTAGCATCATTTACTTGATTTGTGTGTGTGTGTGTATGTGTGTGTTGTTTTTAATTTTTTAACTTGAAATTTTTTTTTCCTTATTAATTCCTTTTCTTCCTTCAAAATGATGAAATGAAGGAATTCACCCTAAAAGAAAGAGCAGGAGAAAACAACAGCCAGGGACTTAATCAACACAGATACAAACAAGATGTTTGAACCACAATTTAGAATCATGATAATAATAATACTAGTTGAGGTCAAAAATAGATTAGAATCCCTCTCTGCAGAAATAAAAGAAGTAAAAGCTAGTCAGGATGAAATAAAAAATGTTATAACTGGGTTGCAATCTCAAATGGGTGCCATGGTGGCAAGGATGGATGAGGAAGAACAGAGAATCTGCAATATAGAGGACAAACTTATGGAGAATAATGAAACAGAAAAAAAGAGGGAGACTAAGGCAAAAGAGCACTATTTAAGAGTTAGAGAAACCAGTGACCTGTTAAAAAGGAAGAATATCAGAATCATAGGGGCCCCAGAAGAGGAAGAGAGAGAAAAAGGGGTAGAAGGGTTATGTGAGCAAATCATACCAGAAAACTTTCCTAACCTGGGAAAAGACACAGACCTCAAAATCCAGGAAGCACAGAGGATTCCCATAAGATTCAACAAACACTGACCATCAACAAGGCATATCATAGTCAAATTCACAAAATATTCAGGCAAAGAAAGAATCCTGAAAGCAGCAAGGGAAATTAACCTACAAGGGAAGACAGATCAGGTTTGCAGCAGACCTATCCACAGAAACATGGCAGGCCAGAAAGAAGTGGCAGGACATATTCAATGTGCTGAATCAGAAAAATCTGCAACCAAGAATTCGTTATCCAGCAGGGCTGTCATTCAAAATAGAAGGAGAGATTGAAAGTTTCCCAGACAAACAAAAATTAAAGGAGTTTGTGACCACTAAACCAGACCTGCAAGAAATCTTAAGGGGGACTCTCTGAGGGAGACAAAAGATGGGGAAAAAAAGCAACAAAGACTAGAAAGGACCAGAGAACACCACCAGAATCTCCAAATCTACAAGAAACATAATGGCAATAAACTCATATCTGTAAGTACTCACTCTAAACATCAATGGACTAAATGCTCCAACCAAAAGACATAGGGTAACAGAATGGATAAGAAAACAAGATCCATCTATATGCTGTTTACAAGAGACCCAATTTAGACCTAAAGACACCTTCAGATTCAAAGTAAGGATGGAGAACTATCTATCTTGCTAATGGTCACCAAAAGAAAGCTGGAGTAGCCATACATATATCAGATAATCTAGACTTTAAAATAAAGTCTGTAACAAGAGATGAAGAAGGGCATTATATCATAATTAAGGGGTCTATCCACCAAGAACACCTAACAATTGTAAACATCTATGTTCCAAATGTGAGAGCACCTAAAATATAAATCAATTAATCACAAACATAAAGAAACTCATTGATAATAATACCATAATAGTAGGAGACTTCAACTCCCCACTTACAGCAATGCAACGATCATCTAAACAGAAAATCAACAAGGAAACAATGGCTTTGAATAGCACACTGGACCAGATGGACTTAACAGATATATTCAGAACATTTCATCCTAAGGCAACAGATATACATTCTTCACCAATGCACATGGAATGTTCCCCAGAATAGATCACATACTGGGGCAGCCCTCAACAAGTACAAAAAGATCGAGATCATACCATGCATATTTTCAGACCACAACACCATGAAACTCAAAATCAATCATAAGAAAAAATTTGGAAAGGTAGGAAACACCTGGAGACTAAAGAGCATCCTAGTAAAGAATGAATGGACTAACCAAGAAGTTAAAGAGGAAATTAAAAAGTACATGGAAGCCAATGAAAATGATAACACCACAGTCCAAAACCTCTGGGACACAGCAAAGGTAGTCATAAGAGGGAAGTAAACAGCAATCCAGGTCTTCCTATAGAAGGAAGAAAAGTCTCAGATATACAACCTAACCTTAAACCTTAAAGAGCTGGAAAAAAAAAACAGCAAATAAAATGCAAAACCAGCAGAAGACAGGAAATAATAAAGATTAGAGCAGAAATCAATGCTATTGTAACCAAAAAAAAAAAAAAAAAAAAAAAAAACAACAACAACCCAGTAGAACAGATCAATGAAACCAGAAGCTGGATCTTTGAAAGAATTAACAAAATTGATAAACCACTAGCCAGTTTGATCAAAAAGAAAAGGTAAAATACCCAAATAAATAAAATCAAGAATGAAAGAGGAGACATCACAACCAACACAGCAGAAACACAAACAATAATAAGAGAATATTATGAGCAATTATATGCCAACAAAATGGGCGATCTGGAAGTAAAGGAATAATTCCTAGAAACATATACACTACCAAAACCAAAACAGGAAGAAATAGAGAATTTGAACAGACCCACACTAGTAAAGAAATCAAATTTGTAATAAAAAATCTCCTAAAAAACAAGAGTCTGGGGCCAGATGGCTTTCCAGGGAATTCTACCAAACATTTAAGGAAGAGTTGACACCTATTCTCTTGAAGATGTACCAAGAAATGGAAATGGAAGGAAAACTTCCAAACTCTTTCTACAAAGCCAGAATTACCTTGATTCCAAAACCAAAGACCCAACTAAACAGGAGAACTATAGACCAACTTCCCTGATGAACATGGATGCAAAAATCCTCAACAAAATATTAGCCAATGGGACCCAACAATATGTTAAAACAATTATTCACCATGAGCAAGTGGGATTTATACCTGGGATGCAGGGCTGGTTCAATATCCACAAAACAATCACTGTGATTCATTACATCAATAAAAGAAAGGACAAGAACCACATGATCCTCTCAAGAGATGTAGAGAAAGCATTTGACAAAATACAGCATCCTTTCTTGATAAAAACTCTTAAGAAAGTAGGGATAGAAGGATCATAACTTGAGATCATAAAAGCTATCCATATATGAAAGACCCAACGTTAATATCATCCTCAATGGGGAAAAACTTAGAGCTTTCCCCCTAAGGTCAGGAACAAGACAAGGATGTCCACTCTCGCCACTGTTATTCAACACAGTATTGGAAGTCTTAGCCTCAGCAATCAGACAGCACAAAGAAATAAAAGGCATCCAAATTGGCCAGGAGGAGGTCAAACTTTCACTCTTCACAGATGACATGATACTTTATTTGGAAAACCAAAAAGATTCCACCAAAAAACTGCTAGAACTGACAGGAGGTTACTGCAGGGGCTGTGGGAGGGGGGATGGGCTAAATGGGTAAGGGGAATTAAGAAATCTATTCCTGAAATCATTGTTGCACTATATGCTATCTTGGATGTAAATTTTAAAAAATTAAAAATAAATTAAAAAAAGAAAGACATAAAAGTTATAAATGCAACAATAGCAAATAAAACTTCTCACTGGTATAAAAAGACTCAGTACATCACAGTCCTCAGTAGGGACTATTCCAGGAATATGAACACAGGTTCAACATCTAGAAATCTATTAATGTTTAACTTCAATTAATCAGAAGAGAAAAACCAAGTGGTTGTGACAACAGATTCTGAAAAAACCTGTGATATTTACATCTATTCCTAATTAAATTGATAATAAGGAATAAAGAAATACAATTATAGTTAAATGAATAATTTCCTAAAAGCAACACCAAATTAGGAGTTATCTTTTGGAGCTGGGGAAGGAGGGGCTAGGCTACCAGAGAGAGAAGAGACAGAGTAAATAAAATTGGTCACATTGTAGTTCTTTTTTTTTAATATGAAATTTATTGTCAAATTGGTTTCCATACAACACCCAGTGCTCATCCCAACAGGTGCCCTTCTCAATGCCCATCACCCACTTTCCCCTACCTCCCACCCCCATCAACCCTCAGTTTATTCTCAGTTTTTAAGAGTCTCTTATGGTTTGCTTCCTTCCCTCTCTGTAACTTTTTTTCCCCTTCCCCTCTCCCATGGTCTCCTGTTACGTTTCTCAGGATCCACGTAAGAGTGAAAACATACGGTATCTGTCTTTCTCTGTAGGACTTATTTCACTTAGCATAACACTCTCCAGTTCCACCCACGTTGCTACAAAGGGCCAGATTTCATTCTTTCTCATTGCCAAGTAGTATTCCATTGTATATATAAACCACAACTTCTTTATCCATTCATCAGTTGATGGACATTTAGGCTCTTTCCATAATTTGGCTATTGTTGAAAGTGCTGCTGTAACCATTGGGGTACAAGTGCCCCTATGCATCAGCACTCCTGAATCCCTTGGGTAAATTCCTAGCAGTGCTGTTGCTGGCTCATAGGGTAGATCTATTTTTAATTTTTTGAGGAAACTCCATACTGTTTTCCAGAGTGGCCACACCAGTTTGCATTCCCACCAACAGTGCAAGAGGGTTCCTATTTCTCCACATCCTCTCCAGCATCTATAGTCTCCTGATTTGTTCATTTTAGCCACTGTGCCTGGCACTTAACAAATGGTGCTGGGAGAACTGGACAGCAACATGCAGAAGAATGAAACTAGACCACTTTCTTACACCATTCACAAAAATAAATTCAAAATGGATAAAGGACCTGGATGTGAGACAGGAAACCATCAAAACCCTAGAGGAGAAAGCAGGAAAAAACCTCTCTGACCTCAGCCGCAGCAATTTCTTACTTGATACATCTCCAAAGGCAAGGGAATTAAAAGCAAAAATGAACTATTGGGACCTCATGAAGATAAAAAGCTTCTGCACGGCAAAGGAAGCAATCAACAAAACTAAAAGGCAACCGACGGAATGGGAAAAGGTATTTGCAAATGACATATTGGACAAAGGGCTAGTATCCAAAATCTATAAAGAACTCACCAAACTCCACACCTGAAAAACAAATAATCCAGTGAAGAAATGGGCAGAAGACATGAATAGACACTTCTCTAAGGAAGACATCCAGATGGCCAACAGGCACATGAAAAGATACTCAACGTCACTCCTCATCAGGAAAATACAAATCAAAACCACTTTGTAGTTTGTTTTTTTTTTAATTTTTTTAATGTTTATTTATTTTTGAGACAGAGAGAGACAGAGCATGAGCAGGGAAGGGGCAGAGAGAGAGGGAGACACAGAATGTGAAGCAGGCTCCAGGCTCTGAGCTATCAGCACAGAGCCCGACGCAGGGCTCGAACTCACGAACTGTGAGATCATGACCTGAGCCGAAGTCAAACGCTTAACCGACTGAGACACCCAGGCGCCCCAAAACCACTTTGTAGTTCTTAAGTAGTTGGTGGGTTCACAGGTATTCATTTTATTATAATGCTTTATTATTTGCATATATGTCATACATTTTATGTATTGTTTTCTACATAAAAAGAATATCTAAAACAATAGTGAACTTTATGCTAAACTGAAATTCTAAGCTATTTCCATTAAACCCAGGAACAAGGCAAGGCTATGATCAACATTATTAAATATTATTTGGGAGAATTAGCTAATGCCCCTCCCCATTAAATAACCCACATAAATGTTAGAAGAGACACAACTTGTTTGAAATTGCAGTGCTTTTATAGCTAAAAGGCCCAAGGGACTCCATTTTTAAAAAATAAAAAAAACTTCTTTAACTGATAACTTGTTATGATGACTAGATATAAGATAATAAGAAAAATACATAAAAATCACTTTCTCTTCTTTGTACTCAACAAAATCAGTGAGAAACAGAAATGAAAACAAAAGACCCATTCCCAAAAGGGGCAAAAACTGTAAAATATTGGGGAATAAGATTTATAAGAGGAACACAGAACCTTTAGAAGAAAATACTAAAAACACAATAGTCATATAGGGACACAGAAAAAGATGGGCCATTTAGCTATATAAATTTTTTCTTTTTAGTTTATGACAAAGACACCATAAGAGAAATGAAAAGAAATAGTATACAATAATATTTAGGATGATATATTATAGAGTTAATATCCTTAATATACAGAGAGGTCTTACAAACTGATGCAGCAGACCAACAGCACAATAGGAAAATGAGCAAATGACAGAAACTGGTAATTTACAGAAGGGAAAATCCAAAGGACCAATGAACTTTCAATCTCATTAGGTAATGGAAACTCAAGTTAAAGATTGGCAAAATATAGATTAAAGAGTATCAATTTTCAAAAATAACTTGACTCAAATCTCAAATTACTAGTTGTATCACCTTAAGCCTTTCTGTGCCTAAGTCTCTTCATTTTTAAAATGAGAGTGAAACTCACAGCTTCCCACGATTGTTGTGAGAAAGAAAAGAGCATTTAGAAAAATAAAGCTGGGAATGGTGTCTTGAACAAAATAGGCAGCCCATAATGTTAGCTCTTGTTATTACTAATATAACAACTGAGGAAGTGGAGTGATGGGCATTTAATCCATTACTGGTGGGGCTGTAAATTTCTGCCAGCATTTTAGAAAGTCAACTGGTAATATATATTTAAAAATTAAAATATACTTATGTGGGTAGGGAAGGCAGGGAAAGGGGCATGAGGGAACTTTCTGGAATGTTGGTAATGTTCTACATCTTGTAGAAGTTTCGGTTACACTAGGGTTTACATTTGTCAAAACTCCCTATGTACACTTAAGACTTGAGCATTTTGGGGTGCCTGGGTGGCTCAGTTGGTTAAGCATCTGACTCTAGGTTTCTGCTCAGGTCATGATCTTGTGGCTTCATGGGTTCAAGCCCCACATTGAGCTCTATGCTAGCAGCACGGAGCCTGCTTGGGATTCTCTCTCTCTCTCTCTCTCTCTCTCTCTCTCTCTCTCTCTCATTGCCTCCCTCCCTCCCTTCCTCCTCCACATGCATCTGTGTCTCTCAAAATAAATAAATTTTAAAAAAATTTGAACATTTTATTATATGTAAATTTTGTATTAAAAATATAAAATATATAGAATTCTACTCTATGATATGCTCGCTGAAGAATTTAAGGGACTATATACTGGTGTCTGAAATTTACTTTGAAATGTATCAGAATATAAGTTGGTGCTAGGGGTTGAATTGTGTCCCACCAACATTTTTAGGTTAAAGTCCTAACCGTCAGTACCTCAGAAGTGACTTTGTCTGGAGACAGAGTCTTTACAGAAATAATCAAGTTAAAATGAGGTCATCAGAATGGGCCCTGATCCAATATAACTGACGTCCTATTTAAAAAAAAGGAGATTTGGACACAGGGACAGACATGCATTGAGAGAAGATGGTATGAAGAGACACAGAGAGAAGACGGCCATCTACAAGCCAAAGAGAGCGGTCTGGAACAGATTCTTCCCTCAGAGAAACCATCACCACTAACACCTTGACTATAGATTCCTAGGCTCCAGAACAGTGAGACACTAAACTCTTATCTGTTGAAGCCACCCAGTGTGAGATACTTGTTATAGATACCCTGGGAAGCTGATGCTGCTGGATTGATGGACGGTTGGAGTTTGGATAGACAGGAATGTAGTAAAACAAATACAGCACAAATATTAATGAGGGGAAGACTCCAGATGCCAAGTTCACTGTAAAGTTCTTTCAACTTGGTTGTATGCTTGAAACTTTTCAAACGTTGGGAAGGAAGGAGAGCATTTCAAAAATGTTCTCTTAGAACAGAGAACAGTCAATTCCATTACAAATAGTATCTCCATTCCTAGGAGTTCTGTGACTAGGTAAACCCACAGAAAGGATCACATAGCTTCAGATGAAGCAATCATCAGGGTAACAATGGCATTTAGACCACACACACACACACACACCACAGCCCTACATGTGGGCTTGGAAATTCTATGTTGGAGATTCTCTCTTACAAAGCACCAGCATATCAGTATGTATTTGCTTATTTCACTCCTGTTTGTAGTGACAAAGAACCTGGAAATGGCCTGACTGCCCCTCAGTAGGGGATGGTTGGCTCAGTGGTGGTTTGTCTGTGGAATCTATGGTGCTGTTATCTGAATGAGGTAAATGTATATTATTTTCCCCCACCTCCACTCTTAGCCTCTGCCCTGTGTTGTGCTTCAACAAAACCTATATTATGAAGAGTATTTTTGCTTTTATAATAAAGACATAGTTTTTGTTGTTGTTTTTAATGAAAGAGGTCATCCCTCTGCTGAGACTCTCACTATGGACAGGCCACCTCATCCTCCAGGCACGTTCCTGCACCTTTAGCCATTTAGGAGAGGGAGGGTGGGCACCCAGGCCTGGCTGAGGCTGCTTACCCTCAGGTTGGATGGTCGAAGCAAGGAAGCACCCAACAGTCAGCCCAGAAAGTTAAGTCGAGGGAATGAAATGGGCTCATCAGTTCCTCCTGACAGCTGAAAACAGTAGGAGTAGAAACTGAGCTGGGGTTCAGGTCTGGTGAAGAAACTGGGGCTTGTTCATTGAAAATTCACATCTTAGGGGACCAGCAGAACAAGGAACAGTGGGTGGGTAAACAAGAGGGAAGATTCTAGAACCAGCATAGTCTGAGTTTGGAAATTCTGGCTGTCCCATTCCCTGTGAGGCTGGGCAGATGCCTTGTCCTATTTTGTCTTTTGTAAAATCAGGTTTGATGAGAAGAGTAAATGCAATGGTGTATATGAAACACGTACCATAGATGCTCAGGACACTGTCCTTATTACCTCTCTGTACGCACCCAATCATCGCAGGTGCTCGGTTGTGGTGACCACTGTTGACATGCCTACAGTATTTCCCTAGTCTTTTCTGGAAATAAACAAAGGGAGAAACTTGCTTCTGCCAACCTTGCTCTCTGCTCCACAACTCTGGAAGCTCCTTCTGGTTCCTCTGCATGCAGCTGAGGAATAAAGCCCTTAGACAGCTCAGATGGCAGGAAGCCAGGGAAAGAACACATCACAACCGTGTCCCTGTAATAACTGGTCTTGATTCCCCTATGCAAATGGCTCATGGGTACACTGTGCCAATGAAGACATCAGGATTTGAGGATCAAGTTTAGGTATCTGGTCCAGGGCTAGGTTCTTATTGTAGTGTGTGCATGAGAGAGAGAGAGAGAGAAACAGACAAGGACATAAAGAGGGAAAGAAGGCTGGCTTGTTTCACAGAGTGAGGAAGCAGGCAAAATCATACTATTCAAAATGTTATTTCTGAAAATCAGAAAGTGATAACCCTCATGTGCATGCAGATCAGCCTTGGAGATACTTAGATACAACGTGCTCTGCTCTGAGAAGCCGCGTGGCTGCTGAGTCGCCCGCCTCTACCACAGAGGCTGAGTCTGGCTGGGTGGGTGAGGCAGCAGAGGGCACACCAGCGGATAGAAGATTGGAGAACCTGTGACTCAGAGGTATTTTGTGTATCCCCTTATACTGGACGAGCTATTCCTGGCCCTCCAAGACAGAAAGCAAACCTCCTGTGCCTTGAAGCCCCTGGACATCCCTCCCCTACTGCTCACCACCCTGTGGCAATCTCAGTGGCAATTTTACTGCTTTGCTAAACGCTTTCCTCGATTGAAGCAGCACACAGGAAGTCACGCTTCTTTGAAGAAACCACTCCTCACAGGACTGTGGACCATCTTTCCTGTCCTCCATAAAAATGTCTCAACCTCAGGGGGCTTGTAACAACTCTGCCCTAATCGTGAGCCAGCCTGTGCCTTGTCCCCGGTCTCCCATCACCCTTCATCACCGTAAAGATGACAGAGGAAGGGACAGACAGCTTCTGCTGCAGGATTGGAGTTTGGAGGGTGCCTCCCGTCACTCGTGCTGGGAGCTCGGACTCTCCTGGCATCCACATCAGCTCTGGTCTTCAACGTCACTGGCTTCCTGAGCACTCTACTCTGGCCTGTCACCCACCTTTCTTTCACAGTCCTGTGTTCCTTTGTCTATCCCCTTCAGTTCTGTGTTAATGCCTCAGTGACCCCGGTGGGCGGTCATTGGGAACAACTGTCTTCTGGAAGGTTGGCCAGTCTCTGTAGGCTTGGCCATTTCCCTCCCATTACCTGAAGCTGGAAGCTGAAATTAGTCTGGTTTTATCTCCCTTGGTGAAATCATTGCTCCCTGGCTCTGCAATTCAAGGCTGCTGCCTTGGGTTGGCCCTTCCCATTATGTCTATTGCATAACAAGTGCCTTTGTTCCTGGCTGAGTGTGACATTACTCAAATGTGACAATGCTCCCTTTGTTCTCCTCCTCCCAGGGCCTCAGCGACAGCGGCTCCACACCACACCACCGTGAAAACCAAATCAGCAGAAGCCTGCTGGAAATTGATGCGTGATGCCTGAGAAACTTGCTCCGGATGCTAAGAGATGCCCATTACTGGCACCTTCCCTTGACTGTCTCAGAATTGCTTGAGGGCCCTGTTGCTTTGTCAGCCACGCCAGTAATGAGCTGGTAAACCTCACTAACCTTGGCCAATTGCAAGGTCACGTCTGGACTCACGTAAGTTTTTCCGGAGATTTCCAAGCAAGGCAGTCATTCAAGAGCTCATCGAGCCCATCCTCCAGCTTCCAGGCTAACCAGACCACCGTCCATTGTCCAATAAAAAAAGGCATCCATTATCCCTTCAACCCTCATAAGACCCCCTGTGAAGGAGGTGTTCCATTCACATTTTACAGATGAAAACAGTGAGCCTTGGGGGGATACAAGGCTAGGAAGTGGTGGCACTGGTCAGGAACTGAGGGTTTGCTTCACTCCCCAGACTGGCCCTGCAGACTTAGAGAAACAAGTTCAAGGTCCTCTTCCCCTCCCCTGCTCCTCAGCTACGCCTGACAAAGTGGAATAGGACTTGAAAGGGGAACCTTTGCCCCAAAGACAACTGGAGACCCAAGTCTCATCTCTGTGAAGCAGCTTCCTTGTAGAGTGAGGGTGGCAGGGGCTGGGGCGGCAAGTGAGCATGACCGAGCTGAGCACATCCTCCAACTTTGGTGTGAGCACAGTCTCTGTGAGCCAGGGCTTTCCTCTCGCCATCCCGGTGTAGGGGAAGGAGATGAGGGGCACACGTGAGACGCAAACTCTCAGGTCTCTAGGTCAAGTCGCAGCCACCTCAACGAGGTCATCCAGACAGAGAGACGGCCAGGCTGAGAAACCCAGAATTTCAGGCAGACAATTTCAGGGCTCCCTTGATGAAGGTCTCCAGATTTGCATCCCGCCCCTGCCTCCCTCTGTTAGGTGAGGCTCCCTGAGTTCGAGGAACTGGAGGACAGGGGATACCCTCCCTGCCTTTGACTCCCAGCCCTATAGGGTGGCTCATCACCAACAGAAACTTATTTCTCACAGTTCTGGAGGCTATGAGTCCAACACCAGGGTATCGGTATGGTCTCGCTCTGCCGAGAGCTCCCTTCTGGGTTGCAGATGGCTGACTCCCCGTGTCCTCACAGGGCAGAGAGAGAGGGAAGCAAGTTCTCTGTGATTCTTACAGAGGGCACTAATCCCATTCATGATGGCCCCACCCCATGACCTCATCTAGTCCTAATTACCTCCCAAAGGCCCCACCTCCCTCCATCTCACTGGGTGACAGAGTTTCAACATGTACATTTTGGTTTTTTTTTAAATTTTTTTAACTTTTTTTTTTTTTTTTTTTTTGAGACAGAGAGAGACAAAGCATGAACGGGGGAGGGTCAGAGAGAGAGGGAGACACAGAATCTGAAGCAGGCTCCAGGCTCTGAGCTGTCAGCACAGAGCCCGACGCGGGGCTCGAACTCACGGACCGCGAGATCATGACCTGAGCCGAAGTCGGACGCCTAACTGACTGAGCCACCCAGGCGCCCCTCAACATGTACATTTTGTGAGGATACGAATGTTCAGTCCATAACAGGGTGGAAGGTTTTCCTTTCCTTTTTGGTTATGAAAGCAAGAGCCACTCTCATAGCAGGTCTCTTGTTGCAGGTGGAGAGGGAAGCCCATCTGAAAAGCATCGGAGGCAATGCCTCAGACCTTTTTGGATACCCTGTGCCCCTCCCACCCACCAAAGTGCGGTTCCGCCTGTGGCTTGGGAAAAGCACAAAACCAGGTCGACCAGGGCTCCCAGGACTTGGGTAAGAGCAGGCAGGGGTGGCGGGGAGGTGGAGGCCGGGGCAGGGCGAGGGATGGGAGAGAGGAAGAAGGTGAGAAAGAGGAAGTGGACAGAGTGGGGGAGAAAGAGCGAAATGCAAAGAGAGGAGAGGGAGGACTAATAAAGCAAGGACACGATAGAGAAGGGCAGGGAGAGGACACCCATTGCCTCTTGCTCTACGGACCGCATTGACTGCAGAGCCAGAGCGTGTGAGATTCTGGCCCCCTGCTCACTCAGACCCGGCTGACAATGGTTTTCCTGCCGGTGATCCAGCCTGAACAGCAGAAAACAGAAGCTTTTCTAATAGTGATGATAACACTAGTAAATAAAACAGCTAATGTTGAGAGCAATTAGGGTTGAAAGAAAATCTTGCTGCACTGAGAGAAGCCATTCCATTGTCCTCTTAACTTCAATTGGTGTCTAGTGGAGGGATGTTCAATGCTTTAGAAAAAGCGGGGGTCTTTGGGGTTTTTTTATTTATTAATTTTAGAGGTGGGGGGAGTGCATGACTGGGGGAGGAGGCAGCAAGAAACAGAGAGAGAGAGAGAGAGAGAGAGAGAAAATCTTAAGCAGGCTCCACACTCAGCACAGAGCCCGATGCAGGGCTCGATCCCATGACCCTGGGATCATGACCTGAGCCAAAATCAAGAGTTGGACATTCAACCGACTTGTAGCAGGATTCTCGCACACCGAGAGTTGTGACACCCAGGCTTTTCTTTCCATGAAGCAACTTTATTCCTGCCGGCACCGGTCCATTGGGCTCATACCCGAAGAACTGAGCCCCGAATGCCACGTGGAGTAGTTTTCTATATATTTTTTACTTCTTTGTCTCCTATGTACGGTAACACACAAACATGCAGTCTGATTAAGTGGTCTCATGTTACAAGGTCGTGAGGAATGTTGTCACGTACGTATAGCCAGGTTGCCTTGAGGGCTTTTATTTTTCCTTAGGGAGGGGACCTTACCACAGACCGAGCCACCCAGGTGCCCCAGAAAAAGTGTTTGTAAGCTGGAAAGAAACTTGGGCGTCACTGGGGCTTTAGACACCCTCATTTTACAGATAAGTCTGAGAGAAATTAAGTGATTTTCTTTTTTTCAACACCACTAGGTGAGTAAAGAACAGAATCTGACTCTGGGGAGTCTGGACTTCCGATCCGAGAGGTGGCTTCACAGGGCTGAGAGTCGGGGTGGGGGTCTGGGGCCTGACAGCCTTGAGTTACAGGCCCAGCAGGAGAGACTTTTTCTTTTAGGGTCTCCTCTCTAGAAAGGGTTTTGAGAACTGTTGTAATGGAAAAATAGGATCATCTCTCCCCTGAGTGTAGCGGGATTCCGTGGTAGCTTCCCCTTGCGGTGCTGGGGACAAGGACCGCGTTAGCCCAAGAGCCCAAGAAGCTCAGAGAGCCTGGCTCTCACTGTGAGGGAGAGTGCTTTCTCAAGGATTCTACCCCACACAACAGGGGCTTGACATCTGTGCCCACACTAGGTGGAGCTGTGACCCTCTTTCCTTTCCCTGCCTTACCACACATCCACGCGCCTTCCTCCGCCATTTAGACCTGCGCCATCCAACGAGGCAGCCACCAGCTGTCACAGCTATTTGCATGTAAATTCACCCACATGAGGGGCACCTGAGTGGCTCAGTTAAGTGTCAGACTCTTGATTTAGGCTCAGGTTCTGATCTCACGGTGTGTGAGTTTGAGCCCTGCATCAGGCTCTGCGCTGACAGCACGGAGCCTGCTTGGGATTCTCTCTCTCTTTCTCTCTCTGCCCCTTCCCCGTTCACAATCTCATTCTCTCTCTCTCTCTCTCAAAATAAAATAAATGAGCATTTTAAAATAAATCAGGGGGTGCCTGGGTGGCGCAGTCGGTTAAGCGTCCGACTTCAGCCAGGTCACGATCTCGCGGTCTGTGAGTTCGAGCCCCACGTCAGGCTCTGGGCTGATGGCTTGGAGCCTATTTCCGATTCTGTGTCTCCCTCTCTCTCTGCCCCTCCCCCATTCATGCTATGTCTCTCTCTGTCCCAAAAATAAATAAAAAAACGTTGAAAAAAAATAAATAAATCAGTAAATTCATTCACATGAAACAAACGTAAGATTTGTGAGAACGTAAGAAATGTGTAAATGTAAGAAATGTGACAGTTCTGTCTGTCACATTTCAAGCGTGACCTGTAAGCCAGTGTCTGCCTTATTAGACAGCACAGTATAGAACGTGTCCATCATTGCAGAAAATATCACCAGACGCTGATAGTTTTAGATGCTATAGACAGTTTCGTTGTTTTTTGTATGCTGTTCTGTTTCTACTAATCCTTCTAAATTGCTGTAAGCCTAGCCGTTGGCAGTTTGCAGCTCCCTGGGCACCTAGACGGTATCACTTCGCATCCGTCACTGGCGGCTGAGGGCCCTGCAGGCAGAGAGGGCGCTGTGCCCCCTTCTGGAGCAGCAGGCCAGACGAAACAGGTGACTTCACACTGCCTGCCCCGGCTCATTGCTGGTCTCTTTCCTCTCCACCATCCCTGACTTTCTCTGTCACTCCCCAGTGTCCCTGGTGATTGCAGCTTAAACACCTTCAAGGGCTACTGAGGCTCCAAATTCCTGCTGAGTTGAGCCGAGCACAGAGAATTTATCGCCAGACTCTGAATCGGCTCATTCCCGCCTGCCTTCCTCGTTTCCCCTTCCTTACCGTGACCTCGATTTCCAATCCAATATATGTGCTAACAATAAGGCAGCAACCGTGACACCCTGTGATTGGAATCCAAAGAGAAAAGGCCAGATTCCTGCTCCCCAGCCATCGCTGGCTTCTCCTAGAGAGAGGAGAAGGAGGCACAGGAAGGAGGAAAGCACTACTTGCTTCCCCAGCAAGTGGGGTTTATTTTGCCAGTCAAGTGAAAGGAAACAGGATGATACCCATCAATTTCCTAAACCATAGAGAATGCTCATCTGTCTTTCCTTCTTCGGTTTTTTTTTTTGTCCCAACTAAAACTCTTCCTATTAGCTCAGATGTCTCATTCATTCATTCACCGATTCATTCACTCCCTCGTTTTTCATAACCAGAGCTGCACATCAGAATCACCGACCTTTTACAAAGCACACAAACCCAAATGATGGGCAGGCAAGCTGCATCTGAGTTCGTGAAGGGTGGGGATGGAGAGACATGGAGCCTGGGAGGGGTGTTGGGCCGGGGGCTCATATGTTTTGCAAAAGATTAAAGTTATTCTACTGTTTGATCATGGGTAGGAAGCCCTGCAGTCATCCATTCCTTCATCATTCCTTCCTCTATTCATTCAACAAACATTCCTTGAATGCCAAGGACTGTGTTAGGTGAAGGGGAGATGATGGAGCTAAGTAGCAGAGCTACTTAGGATTGGCTGCACCTTAGAAACACCTGAGAACTTTTGACATTCCTGATGCCCAGGCTGTGCACCCTTGGGGCAGGGACACAGGTTGGCATTTGTTAAGTATTACGGGTAATTCCAATATGGTGGCTTAGGGTGAAAGAGAGAAAGCATGGGTTGGGGAGGATGGGGGTTCTCACTTAGCCGTGTTGGGGGGGCACAGGTCAACAAAGCTGCACTGTTGATGGACACAGTGACAGCATACGTGCTAGCCAGCTCAATGTCTCCAGTATCCCTCATCAGACAGCGACCAGGGCAAAGAAGATGGGCAGGGCTGACCCAGGGCAGAATTCAAAGGACACAGCTCTCGGCGCTGTCCTAAAGAAAGAAGAAGCCTACCGCAGCCCCTAGAGTTGGTCAGACCACAAACTAGAACTTGCAATGGACTTGTCCCGTTAACAACATGAAACCCGATCTGAAGCAAGATAATCTGTGCTCGGGGAGACACCACCATTGCTGGGGAGGATGGCCGTGGGGAGGGCCAGGGAAAGACATCTCTCATCTCATTCTACTATTTTTATCCCTTTGTCAACAGTTTTGCCCATGTTTTTTGTCAACATTTCTGAGCACCTCCCAAGAGTCAGGCACTCCGTCAGACAGTGAGGATCTGGTCCCAAACCTCAGTGAGTGTATTGTCTCAGGCAGGGCACAGACTTGGTCTATTTCTTTGTCCATAATGGAGGGCATAATGGAGGGAAATCTCTGACATTCCAAAAGCTCTAATGTCATTTGCTTCTATGACACTCTGATGAGGAGTTAAAATGGGAACACGTTCTTTGCCTCCTAAACTGATTTTTTGAGTGGCTGGTGAATAATGCATATACTTTTGCGGTGTTATGAGTCTGGCCCAACTGTCGTCCACTTCTGGAAATCAAAGCAAATCCCAATCACATGTCTACAAGTAGGTGCTGAGCTCTGATGAGGGATATGCATTCTGCAGAGTCTGGCACATGGCAAGACCCCAGCCTATTCTCTTTCACTCCTCAGGGCTCCCTGACTCCAGTCTGCCCCATCTCAAAAGCAATGCAATGCAAGAACCTCTACTCAGGCATGCCTATGCATTTCTACTTAGGGAGTTGTTTGTTTGTCTATGTGGCTGTGATTGTTCCGAGCCCAAAGTCCAGTCAGTGTGCTTTTGCCTAGCAGCCTTTAGGGATGGCCCCTATTCCAGAAAGTCACATCAGGCCAGTGCTTCTTACAGTAGGAAAAGGGCCTTCCAAAGTTGAGGGAGGAGGTTAGAAGGGCTCATGTTCTGTTCTGCCTGGAACCAGTTCCCTTCTGTTTTGTTGTATAGTTTTAACATTGCAAAAGAAAGGCTATGCTGTATGTAAGGAAAGGCAGGAATTTTGCAATTAAGAAAGAGTTGACTACTTTATAATTAAGCTGGGCTGAATGAAGTTGATATTTTTCCATTTTCTACCTACAGAAGCAGAAATATCATGTATTTTACCCTGTAAATAAATTAAACCTCATTATGCCTGAGTTTGTTCATCTGTAAAATGGGGGCAGAGCTACTTACTTGGCAGGATTGTTGTGAAGCTAACCGTGCCCACACAGTACCTGAACACACTCCTTTTATGTAAAACCTGAAACCCAGCATCTACTAAGTGCCAGGCCACTGGCCCAAAAATTGTAGCTGTCATTATGGTAATGAGCTGTTTGACAGCCATCTGGTCGCCCTTCCTTGTACGAGCCCCAGCCCCCGAAGGGCCCACATCATGCCAACAATGGGGTGGCCTGGGGCCACACAGACCCAGAGTAGGTCTGAGCACCGCCCTTTTCCATCTGTGGGGCCTGAGCAAGTCAGGCCTTCTAAGACCACCGGCTCTCCCTCTGATGAAAGTGGGGCTCACTCTTCCTCCAAAGCTGGTTTGGAGGATTAAATGATTACATTTACAAAGTGCCTGGCCAAAGTAGATTCCAAATAAGGGACCTCAGGTCATAAGGGATACAGGGTGAGGCTGCTGAAGGGATGGGGACGGGGGCCAAGGGGTCAGGGGAGTGGGGAAAACTGGAAGGTAGGCTGAACCCAGAAGCTTCCCCACTCACACTCTGAGACATCACCTTGGAGAGAGATTTCTGGTTGTCAGGAACCTGAGGGAAGGACCCCCTCCCACTAGAAACTGTCCTGGAAAGAGAGAGAGAGAGAGAGAGAGAGAAAGAGAGCCTGAGAGAAACAATTACCATAGCCATTGGCAGGCAGATGCCGGATGCAGTTAAGACCCGGTGCCTTAATTGGGGATTAGAGGCTGAACTTTACCAACGCACTGCCTCGGTGGCTTTGTTAATAGCTGGAAAATTCTCCATGCAGGTGCAGTGACCTTTTGTGAAGTGACCCAGAGGCTGGCTGGGCCCCAAGGAGCATCCTGCCCCCAGCCAGACACTGTGGCGACCTCCCCACCTGCCTCTCTCTTTCCCGGCACAAGTCTGGTCTTGCCCTTTCCCACCTCCTGCAGCGCTGACCCAGAGGGACACAGAAGGTAGAAAGACTTACTAAGGACCTGTGCCTATTCGTATGGTGCCACTTGATGGGGCTGGACAGTCCTGGTGTCCCCATGTTTCCTTCCTTCCCATGGGCCATTTGGTCATCATTAGACTTAATGAAACCATTTTAAAACTCAAAACCTGAAAGTTCTCTTTAAAATGCAGGTAATAATAACCTGTCTGCCCGGTTTCACGTGACTCAGGTGTAAAGTCCCTTAACACATCGTCTTGTTTGATTCCCTAATGATCCTGTAGGTGGGAAGGACAGGAGATGCTCTTCCTAGATCCAGAGACAGAACTGGGGTGTGGAGGATGGGCAGCCCCAGAGTCGAGACCAGGTTCAGGTCTTCTGATGCTCAGTCCTTTCCCACAGCGCCCTGTGGATGAGTTCCAGGTGGAACAGAGCGGCTGAAAGCCAGGGAGCTGGTTGTGCTGGGAGAGAGCAGGTACAACTGATCAGGAGGGGAAGGCTGCCGCCCTTTTCTCCACTTGGCCTTACTTATGGGCCACAAGTCTCACAGTCAAAGGACATTTAGGACAGAAGATGTGGGAGAAGAAAGTAAGCCTGAGAGAATATTCAGGAAACAAGAATCAGAGCTCAGGGCCTACCAGGAAAAGCAGATGGTCTTGCTCTGAAGCCCTTCGACCGTAGACCACTGCTCCCCACCTGCTGGGCATGGCCAATCTCAGGAGCTGCACAAGGTGACCTCAGTAAGGCCTTCTTGACGGGGCCTCCAGAGAGTTTACCTCTGACCCGGCAACACTTCCTCTAATCCTCCCGGTTCTGGGAGCAGATTAACCAACCAGCCACCATCAGGGGTTGAGACATACTTTGTTGACATGCCTGGAAGTGGGATGATTCCCCTTCCGATTCGTGGAGCTCACAGCCTAAGTGGGGAGCCGGGACAGACAGACATCAAAAGATGAGGAGTGATAACAAGATAATCTTCAATTTATTTGTGACTTTACCTAATTTGAAAGCACTTCATTACTAGGTATTACAACCTCCTTTATATTTGTCTGTATGTAAAAGCACTTAGCCACGTGCTCTGGAAAGCATAAACATGAAGCTATTGTCCGTATTATTATCATTATTATTTGGGTTATTTTCTACTGGACTATAAGCTACTGGACAGTGAAGCTGTATTTTTTTTTTTTTTTTTTTTTTGTCCTCTGCACCTAGTCCTATGTATTTTGAGCTAAATACAGAATGAATGTTTGTAAATGTTCAGTGAAGGAAGGTCATTTAAATTTCATGAAAAGTCTGTGGAGGGATTTTCTTTCCTTTAAAGACAAGGAATCTGAGACACAGGTAGGGAAAGCAACAGAGCTGGGGCTGGAAGATAGTCTATGCAGGGTATAAAAGGAGGACATGAGGGGCGCCTGGGTGGCTCAGTCAGTTGAGCGTCCGACTTTGGCTCAGGTCATGATGTCACAGTTCGTGAGTTCGAGCCCCACGTCAGGCTCTGCGCTGACAGCTCAGAATCTGGAGGCTGCTTTGGATTCTGTGTCTCCCTCTCTTTCTCTGCCCCTCTCCCACTCATGCTCTCTCCCTCAAAAATAAATAAACATTTTAAAAATAAATATTAAAAGAATAAAAGGAGGACAGGGGAATTCTGCAAGAAAGGTGGTCAGGGAAGGCTTCGTGGAAGAGGCGCGGCTTTTATAGGCTTTTTCAAAATGAGCATCAGAGAGGCATACAAGGAACAGGAACCGATAAAGTGGAACAGCAAGAGAAAAATCCCGCAGAAGGAAGGATGCCTGCACTGCAGGAAACAAGAGTCCGGCACTGCAGGATTCAGAGCACAAGAGATCCAACCCAGCAGGCTAGCCCAGGATCAAGGCTGAGAGAGCCTGGAATGTTAGACTGAAGGTTGAGGTCTTATCCTAAAGCCCATTAGGGCTGGGGCACCACCTGGACTGCCTTCCACCAAAAGACACCAGCTCTGGGCCTACATCCATTCACTGTGGGGGCTGTGCGTTGGCCACTAGTACCAGACCCTGAAAGAATGGGAGTGCCCCCCCACCCCCCCATCCTCGTCCCCGACCCCGCACAGCACAGGGCCATCTGCAGGGCGGCATGATTCATTCATTAGCACCAGGAAGAGAAGATGAGCAATCTGCCTCAGCACCTAATGAGAAAGATTGGAGCCCACGAGGTGCATGCTTATTACTGAGGGTGCCACATTAATTATGGACTCTGAAAGAGAAGGGGGGGGCCACTGGGAGCCTGAGCTGGGCAACATCCATGCAGAGTGAGGTGCATGTTACTCTGGGTCCAGCGTCCAGGCCTCACACTCAGCCCCCTGAGGAATGTTCACTCAGCTCTGTGTTCATTCATTCGCTCAGCAAATATTTCTCAAATACCGACTGTGTGCAAGGGACCTAAGGCCTGAAGGTCTGGGCCCTGGAGGGACCCCAGAAACTGGGGGCTGTTGGAGACAGATGCACAATCAGATACTCGGAATAAAATCTGCTGGAATAGACTCACCCAAAGCATGGGGTCCTAACCTAGTCTGGGGGTGACTTGGATGGGCAGGAGTTATCTGGGACTCCTTGTAAGTCTTGTAAGGGACTGGCTCTTTAACTTTCCAGCAAGGGGAACCACTGAAAGGATCAAGAAGGAGAGGCATGTGGTCAGATCTGCTCCGTCTCTCCCCACGACAGCAGCCTCGACTGCCTCCTGCCTCCTGCCTCGTCTTGGGGCCTCCTCTCTCTTCTCCTTCAACCTGCCTGTCCTGGGCTCCCACCCCACAGGAATATACTGCATGGACCACGTGCTTACTTTGTTCCCCAACCTGACTCCAAAGGACTGCTGAGACTCCCTCTGGCCTAGTGGGGAGGCCAGCTGTTCCAGAACAAGAGCCACGGCGGGTCCTCGGATCAGAGCTCTCATAAGGCCTAGTGTTGGGGCTATAGCACCTCAGAGACCACGTGGTTGGGGCCATGGAACACTGAAAGATCTAAGCCCCTGTCACTCTGATGCACCACTGTGTGCCCAGTGTTGAGCACAGAGCCTGGAGGAATTGTTAGTGAGTGAATGAATGAATGAATGAATGAATGTTTGGATCTCAGCTCAGTCATTTTCCAGCTCTGTGACTCTGCAAGGGTCACGTCACCATTTGAGTCTCTCCTTCCATCTCTGTAAAACACTGATTATAAGATGCCCTGCATACAACTTGCTAAGATGATGAAATGTGGTGGCTCTGAGTCCAGTACAAGGCCTGACACTCAGGCAATACTGGGAAAATACGGCCCTGAATGTCTAAGTTCTTGTAGGACTGCATCTAAAGTAGACAATTAGACCACCTTGCGAGGCAATGAGCCTTTTCACAGGTATGGCCTCCCAGGATGGTCATTTTTGAGACACTTACTTCTGCTGAAATTGAGATTTAGGGAAACGTAGTGATTCGGCACAAGTCAAACTTCTGGTCTCTGATCTAGTCTTCTGTGACCCCCATCATTCAAGAACATTCAGCACATATTCATTGTGCACCCCCAGATGCCAGGCACACCCAGTGTTCCCTCCTCTACACCCCAAACACCCATCCTTGGGGACCATCTTATGCTCTCTCCCCCCTCACAGGCTAGGAAAAGTGCACTGCTTGGTGACAGGTACAAGGTCACTGGACTGAGAATGCTGAAGTGGCCTCAGGGCCTGGTTTCCAACCCCCAGTCTGGGCTCCTGACTTATATAACTCCTTCCTCTCACTAAGCCCAGCAGTATGCTCCCAAGGACCTGAGGACAGCAATGATTACATTGCCTAGGCATATGGGGAGTGGAAGTGAGAAGGGAGGGAGGAATGAAGGGAGGGGGTACAGAGTACAGAAGAGGATCAGAGCTTGTTAAGACTCTATTGTCCCCCAGGCAGCAGAGGTAATTTAGCAGTGTCCTCCGGGAACATTCCAGGAGGTCTGAGTGAGGTGGAAGAAAGTCCAGGAATGATCTGGGGACGAAGCTCCTCCAGATGGGTCTTCTAGGGTCAGCCCCAGGGTCCTGGTCTGCTCCTGGGATGCTGAGTCTGCCTCTACCTCTATCCATCCTTGGGCTCCAGAGGGACTGTGTGGATAGGTGGGAGGCAGAGGAATGGAAGCAGGAGGGGGAGGGAGAGAGGGGAGTAGAAATAGTTATGTTGTCAAATCTCATTCTACAGTATAGCCTCAGGGGCAAACTGCATGTGTGTGTGTGTGTGTGTGTGTGTGTGTGTGTGTGTGTATGTGTGTGTGTGTGTATGTGTGTGTGTGTGTGTGAGAGAGAGAGACAGAGAGAGAGAGAGAGAGAGAGACTTCTCCAGGGAAAAGGAACTAACAGGATGTATGTATATATATATACACACACACACATATACATATATACATACACATATGTATATGTACATATATATATACATATACATATATATGTACATATATATACATATACATATATATGTACATATATATACATATATATATGTACATATATATACATATATATATATGTACATATATATATACATATATGTACATATATATATATATAAAGATTTATTATAGGGAATAGCTCGCATAATGATGGAAGTTACCAAATCCAAAATCTGCAGGGTGGGCCGGCAGGCTGGAGCCCTGGCAGAGCTGGTGCTGTAATTCAGATCTGAAAGCTGTCTGCTGTAGAACCAGGAAAAGCCAATGTTGGCGATGAAACCCAAAGGCAGTCTGCTGGAGAATTCTCTCTTACTCATGTGACACTGGTCTTTTTGTTCTATTCAGGCCTTCAACTGATTGGATGTGGCCCACCCAGTAAAACAGGGCAATCTGCTTTACTCAAAGCCCACTGATTTAAATGTCAATATCATCCAAACATACCTTCACAGAAACACCCCAAATAATGTTTAACTAAATATCTTGGGCACCCATGGCCAAGCCAAGTTGACACGCAAAATTTACCATATCACAGAGCGTGTGTGTGTGTTTGTGTATGTGTGTGTGTGTGTGTGTGTGTGTGTGTGTGTGCGTGATGCTTGGGGGAGGGGTTAAGGGCATAGTGTCCCCTGCACCCACACCAGCTCCTGGCATCAGGAAAAGTCCCTGCCATGGCACTTAGTTGTGAGAAACCATGTCTCAACCAGAAGTCCCCGGAGCAATCCTGGCAGGATCATGCTTAGACCTGTGACTGTGAGCGTGTTCCCATCTCAGTGTGGCACTTTGTGTCTCCCAGTGGAGGCTCCTGCATGTGGGAAGTGTGTGTCACACTGCAACTGGGTCTGGGGTCAGGGGGGTGGATGCTTCCCCCAGTGACAGATAGCACATGGCTCTCTCAACCCGGCCAGGAAAAGGGAGCATCTATCTGTTCCTCGTGTCCATGCCGCCTGCCCCTTCCCCAGAGCTAATGACACACTGCTGTCCAGAAAGGCTTTCCTGTTACCCTGAGGTGCAGGGCTGTCTTTGCGAGATCACAGAAGTGCTGAGTGGGAGCTGCTGACCCGAAGCACTCGGCACCAGTGTGACAGGTCATCGATCGGGGCCCCCCCCCCTTCCAGAGATGCGAGTGGTATACTTTCGTCAAACCAAGAAACATCACAGGGAACAGAGAGCTGGGCGAGCCCTGGCATCTTAGGGAGCTCCTAATTACTCAATGAGAAGTGCCACGGACTGGTCCTTTTACCCAAACTGTGCCACCTCTGCCACTCTTGGGGCCCATTTCCTGTGTTCCTGTCTCCGTAGAAACGGGCAATGGCTGACTTTCCCAAGGCCTCCCCTTCTCCCTTGTCGGGTGGTGCCTCCATCACCACAGGCACATCTCTGGCTCTGGCTGCCGTGTTCCCCCTGATCCACTTGCCCGTCCTGTGCTGGTTTTATTTCTACAGCTTTGAATTAGTCTTGATTTATGGGCAAGTGAGGCTCCTTTCTTTGCTCTTTCTTCTTTCTCAAAATTGTTCTCGTCGTTTGTGCCCTTGAATCTATTGTGTGATTTTGGAATCCATTTTTCAGATTTCTGAAACATTCTACTGGGAGTGTGATTAAAATTGCACTGTTATAAAGGTTCATCGGGGAGAAAAGGTAGTTTTACAGTGCTTTGAAGTCACGAATACAGTCCATGTCTCCATTGGTTTGTTTTAATACAATTTTCTCCAAAAAGGTCCTGTATTTTTCTGGTCAGGTTTACTGGTTTGGGTTCCTCCAGAAAGCAGCTTCTGAGCCAAGGGTTCAAGCATCAACAGTTTATTGGAAGGTACAAGAAGCATAGAGAGGAGTGATACAAAGGAGAAAAGCAGCCGATAGACGGTATGTTAATAAACCAGCTTCCCCACAGGTGACTCAAGCCCCGTCCTGCAGGAAAAATCTGGATCACCGTGCATAGACATGCCTCAGAATTACCCCAGCCAATGGGAGGGGGCCCTTCACTCAGTGATTAAGGACTGCCTTTAGGGAGAATATTCCCAAACATTTTCTCAGCCCTACCACAAAGAGGCAGGAGCTGGAATTAAAAAGAAAGAGTGACGGTACCCCAGATGATATGAACACAGTGTCTGGGAGCTTGTAGGAAAGATCCTCTCTCTCTAGGTGGGAAAATCAGGGCAATGTGTGGAAACCAGAAGCAATTCAATTGGGATAAGAGCTTTCTGTCTAATCGAGCTGCCGTCTGAGGATATGGAGACCACCACACTGGCAGTTTTCAAGCAGAGACCGGACAGTATGCCAAGGATGTGATTCCATCATTGACAAGAAGCCCAGACTGGGGCCACGATTCTCAACCTTTTTCTGCAGAGATCCCCATGGTGATGCTATTAATCTGAGCTACTCATGCTAGACAATGCCCAACTCTTTCTTTTTCAGCCAAGGAGGCTAACAGAATTCAATTAAGTTATCAACTGTAACTTCAGATCCACTATCATTTACGTTCTTTATGAAATAAATCATTTGCAATTTTTATTACTTGGTTGTTTGTCCCCAACTGTGTGCAGCACAGACCCCAAGTCCTGGCAACACATCAGATGTCCTGGCCCCCTGGTTGGGAACTTCATGGCCAGATGGCCCCTGAGGGTACATCCGATGTCACCAGCTCCAGTTCATAGACAGACATAGGGGGCGGGGGAGCTATGTATGGGACCTCCCCAGTCCTGAGGGCTCCCCTTCCACTCTTGGCAAACTGCTTGATGTGTTTGGCAGTGTAATATTCTTCCATTAATTATTTGAGCCTGAGCAATCCTACAGGGGATCTCGGCTGGATACAACCAGATGGATCCTCTGTATAGAATCGCTGTCAGAACATGGCTTCCAAGTGCTGATTTTAATTTGGGAAACTGGGGCTGACTGATGGGTCCAGGAAGGGAACCGAACAATTTCCTGTAAGGAGTGGCAGTGAACTCCCAGAGCTCTCAAAATTACTGGCTGCTTCTCTTTCCTCCTAACTCCACTAGTAAGCGCCTGTGTGTGTTGGGAGAGTGGGGAGTAATCAATTAGACGGCAGGCTGATGGGGAGAGCTGCCCCACTCACCTCCACCCACAGACCGGGGCATGGGAGTGGCGAGCCTCAGCCAGCCCTCTTAGACACACTTGTGGTTCCTGATCAAATGCAATCTACTGCTTATAAAAAAAATGTCCACATCCCAACTGTTGCTTTTGCATATAAAGAACTCCCCGGAGAAGAGGTGGGATAGATGATAGGGGGGTGTCAGAGCAGATATTACCTTATTCCCCAAGGTCTCTGCAGATAAACTTCATTTCTTCACTTTGGGACAGACATGGTGTGGTTGATTCAATTCAATAAACATAGATAGAGCCTCTACTATGCAGAAGCAGCCATTGTCTAAGACACTAGGATGAACTATCCTCAAAGACACGACAGTTTAAAGAGAGAAACAGGCAAGTAAAATATAATATATAAGTGCTAGTTCGGTGTGATGTGTGAATATAGCAATCTTTCCTTCCTTCCTATAATATTTATGTAGCGTCTATCTTATCCACTTGCCAAGAACACAGTGCCATACATAACAAATAAAGTCTTTGCTCTCATGCTAGGGGGGAAGACAGACAACTAACAAACAAAAACATCTATAAAATAACTTGTTATGAACACAAGTAAATTGGTTAGAGGGTAACTGGGGGTGTTATTTTATATAGGGTGACCAGGGACAACCCCTCTGAGCAGATGACTTTTAAGCAGAGACCCAAGTAACGTGAGGGAACAAATAATGGAAAATAAGGGGAAAGAGAGTTTTAAGCCTAGAAAAGAGTAAGAGCAAAAGAACAAATGCAGAATCTTTCAAAATAAGGGGCTAAGTGGAAGATCCAAAGGAAGTTCAAGGTCAGGGCAGGAGAGAATGGAGAAAAGTCAAGGAAGGCTGGACTCTGAAGGATGCATCAGAGGGTGAGGCCCGGCAGGGGCTGGGAATGGAGCTGGTTGGAAAAAGTCCACCTGCAGGGAAAAGCCATTCAATTCAGGGCACTGCGAGTGTTCTTCCTGGGAACTCATGCTTCAGACCGAAGCCTGGTAGGATGGTTTGTGAGGCAGAATGTTCAAGAAGAGAGAGAGCTCGTGGCTGGAAACCAGGGGGTTCATTTGCTGGGACGTTCCCTTCCTGTTCAACTATTGGCTGTTCCATCTGTAAACATAAGATGCACACTCTGGCTCCCCTCTGTGCCAAATTTGTTGAAAGCCACGGAGTCCTTGCCAGGAACAGAGAGGATTCTGGGTTGTCAGGAGGCAGGGTTGCATCCGGTTCCCTACTTCCTGCCCCTGTGGGTGGTTGTCAGGAGCTGAGGGCCTGCTTGTGAGTGAGAGTGTTCTCACCCTCCCCTGGTCTCCCATCTCCTAAAGCTGGAAGACTCAGACCTCTCTGACACCTGGCAGGGCTTCTGGAAGCCGTTCCCCTGTTTCCAGTCCGGCCACCCTGACTGTGACCCCCTCCCCAGCAACACACCTGTGATGATCATAGTATCGGCCAGGACAGTCAACTTCCAGGGTGACCAGAGGCTGGCACTCCTTCCTTCTCGAGGAAATCGCCTTCACGCAACAAGGCATATGTGACGCAGGAACACAAACTTAGCCTTCGTGAAGCAGAAGAGACCACGGGAATGTCACCCCGATCGTGAGAATCCAGCAGGAAAAGGGGAGAGGGGAAGCCCCAGCAATGGAGCTCACTGCTGTTCTTTACAGAAGAAAAACTTGCAAAATACATTTCCAAAAGGTGACATGTGAAACCTAAACTCTCCGATTTCAAAAGCAGGAACAGAGTATCCAGGGCGGTCCCAAGAGAGTCTCTGGACCCAATTCCATGAAGCAGAGAAGGTGGGACACGGGCCGGTGTCACACAGACAAGCCACGTATGTGAGAAACGGTCCATCTCAGTGACAGTGGCGAGGAGAGACGCTTTGCCCTATGAATTACCACATAAATGCCTGCCTTCCCCAGCTGCATTGAGGCAAAGCCCACACCACTCACGCACAAAACCCTGAGTCCTAAGGAAAAATTCTGGTGACCGGAAATGCGGTCCAGCCAGCCCCACACACATACCAACAGCTGGTTCAGGGAAAAACTCCCACCTTCCAAAGCCAGTATTTGAAAAGGAACCAGCACAGGGTCCATACCAAAAATGCAAGAGAAAGGGAAGAAAGAAAGAGGAAAAACAAATAGATGAAGAAGAATCAACAGGGAAAATGTTTTCACCGAGCCAAATAAATCGTGACTAAGTATTTCACATGATTTTTTAAAAAGAAAGTAATGAGGCAATTATCTCAGTGAACCCAAGGCAATGAACAAAGATATGAAAGAAATGACTACCTATTATCTAAAGAAATAGAAGATTGATGTATTATATAGAGAATTAATAGATACTGTCAAAAGAAACAGGGGATTAAGCATATTATATAAAGTTATGGTTACAATGGTAACTACCAGAAAAATATAGACTTTCTAAGTTACACAAAGTGGGGGATAGGGTGCAGAGAGAAGGGATAGGGTGCATAGTCTGCAGAGAGAAAGTTTCATAAAGAAAAAAATTAGAAAGCAGAATGTAAAAATAACATTAGAACTAAGACCAAACATGTAGTCATATAAATCCATAGCAATAAGCTAAATGTATTTATTAGAAAAAACCTCAGGGGCACCCGGGTGGCTCATTTGGTTGAGCGTCTGACTTCGGCTCAGGTCATGATCTCACAGTTCGTGAGTTAGAGCCCCGCGTTGGGCTCTGTGCTGACAGCTCAGAGCCTGGAGGCTGCTTCGGATTCTGTGTGTGTGTGTGTGTGTGTGTGTGTGTGTGTGTGTCTGCCCCTCCCCCACTCACGTGCATGGGCATGTGTGTGTCTGCGCTCTTTCTCTCTCTCAAAAATAAATAAATAAAAACGTCTAAAAAAAAATAAAAAATAAAAGCCACACTTAGAACAAAAGGATCTAGGGGCACCTGGGTGGCTCAGCTGGTTAAGCGTCTGACTTCAGCTCAGGTCATGATCCCTCAGTTTGTGAGTTTGAGCCCCACATTGGGCTCTGTGCTGACAGCTCAGAGACTGGAGCCTGCTTCAGATTCTGTGTCACCCTCTCTCTGCCCCTCCTCTGCTTGTGCTTTCTCTCTCCCTCTCTCTCAAAAATATAAATAAACATTAAAAATTAAAAAATTAAAAATGTATGTATTTCCAACTCCATATCCTCAACATAGAGAAAATATCTTCACTCAAAATCCATCCAAAGTAAAAAGTACAAAATTCATTCTCTGGTCATACTATACTAAAACCAGAAATGAATAATAAAACCAAACTAAAAAAAAAATACGTTTAAAAATAAACGTTTAAGTCTTTTTAAAACAACTCTTAAGGGGTGCCTGGGTGGCTCAGTCAGTTAAGTCTCTGACTTGGGCTCGGGTCACGATCTCACGGTTTGTGAGTTCAAGCCCTGAGTCAGGCTCTGTGCTGACAGCTCAGGGTCTGCTACGTATCCTCTGCTTCCCTCTCTCTCTGCCCCTATCCTGCTCGTGCTCTGTCTCTCAAAAATAAAATAAACATTAAAAAAAAGAACTCTTCAGTAAAAAAAGAAATTCAAATAAATATGACAGAATATCTAGAACATGAAAATTAAGGCGATATATATAAGTCCTACTGGATACAGCTAAAGCAATATCAACAGGGAAATTTATTTCATTCAATAGTATTAGTAATCAAGGTGATAGAAAATAAATCAAGTAAACATTCAATTCTAGAAGCTATAAAAATAATAAAACAACCTTTAGGAAAGCAGAAGGGAGGATTTAATAGCTGAGAGCAGAAATAAATATATTAATTTAAAAAGGAAAATGTTAGAATAAATCTGAGAGCTGGCTTTAGAAGCATAAATAAGTAAGTAAGTAATCTAATTAATAAAAAAAAGAAAGCAAAAGTCTAGCAAATAAGGCATATGGAGTGGAGGAGGGGGGAACTATGTGTATAAAGGAAATTAAACCAGTACTTTACTCAATTCTATGTAAATACGTTTGAAAATTTCAAGGGAATGAACAATTGCATAAGTCATGTAATAATCTGAATTGATTCTATAAAAGATAGGAAATTTAAACAGACTAATTACGAACAAGCAAATAGAAAAGGCTAGTAAACTTTCTCTTCATAAAACTACTGAAATTTTTATAAGGTGAGTTTTTAAGCCTATTTTTAAAAGAAGAAAAAGAAAAAGAGTGATTCCTTAAAATTTCTAGAAAGAAAGAAAGAAAGAAAGAAAGAAAGAAAGAAAGAAAGAAGAAAAAGAAAGAAAGAAAGAAAGAAAGAAAGAAAGAAAGAAAGAAAGAGGGAGGAAGGAAGGAAGGAAGGAAGGAAGGAAGGAAGGAAGGAAGGAAGGAGGAAGGAATTCTACCAGGGGCACCTGGATGGCTCAGTCTGTTAAGTGTCGGACTTGAGCTAAGTGTCTGACCTTGGCTCAGGTCATGATCTCACAGTTTGTGAATTTGAGCTGCACGTCAGGCTCTGTGTTGACAGCTCAGAGCCTGGAGCCTGCTTCCGATTCTGTGTCTCCCTCTCTCTCTGTTTCTATCTATCTATCTCTCTTTCTGTCTCTCTGTCTCCCTGTGTCTCTCTCCCCCACTTGCCCTCTTTCACTCTCTCTCATAACAAACAACGAACCAACCAATAAAAAAAGAATACATGAATACTCCCTCAATGCAATAAAATACATCTTTCTGAACCTGAGTTTAATGTGGAAACATCAGAAGCATATCCATTAATGGTAGGAATGCAGAAAAGATGCACACTATCTCCAGTGATAACTCCATTCGAGAAATCTCACCAATGCAATTAGACTTAGAAAGAAACAGATTTGTAGACATTGGAAAGGAGAAGGCAAAATTTTCACTATTGTCAAATGGGAGGTCCAAACATAAAGTTTCATAAAGAAAAATTTAGAAAGCAGAATGTAAAAGCATTAGAACTAAGACCAAACATATAGTCATATAAATCCATAGTAATGAGCTAAATGTATTTATTAGAAAAAACTTCAGGGGTGCCTGGGTGGCTCAGTTGGTTGAGCGTCTGACTTCGGCTCAGGTCATGATCTCATAGTTCGTGAGTTCGAGCCCTGCATCGGGCTCTGTGCTGACAGCTCAGGGCCTGGAGGCTGCTTCGGATTCTGTGTGTGTGTGTGTGTGTCTGTGTGTGTGTTTAGACATTGGAAAGGAGAAGGCAAAATTTTCACTATTGTCATATGGGAAGGTCCAAACATCTAATGGGGAATAAAAACACCAAATAAACCATCATGAACAGTAAGAGAACTCACTAAGCTGGTGGGTACAAAACTCACATACAGAGCTTTCACGGAAGCAAACAACAATCTGAAGGCTGAAGAGAAGATAAGACTCCATTTACAACAGCAAAAAATACACATATGGATAAAGATGAAATACCAAGTAATGAAAATTAATGATAGATGTGCAAGACTGGTGTGAAGAAAACTAAAAAACACAAAAGAAGGCTTGAACGAATGACGAGGCATGCTATGGTCTTGGCAACATTCAAGATTATAAAAATGTAAATTCTCCTCAATCTATGAATTAAAATTGATGTAAAAAGTACTGTCCAGCTGTTTTGAAGTTCATGTGGGAAAATGAACAAAAAACCCAGGATACTATGAAAAAAAAATAGCAATGAGATGGCACTAATCTTTATATTCAAATACATTATAAAGCTACAAAAATGAAAGCATTGTGATATGGTATATGAATATTCTGACAGATCGTTGGAATAGTATAGAAAGACCAGAAATAAACCCAAATCACTTGGGGAATTAATACATTATGAAGGAGGCATCTCAAGTCAGAAAAGACAAATATTTTTTTTAATGATGCTGGGAAAATACGATGGAAACCCCTCCAAAGACATTCAATTGTATTCATACAATACCTACATAAGAAGAAATTCCAAATGAGTAACAGTTTTATTTTTTTAATGTTTATTTATTTTTGAGAGAGTGAGTGAGCAGGGAGAGGGGCAGAGAAAGAGGGGACAAAGGATCTGAAGCAGGCTCTGTGCTGAGAGCAGAAAGCCCCATGCAGGGTTCGAACTCGCGAACCATGAGATTACCCGAGCTTGGGCTCAAACTGACCGTGTTATCCAAGCGCTTCCAAATGAGTAACAGTTTTAAAGGCAAAACTGAGGGGCACCTGGGTGGTTCAGTCGGTTTGGGCGTCTGACTCTTGATTTTGGCTCAGGTCGTGATCTTGAGGTGGTTGAATCGAGCCCCATGTCCAGCTCCCTGCTGGGCGTGCAGCTTGCTTCAGATTCTCTTTTTCTCCCTCTGCCCCTCCCCTACTTGCACTCCACTCTCTCTCTCAAAAATAATTAAATAAAAAATAAATGCAAAACGGATACCTTAGTGATGCCAGAAGAAAACATGATAGAACTTCTTTATCGTGTCAGAGTATGAATGAACTAAAAATGACTCAGATATCAAAAGCCATATAAGAAAAACTAAAAAAATCATTAACAAATGTTTTTAGAGAACGGCATAGCAAAAACCTCCACACGTGAGATAAAAAGACAAAGTAAGAATTGAAAAAATATTTGCAAGTCATACTACAACTCCTTTAGTAAATAAAGGTCCACAAATCAATGAGAAAAAAAAAAAAAACCCTAAGAACACAATAGGAAAATGAACAGAATTATTTGGAACAGTTTGCTGAAAGGGAAATGTTAATGGGTTTTAGCATAGGGGGGGAAAAGTGCTTAACTGCACACAGTAAGAGAAATGAAAAATAAAACTATGCAGAAGTACCATTTGCTGCCCATCACATTGGCAAATACCAAAATGCTAGCTATCGCTGAATTACTCTCTTAGACCTTATCCCAGTTTACAGTCTCTCCAATGACGTGTTTCCGAACATGTTCACCAGATTCACACAGTGTTGGTGGAAGTGAATTAGTGTAACTTCTGTGGAGCTTAGCAATAGCTAACAAAATTAAAAACACATGAACTCTTTTGACCCAGAAATTCTACTTCCAGAAATTTATCTTTAGCTATACTCCAGCATGAGTGAAATAATGCTTGTAACATTACAAACACTGTAACAGTAAAAGCCTGCACATTAGGAAAAGACTAAAGAAAGTGCCTTTACACTAATGAAAAATTATAGCCAAAAAGTGGGGGTAGAAGTGAACTATAGTGTTAGAAAGTATTATCTCCACTTGTATAATAATAAGACAGAGAGTACAGGTGTTTTCTTGGACATACATAAACTGTCTTAAAAGAATGCCTGAGAAACCAGTAACATTTGTCACTGCCAGAGAGAAAACCTACTTACTTAGAGGACAGTGGTAAAAAGAAACAGACTTTTCTTTATGCACATAATTTTAAATGTTCTGAATTTTGAACCACTCGAAGGCTGTACCTATTCCATAAACAGATCAAAACTGTTAGTAATTCTTCCACCTGGATTTATTGAGTGCTTTCTATGTTCAGTGCCCTTTGAAGATGTTGCAAGCCTGATTCCTATATTACCCTTACAATAACCTTATAAAATATCCTTCTTTCCAGGATGAGGAGACCAAGGCATAGAGAGTTTAGATAGCTTACCTAACATCACAGAGCTTACCTAACATCACATCGAAAGCACCCAGCGCCTGAGCCAGGATAGAACCCCAGTATTTCTACTAGAGAAACTCAGAAGCCCCAGCTGTTTGCCACTGAGGTACACATTCTGTCTGGACCACATTTATTTGTGGAATGCCTACAAAGTGGATGGTGTATTAATACAGATCAACCTTGTCCTTTCCACGAAGTCCCTCCTTTCCGGGCACCCAAACTCCAAAGCAATTCCTCTGGTCGGTGCTATACTTTCTGCGCCCCCTGTAGACAGGTGCTGGGGCAGCACGAGACAGTATTATCCTTATCTCTTCCTCTTTCGCCCTCCTATTTCCCCTGCACCAAATCTCACATTTGTGACTTCCTAAGCCCCTCTCCTGTGTCTCCCCCTGGTCCTCATTCCAACTGCCTTGGATCCTTTCAGGCTGCCATCAAATCATAACTATGTTTTGGCACAGTCTCCTTATTCAGTGGGTAGCGGCCAGAATGATGTTTTCCCCATTGTATTATTTTCTACACAAGTAAACATGTTTTATCACCGAAAATTTTAAATGCATTTATGCACAAAGAAGATGTCTTTCTAATGCTCTCCCTTGGTCTCAAAGGATTAGGGCATGACAGACGAGCCTTCAGGTTCTAGGTTTTCTTTGCTCATCTCTTCCTTCTAGACGTGTGGAACAAGGAACTACCTCTCATTTTCGGGTGGTGTCAAAACATTTCTTCTCTCTGGGCCTTGCCACACTCTATCTCCTGTGTTTGGAATCCCTAAACTGCAAATCCACCCAGTCAACCGCCATTATTGCCCCAAAACTCAGCTCCAGTGTTCCTTCCCCAGGGAAGCCTTCTTTGCCCCCCAAGTCTGACTCAAATTTCTCTCCTCTTTGACCCTGGAGGATCCAAGGCAACACTCAGCCCAGGTACAGGTCACACACATGATAGCATTATCTGCCTGTCTGTAGCCAGTGATCCGTGGGCTCCTTGAGAGCAGGGCTGGTGTCTTGGCCATCTTGGTATGTTTGCTCACGGTCTGCACAGTGCCTGGTACTGGTTAGAGTGACTTACTACTTATTGAATAACTGACTGAAATATGTTAAAGCTACATGTACCTCCCAGGACTGCTCTTATTTTCTAGACTTTGCCTCCTCAAGTCCCCACTGCGCCACAACTCCCGAGGGTTACCCCCTGGTACAGTCCCCTCCCACAGTGATGCCGGACTTGGTCATGTGACTTGCTTCGGCCAGTGGGACTTTAGCAAGCATGATGCAACCAGAAGCTGGATTAGTGCTTGTACACCGGGGCTTGTCCTCTGGGAACGCACCCTCTTGGAAGCTGTCTGCCATGTTGTAGAGAAGCTTAAACTACTGAAAGATGGGAGACCACGTGGATGAGGGAGGACAGGTCATCTTGGATGCTCCAGCGCTATCTGGCCCCCAGGTGAACGTGGCCTCATGAGTGATCTCAGCTGCATCTTGTAAAATAAAAACCTCCCAGCTGGGCCCAGTCAACACACAGAACTACTAGATATAAGGCGTCACTGTTCATTTCAGCTATTTGTTCTGATAGTTTTGGGGTGATTTTTTGAGCAGCAACAGACAACTGAAACAGGCCAATGGAAACTACCATGCTCATGACTTCCACCATGGCAATACAGCCTCCCCGGTGCCCTGGCTGGTCACTGCAGCTGCCCCATATGCCAAGGTCATTTGCTGGAACCATTCATCGTCTGGGTCATTTGCAGGCTGCCAGAGCCCAAGTGAGAAAATTGGAGCCCCCAAATCAAAGCAGAGCCATAGTATAGAAACATGGGAAAGAGCCCCAGCTGTGTCTGAGTGTGAGAGGTGTTTGTCAGGGAGAAGAACGAAAGAACAGGCCGTGCTTGACATGGCCTTCCTCTGAACCTCCTCACAAGGACACTTGGCCATGAAAATGCATTAACTACAGCCTTCCAGGGCTTTTGATGTGAGAAAAAACAAAGTCGTTTTCTGTACCACCCACTCCATGCAGAGACCCAAGGGGGATATCCTGGGCTCTGGCCCCTGCTCCCTTTGTCCAGCATCCCTTTGGGCCAGGATTTCAGCTTATGGGCAGAAGGAGATGAGCCACCAACCCAGAAAGAAAACAGCAGATCTAGGAGCTCTGAAAAGCAGGGGGCCCTAAATGAAGGGATGTCTCCTGTGGGTTTATACACAGTATCCTCTCCTCCGAGATGAAGCTAGATTCCCTTTTGATGCCTCGTGGTTCTTACCTCAATTGTAATTAAATTGTTTGTAGTGACTCTCCCCCAGTAGAAAGCTCCTCGAGAGCAGAGATTGTATCTGCCCTACTCCACATGGTAACTACTTTGCCCAACACACAGCATGGCACACAGTGGGTACTCAGTAAGTAGCTTGGGCTGAATGAATGAACACATTATGCATATGCATATAGGGCTTCTTAACCCTGATGCCGATGATGACCCAGTCTCCCACCTCTGTGCTTCCGTGCAGGCTGTTTCTGGGCTGGAACTCCCTTCTCTCCTCATCCATCTGGCCTCTTTGCTAGCTCTGGAGACATGAGTTAGTTCCAAGCCTCTCTGATTCTCAATTTGCTCCTTTGTATATAGGGACTAGCACCCTCCCTTGCAGAGAGAGTACAGGCTGAGATCAGAGGATGCCTAAACATGCCTGGCACACACTCAGGGCTCATGGGTTTTTTTGTACTAATCCTATAACTGGGGCTATAGCTTCTAGCTCCTCAAGGAGGGCTCCCTGGATCAGCGGTATCCTGTCACCTGAGTGCTTATTGGAAATGCAAAATCTCAGGGGTGCTACTTGGCTCTGACTTCTGGCCAAGATGTCTGTGACCATTTCTCTGTGCCATGTTCTCTGCCCGGGGTGCTGAGAAGCCAGAAGTTATCTTGAGAGTCACCCTTATCATGAGAGCCCATAGGGGAGCAGGGCTATGTTTCTCAGACTTGAATGTGCATACATATTTCCCGGGGATATTGTTAAAGTGCAGATTCTATTTTTTTTTTTTTTAATTTGAGAGAGGAGAGAGCGTGTGAGTGGGGGAGAGGGACACAGGGAGAGAGACAGAATGAGAGAGTGATTCTTTTTTTTTTTATGTTATTTATTTTTGAGAGAGACAGAGAGAGTGAGAGAGAGAGCGAGCATGAGACAGACAAAAAAAAAGATTCTTTTTTTTTTTATGTTATTTTTGAGAGAGACAGAGAGAGAGAGAGAGAGAGACAGAGAGAGAGACAGAGAGAGAGAGGCTCCTAGGTGTCAGCACACAGCCCGGCATGGGGCTCGAACCCCCAGAAACTATGAGATCATAACCTGAGCTGAAGTCAGACACTTAACTGACTGAGCCACACAGATGCCCCAGGGAGAGAGAGAATCTTACTCATACTCAGCACAGACGCTGGAACCTGATGGGGGGCTCTGTCCCACGACCCTGGGATCATGACCTAAGCTGAAATCCGGAGTCTGACACTCAACCCCCAAAATGCAGATTCTAACCCAGTATGTCTGCTGAGGGAGGAGGACTGAGATCTTGCATTTCTAACAAGCACTCAGATGACAGGATGCTGAGGATACAGAGAGCACTCTTTGAGGAGCAAGAGGCTAGGACACCAATTACAAGATGAGTACCAAAAGGACCACGGGGCAGCCAGGGTGGTTGGTCACCGGAAGTGCCGGTGGACATTGGGGGTGACCGTGGTTGAGGCTGCTCTAGTGAACCCGTCCCCCTGGCCAGTGGGAAGTGGAACCGAACACTAGTGGCTCTAGGGCGCCCCTCTAGAGGCCAAACAGCTGAACTGCAGAGAACGCCTGGAGGATTTCATTTCCTGGTGGTGGTGGTGAGAACCAGCCAGGAAGCCTTCTCCCCGGGAGTTTGCACATTTTCCCAGCTACAAGCCTCTGAGCCTCTTCTCCCTGCCCCAGCACTACAGGGCAGTGAAGAGCACTAATTGCAGAAGGAGGCCAAACGACAAACGTTATTCTGATGAACTGGAGGTCCTCCCCAAGCACTACTCCCCAGTTTGGGTATATATTCATTTTTTTAATTCAAGTAAAATATCATATATATATATGTATATGTATACATATGTATATGTATATATATAATATATATCATATATAAAAAATATATATCATAAAATATCATATATATCATATATAAAATATATATATCATATATATGACTTATTATTTTTTAAATTCAAGTACTGTTAACTTAGAGTTTTATATTAGTTTCAGGTAGAATCAGGTTTTATCCTGGATCTTTGTGCCAAAAGCCCTTCCTCCTTACGCCAGTAACGAAGGTCGCCTACAGCAGCTCCTTAACATAGAATCACTCTGGCGCCCTCTGGAGGTCACTCCTCCATCCTGCCCCCTCTCCGAGGTCAGCTCCTCTCAACACCGTTGCTCTCTCCTTTTCTTGTGTGTAAGGTCTGACACCCTGAGAAGACTCTAAAGTGACGCCGAGCTGAGTATTACAAAAATCCCCCCAAGAATGGAAATACGTGGAAGACCTCTCAGCCCACTCCCACAGCATAAAGACAAAGGGAGGAGGTGACAGCCCCCTCCACCCCCACCCACCCCCTCGTCGGCCCCAGCTGTCTGTCTGTGTCAAATGTTCTCAGCAGAGGTTGGGGGCTTCAGCTCCCCACACAAAGAGAGTTCAGAGCTGTCAGTCCCTTTCCCACGATACACTAGGTGCTGAGGAGCAGGTGATAATTGTAGCTCTGTCACCCTTGTCACCTCTGAGCAGGCTGGGTTTTTCTTTTTTTCTTTTTTTTTTCTTTTTCTAAAAACAAATGTTGTACTGTCTGGAAATCAAAGTTGGAGTTTCTGCAGGCCACTGCTCTTTCCGCTGAAACCCGGATAGGGAAATGAGTCCTGAGAGATTTTTGGTTTGACCTCCAGGCAGGCCAGCCAGGAGCACTTCCCTGGGGAGGAGCCCCCTCCCAAAGCCCAGTGCGACCTGGCGTGTCAGATCTCCACCTCCCTCTCTCTCTGTCTCTGAAAGAAAACTATCTTCACCTCTTGATCTCTGTCCTGTGCTTTGTAGAAAACGCACAAGAACTCTCCCTCCACCTTCCTCCCTGCTGAGACCCTTCTCATCTCTGAGGGACTCTCATGCTCTGACCCAACATTTTCGAGGCCACCTCTCCTCTCCAATTTAGATGCTCCCTGCTCTTCTGATGCTTGATGTAGGACTCCACTCTTCAGCCCCACCCTGCCCTCAGGGCACACTATGGGATACCTATGAATGTCTGTGTTAAACGCTAGCAGTGAGACTAAAATATCCCAGAAGCATGTACTCAGATTTTCATACTCAGATTCACACACATAGATGCAAACAGAAACGGTTCCCCATTAGAACAGATGCCGTTGTTCATAATAATAGTATCCCAAGTTAATTATGTTACCACGTGCCACGTACTGCGTTAAGCGTTTACCTACATTATTCCCTTTAGTCCCCGGATGCCCTAGGAGAGGCCCATATGCCCATATCACCACCTGTATCACCAACCTCTTTACAGGTGGGAAAAAATACAGCGTAAAGATGGTAAGAGTCTATCCAAATCTCAGAGCCAATGAAATGTTGAGAAAACACTGGAATCCACGTGTTTGTCTCTAAAAACAAATGGTCTTAACCACTCCTCTACATTGTCTACCTCATACAAAGTCTCCTAACGCTGCGTCACGTAAAACTGCACACACACGACAGTCTAATTCTTCTCAGAGCCGTACAGTTTCGTATTAGCTAAACACACTCAGGTGGAGATCCAAGTTAAGTCCCTCGCAAGCTGTCACAGAGACAAATCCAAATTCCTAACAAAAATAAAACCCACGGAAATATTTCCCAGTCTAAATTGCCTAATCAATCTTATTGACAACTACTTTTCATTGCAGGACCTATCACTGAGGGAAAAAGCAGCGAACTTTCAATACATTCGTGGCTTGCCTCAGCAATGTAACCTCTCGGAAAGCAGAGGTTGGGGACAGAGCACAACATCTATTTGGAACCTAATTCTGCTCCAACGAGGGTGAATTGCTTGGTGAAAGAACAAGGGAAAAAAACTCCTGAGGAATCGTAGCCAGGTCATCTCACACACAGGTCACGCTATTCGAGGGGGAGAAGCTGGGCATGGTCTCACGTGTACCTCGGACATTACGAAGGCAGATTACAAAAACCTCTGCAGGAAAGAGGCTGGTCCCATGACTTTATGCGGGAAGACAGCTCTGGAGAGATGACTTTCAAAACTGAAATTCCGACAATCCAATTGCAAATGACTCCGATGTGGGAGAAACGTGGTTGCACGGGATGACTACAAAGGAGTGACACAAACCTTTAAGTATCATGTTAGCAAGGCTGAGGCCGGAATGAGCCAAGGATGGTGACATAAAGCACCTTCCTGAGGAGAGTCAGAGCAATGAGAACAGAAGGGCCAGATCCACCTCTCAAGGGCTGGGTGTACAACCATGGGTGATTTCCCTAACCTCTCCAAACCTCAGTTTCCCCATCCATAAGATGGGACTAGTAGTTCTTACACTGCAGATGTGTTGTGAGGATTACATGGAATGACGCATTCAAAGCAAACAAATAAACAAAACCTAGAACTTTCTCAAAAAGTATCTGCTGTCTGGTCCCTCCTATCCTCCTAGCACTAGTGGTTTAACATGAACAAAAGCAGCCCTCTTGAGCTCCTGCATTGCCTCCATCTTCCTATCGTGGACCAAAATCTTCAGATTAGGACATCTAGGGGTGCCCGGTGGCTCAGTCAGTTGAGCGTCCGACTTTGGCTCAGGTCGTGATCTCTCGGTTCGTGAGTTCAAGCCCCGCGCCAGGCTCTGTGCTGACAGCTCAGACCCTGGAGCCTGCTTCGGATTCTGTGTCTCCCTCTCTACCTGCTCCTCCCCTGCTCACGCTCTGTCTCTCTCACTCTCAAAAATAAATAAACATTAAAAAAAAGAACATCTAGAATGAACACCAATAAGGAGAATTTACCAATCCGCACAGCATGCAGATTGTTGAAATGAAGTTATACCTCTTGACCCAGAAGAATTATATTCAATGGGTGGAGGATGACACGCAGAGTGCTCCCATGCTGTTGGGAACCCTCTAAGAGTCCCCTAGTATAAGGAAAGGGACAAAAGGCATGCCTGTTACATAGCAAGCCCTCAATTAAAATTTGTTGAATGTTGTTGTAACGGGCAAGAAACAAGCAAATGCCTTAATCTTCCTAAAGGGACAGAAGGTGTGCCTGAGTCCATCCCAGGATAAATTCCAGATCTGCTTATTTAACAGGGAGCTTTCAAGCCTTCGGGAAGAGCTGCCATGGTCTCCAGCATGGGTCCATCAAGAACCTGCTGCACCTGACGTCTCTTGTTTCCTTTTCTGATAGAGTTGTTAGATGAAGAGCAGAAAAGAGCAGTATCTCTGGTTTCACGATTCCAGATGGAGAAGTGGGATGTGATAACAATGCCGTCAGGGGCTTAGTAACTGACGGGACCACCATGTGCAGAGACAGCAGATTAACTGCCTTGGTACCAACCTGGAGATGGGGCTTAGTAACTGATGGGACAACCGTGTATAGAGACAGCAGATTAGCTGAGTAGGTACCAACCTGGAAGCCTCAGGCAGGGCGTTCTTCTGGATCGATCCCAGTCAACCTTTTTCTCACTGTCCTGGGAGAGCACAGATGGATGGCGGGTCAGCTGTGAAGGAAACACAGAGGGGCAATCTTTGTATTGCTAAGGATCCAGCTCCATCACACCAGCTGAATCGTGGTCACAAAACCACTATCGTTTCCACAAAACCTTTCCTTTCTTCACTCTCCGGAGTTCACCTGAGCTCTCCCCCTCGCTTCTCCCCTCGCTCATTCCCTGAATCCCTCCACTTGCCAAATTCACCAGTTTTAACTCCTAAATAATTCTCAGACTTTTCCTCTATGTTCAATCCCACTATTCCTGCCCAAATGTAAGCCCTTATCAGCCAAGGGTTTGGAATCCAGTCAGAGATCCATATTCAAATCCCAGTCTGTGTGACCTTGGGCAAGTTCTTTCATGGTTTGAAATTTTGGCTTCCTTGTAGGCAACATGGGGGGATAATACTAATACCCACCTCAAGGGTTGTTGCAAGATATCTGAGATGATACTTGCAGGGTGCTAAGCATTCAGTAAACACCAATTAGTATTACTGGGCAGTCGGGATGACCTCCCAGCTGGTCTATCCACCAGCAGGCCCACCTTCCTGCATCACCTGCCTCTTATCAGAAGGGTGGTCAAATCCAGAACCTATCAATGATTCTGCCCAGAGTAAACACCTTTACATGCACGTGCATACACACATGCACAGGCACAGATGTGCATGTCACACACACACACACACACACACACACACACACACACACAGCATTGCCCCAGGACACTGTCCTAGCCTGGTACATACAGCCTTCCTGACTTCTCCAACCTGCAGCTATAACTGTCCCCTGGTTCCCCTGCACAGGTGGTTGTTTCTTGCCTTGAAGCTTTTGAGAGATCATTTCCCTCTCCCCGGAATACTTTTGTCTCTTGTCTATTCAGCAACCTTCAACTCATCCATGAAAATGCAGACAGGTGTCTGCCCTCTGGGAAGACCTCTAGGTCCTCTCTCGGTGCCCGACACTTTTCATGCCTATTACAGACATCTTGGAACCTCTACACCCTCCCCTGCAAAATGATGCTTAAAACACCAACCCCAGGGGGCGACTTCATGAGAACTGAGTGAGATAAAATACTCAGCACATCTAGGAGAGTGGACTGCAAGGAGAATGCTGATGGGGCTCAAACCTTTCACCTGCATGTGGTGGGGAAGTGGGGTGCGCACTAAGGGGAGAAAGCGGGCAATTAGAATGTGAGCCCTGATAATGATAAATAACCAATGAAGTAAGTCTGTCATTCTCTCAGGGCCCCTTCTTCGGGCAATGCATGTGGGCACTGTTTGGCCAAGAGCTATACCAATAGGCAAACATTGTTTCTTCCAAAGGAGGAAGTCTCTTTCTTTCTTTCTTTCTTTTTAACGCTTATTTATTATTGAGAGACAGAGAGAGACAGAGGGTGAGCAGGGGAGGGGCAGAGAGAGAAGGAGACACAGAATCTGAAGCAGGCTCCAGGCTCTGAGCTGTCAGCACAGAGCCCGACGCGGGGCTCCAACTCACAAACCACGAGATCCTGACCTGAGCCAAAGTTGAACGCTTAACCTACTGAGCCACCCAGGCGCCCCAGGAAGTCTCTTTCTTGATCTCATGGATGCCCCGCATTTTGGAAGGACAAAGATGAACACACCTCCCCTATCCCCAGCTCACAGAGCGAAGAAGGGAGTAGGGTGTGGGGGTTAGATGCCTCCCATGGTGCCCCAGCCCATCAAACTACAGCACCTGCTTTAACCGAGGTTTAACCAGCTTGCTTATACCTTGCTTCCCAAGGATGCTGGCAGCCAAGTGGACCGGCCAGAGAAGTGTGCTCACTGCTCGTGATGGCAGGGGGGCACCAGAGAGCCTGGGTCAATCCCAGCAGACAAGCTGGCCTCTCTCGCGCATGCCCATAGGATATTCCATAGCTGTCTGTGCACCAGAGACAAAACCAAAGACCTCCACTTTCTCAGGAGCTTTGAAAACCATATAAGGAATGGACTTCTTTCATTCAAGGCCATGAGACTGGTGCCACTGGGCCAGGCACTAGCTTAGACCAGGTAGGGAAAGAAGTCAGACTTCATCCAAATGAAAAGAAGGAAAAGTGGCCCGTATCAACCCAACGAGCAGACATGCTGTGGACAGGGAGAACAGAGGCACTGGAGGGACAGACTCCTCCACAATAAGCAATGGAGATGTCTGCTGTTCAGGGCAGTCCTGGGGAGCCCAGGACTTGTTTCTGTAAAGCTGCTATGCCCATAGCAAAGGCCTGGGTCGACCCGAGAGGCCAGGACAGCTGCAGATGTACACATGGCAGCCCAGGGCCAGGAAGCACATCCTTATCCAGAAATGGGGGCTGGGCAGCTGGCTCTGACAGATCCTGGCAGTCCCTCTGGATCTGGCAGTGAGCAGGGCCTGGTAGCCTAACACCCCATCCAAGCAGGATCAACTAGGATTGGTGTCAGTCAAGACACATATCTGATTAACTCACCAACTTTTGAAATTGGTAGAGTTTTTCATCTTTGCTTCACAATCTCTCTCTCCAAACATATCAACCATGTAGGCCACGCCAAGGATAAAATGTCTCTCCCTCTGGGAGATCAACGTACCCCTACAGGCCAAGTGAGGTCACAAAAGCCCAGCCACAGAGATTGCTTCAGTCAGTACTTCCCCGGGCACCCACTGTTTGCCAAACCCTGTTCCACAGGAACAGGGAACAGGAAGGGGAAACCATCAGCAAAGCAGAAAGGGCCCCTTCTCTCTTGGGGCCAACGTCAGGAGGAAGAAAACAAACAATATGTGCTAAATGAATATTATAAAGTGGATTCAGAGTAATAAGGGCGTCCAAGGGTGGCCGTGGGCACTTCTCTAAGGAGGGAAAGAGGTACCTTGGAACTGCGTGAGCAGAAGCAGCTGGTCTTGTAAAGCCCTAGGGAGAAGGAACAGCAAACACAAAAGTCCTAAAATAGGCCCAAGCTTGGCGAGCTGGAAAAGCAGTCAGAAGGAGAGTGTGGTTGCTCCTGATAAGCAAGGGGGGCAGGGCCAGGAGGTGAGGTGAGGGCAAAGAGGCAGACAGGCTGGCAAGGTGAACCGCAGGGGGACCTCGCCTCTTTGCCGTGGGCCAGTGCCCAGCTGAGTTCTTGGCTCAGAATGTGTGCTTGATAAACACTTGCTGAATGAACAAACACATAGGAGCAGGCCCAGGTTAGTGACAAACGGAGCAAGGCAGAGGGACGCGATTGCCGGTGGCTTTTCCATAGTGGACCTCCTCTGATCCACATGGGCCAGGTCCACGTGGGCTCCCCACGTGGTTCTCCTGGCAGGGAGCCATCACTAAAGTAGACAGGAACAGACCAAAATGAAGGTCTTTGAGTTGGAAGACCCTAGAGCTGACTTCAGTCCCTCTTTGCAGAGAAGATGTGCCTCTGGGATGCCGAGGCCAAACTGTATATGGAAACGTGGGAAGTTTCCATTTAAGCCACCAACCAGACCTTCTTCCCCATAAAGAGGCATTTGGCGCCCCGGGGCTCCCAAGCCCTGTCTTTGTCTGGAACTCCTGATGAGTTTACCCCCAAGGACCCAGGCTTCTGGACTGCTGATACTAGGGCTAGCTGGTTCTGCAGTGCAGAGGATTTTGCTTTTTATTTTTTTTTTAATTTAAAAAAAAATTTTTTTTAATGTTTATTTTTGAGACAGAGAGAGAAACACAGCATGAGCAGGGAAGGGGCAGAGAGAGAGGGAGACACAGAATGTGAAGCAGGCTCCAGGCTCTGAGCTGTCAGCACAGAGCCTGATGCGGGGCTTGAACTCACGAACTGTGAGATCATGACCTGAGCCAAAGTTGGACGCTTAACCGACTGAGCCACACAGGCACCCCAGATTTTGCTTTTTAAAGGTAGACTTTTTAAGCTTTGTTTCCATTTGTCTGGTGCCAGACTGAACTGGAGAGTTCAACTGGGATTGATAAACACGGCCTGGCCTGCTAGCTGCCAGGCACTGGACTGGCCGGGGATTTGAGGCTGAATGAGGAGCAGTCTAGACCAGAAGACAGCCACATAAACAGAACACAAAAGCCCCGTCAACACTGTCAAACTGATCAATAAACGTCTGGGGCTTTTCTCCTACAGAGCAGCAGAGTGGACATGAGTGGGCATTTCACTCCTCCTCTCCCAGCCTTGCCTCTTGACCTTTCGTGATGTTTTCTTCCATGGCCAGAACACAGACAAGACACTGCAGTCTGGAATTCTGGAAGCTTGTGGTTCCCAACAGGAGGATGGACTAGTGCAGCATGATGCATGTTAAAACAGGACATGCCAAATCTCTGGTGCTGTAAGACCACGGGCCGCGAGGAGGTCAGTCTGTTCAAGCCAAATGCTTTTCGGGGACCAACCCAGCATCCATTAGGATGCTTTTGGAAGAAGGGGAATGGCCCATTTCCCCCAAAGACTTAATGCAGCGGGGTGGGAGAGTACAATTTGCTCAGCCTGTCTTCAACCACGGTGGAGCCCCTCGTGCAGCTTCAACAGACTCTTGCAAACTCAAGGAGACCCACCCAGCTTTTGGGAGCTTTGTTCACCTCTGAGGGGCTTCAATCACCTATTCCTGCCTCTCATGGTCCCTTACAGTCCATGGTCTCAGAATAGCACCATCCCCCAACCAAACCTCACAAACCTGCCCCCACCCCGCACCCCATCACATGGAAGCCTCCTGGAGAATCGTCCAGCCTCCCCCTCCTGGGATGAACATGGCAGTGAGCACCCAGGGCTCCCCCTTGAAACTCTCTCCTCCCTCCCCTTTCTAGGTCCCATAGTCGGTGAACCCATCTGGAGCTCTGCTTCCCACACTTGAACTGAAGATTTCCTGATTTAAAAGTCGCACATGCAGGGCCCTTGGGTGACTCAGTTGTTTGAGTGTCCAACTCTTGATTTTGGCTCCAGTCATGATCCCAGGGTCGTGGGATTGAGCCCCTCATGGGGCTCCAAGCTAGATGTAGAGCCTGCTTAGGATTCTCCCTCTCTCCCCCGCTCTCTCCCTCTCTCCCTCCTTCTCTCTCTCTCTCTCTCTCCCCCTCCCCCACTCACACAGGCATTCTCTCCCAGAAAATAAATAAATACATAAATAAGACTCACACATATACAATAAGTCCAGTCCTTCAACAATCAACAGTTATTCATTCTGTGTCTACCAAGGGCATTCTTCTATGTTCTCGGACTGATTTGAACAAATCGGACAAGATGTAGAGCATGTGGAAATTACTGAAACTTGCAAAGAAGAAAAAAATTAAAATGTAATCCATTCAGCAATTATGAAGGAACGATGGGGTTAACATTTTTAGTGTATTCTTTTCCAGACATTTCCTATCTGTTTTTAATATGGTTGAGATTTTATTGTAAACCTAATCTTGTGTCATGATTTTCTCAGTCCATTTGGGCTGATATAACAAAAATACCATAGAGTGGGCACCCCAAAGACACTTCTGGAGGCTGGAAATCCAAGAGCAAGGTGCCGGGAGATTCAGTGTCCACTGAGAACCTGCTCCCTGCTCTTCCTGGTGTGTTGGCACATGGCAGGAGGGGGAAAAGAGCTCTCTGAGGAACAAGGATGCTAATCCCATTCCTGAGGGTTCCTCCCTCATAACCCAATCATCTCAAAGTCCCCACCTCCTAATAGCATCATGTTGGGTGTTAGGATTTCAACAAATGAATTTGGGGGGAGGGAGACACAGACATTCAGTCCATCATAGTGATTTAAAAATTTTTTTTAATGTTTATTTATTTTTCAGAGAGAGAGGCACACACAAGCACAAGTGGGGGAGAGGCAGAGAGAGAGGGAGACAGAATCTGGAAGCAGGCTCCAGGCTCTGAGCTATCAGTACAGAACCCAATGCGGGACTTGAACTCAAGAATCGTGAGATCATAACCTGAGTCAAAGTTGGACACTTAACCGACTGAGCCACCCAGGCGTGCCCATTATAGTGATTTTTAAACATAACATTATGTCATGACCATTTTTTTTTTCTATTAGGACTGCCAAATTTAGCAAACAAAAAATCAGGACATTCAGTTAAAATTGGACTGGAGACATAATGAATAAAGTTTTAGTATAAGTATGTCCCCAGTACGGCATAGGACATGCTTACATTAAACAATTATTCATTGTGTTTCTAAAATTAAAGTTTAACTGCTGTTCTGTATTCTATCTGGCAACACCATGGTTTAAAATTCACACAGGCTTTTGGGGGAGAGGCCTCATTTTTGCCATTAGCCTCCTTCCCTCCTTCTGCTTGGAACATACCAACCTTGAACAGGTCACCTGCACCTGCCACACAGTCTCCTTCTGACCAGACACTCATGCCCCATGTTTGAGTGACTTCTCACTCACTGGCCAAGGGGCCTCCCATCCATCTATCTCTCCCATCCCATCTCTATCTCTCTCCCTCCTCTTATCCTGACTGGTTTTCTTCCTAGTGTTTATCCCTCACATAACATCATATATGTGTTTGCTGTATGGCTCCATCTATTAAGGTAAAAGACCCCAGAGAGCAAGGGCTTCATCTGTTTTGTTGGTTTTTCTTTTGTTTTACTCCCATACCCCAGTGTGTAGAACAACACCCGCTCAATAAATATGTGTTAAGTGGATGGATATATGTGTATACATGTGTGTATCTGGTTATCGATTCTATTCTATTGAACAATGGTCTATTCTTGAACCATTACCATGCTGACGTAATTATTGTAGCTTCAAAAGTTTTTTGTTGTTGTTGTTTTGGTTTTGGTTCTCGTTTTTAATATCTGATAGAGCCAGCCCACTCATTAACCTTATTTTACACTCTTTATCCTTGGTCATTTTCAACTGATTATTCTTCTATCTAAATTTAGAGGCATAAAAATGGCAAACAATTATAGAGAGAGCACTTACTCTGTGCCAGCTATACTCCTCTTGATAAATGAGTAAGAAGTCACTTAAATATCAGGCTTGAGTGTCTAGGCAGGAGGAGGGTCTATGGCAGGTGCAGGTGACCTGATCAAGGTTGGAAAGTTCCAACCAACTAAGCCATGAGGCAGGTAATATATTTATCCCCACTTTCCAGATGAGTGAACTGAGGCATAAGTAACTACTTTGGGGTCAGCAGAACTGATGTTTGAACCCAGGATGACTCTAGAAGCCATCCTCTGAACATTCTGTGCCACCACAGTGAACTTCCACAAACTCAGTGGCCATAAAGCCACAGACACTTGTTAACTCACAGGGCCATGGACTGGGAGTCTGGGGTACAGCGTAGCTGGGTCCTTGGCTCAGGTATCACAGGCTGAAATCATGGTGTCCATGGAGCTGCAATTCTCCTCTGAGGCTGCGATCCTCTTCCAGGCCCACTGGTTCTGTGCATGTGGCCCCCAGAGCAGCTTACAGAATAGCACCTTTTGCTTCTTCTTGAAGCCAGCAGGAGTGCCTCTTTCTCTTCTTTCTTTAAATTTTTTAAAATGTTTATTTATTTATTTATTTTGAGAGAGAGAGAGAGAGAGAGAGAGCGAGCGAGCTCAAGCAGGAGAGGAGCAGAGAAAGGGAGAGAGAATCCCAAGCAGGCTCTGCACTGCCAGGGCAGAGGCCGACTCAGGGCTCGAACTCACTAACCATGAGATCATGACCTGAGCCGAAATCAAGAGTCAGTCACTAAACCAACTGAGCCACCCAGGCGTCCCAGGAGCACCTCTTTCTATAACTTCATCTCCTGCCACTGGCCAGAGAAAACTCTGCTTTTAAAGGTCTTCCCTGATTGAGCCAGGTCACCCAGATAATCTGTGTCTTAAGGTCAACTCTCTTGGGACTTTATTTACATCTTGCAAAATCCCTTCACAGCAGTAGCGAGGTTAGTGTTTGATTAACTAACCAGGGCAGGATTGTGGGGGACCCATCTTAAGAATTCTGCCTACCAGTCTTTTAATTGTGTTTAGTTATTAATTAGGTACAATTAAGCCCGACAAATCACAAAACAACTCCCACTGAAAATATCTTTGTTATAATCAGAGATCCCAAGTTGAAGGGGCATGCCACACCACAGAGGATCACACAGGGAAGCTCTGGGGTCATTCAGGCAGCAGGGGTGAAGCAGGATGGGGGACCTCAGAGCAGGAGACTTTATTGTGACTTCCCTAGAAAGTAACCAGGCTTAGCATTGGCTGGTTTGAATAATTTCAGCAGGTGCTGGTCTGGGTCTAGGTGTTTGGTACCTAGGATGATTAGGGCAGGGAGATAGAGGCTCAGATGTGATAAAGGACATGACTGGGACTGTGGGCTCTGGACTGGCTGGTTTATATTTGGAAGACAGACCCACAGGCAATCTCTAGGAATTGGTAACCCTGGGAGAGGCAGTCTCTCTGGGCTCAGTGAGGCCCCAGATGTCAAAGCATCAGAACACAGAAAAGATAAGACATGATGAATGCACACAGATGCCCCATTTGGTCAAGCTCAAGTCCTTTCCTCATCTCCCATGACCCCCCCTCCCCCCAGAATAAAACAATTTGTTCTTCTGATTCACATCGTTTTAAATTTGCATGGCAATTTAGGAAGAATGTCATCTTTATGACAGTCTTCCTATCCAGGAACATAGTATACCTCTCTATTCATTCAAGTTTTTTTTTAAGTTTATTTATTTCTTTTGAGAGAGAGAGAGAGAGAGAGCATGGGAGAGGGGCAGAGAGAGGGAGAGAGAGAATTCCAACCAGTGCAACCCATCCCAGTGCAGAGCCTGATGCAGGGCTCAGTTTCATGAACTGTGAGATCATGACCTGAGCCGAAATCAAGAGTCAGATGCTTAACTGAGTGAGCCACCTAGGTGCCCCACTTTTTTTTTTTTTTAATAAATCTCAGTAAAGTTTTATACTTTTCTTTATGTAAACCCTCACTCTTTTGTTATGGCTATTCCCTATATTTTACGGGCTTTGTTGCTGTAAGAAACAGGATTTTCCTTTATATTTCTTACCTGGTTATTACTAATATATAGGAACTTCATGTTTTTCCAGCTTTGTTGACAGATAATTGAGATCCAATAAACTGCACATATTTAAGGTGAGACTTTAATATGTTTGAATAATGTATACACCCATGAAACGATCGCCATAATTAGGATAATGACCATATCTATTAGTCCCCAAATTTCCTCAAGCCTTTTTCCAATCCCTCCCAACCCATCCGCCCATCACCAGGCAACAATGGTCTGCTAGCTGTCACTATCCATTTTTTTATTGTATTTTCAGCTGCTAAAATGTCATATTACTTTTCATAGTTTTTCAACTTATTCTATAGAGTTTTCTAGTACACAAACAGATCATCAATACATCGTAACAATTTTACTTCCTACTTTTGACATTTACATCACCTAATCCTAACCCCTGCAAAGCGTGTAAGCAACAATTCACAGAACAGTGCCAAACCCCGTTTGCGACTCTTGCATCGTTTCTGACTTTCATTGCAATGACTGGTCTTGAGCCCTTGTTGCAATGGTAAACCGGCTGCCATCTGGAACCAGGCTTCAAAACACAGAGAGCAAGTTCTGTGGCCAGGTAGGGTCCTCTTTCTAAGCCGGGATCTGAGGACACCCTAACCCTGTCTCCTGCCTTGTCATTTCCAACCCTCTTTGATCATCCCCTCCTCTGCATCTGGTACAGATTTACTGTGGTATCTCTCACACTAGAGCAGGATCCCTTCCCACCTGCCTTTCTCCATGACCAGACTGTGAACGAAAGCAGAAATTGTGTCTTTTTCATCCTATTGACCAAAACACCTCACACATGGTAGATACTTCACAAATGTTTATTAAATTAAACTGAAATACAGTAAGGTTTACTTAAAGGTGTGGCTTCCAAACCTGGATGTACATTAGAATCACCTTAGAAAATTAGTGGGGGGAGAGCAAAAAAAAAAAAAAAAAAATACACACACACACACACACACATATATTCTTAACGCATTTTTTTAACTAGTAAATGAATTTAAAAAAGGCTATATTTTCCCACGTCCCATCCCATACCCCCTAAATTAGAATCTCTCTGGTCTGGTCCTAAAAGCCTGAAATTTGTATTTTTCATACGCTCCCAGATGATTCTTATCCAGCCAGCCTTGCACAGGCCGATGATCAGTTTGGAGAGCCATTGTCTTTAAGCGGTAAAGACAACCTCGTAGTAAAGCCCCCTTATATTACAAAATGTGGGTGCTAAAGGATTTCTAAAGAGCTGGTCAGCTCTTACATTTTGCAGTGGGTAAAACCTCCAAAAAGTAAAGCACTTTGCCTAACGTGCTTTTGGTCACCCTGGTTAGTCTCAGACAAAAGCTGGGACCCAGAGTCTGCCTCCACCTTCCCTCTCGACCTCCCTAGGATTCCACGTCACCCTTGGCAGAAATGAATCTTGCCCCAGCTTGTGGAGCAGGGACAACCAGGGAAGCATGTTGAGAATAATTACTTGGGGAGGGCTATGAATGAGGACTCTAAACCAAACCAAAATTTTCAGCCAAATGCTTGGATGCGGGTTCTGAAATAATTTTAACTCTTCACATAGTTATAAACAAACACGAAGCCAGACAGCAGGCGATAATTCTGCAAGCCACCTCTGTCGGATGCATTATTTACAAGGTGGGAAATGTATTTTGTGCATTTCTTTTTCTTCACAGACATTCAATAAAAGCCGCAAGGCAAACAGAGCAGTTCCTGCCACTCGGTCTCCCTACACTGTCAGGGAGCCCTCACGTCCCCACACCCACACCTCACATCCCTGAGTCCTCCCCGGGGGAAGCCGTCGTCCAGGCCTGACCACCACAGGGAATATGCCCCAGGACTACTCAGAGACCCTCAGGACAGGAAAGGAAGTGGCAGACCATCTGGCCCAGTCTGGGTAATTTACAGGTAAGAAAAGCGAAGCTCAGAGAGGGAAAGTGATTTGCCAACAGCCACCAGCAAGACAGGGCAAAGCTAAGGCTGAGCATAGACTTGAGCTCTTGCCACCTTGAAAGCCGCATGCTCCGGGCGCCTGGGTGGCTCAGTCGGTTAAGCGTCCGACTCTTGACTTCAGCTCAGGTCACGATCTCACAATCCAGGGGACTGAGCCCTGCATGGGGCTCTGCACTGACAGCACAAAGCATGCTTGGGATTCTTTCTCACTCTCTCTGTCTCTCTGTTGTCCCTCCTAGACTCATGCTTTCTCTCAAAATAAATAAATAAACTTAAATACATACATACATATATATATATATACACATATATACATACATATATACATATATACATACACATATACATATATATACACATATATACATACATATAATACATATATACATACATATATATATATATTTTAAAAAAGAAAATTGCATGTTCAATTTTGCGTACTTTATTCCTGGGGAAAAGTTCTTTGGGTCTTATCATATTTACACAGAGGTCCATGACCTTCAGAGTGTTGAATGTCTAAGTGCCCACCACCCCAGGGGTGACCCTCTCCTCTCTCACCTTCTAGTCAGCCTCCATCACGTATAACCTGCATTCCTGCAACAACCTCCTGTGTTGTGCTGCCTCCGGGTCTGCCAGAGTGTTCGCTCTAAAATGCAAACGTACCCACATGGCTGGCCTGCCTGTAGGACTGCAGTGTATCCCACGAAGCCCTCCATAATCTGGCTCTCTAGTCTCAAAACTCACTGTTTGGCTGCTTTTCCCACCCACAGCTGCAGACTGGGGCCTCAGCAGGGGGATTTGAACCCTTTGATTTGGCCATCAAAGCACTGTCTCTGGATGACCAAACAGCATCCCACATCATTGAGGAAGGCCCCTTCATCTCTGTTCTGACCCTCAATAGACACTTAAAAAATTTTTTTTAATGTTTATTTATTTTTGAGAGAGAGAGAGAGAGAGAGAGAGAGAGAGAGCATGAGCAGGGGAGGGACAGAGAGAGAGGGGGAGACACAGAATCCAAAGCAGGCTCCAGGCTCTGTGGTCCAGCACAGAGCCCAACACGGGCCTTGAACCCATGAACGTTGAGATCATGACCTGAGCCGAAGTTGGACACTTACCGGACTGAGCCACCCAGGCGCCCCTCAATAGACGTTTCTTAGGTGCTTTCTTAAACCCACTGAAGAACCGCACCCCCCCGCCCCAGCCACTGTGGCTATATATACAAGCTCCCCTAGTAATGAGAGTCTGATGGTACTGGAATTCGAGCACTTAGAATTCAACTACCATGTGTTAAGAGTCTGTTTTGACCCAGCTGATGTGCCAAGTGCTCAGAAATGAGCAGAAATAGAGCACGGCACCCCATTATTAGCTATCAGGGAAATACAAATGAAAACAATGGACTACTCTTCACACCCAGTGGGAGGGCTATAATAACAAAGATAATAAGCGTTGGTGAGGATGTGGAAGAATCAGAACCCTCATGTACCCCCGAGAGGGTATACGAGGGAGCCGCTGCTTTGGAAAACAGTCTGACAATTCTGCAAATAATTACACAGACCCAGCAATCCTGCTTCCAGACATCTACCAAAGGAAAATGAAAACACATGTCCGCATAAACGTTTGCATGTTGGTGTTCATAGCGGCTGATTCCTAATAACTGAACACTAGAAACAACCCAAATGCCCAACCGCCAACGAAGAGACAGATAGAGGTGGTCTATCCACATGATGGAATGTTATTCAGCAATAATGAGGAGCGAAGTATTGATACATGTTACAACCTGAACGAACCCTGAGAACATGACGCTAAGTGAAAGAAGCCAGACCCAAAGGATGCATGCTGTATAGTTCCATGTATATGAAATATCTAGAATGGACACATTCAAATTTAAAGAAACAGAAGGTAGATTCATAGTGGCCCAAGGCTGGGGTCGTGGGTTGAAAACTGATTGTAATATTGGTCCCACAACCGTGATTCAAAACCACTGAACTATACACCTTAAACGGTCGACGGATGGCATGTAACTACATCTCAATACAGTGGTTATGAAAACAATAAAACCCAACCTCTGCTCTCCGCGAGACTCTGGAGTGACCAACTTGCCCTGCTTGGCCTGTGACTTGCCCAGTTTTAGCACTGACAATCTCATGCCCCGGGAAACCCCTCAGTCCCAGACAAACCCAGATAATAGGTCACCCTACTGGAACTCCCCCTCCCCGCCCCCCATGGGGATTGCACTGGCAGGAGACAGGGGCAAAGCCCCCACCAGCCGGTCCCGGTACTGCAAAGACAGGTAATCCTGAGCAGGGGTGGGTGGGAGGGTGACTCCTCCTGGACCTGGGCTGACAGAGCTGAACCCATAGGATACCGGTCACTTAAAGGGCGTCTGTGGCCAGAGAGTAAACACCGTGTCACCCCAGCCCCGTTCTCCCTTGGGAGATGTTGTTAGCTGAGGGCACAGGGAAGCTGGTCCCTACTCTGGGTCCTGATTTTTTGTAAGCTCACAGAACGACTTTAATCTCACGATCGGTTCTGTTGTCCCCTCAGCCCTTCCTTCTAGAACTCCCCTCCCACCCCACATGTCTCCAGTGCCACTGACACAGCTCTACACTTTCACGTGGCTCAGCTAAGCAGCCTGGGTGGAAGGCTTTCCAGACAGCAGATCTGGGAGGCTTAATGATGTTTGGTCTTTCTAAAGCACTTGTAATCATCTCCCATTTTATGGCCCAATTTCAAATGTGGCAAATAGTCCAGCCCAGTCTGAGTGCCTCTAATTGTGGCTGAGGGCTGATAAGGAGGATGACTAGATAGTCTCCACTGGGAGACAGAGCACAGGCCAGAGGTCAGGATGCCCCCCCACCCTGCTTCCAGGCAGGACTGACTTGAGCATGAGCCTGAGCCCGCCAGGATGGAAATCACTTTTCCCAGGGGAGAGGGCCTCCTGTCACCCTTCAGCAATCAGACCCTCTTCCCAGCTAACCTCACACTGTCTTGCCACGACTACAGGTGATTCCCTCTGGATAGGCTCTGCGACCACAGGGTGTAGACATCACTTACTGTGGGTCTTCCATGAGAAGGCAGTTGTAACAGGCACTTAAAAAAGAGTCCACATGGGGCGCCTGGGTGGTGCAGTCGGTTAAGCCTCCGACTTCAGCCAGGTCACGATCTCGCGGTCCGTGAGTTCGAGCCCCGCGTCGGGCTCTGGGCTGATGGCTCAGAGCCTGGAGCCTGTTTCCGATTCTGTGTCTCCCTCTCTCTCTGCCCCTCCCCCTTTCATGCTCTGTCTCTCTCTGTCCCAAAAATAAATAAAAAACGTTGAAAAAAAAAAATTTTTAAAAAAAGAGTCCACAGTTTCCTCTGCACACACAACAGCCAGAACCGTCAGAACAGTCAGTGACTGTCACAGCCTTACTCAAAACCTTCCTTGGGATTCCATAACCATTATTTAAAAAAAAATTTTTTTTAATGTTTATGTATTTTTGAGAGAGAAAGAGAAAGAGAGAGAGCAGGGGAGGGGCAGAGAGAGGGAGACAGAATCCGAAGCAGGCTCCAGGCTGCAAGCTGTCAGCACAAAGCCTGATGTGGGGCTCGAACTCGTGGACCGTGAGATCATGACCTGAGCTGAAGCTGGACACTCAACCAACTGAGCCACCCAGGTGCCCCATTCTCACCACCTTTAGAATAGAACCTCAAGTCCTCTCCATGGCCCTGCAAGGCCCTGAATGATCCAAGCTCTTACTGTCCCTCTAACTCCATGTCTGAGCACGTTCCCTCCCTCCTTCCACCCCAGACACCCTGGCCCACAGTCTCTTCTTCAAAAAGCAAGCTGTTGCCTCAGGGCCTTTGCACATGCTGCCTTTCTGACTCAGAATATTGTACTCCCAGATATGTCCGTGTCTGTCTGCCTCATTCCCTTTAGGTTTTACTCCATTGTCATCTCCTTAAAGAGGGCTTCTCTGACCATCCTATGAAATAAAATAGTACCCATCTGTTACGCTCTATCACTTTCCCCTGCTTTATTTTTCTTCATTGCGTTCATCATTACATTGGATATTTGTTTGGTTATTTGACTACCTCCCTCTGAAAGAACTGAGGTCTATGAGGGCAGGGCCACTGTCAGTTTTATGTTTACTGCTATAACCCCAGGACCCAGAATAATACGGCAGGTGCTCAAGTAACATTTATCAAATGACCACTGTTACTCTCCTTTATGAAATTCTAATGAATCTACCTTCACTTCCCAGATGAGGAAACTGAGCTGGAGAAGGATGATGGGATTAGTCTACAGTCATGTTACTAGTAAGTGGCAGATATGGAACACAACCACAATCTCTCTAAAGCCAACCCTGTGAGCTTTCAATTACACCACCTCTGAAACGCAGTCCTTTGTGGAACTGTGTGGGCAGGGAATTTAAAAAGAGAGACTCCTCAGAGAAATAAGGAACCTGCCTCCTTCTTTCTCCACCCCCAGTTCTCAGCTGATGTTTTAGGACTCTGAGGCTGGGGCAACACCAGTTAGAAACATTTATGGATCCCAAAGCTCCGTGTGCCCTAAGGGCACTTACGTTATTAAGGCAACTTCATCCTAGAATCAGAGTGCTGGTGACAAGGAAAAGTTACAGCAGATCTCAGGGTGACAGCAATTATACCATTCAGGGCTTAAGTCCTTCTGGGGAGAACGCTGGAAAGTCACGGAGAAATGAACGAACCGTTAGCATAAATTCCACAACCAAAGTCGCTTCATGGCCTTTTGAGACTTGAAACAAGTTCCAGAAATCAATCAGCTACTAGTTATTAAACAGGACAGTGAACACAGTGTGGATGTTTCACAGAAAATTAAGAGTATCAGGAGGGTACATCTCTCAGAGTTCAGCTAAATCAGAAATGAACAAACTTTTTCTATAAAGGGGCAGACAGTAACTGTTTCACACTTGCCACCTGTCCTGTCTCTGCAACTACTCACCTCTGCTGTTGTCGCCCAAAAAGTAGTCACGGACATGGGGGCACCTGGGCGGCTCAGTTGCTTAAGCATCTGACTCTTGTTATGGTTTGTGAGTTTGAGCCCCGCAGCAGGCTATGCACTGACAGCTAAGAGCTTGCTTGGGATTCTCTCTCCCTCTCTCTGCCCCTCCCCCACTCCCTCCCTCTCTCTCTCTCTCTCTCTCAAAATAAATAAACTTTTAAAAAAGCAGTCACAGACAATATGTAAATACATGAGCATGGCTGTGTTCCAATAAAACTTTGCTCACATTGGGGCTCCTGGGTGGCTCAGTCAGTTAAGTGTCTGGCTTCCACTCAGGTCACATTCTCGAGGTCCATGAGTTCGAGCCCCGCGTCGGGCTCTGTGCTGACAGCTCAGAGCCTGGAGCCTGCTTCGGATTCTGTGTCTCCCTCTCTCTGCCCCTCCCTCACTCATGCTCTTTCTCCCCCTCTCTCAAAAATATATAAACATTTAGACCAATGTGCTTCTGTGACAAATGAAAAAACAAAGTTATGGAGAGATGAGGTGACCGTCACAGTCGGTTATGAAAGAAGGAAAAGAGTTAAAAAGTCATTCCACATCCATTCAACAAATATTTATCAAGCATGTATCACATATTAGGCTATTTTAAATGTAGAAGAAGAAATGGTAAAGAAAAAAGAAGAGAGACCTGCTTCCCCAGGCCTCACATTCGAGTACACGCAGCAGACAGTAAAATACATGGATGAGATCATGTTAGCCCAAGATGAGTGTTATGAATGCAATAAAAACAGCATAATATGTCATGGGGCTGCTTGGGTCATGGGGGTGTGAGGGAAAGGAGACATTGATTTCAAGGAAGGCAGCTGAGCCCAAACCTAAAAAAAAATGCCACCCTGGGAAGACCCCCATCCTTTAAGCACCCACCTTATATCTATACTCTTGTACTTCTCATAGCCCTGTCACTACAGATGGGCAAACTGAGGCTAAAAGAGCCAAGATGCCTGCTCACCAAGTAGCCTGGAAGGATTTCCAAGCCAGACCTGTCTGGCACTAAAGATTGGACTCTTTCTTTCACATCAGATGGCTTAGGAGTCCCCTCAGAAATTTTTATGTTATTTTTTTACGTTTTATTTATTTAAGTAACCTCTACACCCAACATGGGGCTCGAAATCACAACCCTAGGATCAAGAGTCACATGCTTTTCTGACTGAGCCGGCCAGGTGGCTCATCCCCTCAGGAATTTTTTAAAAATATTGTTTAATGTTTATTTTTAGGAGAGAGAGAGCACTAGTGGGGGAGGGACAGAGAGAGGGAGACACAGAATCCAAAGCAGGCTCCAGGCTCTGAGCTGTCAGCACAGAGTCCGACGTGGGGCTCGAACGCATGAACCGCGAGATCGTGACCTGAGCCGAAGTCAGACGCTTAACTGACTGAGCCACCCAGGCGCCCCCCCTCCCTGATTCCTGAAAACATCCATCACATGTTCAGTTTGGGGCCCGACTGTGTACTAAAATGCAGATTAAATGTGAACTAGGTGTTACAGCACCCAAACCTCCTTTGATGACCTGGTGCTTGAGATGACGATTTTGCTTTAAAAAAATTAAGCTGGCTTATTTCTAAAATGTTTCACATTGTGTCTCTCCACAAGGTAGGAGACACGGTTTCAGGCTGCTACTCTCAAGCTCTGCAAACAAAACCTTCATGAATAATATTTATTCCCAACAAATGAAAATCCAGAACAAAACGTGTGTCTTCTTCATATTGGTTTCCGAAGTACTAGGGACGCTGAAAGCCCTCAAGCGTAATTTTGATCAGCTGTATGCAGCTTGCTGATTTGATCAAATGGTCGTGAGGCAAGGAATTCTCACTGTCTTCTTGAATTCCTACTTGAGGTTCCTCATGCATCCCATCATGGGGATGCCAGGGGCCCTACTGGAGTCAACCTAACGAGATATCACTAATGGTGGGAATGGCTCCACCGGCAGGGACGTGGGGAGCACTCGCGCCCACCCGAGCAGTGAGCGGTGTTTAGCTCAAGGACAGACTGCTGCATATGTTCACTCCATATGCACCCTGTGCTCCAACTGTTCCTTCTGGAAGGAAAAGGATGTTTAAATAATCATTCTGTTCGTTGACTGTTATGAGCCAGAAATGGACACCGGGGCCTTCAATGCCTTTAATGAGCGTGCCCGGCCCCCTTGCACAGGTCCAGGTGGAGGCCCAAGGAGAGGCAAGTGAGGGAAGGAGGCCCCCACCCACGGGGTCCACCAGGCACATGCACGATCCTAGAGGTAGGGGCCCCCTTCCATTTTGCATCTACCTGCCTCGTAGCTTTCATCACACTGCATGAGAGCGCGTGTTCACATGTGCACACACACATACCCATGCACATGTACACACATATACACACGTCCATGCACACACCCACAACAACTCAACCTTGCCATAAGTCAGCTGTTAGGAAACACTGCATGTCACCTACTAGCTTCTAGAACCCCCCAAACCAGGCCTGAATTGAATTTGCGGGACCTGCAGCAGTGGTTTGTGTCAACGGGCAGTGCGCTGCTCGACCTGTGTCTGCTCCTGCTGGTCACCCCCATCTGCGTCTCTGATGTTGGGTCTCAAGTGCCTGTTTTGTTTTTTTTAACCTTTATTTATTTTTGAGACAGAGAGAGACAGAGCATGAATGGGGGAGGGTCAGAGAGAGGGAGACACAGAATCCGAAGCAGGCTGCAGGCTCTGAGCTGTCAGCACAGAGCCCAACGCGGGGCTCGGACTCACAAACCACGAGATCACAACTTGAGCGGAAGTCAGAGGCTTAACCGACTGAGCCACCCAGACGTCCCTCATGTACCAGTTTTTACGATACCTTGGGTTATAACAAAACTGTTTTCTCTTTTTTCTTTTTCATGAAATGGTCTCTTTTTCATTCTTCTGTCAGAAAGAAAAGAACTTTCAGAGGAAAACAAAAAACAACAGACATCGCTGGTTGCTGAAAACGATTCCCCCTCAATGGCTGTAACCAGTTTTTTAGTTATGGAGCTCTTAATCCAGGAGAGATTCCCAGGGGTCCCCTAGTCCAGCCGCCAGCCTCCAGCCAGTCATGACCGCAGAGTGCCATCCCCAGGCTGAGCAAAAGAAGCCTGGCAGACAGAGCCAGACGGCCCAGGGCTGCTGCTCGCTCATCGCACAATACGGGCAAGTCTGTGCCACCCTAACATGCAGGAACTAATATCTACCCTGGGTACTTTACAGGCTGGGAAGACCTGAAAAAAGTGATTTACAAAGTAATTTTTTTTATTTGGAAAAATTTATTTTTTAATATAATTTATCGTCAAATTGGTTTCCATACAGCATCCAGGGCTCATCCCAACAAGTGCCCTCCTCCCTGCCCATCACCCACTTCCCCTTCTGCCCCACTGCCCCCATCTACCCTTAGATGGTTCTCAGTCCTGAAGACTCTCTTATGGTTTGCCTTCCTCCCTCTCTGTAACTTTTTTTTTCCCCTTCTCCTCCCCCAGGGTCTTCTGTTAAGTTTCTCAAGATCCACATATGAGTGAAAACATATGGTATCTGTCTTTCTCTGCCTGACTTATTTCACTTAGCATAATACCCTCCAGGTCCATCCACATTGCTGCAAATGGCCAGATTTCATTCTTTCTCATTGCCAAGTAGTATTCCATTGTATATATAAACCATATCTTCTTTATCCATTCTTCAGTTGATAGACATTTGGGCTCTTTCCATAATGTGGCTATTGTTGAAAGTGCTGCTATAAACATTGAGGTACAAGTGCCCCTATGCATCGGCACTCCTGTATCCCTTGGGTAAATTCCTAGCAGTGCTATTGCTGGGTCATAAGGTAGCTCTATTTTTAATTTTTTGAGGCACCTCCACATTGTTTTCCAGAGCGGCCGCACCAGTTTGCGTTCCCACCAACAGTGCAAGAGGGTTCCCTTTTCTTCACATCCTCTCCAGCATCTATAGTCTCCTGATTTGTTCATTTTAGCCACTCTGACTGGCGTGAGGTGGTATCAGTGTGGTTTTGATTTGTATTCCCCTGATGAGGAGTGACATTGAGCATCTTTTCATGTGTCAGTTGGCCGTCTGGATGTCTAATCTTTGGAAAAGTGTCTATTCATGTCTTCTGCCCATTTCTTCACTGGATTATTTGTTTTTCGGGTGTGGAGTTTGGTGAGTTCTTTATAGATTTTGGGTACTAGCCCTTTGTCCGATATGTCATTTGCAAATATCTTTTCCCATTCTACACAACAGTAATTTTTAAAAAGTCCTAAACGTCACAAAATGAAACAAGTGAACATCTCTAGGAGTAGTAAACCCTTAGACTCCCTTCATTATTATGTCAACATATAGCCAACCATGAGGAGAATGTTTATCCTTAGTCCTAATTAGTGCCTCTTATTTGTCTTCTGGAAGCAGAAAAAATCATATTCAAATCCTGGTGCCACCATCAGAAGCGGTGTGACCTTAGATAAGTCACCTAACGTCTCTGAGCGCCCACTTCCTTATCTGTAAAATAAGGATGTGATAGCTTCCTCAAAGGGCCATTACAATGGCTAAGTGAATCTGTGCATGGAAAGCACATGGCATATGGTAGGTCTCAAGAAATGGTATTGTTAAGAAATAGTTTTATTACTAAAACAAAACTTCAGAGTTACTAAAATCCACTTTATTCTCTTGTTCTTCTCTGGAATCCACACCCCTGATGCCTGTCACTGTTCCCAGTTCTCTAATCCCTGTCTTTCGAACGAGTGATTCTTAAGCTCTTTATGGTTCTTAGCGTTATTGACAATCTCATAAAAATTTCAGACCCTCTCCACCAAAAATTTGCCCACAATTTCAAGAAATTCAGGAAACTTTTGAAGCCCATCCGCATGCCCCCCAGCAAGTTAATGGACAGCAGCTGGAAACCTCAGGTTTGAGAATTCCCTTACTGCCCGCCCCCCAACAAACTTGTGGGCAGTTCCCCCAGAAACAGCCCTTTCTGGCAGACTCTGGTTTCTGAAAGGGGCCTGCCCGCCCTGGAGTGACTTCAAATACAAGTTTTTGGCAAGCGCAGGGATCTGGAGGAGACTGGGGTTTGGGCAGAAATAAGCAGAGGAGAAATGTACCTCAGCATAGCCTGGGTCTGGAAGAACAAAGGCCCAATTACCAACCTCAGACTTTCAAATTGTCAGGCTCAGTTTATAGGAAATCTTTCTCAGTTAAGAGGCATTAATAGCACCAAAGGGACAAAGCTGAGTCAGAGGCAGGAGACACTGAAGCTGGCAGGGACACAGCCAGGAGCTCGCAACTACAGGTCCCCTGACAAAATTGCAAAGACCCCAATGGGCTGGTCTGGGAACCCTGTTCATGAGCCAGTGCTCCGCCCTCCCCAACTTTTAACGGTAAGTTCCACGTCCCTTCCACACACAGGGGCTCAAGACAGGATCTTACCATCTCTTGCCGCGACCACAGTGAATCCCATTCACTTGGAGCCTCCTGTTAGCCCCACTGTGAGTTCAGAGAGGGGTCCTGCTGAAGGGTCCCCCAGAACTGCCCAGGAGATGTGTCTGAAATCAGACAGATGCCTGCATCGGCGTCTAGCTTCTACTGCTTCCTTTATAGGCCTCGGAAAGTCACTTAATCTTTCTGAGTCCAAGTTTCCTCATCCATTACAGCTGGATAATCCCCATCTCTTGGGGTTGTGTTGAGCATTAAATGAAGTAATATACCTAAAACATACATTACCTACAATCTAGTAAGCCCTCAGTGAATGGCATTATTCACTGGTATTATTGCAGTTATTAATATTACCCACAGGAAAAGGGATTGCACCAATATGGCCATTTCACCAAACGTGTGTTAAAAGCCTACTGTGTGTAGTGGCAATAGGCAATAAGATGCATGTAGGATTGAAAGGAGAAGAGACCATTTGCAGACAATTAGAATCTCCATTTACTACCAATTGTTGTGATGCTATTTGCTCTGTGGACCTCTAAGGAACTCCGTCTTGAGGAGAATATTTAGTCAGTTGCTCTATGATTGGGAGAATACAACTACCATTGAGGGAAAATTCTACAGTTAGACTTTATGTTCATTTACACTAGGCTTTGCCCTAGTGAATCCTAATTAGTGAGATTTGTCTACAAGGAAAGAAACCCAAGTGACTTACCACCTGTAAGCCAGAAGCTTTGACAGCTATTTTATTCAAGCTTCACAAGCCTGCTAGGCAGGTATCATAATCCTCTTTTATAAGAGGAGACATTTCAGCTCAAGAGAGGTCCATGGAACACTCTTTGTTTGAGATCATAAGTTGACTTCTGGGATTTCAACACAAGCCACCATGACACTCCATGCAGCACTGTCTTAGTACAAATTCAACCTGCAAAGCACTGGTAAGAGCTGGGATGAGCTCAGTCCGGTTCAAAGCAGCCAAGTGAGGGACCAAAGAGGAAGGAAGACCTCGGGGGTCCTGTTAAAGAGAAATCACATTGAACACTCTCCAAACATGGCAAGAAAGACTTTAATGAGATGCCTGCACTAGAGGGGAGGGACTGAACTCAATTGTAAATACAGCAGGCCCTGCTGGGGACTTGTGGCCAATGGGCAGGGTGAGAGCAAGGCTGGGAAATTCCTAACAGGAACTTGGTGAGGTATCCAAGGTGGAGGTGGTGGGGAGGAATTTGGACACAGGTCAAGGGTGGGGGGGTGGGGTGCTGATTCTCCCTGAACTGGCTTGTCAGTGTTCTAACTAAAAACTGTGCTCAGTAGGCCAAGGGTAGAGCCCCAACCAAGGCCTAGCTGAGAAGAGGCTCAGGAGAGCCCGGCTAAAGCTTGGTTGAGGAGCAAGCCTTTGTCCAGTGTGGCATCCTGTAAAAATGGCCACACTTCTCCATCACTTCTTGGGTCTGGGCCTTTTGTAATGTGACTCTGCAGTGATTTCCTTAAAGTCATAGTATCAGGTGCCCTCTCCTTTGAATCTGGGCTGGCCTTGGGACCGGCTTTAGCCAATAGAAAACTATGGAAGCCACATGGTGCCAGTTTGGAGGCTAGATCTTTCTCTCTCCTCTACCAAGATGCCACGTGAACAAGCCTAGGGGGGACTTATGGGTGGCCAAAGAAATAAGGCGCAGTCCCACCCACACCTCCTTCCTTGCCCCTGCTGACATCCCCCCGAGGCAGAGCCCCCCTCCTGGTCCTTGGCTGCCAGGAGACACGTGAGTGGGCCCAACGGCAACCAGAGGAACTGCCTAGCAGATCCCAGCCCAAAGTGCTAACCTATAGAAGCCTCAACTGAATAAATGATTACTGCTTTCAGCCACGAATTTTGGGGCTGTTTGTTATGAGGCAATAGAGAATTGATACAATTTCAAACATGTCCACAAATCGGAATCATTTGAAGAGCTTTAAAAAATACTAGTGCCTGGATCTTCCACTATTCCCCACAGAGCTTCTCATTCAGAGTTAACCCCAGCATCAAGCATCTCAAAGGCTCCCCAAGCAATGTCAATGTGGGGCTCAGCTCAAGCATCACTGCCCTAGTTCCTCTGGCCTGGGCCACCTGGATGTAGGCCAGGTGGACTCTTCAGGTGTGTGAAGAACACAGGGGAGGTACACGGGTAGGTAATGACTTGAGTTGTCACCAGATCCAAGGGTCTATGGATCAGAGGCAGTGCTTCTCAAACCTTAATGTGCATTCTAATCACCTGAGGCTCTTGTTAAAATAGTCTGATTCAATCGATGGGGGGGAGGGCCTGGGAGTCTGCATTTCTAACATGCTCCCAGGTGACACTGTTGCCGTGTTGGAACCATACATTAGCTGGTCTATGGGAACTTGCTGAGACCCCTTCCTTACACTCTTCAGATGCTTGGCAGCCGCCTCTGAGCTCAACTTTCTCACGGGAACTGTTGTGATCTGCAGGAGAGCCACCTCCAAATAATGAGATTTTTATTTATTTGAGAGAGAGAGAGAGCAAGCATGAGCCAGCGAGGGACAGAGGCGGGGTGGCAGGGAGAGAATCCCAAGCAGGCTCTACACCGCCAGCGCAGAGCCTGACTCGGGCTTTGAACTCATGAGAGATCATGACCTGAGCCGAAACCAAAAGTCAGACGCTTAACCACCTGAGCCACCCAGGTGCTCCCAAATAATGAGAATAATGCCACTCTGAGGGGCATAGGCAGGCCCTAGGGCTCTGCTTAGCGATTCCAGACCTCCGTGGAGTCAATTCTAGGACAGGGCCTCTGTCAAATCCAAAGAAGGGCGCTGTATGCATTTGCTAGAGCTGCAGCAACTGAGCACCCCAGACCGGGCGGCTTAAACAACAGAAATGTATTTCCTTACAGTTCTGCAGGCTGTTCGTCCAGGATCAAAGTGCCTGCAGGCCTGGTTTCTTCTGAGGCCTCTCTCCTTGGCTTGCAGATGGCTGTTTCCTGTGTCCTCACGTGGTCTTCCCTTTGTACCTGTCTGGGTCCTGATCTCTTCTGATAAGGGCACCAGTTATATTGTAGGAAGGCCCACACTAGTGACCTCATCTTAATTTCCTTACCTCTTTAAAGACCCTATCTTCACATACAGTCATATTCTGCGGGTTGGGATTTCAACACAGGAATTTGGGGGGTAAAACCCAGCCTCTAATAGACACTGCTTTTCTCTGCCCTCCTCTGTGGAACGAGTAACGTGGTTATCTTTAACTGGCGGTAGCCTGCCCAGCAGAGCCAGGCTGGAAGGCAGGTGCTGGGCTGTGAAGCCCTTTCAAAGGCAGAAGACAGCAAGACAAAGCCATGTTTGGAAGGGAGAGAGTGGGCTGGTGTGGCCAGAGTGTATATAAAATACCTGAAGAGAAATGGTATTTTCTCTCAGAACAGCTATACGAGAGCACAGATCTATAGTATGAAAATCCCTGTCTAAGCAAACCAAACGCCTGATGTGCTTAACTTGAACTAAGAAAATGGTCAAGGGATGATCTGAAAGCACCTGAGACCATACAGGGGAACCATGCAACTGTCTGGATTAGGACTCTGGGGGTCAAACTGCTCCCAAAGCTTGAGAGGACCATGGCGGGGCTTCCCTGAGCATTAGTGCAGCATGTCGGGACTTTTGCTTCCTAATAAGGTCTTACCACCTGGTTGACCTGAGCCTCATTTCCTCCTGTGTAACATGAGGTTAGTTCCACCTCCCCCATAGCGTTTGGTGAAGATTAAATGATAAGATGTATCAGCGTGGAAATGTGCCAACATTCCCAGGCTCCATCCTTCTTCATCTCCTTGGTCCCCATCCCACCCCACCTGCCTTGGGGAATTTTGCTCAGCTCTTCCTCGGCCCTGGTCTTTCAGGAGAGTTCTCCCTAACCATTGCCTGGCTTTTTGCAGAGCACTTAGGACGAATGGAGGGAGAGAGAGAGAGAGAGAGACCGCACCAGAGAGGCAGAAGGCAGGGCGACAGGCTCTGGCCCGTTGGGTCAGCCCCAGGCCTGATGTGAGAGAGGTTAAATCTATCTGCCCGGTAAAGATCTCAGGCCAAGGAGAGGCCAGGGAGGGGAAAGCAGCAGCAAAAACACTGAAGTATCGGGGAGCATTCTGGAATAGTTGCCAAACGAGAGCTTCTGAGGGAGGCCGCAGAGTGTGGGAGAAGGAAAGGGAACATTGACAGATTTTGCTGTGGCTCAAATTCCATCATTTAGTGCTCTTTGAGAGATGCCAGCAAAGATTGGAATTCCTGCTTAATTACTTCTGTCTGCTAAAATTTGCTTCTGACAGCACAACTCAATGCAGAGACTGGAGAACATGAAGCCCTGGGTTTTATGTACGAGAGACCCATCCATATCCATGGCACGTCCACCTGTGTATCTACCTCATCTCCTTCTGCAATTTCTGCTACTTCGTAAATGGTATTGTATAATTGTTATTACTAGCCACCTGCCGTATGCTCTGAGCCCAACACCACATCCTTCTGAGAAATGACCCGAGATTCTGGAAATCTCCCATCCCCTCATCTCTCCAGTCCCTAACCCCCTCCAGACTCACCTATAGAAAGTCTGTTTCAGGATGATTGGAGGAAAGACTATCAGGGCTGGTTCCCACCTGTCGGAGCCTCCTGAAGAAACCAGACAGCAGGTCCCTTTCCAGGAACTATATATAGCCTCTAAGACAGAAGATCTCTCCACCCCAGTAACTCTAAGCTGTACTCCCCTGGGGACGGAAAAGCCACTGACACACCCACAGATCCAAAGGCATAGCAAGCATTGCCCATGGGCTGAAAAACGATGTTATCACATAGATAAGCTATTTTGGAAATACATGTGCTCTGCTAGATTCAGTGTACTCTCTGCTATCCTTTACCTTCTCGATTAACATATACTTTCACACCAGTTCTGTTGTGTGAAGAGAATACCCTAAATATTTTTTTCCAATGTAAAAATAGTTCTCACAAGCAAAAACGTTAGCAATCTCCAAATCCTTGAAGGCAGGAGACGTGCCTTCTCTGGGTTCTGGAAGTCTCCAGCCTTCACCTGGAAAATAGCAGCTGGGTTTTGTTCCGAGAGTAGTTTAAGACCAAGAGTCTCTCAAGAGACTCACAGCGTCTGGAGGCCAAGCGATATAGGGCAACATCCCATGGCCCGAGGGAAGGAAACATCGCCCACTGACCACCTTGCCGCCTCACGGCGCACCTTCTCAGGGCTGGCCTCCGTCTGGGTCCAGCTGTGCCACCACCTAATACCGGAGTTACCTTGCCTATCTCATCTCTCTGCTCAGGGTCTCAGTCTCCCGACTGCATGGTGAGGGGGTGTCGTTACATGGCTTCGGACATCCTTCCCGTGTTGAGCTCCTCATCAGCTATGCACGGGTGGGCATGAGGAGGACAGGGTTCTTTTCCAGTCTCCAGCCCACAGGGAAAGCACTCTCAAAGCAGAGTGTGAGCAAGCGCAGAGAGGTGACCCAACCCTGATATGGGGGTGTGTGTACTGAGGGGAGGGGCTAAGGGAGCAGAGAGTGTGGGTGGTATTGCCAGGGAGGGCTTCCTGGAGGGAACGCCCTGGGTCGCAGAGGAGCAGAAGAGAGAACACTCTGTGCCAGACAAGCTCAGATTACGTATGACGCACGTGAAGTTTTTAAATTTTCATCCCAAAAGCCACATTATAAAAAATTCCTTCTTCTTTTGCCATCATGCAAATCATCTTGGTACCTATTGATTGCATTTGCATGTGAAGAGGGTTGCTGTGTTTGTAACTGATGTATTTGCATGTGCATTTTAATTAATCCACTTGCTGGTGGTGGTGATTAGAGAGGTAGGTATGGAAATAGGACTCTCTCCTGCTAATAGAATTTGGCACCTCCAGAGTAGGCTGAGTGCCGTCTGACGGTGGCATTATTGCAGGCAGGTGGGAGCTGAGTGGCGGCGGCCCCTCCTGACCTGCCCTGCAGGCCTGCACACTGGCCGCCCCCTAAACCATGCACTGTCTGGCCCAACCTAAGGACAGGGGAGGGCTGCAAAGAGCAGGTGAGCTTTCGGAGAGACACATTCTTCGTGAAGAGCCCCTTTCTCGTCACACCACTGTGTTTTCGCTGTGGCTTGGCAGAAGCCATGGAAAAGCCATCACGTTGCGTCTGCATACCAGCAATCGGCTTGTCTATTCTGAAGAAGGCCTCATGGCTATTTAACTACCTTTTTTGCTCTTTGCTCTTTGCAGCTAGAGTTGATAGTATGTCTAATTTGCATCTAACATTTAAATTTACTCATTAAACTCTAGAAGCCCCAGCACCTCTTGACAGCCCAGTCTCTGATAACGACTATAGCCGCTTCAGAGGAACTTGTCTCTTTCACAGAACTAGCTTCCTAAAACACATTTTTACCCAAATACAAGGTTTTTTTTGCATACAGAAGAATCAAGTGACTTCTCTGCTGGCTGTCCCTAGGGAGTGGTGGGAAGAGGGCACAGCGGTGGGTGAGCTCTGGGACCTGGGAGAGGGGAGTTCCCCAGAGTCCTGGCTGATCTGATTCAGAACTCAGAGTGTCTTTTGTCATTGATGGTTTTTTGTTTGTTTGTATTTGTGTTTTTACATTTGCTCAAAATCTGCGTGTGTAAAGAAATGAGTGAGGCTGACCACCAGCTTGATGCCAGGGAAGAGGCCTCAGTTCTTAAGCCCTCAATTGCATGAGTCCCCTTTCATCCACAAAGACCACCTAAGATTCTCTACAGGTGCACTTCTCCAGGAATTGGGAATAACGGGGGAGCTGTATTTGGCACTCCAAGTAAACAAACTCCAAGTGAGTGCTAATATACATTTGATACATCTGGTGTGATGGCTAACAAGGCAACATACGTATTTGAAAAGAGACTCAAATCAGCATTTTTGAGATGAGACAGAGTCTTAGCATACAAAGTATATGACTGAAAGAAGATTCAGAGGTGGATAGATGGTTGGTAGATAGATAGATGATAGAGAGAGAGAAATAAGATGATAGACAATAGATAGGTAATAGGTAGATAAGAGGTAGGTAGTTAATAAATCAATAATAGATTAGATAGATAGATGATAAATTGACAGATGATTTGAAAAGAAAGAGGATCTTACTATTCACTCAGAAGAATAAAGAGGGAGTTTGACATTGAGAGACTAAAACATCAGTATCTGTTACGTTATTTAACATTTACTTGAGTTACGGCTGGAGGATCCAGGGCTCTGGCTTGAACTCCCATCTCAACTCAATCCACACTAAATCCCCTGGCCATCTCTCCTGTCCTCCCAACTTTAAACCCCCTCTCAGTGCTATGACTCCCAAATTTGTGTCTCCAGTGCAACCCACTCTTCCGAGCTCCGGACTCATAGCCAGCCGCCTTCCAACACCTCCACCTGAGTGTCTAGCAGACCTTCAAGGGTAACACATCCAAAACAGGAATTCTGCTCTCACCCCACAAACCTACTCTGGGCCCACAGTCTTCCATATCTTAGTCTTCCAATTACTCAGGCCAAAAACTTTGGTACCACCCTGACCCTCCTTCTTCCACTCCCCAACCTGTCAGGAAATCCTTTAAACTCTGGCTGCACAATGTATCCAGAATGCAACCACTCGTCACCAATTCCATTGCTGATACCTGGCCCACACCCCCATCACCTCTCACTTGGATTATTGCAGATGCTTCCAATGGGTGTCACTGTTTCCCCCCATACTCCTGTAGAGAATATTCTCAGCAGAGCACCTGGAGCAGTCCTCTTAAATGTCAGTCAGACTCTTTCACCCTTCTGCTCAAAGCCTTCCAAATGGCCCCTATTTTAGAAGGGGCTGATTCTTCACAATGGCCTCCAGGGCCCCACCCAGTCTGTACCCACCTTCTATTTCCTGTTGTCCCAACCTCCTGCTTTTCTGCCATTTTCCCACTCAGTTCCCGCCCTACAGGTTCCTTGTCGCCCCTCGGATTCATGCTCCTGCCTCAGAGACTTTGCACTGGTGCTGGTCCCTCTGCCGGGAAGGCTCTGCCCTGCATGAACCGGGCCCAGGCTCTCCACTCACTCTCCACTCCCCTTGCTTAAATGTCACCTTCTTTTTGCTCCATTTCAATAGCAGCCCTCACCCCTGCCGGCACACCCTCCTCCACTGTTGCTGGAGTCTGTCTCCCACTCACACTGGAACATAAGCTCCACGGGGCAGAAATTGTGGTCCACATTTCTGTGCACAGAGAAGCATCCTTCCGACGCAGGGGGCCCCACAACATATATACTGGGTGAGTCAACAGGTATTTCAGTGGGCGAGGAACGTCCTAAGTGTTTCAGGTACATTTTTGTATTTAATAACCGTCCCTGTTTTCTTGAAGAGAACACTGAGACTCAGAAATTAAGTAGCTGGCCGAGGGTTTCACATTTAATAAGTCATAGGGTCAGAATTTGCATATAGGCCTGTTTAACTCCAGAACATCAAATAGCAAGCATAATTCCTGAACAGAATGAGACCTTCCTCAGAAATTTCACACACCTTGGTGAGGGATGTGACCCAGTGCCCACAGCTCTGCCCCAGGTGCATAATTAAAGGGACCGAGGGTCTCTCCTCTCCAAGGTGGGTCTGAGGAGGCTGACTGTGGGTGGACGTGGCCCTTTGGGTCTATCCCTTCAATAGGTGAGCTTCATCATGGTCCAGGGGTGGGTCAAACATGGTAGAACCCCACCTTCACCAGGAGAGTAACAGTGTAATGCCTAAACATGGTTCAGCTGTGTTGGATGAGGGATCCAGAAGTAGGGGAGGAGGGGCGCCTGGGTGGCGCAGTCGGTTAAGCGTCCGACTTCGGCTCAGGTCATGATCTCACGGTCCATGAGTTCGAGCCCCGCGTCGGGCTCTGTGCTGACAGCTCAGAGCCTGGAGCCTGCTTCGGATTCTGTGTCTCCCTCTTTCTCTGACCCTCCCCTGTTCATGCTCTGTCTCTCTCTGTCTCAAAAATAAATAAACATTAAAAAAAAAAAAAGAAGAAGAAGTAGGGGAGGAGAAGATTTTAAATGCCAGGGCTTCTGTCTCAGGATCCCAAGCCTCTACCCCAGTGTGATTAAAAGAATCAAATTAAGGTTTATTCCAGATAGGAAAGTCACCACTATCTTGGCAGCTTCTAAAGTAATTACTATGTTTCTAGCCCATTACATGATCTCATTTATCTCACTCAGCCTTTACAACATCCCTAAAAGGGAGGTCTTATTGTCTCTCTGGAAATAGAAGGTCAGGAAGGTTAAATAATATGCCTAACAATAAGACAGTAATGGATTGCAGAGCTGGATTCGAACTCAGGTCTCTCTGAACCCAAGTCCATGGCCATCCCCTAATTTCACATTGCACATGTGGCCCCACCTTTCAGGCAGTTCAGGGATAAAGAGGTAAACGTGGCAGCAGGCTGGGCACTAAGACACTGCAGATGCTCAGCTCAGCAAAGCGAGAGAAATCCTTAGACCTCACTCAGGGGCAAGGGACGCGGGTCAGGATGGGGTAGAGGGAAGATCTCCAGGACTGGCACAGTGAGAGGCAAGGGCAAAGTTAATACACTAGTCTCCTTAGACCTCCCTGGAAGGGTCCTGCCCTTGGACTTCATCTAGATTCCCCTGGCCTCCAGCCCAAGTGATTTTTGGCTTCAGTACATTGGTTACAGCTACACATTGGCCAGTGCCTCAGGTGGGTCCACACGCTGATAGAGTTGGGGGTTTCATAGAGCAGAAGCATCTGGGGAGGATCCCGAAGCTTAGGTAGGATGTTTACAGGCCTTGATGGAAATGCAAGGAGACAATTTCAGGCAAGGGCATGCACGGGCATACATACAGGAGGGTAAGTGGCCCCATGCAGCTAAATTAAGGCCACGAGAGGAAAATTAGGGAACAGTGGGGGCCACAGTGCTCAAGGCCTTATCTCAGTAAGCCATGGGAGACCCTAGCTGCTTCTGGATAAGCGGGTGTGACGATCAAAGCTATATTTTCTAGAGATCAACCTGGTGGCAACCACTAGGTTGGGTTGGAAGGGAAGGAGCCCAGAGGCTCGATAAGAGGCTTATGAAGTGGCCAGACCTGAGGTGGCAGCAACACACAGAAAAAGGAATGGCTGTGGCAGACACCTGTTCCATTCCTGCGAGGTTCCCAGCTCCCTCCTGCCTTAGAGTATCAATCAGCACAGACATTTTTCTCTGCTTGGAACCTTCCATGCGTGACTCACCATTCCTTGTCCCACCCATCAGGATCTCTGCCTCTAAGTGGTTCCGCAAACCTCCAAGACCAGTTCAGGCCCCCACTTCACACCTTCCTTTTACTTTGTTTGCTACTTATGGGTGAGGCTGTGTAAGTGGGGCCATCCCTCCAGCCATGACCTGTGCCCAGCCACCCCCAGCAAAGCCAGGCAGGCAGTGGGCTCCCCTGGGGCTGTGACACCAAAGTTCTGTTGGGGTTCCCCCCCTTGCTGCTTTCAGAGGCAAGTGGTTTGGGGTTCACTGGACACCCATACCACTCTGAGAAGTGCCGTGTCTGGGGGGAGGTGGTGGGGAGGGCAGGCAGACTAAAAGCTGGGAGCGTGTGGGGGATACCTGCCTTCCCCGCAGATGCCTCGCTGCCCCCCAGGCAGCCCCCCGCTTCCCGAGCCCCGCATCCGCAGCAGGCAAGCTTGCAGAAGTGTTTCTCATGCTCCAAAGTGATTGACTTCTACGGAGAGGTTCGGCAGCTCAGGAAAACGCTCCTGGCTCACGTTGTATTGTGAGTAAAAGAAAAGAAATAACAGGTACTCTTCAAGTGTGGGAGCTGAAGAAGATGCTAATTAAATGTCAGGGCTGGAGTTTAACCCACTTGAATCTGTGTTTCTATTCCAGAGTCCTTGCGCTTCTCCTTCCCAAGCACTCAGCCCGGTTGAAAAGCTTTACAAGGGGAGCTGGGGGCACGGTGAGGGCCGGACCGGGCTGGGCTGGGCTGGGCTGGGCTGGCCAACCTGGTGAGTCCACCTCCTCCCCTGGAATTCAAAACCAGCCGTGCAGAGCAGGGCAGGGACCCAAGAAGCTGAGGAAAGCCCACTCAGCATCTGAGTCTTCTTCCTCATGTCCAGAGCAGACCCAAGAAGGGGCCAGAGTGGAAGGACCCATTTGTAGGGGTGGAGGTGGGAGGGGACATGTCTTACATTCCATGTGAAGAAGGGGATTTGGAGCGGAGGGCCCGGGGGCCCAAAAAGGCTGAGGCACAGGTGGGGACCTATCTGACTGTGGCACGTGTGTGGGGGGCGGCTAGCCTCACTGGGCCAAGAGCCGACACCCAGCTCTTAGTGTTACCCTTTTGCATTCCGGACCCTAATCAAAGGCCCTGCAGGGGCAGCCAAGGCCACATGGAGGTTTTGCTAATGTGCTCTGGCTAGAGAGGCCGGCAGACAGGGGACTCAGGGCTCCAGCCCCGTGTGGAGCCCCTTGGCTCCCAGATACAGTGAGTGGTAGAACATCCCCTCCTGTGGGACACAGGGCGCTGGGGTCCTGCTCTCTTCCAGTCCATCCCCTAGTCTCCACATTACCCCCACCACCATGTGGGTATGAGGAGCGGGCCCCCTCCCTGTCCTCTGTCCCACCCCCATCTCTAGTGGAGCAGGGCTTGCAATAATAATAATAACGCCCATCCCCAACACAGGTTCCCTGCTTTTTCCGAGCCCTTAACACTGCTAATTGTCATTACTGCCCTGTGAGGACAGATCCACATGCCTGCTGTGAAGCTAAGAAAACGGGGCCCGGTGGTGACGTGACTTGCCTGAGCTCAAACAGCAGAAACCGGCAGTGATGGGAGTCCTTCCCCAGGGCTCTTTGGACCAAGCCTCCAGAGCTATGCCATGCGGTGGGAGGATTGGCCACCCGGGCCCCGGGGCCCCAGCACACTGGACTCTCCCACCCAGGCAGTCTCAGCTTCACACCCCTAACGGCTGCCCAGGCCTGCAAGCCCTCCTGCCCCCGCTCCCACCCACGGGAAGCCTGGCAGGCCAGGGGGGCTTAGAGGCCAGGTTGAGGGTCAGAGAGAGAAACTCAAGCAATGACCTCTTAGAAACAAAATCCTTGTTTTAATCATCCATTTGCATGCACGGTAACCATTTTTCCATTTCTTCCTCCTGCCGTCCACAGGCGCAGGGGGAGGGAATGAGGGAGAAGGATGAGGAGGAATGAATGAAAGGCGAACAAATCCCCCCACTGGAAGCAGCAGCATAAACCACTTATTATGAACAGAGGCCCCTAGAGAGGCTTGTTTTTAATATGGTTTGGATTAAGCAGAGAAGGAACCCGGGCTCCCACACACACTTTGGTGTGATTAACTCAGCCACAAAGGGGCCGGCCTCACCACCCCGCCCCTGGGCTCCCAGGCTCGAGCCATCCGTGGGGCTGGAAGGGGGCCAGCCTCTGCACAGGGGCTTGGATCCTGGGCCACCTCTGAGCCCCTGGGGGGCCCAGCTCACACACGCTTGACCAGGGATCCATCACACCACCCTCCAGAGCAGCCACCGACCCTCTGTCCTCACAGCCCAGGGGTCCTCTCTAAATGGGTTTTCTGTATTCTCTGAAGACAGGAAAGAAACACCTCACCAGGAACCCGGTCCCAGCTCTGACATTCCACCAAATGGGTGAAATGACACTTGCTCCCTCTCAAAGTGTGGGTCTGTGAGGCTCCTGAGGGCTGATCCAGCTGTGACGTTGCCTCAGACGGGAAGCAGGCTTCTCTCAAACGCGGCCATGGGCTCTGCAATGTCGTGTTCCCTGCCCCCTCCCTGCCAGGTACCTACAGAGTGCCCAGCACTTAAAGGCATCTTACCAACGTGTGTTAAATTAATAAATAAAGGAACTTCCCTTTTTAAATCTGTGACCTGGGCAGACTGAAAGTTCTGTGTGTCTAACTGAGCTCTACACGTTTATTTCAACACATTCTCCTTAGTTATCCGTGGATATAGCAGACCCTGGTTACTGACCTAAGTCCTGGAGAAGGGATGAGGTGTCATGTTGGAAAAAGGGTTAAATATGTAACTTGCATTTACATATATTCAGGGTTGGTGCTGAAAATACTTAACACCTGCATGGGCACCAAACCAATCAGATGCCCCCTCTAGCATTCACTACCTTCTCACCAGTGAGATCTGGGTATCTGGAACAACAAGCATGCATGTAGACAGAGTAGGTGTTTAATATGTGCACTACAACGACGGATCTTCTCAGAAGTCACAGGCTGGCCAGGCCCTAGAAAATGGGTTCCAATGCTGTCACTGTCCATGGAGGTTATTACGTGTCCCACTGTGCTAGACTGTATTATTGTCCAGCAAATGCTCCTTCCAGATGTCCTGACACCACCCACACCTTGGCTGTTGGGCTTGGCCACGCGACTTGCTGTGGTCAATGGAATCTGAATGGATGTGGCATCTAGGTCCAAAGCTTCTAGGAGGACTGTGCATTTATGGCAGCCTTTTTGAGCTTCTATTCTCAGCCATGAGAACAAAATTCCCCACAGTTTGGAGACTCCTTGAGCCTAGTCCTGGAATGAGGAAATACTACATGGAACAGACTTGAATGTGGCCTTCAGCCCAGAGCCAAGCCCAGCCAGGGCCAGCAGAGCCACAGCTGAACTGTGGACCCATAAGTGTGAACAAAGTGTTCATGGTTGTAAGCCTTGAGGTTTAAAGGTTGTTATAAGAGCAAAAGCTGATGCATCAAGTCACTTCCCTGATTCTTGGGAGCTCCCACCCAAATGTGATCTGAATGGCATTGTTCAGGGCATCATAAAGGGGAGAAACTGATGGGCTTTGAAAGCAGGCAGACCTGAGTGCAAATTCTGGCTCTGTCGCTTAGCTGTATGATGTTAACCAAGTGACTTTGACTCTCTGAACCTCAATTTCTTCCTCTGTAAAATGAGACTGGCAGAAACCCTCTCAGAGGACTGTTATTAGCATTACATGTGAAAAATGTGTGTATGTGGGTTTGGAAGCATGTCCCCTTGTGTCAATAGAGCCTCAGTGCCTTCAGTTGTAACAAGTAGATATTGAGCCAGGTGCAAACCCATCTATCCATCCATCCATCCATTCATCCATCCATCCAAAATCTATGCTTTGAGCAGTCTTTCCATCCAATCACCATACTGGGCACGGGGACACAAAACTGATGAAGACAGATGTGGTCTCTGGCCTCACAGAACCCAGCTCAACCCCCTACCCCTAAGCTGAACTCACTACTAAAGCCAAATGCTTGTACCTCGTGAAGGACACAGACATTGGGTGACTCCTTAGGTATTTCAATGTACACACAGGGGACTATGGGAGCATGCAACCAGGGACCTGACCTGGTCTGGAGGTAGACGAGGTTCCCTTGAAGAAGGAAGATTAGAGGTGAACACTGAAGGGTGATAGAAATCAACCAGGTGAAGGACAGGCGAGGGAAGAGAGCTCTGGCAGAAGGAACGGCATGTTCCAAAAGTCCAGCACAGCTGGAAGAGAGTAAGTGAAGAGGGGAGGGGAGGCAGTAGGCAGGTCACACAGGCCTGTAAGCCAGGCTGAAGATTTGGGGCTCATACCCTCAGAAAACATCAGGAACCCTGATTCTAAGCCAAAGACAGAGAAGGCCAGGCTCACTGTTTGAAAAGATCACTCTGAAACACCTCAAACAGAACAGTTCAGAGAGGATGGAAATGAAAGTGAAATGTGGGGCCCTGAACATTTTTCTCTCTGTTTCTTCCCTGATGTGACTAAAAAGGTGACAGTAAACAGATGAAAACAGGCATAAAACCACAAGGAAGAGAACAGAAAGATGAAAGCAGGTAAGAGATGTAAACAGAAGTTGGACTTTGGATGGAGGGGAGTTGGAAGCAGCACAGAGAAACTTAGCTGATGAAAAAGAGCAGGGTCTAACTTCCAGCACAGAGGGCCACAGACAGGGAGGTGGATGCAAAGCCACTTTCGTGCACAGGATCCCAGAAAGGCTCAGGAAGGGGAGGCACCCAGGAGCTCCGAGGCAGGATGTGGCTGGGACTGAAAACCATAGCATTGGCCCAAAGTCCGTGGAACCAGCAGTCAGGCCCCCAGCCCTGCCATCGCCAGGCGGAAAGGAGGTTTAGGAGAGGGAGACCCAGAGAGACCTTGAGGGTAAACGAGGTCTTCATGTTAAGTGATGAAGCTCCCCCCTCCTTCCCTGGCCCTCCTTCCCCACCGAGTTCCCAGAAGTGGGCATCTATATATATTTCCCCACCCCCACCCCACCACCCAGGGCAGAGGGCAGGAGATGCACACATTCCCCTCTGCAGAAACTAACTGGTCAAGAGAAAAGATAATGTCATGGCAAAGGGATGGAGAGTCCTCAGGAAGCCACGTGCCCCCTGCCCAGTGATCTCGTGGTAAAACCCACCACTGGAGTATCTGCCCCACGTGCCTGAACTTCCAGTCTGCATAGTAATGCCTCACTCTTAGCAACTAGACAAAGACCAACAGATTTAAGAAAGTCTCTAATATAAAACACAAACACCAAACCAATAGAAAAACAGCTTAAAAGAAAGTGAATCGAGGTAGGGAGCAGAGAAAACTCCCTCAATATTGTAGTTAATATCCTCAGAAAGATAAAAGGAAGCTGTGGCATCCATGGAAATTAGAACAGGATGCAGAAAAAATTTTTATTTAAGTGTTGGGGGGGAGGGGTGGAGACGCACCTGGGTGGCTCAGTTAGTTAAGTGTCCAATGCTTGATCTTGGCTCAGGTCATGATCTTATGGTTCATGAGTTTGAGCCCTGTGTTGGTCTCTGTGCTGACAGCACAGAGTCTGCTTGGGATTCATTCTCTCTCTCTCCTCTCTCTCTCTCTCTCTCTCTCTCTCTCTCTCTCTGCCCCTCCCATGCTCTCATGCTCTCTCTCAAAATAAATAAACTTAAATAAAAAGTGTTGTGACAAGGAGACTCAGCAAACAAGAATATATATAATAGCCTGAGTTTAAAAATTGATAGAAGGATTAGAAGATAAAGGTAAAAACTTTTTTTTAGATAGAATAATGAGATAAAGAGATTGAGAATAGGAAAGAGAGAAAAGTTAGAGGATTTGTCCTGGAGGTCAAGTATCTGATAATATGAGTTTTGGAAAGAGAGAAGAGAGAACAAAAGGAAGGAAGCTGTTCAAAAATACAATATTGTGCAAATTAATCTCTTAGACCTGAAGGAGGTGTTTCCACATAGGAACGTCCAATCATCAAGAACGCAGCACAAATTGTCATGATGAGCACTGGGTGATGTATAGAAGTGTTGAATTACTATATTGTACACCTGAAATGAATATAATTCTGTCTGGTAACTACACTGGAACTAAAATAAAAAATAAAAATAAAACAATAAAAATTAAGAACCCAGCACAATGCAAGAAAATGGATATCCAAGCATGTTATCATAAAACCTCAGACTCCCAGGTGTGAAGAGGTGATCCAGAGGCATCCAGAGAGGTGACGTGTTGACAGGAAGGGAGGTGGGGAAGTTGGGGTCACACCCAAAGGATCCAGAATCAGAAAAACTTCTCAATAATACTGGAAGCTAGAATATAATGGCCCTTCAAATTCTAAGGGAAAACTGTATCGAAGGTAGGATTCTCTATCTAGCCAAACTATTAATCAACTATGGAGACAGAATAAGAACACTTTCAGAGATAAAAATCTTCTCAGAGCACCACTGAAAAATGGCTCTACCTAAATGAGAATAACCAAAGACAAAGCCAGAAGACAGGTGATCTAACAGAGAAGAGAACGAAGAGGATCCTCAGAGGGTGGTGGACAGAGCCCTCAAAATGACAGTCTGGGCAGCAGGCTAAGAGGGTAATTATTCTTGATTGGAACAAGAGGCCAGGGCCTCCAGAAAGATACTACTGGAGTTTTGAACACACTGAGACAAGAATTATACTCCTGTCACAGAGTTTGGAGTAAACTAATGACAAATATGGAGAAAACTACGCAAAAAGAAAGTCAATAGTAACTGTGGGGGGAAAAACACAAGGTTGTACAAGAAAGGATATGTAGCTATGATTCAATGCATGGCTCAACTCTAGCTAATATTCATACAATCACAATAACATACACATTTACTGATTTATTTAGTCCCCAAAGTTGTAATATAGCTGTATTAGGAGAATTAAGAGGGGAAGTGGGGAAGAACAGAATGAAAGAAACTAATCCACATTTTTCATTGTGGGAAGTCAATAGATTGTAGCTAAAACTTAAAGAAGTTAAAAGGGGGAGGGGCAACATAACCGTGTTATTCAGAAATATAGAGAAAATGCCGGAAAAACTAAAAGGATTCAAAGTGATTGCCTTGCCTGAGTACAGAAGCTGTGGATGAAAAGTACTGGGGAGTTTTGTAAATACATATTTTCAAATATAAGACCCATGAATGTTTGCCATTTATGTCTTTAGATTCCTATGTATTCCCATGTGTTCCTTATAAAAAACACAAATTAAATGAAAGGGAAAAAGCAATACAATAAGTAGCTTCATTGAGCATCTCCTAAATAGACACCTACAAATGGACCAAACAACAGAATGTTCAAGAATGTTAAAGTATTTGTAGCTTGGGATAGCTTTGGCAGTGGTATTAGTACACATGGATACAAAAATTGTGGCATCTCAGCTTTTAGAAGGAGATAAAGATGATGTGCTCTGGAAAAATTGGGATAAATGAATCAGAACATTATCTCTAATGATGGAGAAGAAAACCGTAATCCTGAAAACGCATGCAAAGGGTTTGAACGAAATGATTTCATAAAATAATGAAGGTGGAGGAAACTGAATTTCTTTTTTTTTTTTTCAGAGAGAGAGAGAGAGTGCTAGTGAGGGAGAGGGGCAGAGAGAGAGAGAGAGAGAGAGAGAGAGAGAAAGAGAGAGAGAGAGACAGGATCTTAAGCAGGCTCCACACTCAGCACCAAGCCCGATATGGGGCTTGATCCCACAACCTGGGATCATGACCTGAGCTAAAATCAAGAGTCAGATGCTCAACTGACAAAGTCACCCAGACACCCTGGAAACTGCATTTCTAAATTAAGATTTAATTTAATATATGAGTTTAGGGGCACCTGGGTGGCTCAGTCAGTTGGGCGGCTGACTTCGGCCCAGGTCATGATCCCCACACTTTGTGAGTTCAAGCCCCAAAACGGGCTCTGTGCTGACAGCTCAAAGCCTGGAGCCTACTTTGGATTCCGTGTCTCCCTCTCTCTCTGTTCCTCCCCTACTTGTGCTCTATCTCTGTCTCTCTCAAAACTAAATAAACTTACAATTTTTTAAATATAATATATGAGTAAACATGCATATGCAAGTGAACTAACTGATAAATTAAGTTTAAGTTTGAAAAATCCTAAATGAAAATGTACAAGAATATGAAGAAAAGCATGGGCAAAGGCTTATGAGGCAAACATATATTTGAAGTGAAACGCAGGGGGGAAAAGTGCTAAAACAAAACAAGGTCTCTTACAAAATGAGTGCAATTCACCACGGAGGTCTAACAGCCCTGAATATCCGCACCCCGACAATAGGATGTCTAAATTCATAAAATAAAAACGAAAAATATGAAGGAGAAATGGAAACACGTCTGTTTAATAATACCCCCTATTAATAGGCAAGGGTGTGACACAGCACTGATAGAGTGGACGTCTGTGAAGATCCGCAAAATGTATCAGGTTACCAGGGCACCGACGTATCTTTGGTCCAGGAATGCTATTTCTATAAATATACCCTACAGATAGAATTGCACATTATGAGAGGCACCTTTAAAAACATCTATGGCAGGGGCATCTGGGTGGCTCAGTCAGTTAAGCGTCCAACTTCGGCTCAGGTTATGATTTCACGGTTTGTGGGTCCGAGCCCCGTGTCAGACTCTGTGCTGACAGCTCAGAGCCTGGAGCCTGTTTCAGAATCTGTGTCTCCCTCTCTCTCTGCCCCACCCCCACTTGCACTCTGTCTCTTAAAAATGAATAAACGTTAAAAAAAATTTTTTTAATCTAGGGGAGCCTGTTTATAATGACAAAATACTGAAAATAATCTGAATCCTGTCTGCTCAAATGGTGGTCAATGGACCAGAAGTATCAGTATTACCTGGGAGCTTGTCAAAAATGCAGAATCTCGGGGCGCCTGGGTGGCTCAGTCGGTTAAACGTCCGACTTCAGCTCAGGTCATAATCTCACGGTTTGTGAGTTCGAGCCCTGCGTCGGGCTCTGTGCTGACAGCTCAGAGCCTGGAGCCTGCTTTGGATTCTGTGTCTCCCTCTCTCTCTCTGCCACTTCCCAGCTTGTCGTCTCTCTCTCTCCCTCAAAAATAAATAAATATATCTATTTTTAATGCAGAATGTCAGGTCTCAACCCAGAACTACTGAGTCAGAATCTGCATTTCAACAAGATCACCAGACGATTTAAAGTTTGAGAAACACTTGTCTGAACATCCGTCAACAGGAAGCTGATTGGATAAACTATATAGCACATCCATAAAATGAAATTTTATACACAATTGTTAGAAAATATGGGACCTCTCTTATGAAGTGCTGAGAGAGAGCAGTCTATAACATACACTGTAAAATGGTGGGGGTGGGGGGTGGTACATGGGACAGAAAAGCAGTGTCCTATGCTACCATTTGTATGGGAAAAATTATTTTAAAATGTGTTGTGCAGCTACAACCTAAATGGTGACCTAATTGGTCACCCAGAGAGAGTCTCCTCTTGTCCCAGTTAGGTCAGTATTTTTCCTCCTTCTCAATCCCTGGCGATCATGGTCAGCAATGACCATTCATTTTCATCTTACTCAGCTCCTGGAGGAGATGGTTAAAGACAGGAACTGGAAGGCAGTATCTCCATCATCCCTAGGCCCCGTGGAAAAAAACAACACAACAAATTTTTAAAAAAGAAACAGCAGCCCAAACCAGCCCTGACCTTGTCCATTTTTCACAAGCTTGTCTGACACCCATGTAGGACTCAGAGGTGGGATGGCCAGATAGGTCAGAGCCCTTTCCAAACCCATCCTCTCTCTCTCTCTCTCTCTCTCTCTCTCTCTCTCTCTCTCTTTCACTCACTCACTCACACACACACCCACCCCTCTGAACATCCCACCCTTTGCCCTCGACCAGTCTCAGACTATGGTTTTACGGGCTGCACCCCACACCAAACATACCACATGGGAGGCTCAGTCAGGCCGTGCCGGAGCCCTAGAGAAAGCTGTGTGTCAAAGTGGGCATTTGTCACTTGCAATTATCTGCTCCTGTGGTCAATAGTCATTTTGTAAATGACGCACTAACAGCCCCTAAGAGCCGGCTCAGAGGCAGATATTGATTAGACCCCTGGGGCCAGGGCCCTCCCCCTGCGGCTCCAGGGCTGAGCTCTGAAGCCTGTGAGCAGCCCCCTGCAGATGGAAGGAGGGTAACAGGTGATTAACGTCACAATTCGCTTCCCCTTTGAGCGAAGCGACTGGTAGGTAGGAAAGGTAAAGTGGCCCAGCCATCACATCCAGGCCTGGCAATCGATCCCATGCACAAATCTGTGCCCATTCCCCAGCAGCCCACATCGCGCCTGCCTGTGAGTGACAAGAAACCTAACATTGGGGGTCTGAGAAAGTGAGTTCCTGTAGCATTTGGGTCTGGCACGATGTCCCAGTTATCTGTTGCCACATAACAAACCAGTCCAAACTAAGTGGCGTAAAGCAAACACTATTTTATTTCATTCCCCTCACAGATTCCATGGGTGAAGAATCTGGACAGGGGGCCGTGTCTGAGAAACTCAGCCAGGTATGGTTGACAGGAACAGCTGGAGGGGAAATCACCGGAGGCTTCTTCACTTTCGTGTCTGGTACCTGGGCTGAGCTAGGACTACCAACCAGGTGCCCATGTGGGGCTCCTTCACCTGACACAGGCTTCCCACAGCGTGCTAGCTGGGATCCAAGAGGGATGTCCCTGTGGGAGTATCCAGAGACTGAATGTTCCAAGAGAACCAGGCAGAGGCTGTGTGCCCTCTTGTGACCTAGTCTCAGAAGCCTCAGAGGATCTCTCCCTCTGTATTCAATGGGCCCAAGCAGTCACAACCCCACACAGATTCAAGGGGAGGGGACAGAGACACCACCGTTGGAAGGAACAGAGATTTCCCATATATACTCTGCCCCTCACATGCGTAGTCTCCCCATTAAAAACATCCCCCACCAGGATGGCGCACCCGTGACCAAGGATGAACCTGCACAGACACACCATAATCACCAAAGTCCGTAGTTTACAAGGGCCCACTGGGTGCTGTATATACCCTGAGTCTGTGCAGATGTACAATGACATGCGCCCACCATGACAGTATCATACCACCTATTCATCCCACCCCTGCCCCTCTCCCCTGGCAACCACTGATCTTTCTACTATCTCCACAGCTATGCTTTTTCCAGAATGTCGTACAATTGGAATCACACGGTATGTGGCCTTTTCAGATTGGCTTCTTGCACATAGTAATATGCAATTAGGGTTCCTTCCTATCTTTTCATGGCTTGGTAGCTCATTTCTATTTAGCACTGAAAAATAAATATTTCATTGTCTGGACGGACTACAGTTTAGTTATCCATTCACCTACTGAAGGGTATCTTGGTTGCTTCCAAGTTTGAGCAATTATGAATAAAGATGCTATAAACATCCACGTGCGGGTTTTTGTGTGGTCATTTCTTTTAACCACCAAACCTGGGATCTTCTCAAAGGGGCCCTTCTAGAACAGCTATATAAATTAGCTGATACTCTAAAAAAAAAAAAGGCAAGGGACTAAAATATAAACTGTAGAGTTTAAAATGGTTGAATTAGACTGAAACTTTCCTTGAAGCATTCAGATCTGGATTTAAGTGTCTGAGTAGCTTCTCAGTCAAGAAACTCAAGGAGCCTCAGTTTATTCGTCTGTAAAAGGGAAAAATAGAACTTCCTTTTCTTACTTAGAAGTTGTTAAAAATCACTGGGGAAAGAGGCGCCTGGGTGGCTCAGTCGGGTAAGCATCCCTCTCTTTGTTTCGGTTCAGATCATGATCTCATGGTTTGTGGGATCGAGCCCCATGTCAGGCTCTGTGTTGACAGCATGGAGCCTGTTTGGAATTCTGTATCTTCCTCTCTCTCTCTGCCCCTCCCCGGCTTATGCTCGCTCACTCCCTCTCTCTCTCTCTCTCTTTCTCTCTCTCAAAATAAATAAACTTTTTTTAAAAAGGAAAAGAAATAGGGGCACCTGGGTGGCTCAGTCAGTTAAGTGTCTGGCTTCAGATCAGGTCATGATCTCACGGTTCATGAGTTCGAGCCTCACATTGGGCTCTGTGCTGACAGCTCAGAGCCTGGAGTTGACTTCAGATTCTCTCTCTCTCTCTCTCTCTCTCTCTTTCTCTTTCTCTCTCTGCCCCTCCCCAGCTCTTGCTCTGTTTCTCTCTCAAAAACAAATAAACATTAAAAATTTTTTTAAATAAAAAAAGGAAAAGAAAGAAAACCTACAAAAAAAATCACTAGGGAAAAATGCATTTGAAAGCATATTAACTGCAGAATGCCACCGATGGGTGGCAATTATAGTGTGCTTCTTTTCAACAATCTCAGCAAAGGATTGGAGGTCAATGATAGTGTAGCCAAGGGAATTCAAGAAGGTATTCAGTCTGGGTGGGTGTGTGGGTTAGGGCCACGGCAGTCCAGGTCAGGGGGGGATGGGGCGGGCCTGTCATCAAGGCTCCTGGCCTTTGGTATCTGGAAGGCAAGAGCGCCCTTTTTCTCTCTGAATTCCAGAATCTCAGAGGCGGGTATGTTAGCTTCTGGCTTCCTGGTCCCCAGAGAAGAATGGGTCTTGGATGGCAATCCCTCATGAGAGAAGATCAGAACAGAGCAGGGTCATGAAGACAGAAATGGACCATCAGAGAATTTAGAGAGGAAGAGGAGATCAGATGGAAGAAGGCAGGATTCAAACTGTCAGGAAAACATTATTTGGACGTTGGCACACTAAGTGGGCTACAACTGGGTTTTAAGAGAGGAGAGCAGCAAAGGTCATCTCCAGAGCTGTCCTCTTTGTACTTGGGAGGCTCACAAGTTGGCAACGGGCTGTTCATGCCTCATCATCCCGAGAAGTCACCTGCTACAGTCCTAGTTCCCTCTGTGTACAGCCTTCCATGGCCAACCCGCCTAGGGACCTCCACCCTTGGGGAAAGCTGGGGGGTCAGGAGACGTGACCACACAGCAAGAAGGCCGAACCTTGACCTTCTTCGGTGAGCCACCCTGGCCCTTGGGGCTCTGTTTCCTCATAATAAGATGCTTTCAAGCTCTAAGTTTTGGTGAAAACAATCAGCAGAAGACCCTTCCTCCACCTGACAAACTATCATTGATCATATGTCGTGTGGACTGGGTGCTGGGATTGGATAGCAAACCAGACAGTTCAATAGGGGAGAAACATCCTTTACCTCTCCCCAGAAAAATGTACCCACACTTCTGGTACTGGTGTTAAATTACTCAAACGAGAAAGCCATTCGAGCGATGGCTTTAATGCCTTAGTGGCCTACACAAGCAAACCTAAACGTACGCCTCAAGGGTGAGGAATGGAAACCTATGGACAGTCAGCCGCAAACAGCCACCTAGACTTCCCCAAATAATGCAGCCACTGAAGCTACAGCCAGTCAAACAATGTCCTTGCTCGGCTTTTGCCTCTTCTTTATAAAAGTCTTGCCCCAGCTCAGGAGCCCTCCTAACCACTTCCCACTGGGTGCCACCCAATTCCAATCAATTATGGTTCATATAAACTCTTACAATGTTTAATATGCCTCAGTTTATCTTTTAATACCGGGCAGAAACAGCTGCTTCCGTCCCACTTGCTCTCGGAAGAAACAGTGACTATGTGTTGAGACTGGGCTAAGGGCCAAGTGGATGTGTGACCACCCCTCCTTGCACTGAGTAAGATCTCTGCAGCCACCCCCCTGCCCTTGGCATCAGTGGTGGCCTGTCGTGCTGCTGGGAGTGGGGGGCAAACTCAGCCTGGGAAGGAAGGCATAGGGAACTTGTTTTGTCTTGAGGCCAAGTCACTCTCTGCAATCCAGCTTTATTAGCAATCATAAAAAGACTAATAATAATAAAGAGCCCATCTGACTCTTGTGCTTATTTCCTAATTCAAAACTCACAGCTAGAGGGCAGGAATTGTTGGCACTCCCTTTCCAGTCCCTCCTCCCTCCCCCACCCCCATGTCCCAAAGCCTTCATTCTCCAGGAACACAGGCTGGTGGGAAAGCCAGACCAGCCATGGTGATATCATCCAGCATGGTCAATGCGATGTTAGGGACCAGCCTGCACGTATCTATGTATGCACTCACTGCTTGGGAATCATCAGAAGGCTCACCCAGCCCAGTCCTGCAGGCCAGGGAAGGCTTCCTGGAGGAAAAGATGCCCAAAAAACCAGAGTGGGAGCAGGAGTGCAGCCCATGATAATGAGGATGTGCCTGGGACATGGGATGGCTGTGCAGTACCCACTCAGGAAGGGTACCTGGAAAGAGCGGCATGGGCTGCGTCTGGCTGTAGGATGGAGAAAGGATCTGACAAGGGCAATCTGGAGGCAGAGAGGCCAGCTAGGAGGCTGCCACCACCACGTGGGTGGAAGCCGATGGTGGTGTGCCCCAAGGTAGTGACCTAGGGGAGAGAAGGCCTGTGGAAGGATGTTAGGCACACTCAGGAGGTGAATTATGTGACTCGGTAACTGATTTGTAGTGAGTGGAGGTGGGACAGGTGGCAGGTTTCCAGCCCTGGGGCATCTCCCAGGTGTGGCTGGAACTTGGGAAAGGAAGAAGAGCGAAGGTAAAGGAGAGGGTGGCTGAAGCGGCACCCTGATGCTGCAGGTGCGTCTGAATCACCTCACCAGTGCTCCCCCCGCATTAATGCGCGAGCCTGCCAGCCTGCCACTTCACAGGGTACTCTGCTGATTTGCCCCTGGAGACAAAAGGAAATTGGAATTAAGAGGAGACAATGAAATTGCCGCAGGATTATTAGCTTCAATGAAGTTAATGAAAGGAGTAGGGGAGGAGGGAAGAGGGGAGGGCCTCAGGGGGACAGTGACTCAACCTGGGTGCTGCGGCAGGACCAGGCTGGGGAGTCAGTAAAACTCTGTTTGTCCGGGATCCAGGGTCCTGGGGTTGCACCAAGGTTGGGGGTTCTGTGGGAAGCAGGATCCTATGAGAAGACAGGAGTTGGGACAGGGGGGAGGGTTTTCACCGAGCAAAGGGAGCACAGCAGAGAGACAGCAGGGATGCAAGCATGGGTATGGCCGTGCTTCACCCCTGAGCTCAGGGACGAGGGGTCCAGGTACTGAGCAGCCCCAGGCGCCCTCCAGGCAGAGTCAAAGCCCAGTTGTCCACTCCTGTAGGGGTAGAGAGAGGGCTGTGTTTTTCCAAAGGGGGACCAATTAAATCTCCACCTGCTCCCTGGTAGCAAGACCCAGTCAGTGGTCTGCCCAGGTCCATATCCACAGAGGGTGAGGTCTGGGGACTCAGTTCCGGTCCCTAAGGTCAGAAGTCACAACACGGATGGAGAAAATGAAAAATAAGTACAGCCCAAGCCCACAGAAAGAGAACGGGCATTCAGGTGGGGGCACGACCTCACACATGCGCACTGTAAGCTCACGTGGTCACCAACCCACATGTGACACAGACCCAAATGCACAGACACATGCATGTGCACTCACACTTGGGCTCTCACCCGACCGTGGGAGGTTCTAACACTAACTCAGTGATAACCATCTCCTTTGCAAACCCATCCACATGTCAGCCCCTCTTTCCAATGGCCTGGGACTGGGTTTGCTTCCCCAAACATGGCTGATGTCCATCCTTCCCTGCTTTCTGTATCACTGGCCACTTAGAGGCGGGGCAGGGGATGTGGTCACTCCGGCAGCGTTGCCAGGACGACAGAGCTCTGCCCCAAACTGCAAAGCCCCAATTCACCCTCCCCTCTGAAATGAGATAAAGTGCTCAACAGACAGACACAGTTTCATTTCCAGGGTGGGTTTTCTTTCTTTCTTTTTTTTTTTTTCTTATATGTAGCTCATGAGTCACTAGATTAGCACCTTTCCAATTACTGGGAGGCAAAAAGCCTATTATCATATAAAACCTCCTGCAGAATGACGGCTCTATTCTTTTTGATGGCAGCAGGCAGTCCCCCAGAGAGCTGCAGAGCTCAGCAAGCTGGGAGCCCAAGTTCCAGGCAACTTTTTGTCCTTGTTTCAAAAGTGAACTTTAAAGAACTTGCATCGAAGCCTCAGCGGCGCCTCATACTCTGAGCCAGACATGCCGGAACAGCCCAAACCGGGGGGGCTGAGGAAGGGCAAGCGAGCACATCCCAGGAAGGTGTACACAGGGCCCAGGGTAGACGGGTACTCCTGTGGGGTCTACTGTAGCATGAAAGGTTCTGTCAGAGCTAAGGAAGGCCATGTGCCTCACTCAGAGAGTTTGGCAAGTTCTGGAATGATGCTGGGAAGAATCGCCAGAGAGCCCTTCTCCAGAGGCCTTCAGGACGAAGGCAGCCAGCCTCACATGGCTCAATCACAGCCAGCCTCAATCTGGCTTGTCCAGATTAGGGACGTGGCTTGTCCAGACTGGAGCCATCAGACCTCAGTCAGGTTCAAGGGCTGCTGGACGTCTTAATGAGCCACATCATTGTGGGCCTGGGCCGAGCAGGAACCTGGATCTGAAATCATCATTTACTTGCTATGTGTCCCCACTAAGGGACCTCTCAGAGCCTTCATTTTCTCAATTGCAAAATGAGGATACTGACAAACTCCCTTCCAGCTATGATGTTCTCTTTTCTCAGTGAAGGTTCTATCCAGATCCATTAAGACTGCTAGCTCCATGTAGCCAACAGCTGCAGGCAGGGATGGGCCCTTTAACGGTTCAGAGGGAGCCCACCCCTCCCCCACCATCCTTCTGGCCATGATCCACTCTGGATCCCCAGGATCCCCATGCAAAGTACTGTGCAGGCAGATTGGATGAATGCTAGTAGTGATCGGTACCAGATGCAGAGCGCTTCTTAGGAGCCAGGCCCTGCATATAGATCATCCCATTACCTCCTCCCACAATCCTGGAAGGAGGTGCTATCTCCGTCTTACACATGAAGACACAGAGCCTTAGAGAATTTAAGTCATTTGACCAGCAGGATTCAAACTCAGGTAGAATGTGAACCAAACCTGTGTTCTTATCCATACGGCAGATCACCAATATACGAGTTACAGGTCACAGCCTCCAAAAGTCTCAGGTTGGCGGGCTGCTGATGACTGCAGCCTCCTGGAGGCTTTCTTCTGCCCCTCTAGACATATAGGTCATCGGGGTTTACTGGAGGTCAATTCCAGATCACAGCCCCCCTCCTGGGGAGTAGGGGAACTCCTGCACTGCAGGCTCCTGGAGCCAAAGGTCACTCAGCCTCACCAGATGCATGCTTTGTGCAGAAAGGGATGCCTGTGTGGGAAAGTGGGCACTAACTGACCCCATGTCTACTCCCGTCCTTCTATCTCCCAAAGCTTAAAAGATTTGCAAAGTCAGGGACACCCGGGTGGCTCAGGTCATGATCTTGCAGTCTGTGGGTTCAAGCCCCGTGTCGGGCTCTGTGCTGACAGCTCAGAGCCCGGAGCCTGCATCGGACTCTGTGTCTCCCTTTCTCTCTGCCCCTCCCTCACTCACGCTCTGTCTCTCCCTATCTCTCAAAAATGAATAAATGTTTAAAATTTTTTGGAAAAAAAAAAAAAAGATTTCCAAAATCTGTTCAGAGAGTTTAAAAGATAACAAAAGGACAGCCTGAGGCAGAAAGGGAGACCAGGAGCCAGGAGAACTGGGAGGGGTCAGGGGCCCGCTGGCACAGGTGAGTGTTAAATTCTTACGTAGTGGCTTAGCAATGAAAGTCTTCTTTCCAGAGACACAAACAAAACCTTCAGGATGTACAACTGCAGTATCTTTCAACATTTTTCAGAGCTAGCTTTCACTCAGACAAGATCATTTATTATTGACATTCACTTACTTTTTACAAATGGTCTGGCTCTATTAAGGAAATCAAAAACAGCATCAGCACTTAACCACATTAATTGTTGGGCTGTGTTTTTTTTTCTGTAAGCCACATCTTCTGTAGCTCAGTGGATGTCAACTGCATAATTAGAATTGGCTGCATTAATTAATCAATTAGAACACTGAATATTCCTCCAACTGTTCCTTTGAAGTCATTTGAGCTCAAATGTGACTCCATTGAAGAATAAAAGATCTCCATAAATATTGCAGTAAAAAATGTAATTATACTTCAACTGCTCTGTGGATGTATTTGCATGAGTCAGGAAGTTCTCCTATGCTCAGCTTCTCAGCTCTTTCTTAGACCATTAATTAGCCAATAACCATCTTAATACTTGACAGGCTTCAAATTCTAGTTTCAAGGAAACTTTCAACTTCTGGGAAGACAGGCCAGGCCCAGAGATGGAGCATTACAATCCTGTCCCGGCTGAACTGGACTGTCTCCTCTTTCCACCATACCTGCTATGAACAAATAGCAATCATAATATAAAATAACCATGTAATGAGGGTTCACAACTTACCAGGAGCTATGCTGAGTGCTTTATATACATGATCTAATTTATTTCTTGCATCAACTCTGGGAGGAATGTATTATTATCCCAATTTTACTGGTGAGGAATCTGAGCACAGAAAGATTACATAATTTTCCCAAAGATACATCATGAGTAAATGGCAGAGGTGGCTTCAAACCCAGGTTTGCCTCATTCCAAGTTCATTTACTCCATTTTGCCTTCTAATCTGTACCACTAAATAGGCCTATGGCAGAATAACATAATGGGGTTGCTCCCAGGTCCTTCCCAAATGGTTTCAGGTCTCTGATGACCACCCCAATGGCTATTCTCTGGGGAAAGTACTCTCAGGAAAGGTATTCTCTAAGTAAAATGCATGGAGGCCATTGTGGCTTTACCTACCACTCATCAGCCATTCCGATCTCTTCAAGTCCACGGACCACAGAATCTGGGAGTGTGAGAGCTGGGGCAGCCCTTACACATTATGCAGTTAACATCCTCAGTTTGCGTAGAATAAAACGGAGGCTCAGAGAGGTTTAGACTAATTATCCAAGATCACACAGTTGGTTAAAGCTGGAGCGGGATTTGGTACCTGGATCTGGCCATTTTTTTGAATAAATGGGGTCACTCCCCTGCCACCCCATTCAGACATCTCTTCCTTTGATTACATCGCTCCCCCAGAACAATTCACCTGACCTCTTATTAAGTCCAGAAGGTCTATCCAGGCCTGAGATTGTGAGGCTTTGACTATTTTCAGTCTGCACAAAAGCACAATGACCAGTCCCCCCTGTTTTGAGCCTCTGTGTAAAACAGCATTTTTTCTGCTGTCTCTTCGTTGAGCTTCAAAGTGTGCCTTCAAGGCCTTTGATCAAATCTCTACCATCTCAGGCTCCCTTCTGACATAAGACCCTCCTATCTGAATATCTTGGAGGTCTTCCTCTGCCTCCTTGCTATCTCTGGGATACTTTTTTAGGATGCAGTGGCCTGAATTCCAATTAGACTCTCTGTCTGGGAGAGCTGGCCATTAATCTCACACATGCTCTCTGCCCCTGGGAGCCCTGAGCCCTAGGTCTAGTCCCTCTGTGGGTAAGCTCAACGGACATGCTGAGAAACCACAGATCTTCAAGTATGACACTCCTCTGGAGTCCCCTCCATCGGCATCCAGGATCCTCTGCACAGGCCCTCTGAGCCCCACATGTCCTCATCTGTACAGTGAAGGACATGATTTCTAAGGTCCCTTCCCCCAGCCGTGGACAAGTGACTCTCCAAGTCCAGTTTCTTCATCTGTGTAATGGGTATAATACACATCAATAATATGTGTAACCATAGGATCTAACACATAGTAAGCTTCAATAAATGTTAGCAATTATATTATCATTTTATTATGTGGGAGCCAATCTTAGAGAAGAGGAAAATGGGCAAGTGTTTAGAGGTAGGGCCTATGTGCAACACTGGACCAGAAGCTCTCTGAGCAAGAGTGGCCCCAATGGGACAGCCGGCTTGTGCTCACCAGCCTACCATCACATCCATTGAGCCTAGGACCACAGTCTGGAGGCGGTGATCTCACTGAGGGCAGCAGGAGGTCCAGTGCAGGCAGCCAGACCCTCATGCACCCTGCTGGGACTTTGTGCCTGGCACAGGCTGGAATGTGTCCCTCCCAAACTCATATGTAGAAACCCTAACCCTGGGTACCTCAGAATGTGACTATATTTGGAGATAGGCCTCTAAAGTGACAAGTAAGTTAAGATGGGGTCATAAGGGTGGGCCTTAATCCAACATGGCTGGTGTCCTTATGAGATTAGCACACAGAGACACCGGACATGTGCACGCACATAGAGTCCACCACGTGAAGGCACGGCGAGAAGGCAGCCACCTGCAAGCCAAGGAGGGAGGCCCCAGGAGAAACCAACACTGCCAACAACTTGCCCTTGGACTTCCAGCCTCCAGAGCTGTAAGAAGATAAACGTCTGTTGTTTAAGCCCCGGAGTCTGTGGTGCTTTGTTACAGCGGCCCCAGCAGACAAGAGCAGTGAGCTTGTGAAGAGAATGACTTGTGGAAGGCCTGGTGTGGTTGAGACACCAGCCCGCTTGCTATTATGAGTCCCTTCCCCCTTTACTTACCTTGCCCTGCCCTTTACACAGAAAGCTCCAGGGCTCCTGAGAGAGTTGTATCGGGTGGAGAGCCGACTGTGGAAAACCGAACACAGGAGATCGATTGGCATCTCATAGATAAGGGACGTGCAGGGTCAGCTCCTAAGAACTGAAACAGTACTGCAGCAGACGGGTTGTCCATCCTGAGGCACCAGACATCCAATGAGGCTGATCAGAGAAGGGTGGCCTCCAGCCTGTCTTATCTTGCTCAGACCAACTAGGGTCTCGGAGCAGAGGTCTTATTACTGTCTGCTCCCTCCTGTCCCAGGCCCCATGCACCACAAAAGTGAGGAGACTAGAGCAAAAACCTCCACATTGGGAAGGCAGATAATCCGAATGCTTGTCTGGTCTCTTCTATATGATATGATACAATGGAGTCCCCTGACCCTCTGTTCTTATCTACTAAATAAGGTACTCATCCCTGCCTTCTCAGCATGGTGTGAGGGTAAGCATGATCTTATCTCTGCAGTTGCATCCAGAGAGCTCCCAAGGTCTCCGGGTTGCTAAAGATTGTGGAAACTGTTATCGCTCTCTGCAGGAATACGTGGTCAGAAAACCAGAAGAACACTAGCAAAACCAAGCAGCAAGCAGAGAAAGGACACAGGGACTTGTGGCCTAGAGAGACTGGGCAGGCATTAAATGAAGTTAAAGTTGGTGGCCAGGGCCTGGGGACTGACTCTGGGTGGGTGGAGGGGGTCTACAGAGCCAAGAGATTTTATAGCCATCTGCTCCTCCCTGGCTCCCATCTCCAAGCAGCCCAGAGTTTTTGGCGAAGCCAGAGGTTTTATCTGGACTAGTCTCTGGTGAAAATAATCATTTTGGCACTGTGTTTTTAGGGAAAATTGTCATTGAGACGCCATGTTCTCGGTGATGTCCACCTTGAATGGGATAGAGGTGATGGAGTAACATCAGGCTGGTGTGCAGGAAGAGTGGAGGGTTGGGTGATGGAGAATTTACGGTCCTAAAGCCTGGTCCGAGACCAGCTTGAGAGGCAGGCACCGTACAATTCTGTTCTCCATCCAAAAATCCACCAAGGCCATCAAGCAAACCCTTTGGAAAGGAGAAGACACAGGGAGAACAGTAAACTAGGAAGAAGCTTGTTTCCTTGCTGTCAGACAAGGGGAGAACTTCAGGAAGAAACAGTCAAACTTGACTTTGCCCGCCCCTCCCACACCAAAGAATAATCACATGCCCACCTCCCAGAGCCTTTTCTCTGGAACGAGAGAGAGGCAGAGGAAAGAGTCTAAGAGGACGACCATCCCAGGCTAATCTTTCTTTTTAACAGCTTTGTTGGGGTCCAGTGGAAGTATGACACCCTGCACATATGTCAAGTGCACAAATGGATACATTTCAACACACCGTTATCAAGACAACAAACACTTCCATCACACCCGAAGGTTTCTTTGTGCCCCTGTGTAATCCGTCCTTCCCTTCACCCCATCTTCAGGCAACCACTCATGTACTTTCTGTCTCTATAGATTAGTTTGCTTTTCCTAGAATTTTATAGGAATGGGATGATACAGCCCATACTCTGCAACAGTAGCTTGGTCCCGGTATCACTGAGAAGCGTTCCACTGTGTGGATACACCACAATGTGCTTATCCATTCACCTACCCCTGTCCATCTGGGTTGTTTTCACTGTGGGGCAACTCTGAAAATTCACCATCAAACTGCTACAAATATGCACCAGAGTGTATAAAAGCAAGCCCATCTTTGACTACTGTTTGGCCAGGGCAGGGATGGTGTCTTTGAGGCTTTAAATTTAAGGTCTTTCACCTGCATGAGGTCATTAGATATTCAACACAACCCTGGTGTGCTGGTTATAGGTGAGGTAGGTTTTAGGCACCACTAAAACGCATGATGACATGCTGGCCGCCTGCTATGTTCAGGCACCGTGTTACGTGTTGGGGTTCGGGAGGGATGTGAGACGGGCCCTGAAGGATCTGACACTCTAGTACTGTGTAGATGAAGAAGCAGAAGTCCCTTGCCCAAGGGCACACAGATGGGAAGTGACACAGTGGGAAGCAGAGCCTTGTCTGGTATCCCCTCCCCACACAGTTGCCTCTTTAGATGGCCAGGTTTCAGGAGCTGCATCTGAACTGGATGTTGACCAGGAGGCAAAAGGTAGGAAGACAGGAAGAGGATGAAGTGAACGCATGCTGTCTTGACTTTTATCTGTGACGAGGCAATGGTGGGAAGTTTTCCCACACAAGCTGGTCCAGGGCTTCCCCTTGCTGACTTACTTTGTGGGCACAATTGCTAGACCTCTTTGGGGATGTAGGTTCTGTTTTAGGGGGAATCCCTCTCTTGTTTATCCACCACGTTGTGGTGGACCTTGCAGGTGGCTGCATCAGGAAAGACCTCCGTGGTAGTTGGCTCTTGTCCCCCAGACCCCTAGGGCAGCAGAGCTGATAACAGAAGGGAAACCCAGATGAAGAGGTGTCAGGCCCTGCTCTCGGGGCACCCACTGGAGGGACAGAGCACAAGATTCCCACACGTGAATCAGTATTTCATTCCTTTTACTTTGGGCTGAATAGCATCCCATTGTATAGATATTCCACATTTTGTTTATCCATTCACCAACTAATGGATATTTGGGTTATTCCCACCTTTTGCCTATTCTATAACACCACGACGAACATTCGAGTTTTGGTATACAGAGGAGCACATACGACAGAGACCATAATGCCTAGATTCCAGCCCTGTCACAGGAACAGTAGGACTGACAGCTGCTGGGGCACAGGGGAGTTTGGCAGGCTCAGTCTTGGAAGACTACCTGGAAGAGGCAACTTTTGAGCTGCATTTAACAGTCTTGTTTTTTGTTTGCTTGTTTCCGTGTTTATTTATTTATTTTGAGAGAGAGCAGGGGAGGGACAGAGAGAGAGGGAGACAAAATCTCAAGAAGGATCCACAACGTCAGTGCTGAGCCCGACAGAGGACTAGATGTGAGATCACGTCCTGAGCAGAGATCAAGAGTCGACGCTTAACAGAAGGAGTCACCCAGGTGCTCCTAAAAGCCTTGAAGGGGGGCAGGGTGAGGGAGATGAGCTGATGGGTAGCAGGTAAGAGGTAAGGAGAAAAACTGTTCCAGGTTAAGTGAGAAGGTTGCCTTCACTTACAGAAGGTTGAGTCTGGACTGGACTCTCAGGGAGAGCACGCAAAAGGGAAGGGAACTAATTTTTGGTGAGCAGTTTTGTGCTTCCCATTTGAGCCTCACAAGCTCACTAACCTTATTCTCAATTGAGGCTTTTTTATGGAAAAATCTTGGGATCAAAAGTCACCCTGTCCTAGTTCCTCTGCTTAGTGCTTATGTGATTTTAACCTTTCCGAGCCTCAGCATCCTCATGTATAAAACAGGGGCTATACCGATGCCCACCCCCGGAGTTGGTCCTGTGTTTAACCAAAGTGTGTCTATTCTATGAGATTCCAGGGCACGTGATGCTTGATGCATGTTTAACAAACAGAAGCACAGCCAGGAAAAAGGCCCTCCGGCACCCCGCTCAGGGCTGTCGGCTCCAGCATTCCACCCTCCTCCAGCTCGGCCCTGCCCTTTCCGGGTGTTTTCAAGATAATCCCTGTAGGAGGAGGCCCTGCAGACACTCCTGCCAGTTCAGAAGCTGGCAGGCACTGAAATGCCCCATCTGCCAAAGGGAAGTACAATGACTCCTCTTAACAGGAGAAACGACCTTGGCCACAGATCTTTCAGAGACTTATCTAGGCTTAGGCAGAGGAAAGGGGCCCCCTTTCCAGGGTTGAAATACAGCCTCCAGCATCCCTGCTGTGGCACCTGGGCATCTGCTGCTCCTGGGACAGACAGTGCCACTTCTGGAAAGGCCCCTGCCCACATCAGGTGCTCCGGCCCTGCACTTGGGCCCTAATGTGTAGGGGGCACAGGTGCCTGACGGCCCCACATTTCCAGTCTCTTGCTGTAAGCATCGCTAACCCAATCTCCGCAGATGCCCAAAGTGGCTCCTGATTGAATTCAGAAGTTTTCTTTAATTAATCATCATTCATCTGAAAACTACTGCTTTCCTCAGACCAAGTGATTAACTGTTTCCCTTTCTGAGACTCTTAGCTTCCCCTGAGCCCTGAAACTAGGACTAAAGAGTAAATCCTCCCAGGGAGACTCCTAGTTAAAGCTTCAAAGAGGACAAGACAAAATGTCAAGGAGCCAAAAAAGTAAAAAGGCGGTCCCGGATGGGAGAAGATATTTGCGAATCTGATAAAAGGTTAGTATCCTGAACATAGAAAGAACTCTTACAACTCAACAATTTAAAAAAAAATTTTTTTTTTAATGAGGAAAGAATGTAAATAGACATTAGTACATGTTTTCTTTAGATAGTGTTATAAGGGATGCCTGGGAGGCTCAGTCAGTTGAGTGGCCGACTTTGGCTCAGTCATTATCTCATAGTTTATGAGTTAGAACCCCACATCAGACTCTATGCTGACAGCTCAGAGCCTGGAGACTGTTTCAGATTCTGTGTCTCCCTCTCTCTGCCCCTCTCCCTCTCTTTCTCTGTCTCTCTCAAAAATAAATAAACAATCATTTTAAAAAATGTTTTTTTAATTTAAGAAGTGTTGTAAAATTACTTTTAATTTAGGGGAGGATCCACGATGGTAGAACAGCATGGAAGTTTTTTTGTATGTTTCACGTCCATGAAATGCAGCCAGATCAACACTAAACCATCCTGCACACCTAGAAAACTGACCTGAGGATGAACACAACAATCTGCACAACGCGAACCACAGAATTCAGCAAGTACGCGGCTTGAAGAGGTGAGCTGGGGGAAACAGAAGCGGCGGAGGGCAGGGAGCTGTTTTTGCTTGCGGAGAGAGGACGGGAAAAGCAGTGCCCCCCTCCCCCTCAAAGCAGCTGGAGAGAAAGTGGAAACGTGGAAACAGCTGCAGGGACTGAACTAAAAAGAGAGAAAGGAGAAAGGAGAGGGTTTGAATTCCATGAAGACGGTATAAATAAGGAGCGCAGAGTCTGAACCTCGGAAGCTCCATACCTGGTGGTGCTCTGGTGAGAAGGGCGAATCCCCGGGAGCAGAGTGAAGTCCGGGGTCTTCAGGCCACATGAGGAAAGGTGGTTTCCCTGCTCGGAGGACATCAGGTAGAAGTTGTGTGCCCACAGGCAAAGGCCCCAGTGGACCCGGGAGAACAACCACATTCACTGAAACAAGGTTGTCGGGACTGAAGCCTGGTGCCAGGTGTGTGTTGTGATTTTCCATAATCCCTGAAATGCTGCTACTACACGATCACGTGAACTCTTTCTGGGGCCGGCTAGCACCTGGCCCCAATCTCTGGGCATCACCAGAAGCACAGTCAGTGAACGCTCCTGGGTGCGGGCGGCACCCGGCCATTGCTCGGTGAGACCCTCCTGCAGAGGGACAGAACGGGTCAAAGCCGCAATCCCTCAGAGGTGAGGGGTCGGGACACACAGCCGCATCTGAGATAAAACCCAGGAAGGAGGTGCCACCTGACAACCTGACAGCTTGGTCACAGGCAGTGTAAAAGTAGGGAGTGGACGGAAGCCGGAGACAAAGTACGGGCGCGTGATGGATGATCAGAGAGAACAGAATTCTGGTACTAGAAACGGGGTAGCTGGGTGACGCCATTTTCACCGACCCCGCGCATGCGCATACGCATACGCACCTACCAGAGCAGCAACAATCCACCCCAGTAATCTAAGCAGCGCCATCTAGTGGAGAACGGAGCCATTACACAAAGCCCCGCCTAACTGGGCCAACCTCGCTCTTCAGGAACATAAATCTCTCCGCCTGCTTAGTTTACAGACTATAAAGCGCTTCATACTTTGACTTCTAGGGGAAAACGAAGAAATTTCAATCTTATTTCAGTCTGTTCACTGGCCCATCTATTCAATTTTCTTTTTTTCCTCTCTTTTTCATTTTTCTTGAATACAGAAAGATAAAAAAATTATTTTTATTAAAAATATTTTTAAATCATTTTCTAGTATATTTTTTACTTTTGTGTAAATTATTTCAAATTCTATTTTACTTCCATCATTTCACTTTATTTTATTTCAATGTATTCATTTTTCCAAATTTTCGAATGATTTCCTTTTTTTTTCTTTCCCCTATTTTCTATAATCAAGACCCTTTCAACACCCAGACCAAAATACACCTAGAATCTACCATTATTTATTTGATTTGTGTGTATGTTGTTTTTAATTTTTTAATTTTAATTTTTTTCATTTTAATTTTTTTCATTTTAATTTCTTTTTTTTACCTCATTAATTCCTTTTCTCCCTTCAAAATGATGAAATGAAGGAATTCACCCCAAAAGAAAGAGCAGGAAGAAGTGACAGCTAGAGACTTAACCAACATAGATACAAGCAAGATATCTGAACCAGACTTTACAATCAAGATAATAAGAATAATAGCTGGAGTTGAAAATGGATTAAAATCCCTCCATGTGGAGATAAAAGAAATAAAATCTAGACAGGATGAAATTAAAAAATGCCATAACTGAGCTGCAATCTCAAATGCATGCCATGGCAGCAAGGAAGGATGAGGCAGAGCAGAGAAACAGTGATTCAGAGGACAAACTTATGGAGAATAATGAAGCAGAAAAAAAGAGGGAGACTAAGGCAAAAGAGTACAATTTAACAATTGGAGAAATCAGTGACTCATTAAAAAGGAACATCAGAATCATGGGGTCCCAGAAGATGAAGAGAGAGAAAAAGGGGTAGAACAGTTATGTCAACATATCATAGCAGAAAACTTCCCTAACCTGAGCAAAGACACAGACATCAAAATCCAGGAAGCACAGAGGACTCCCATTAGATTCAACAAAAACTGACATCAACAAGGCATATCATAGTCAAATTCACAAAATACTCAGGCAATGAGAGAATCATGAAAGCAACAAGGGAAAAAAAGTCCTTAACCTACAAGGGAAGACAGACCAGGCTTGCAGCAGAACTATCCACAGAAACTCGACAGGCCAGAAAGGAGGAGCAGTATATATTTAATGTGCTGAATCTGAAAAATATGCAGCCAAGAATTCTTTATCCAGCAAGGTGTCATTCAAAATAGAAGGAAAGATTAAAAGTTTCCCAGATAAACAAAAATTAAAGGAGTTTGTGACCAACTAAACCAGCCCTGCAAGAAATTTTAAGGGGCACTCTCTAAAGGGAGAGAAGAATGAATGAATGAATGAATAAATAAATAAATAAATAAATAAATAAATAAATAAATACCAAAAGCAGCAAAGACTAGAAAGGACCAGAGAACACCACCAGAAACTCCAACTCTACAAGTAGAGTTGGCAATAAATTCATTATCTTTCAGTACTCACTCTAAATGTCAATGGACTAAATACTCTAATCAAAAGCCATAGGGTAACAGAATGGATAAGAAAAAAAGGTCCATCTGGGGTGCCTGGGTGGCTCAGTCAGTTAAGCATCCAACTTTACTCAGGTCATGATCTCACAGTCCGTGAGTTCGAGCCCCATGTCGGGCTCTGTGCTGACAGCTCAGAGCCTGGAGCCTGCTTCAGATTCTTTGTCTCTCTCTCTCTCTCTCTACTCCTCCACTGCTCATGCTCTGTCTGTCTCTGTCTCAAAAATAAATAAAAATATTAAAAAATTTAAAAAAAGAAAACAAGATCCATCTATATGCTGTTTACAAGAGACCCACTTTAGACCTAAGGACACCTTCTGACTGAAAGTAAGGGGATGGAGAACCTTCTGTCATGCTAATGGTCACCAAAAGAAAGCTGGAGTAGCCATACTTAAACCAGAAAATCTAGACTATAAAATAAAGTCTGTAACAAGAGATGAAGAAGGGCATTATACCATAATTAAGGGGTCTATCCACCAAGAACACCTAACAATTGTAAACATTTATGTTCCAAATGTGAGAGCACCCAAATATATAAGTCAATTAATCACAGACATAAAGAAACTCATTGATAATAATACCATGTTAGTAGGGGACTTCAACACCCCACTTAAAACAATGCACAGATCATCTAAACAGAAAATCAACAAGGAAACAATGGCTTTGAATGACACACCAGACCAGATGGACTTAACAGATATATTCAGAACATTTCATCCTAAAGCAGCAGAATATACATTCTTCTCCAGTGCACATGGAACGTTCTCCAGAATTGGCCACACGCTGGGACACAAATCAGCTCTCAACAAGTACAAAAAGATCGAGATCATACCGTGCATATTTTCAGACCACAACACTATGAAACTCAAAATCAACCATCAGAAAACAATTGGAAATGTAACAAATACCTGGAGAGTAAAGAGAATCCTAGTAAAGAATGAATGGGCTAACCAAGAAGTTAAAGAGGAAATTAAAAAGTACTTGGAAGCCAATGAAAATGATAACACCACAGTCTAAAACCTCTGGGACGCAGCAAAGGTAGTCCATTGCTGCTGGACGCAGCAATCCAGGTCTTCCTATAGAAGGAAGAAACGTCTCCGATACACAACCTAACGTTACACCTTAAAGAGCTGGAAAAAGAACAGCAGCTAAACACAAAACCAGCAGAAGACAGGAAATAATAAAGATTAGAGCAGAAATCAATGCTATTGTAACCAAAAACAAAAACAAAAACAGTAGAACAGATCAATGAAACCAGAAGCTGGTTCTTTGAAAGAGTTAACAAAATTGATAAACCACTAGCCAGTTGGATCAAAAAAAAAGGGAAAGGACCCAAATAAATAAAATCAAGAATGAAAGAGGAGAGATCACAACCAACACAGCAGAAACACAAACAATAATAGGAGAATATTATGAGCAATTATATGCCAACAAAATGGGCAATCTGGAAGAAATGGACAAATTCCCAGAAACATATACACTACCAAAACTGAAACATGAAGAAACAGAAAATTTGAAAACCCATAACCAGTAAAGAAATTGAATTAGTAATCAAAAATCTCCCAAAAAGGGGAGCCAGGGTGGCTCAGTCGGTTGGGCGTCCAACTTAGGCTCAGGTCACAATCTCACAGTCTGTGGGTTTGAGCCCCGTGTTGAGCCCCGTCTGTGCTGACAGCTTAGAGCCTGGAGCCTGCTCCGGATTCTGTGTCTCCCTCTCTCTCTGCCCCAACCCCCGCTCAAGCTCTGTCTCTGTCTCTCTCAAAAATAAATAAACATTAAAAAATTTTTTTTAATATCTCCCAAAAAACAAGAGTCCAGGGCCAGATGGCATTCCAGGAGAATTCTACCAAACATTTAAGGAAGAGTTAACACCTATTCTCTTGAAGCTGTTCCAAAAAAGAGAAATAAAAGGAAAACTCCCACTTTTTCTATGAAGCAGCATTACCTTGATTCCAAAAACAGAGACCCCACTAAAAAGGAGAACTATAGCCAATTTCCCTGATGAACATGTATGCAAAAATCCTCAACAAGATATTAGCCAACCGGATCCAACAATACATTAAAAAAATTATTCACCACGACCAAGTGGGATTTATACCTGGGATGCAGGGCTGGTTCAATATCCACAAAACAATCAATGTGATCCATCACATCAACAAAAGAAAGGACAAGAACTACATGATCCTCTCAAGAGATGCAGAGAAAGGATTTAAGAAAATACAGCATCCTTTATGGATAAAAAAACCCTCAAGAAAGTAGGGACAGAAGGATCATACCTTGAGATGATAAAAGCCATGTATGAAAGACCCAACGCTAATATAATTCTCAATGGAGAAAAACTGAGAGCTTCCCCCTAAGGTCAAGAACAAGACAGGGATGTCCACTCTCGCCACTGTTATTCAACACAGTATTGGAAGTCTTAGCCTCAGCAATGAGACAACACAAAGAAATAAAGGCATCCAAATCAGCCAGGAGGTCAAACTTTCACTCTTCACAGATGACATGATACTCTATATGGAAAACCCAAAAGATTCCACCACAAAACTGCTAGAACTGATTCATGAATTCAGCAAAGTTGCAGGATATAAAATCAAAGCACCTAAATCAGTTGCATTCCTATACACCACCAATGAAGCAACAGAAAGAGAAATCAAGGAAGTGATCCCATTTACAATTGCACCAAAACCATAAAATACCTAGGAATAAATCTAACCAAAGAGGTGAAAAATCTATACACTGAAAACTATAGAAAGCTTATGAAAGAAATTGAAGAAGACACAAAATTGGAAAAATATTCCATGCTCCTGGATAGGAAGAACAAATATTGTTAAAATGTCAGTACTACCCAAAGTAATCCACATATTCAATGCAATACCTATCAAAATAACACCAGCATTCTCCACAGTGCTAGAACATACAGTCCCAAACAGTTCCTATTTGGGAACCAGAAAAGTCCCCAAATAGCCAAAAGAATCTTGAAAAAGAAAACCAAAGCAGGAGGCATCACAATCCTGGGCTTCAAGCTATATTACAAAGCTATAATCATAAAGACAGTATGGTACTAGCACAAGAACAGACACTCAGATCAATGGAACAGAATAGAGAACCCAGAAATGGACCCACAAACGTCTGGCCAACTTATCTTTGACAAAGCAAGAAGGGATATTCAATGGAATAAAGACAGTCTCTTCAGCAAATTGTGCTGGAAAAACTGGACAGCAACATGCAGAAGAATGAACCTGGACCACTTTCTTACTCCATACACAAAAATAAACTCAAAATGGATGGAAGACCTCAATGTAAGACAGGAAGCCATCAAAATCCTTGAGGAGAAAGTAGGCAAAATCCTCTTTGACCTTGGCCGCAGCAACTTCTTACCCAACATGTCTCCAGAAGCAAGGGAAACAAAAGCAGAAATGAACTATTGGAACCTCATCAAAATAAAGAGCTTCTGCACAGTGAAGGAAACAATCAGCAAAACTAAAAGGCAACCAACACAATATGAGAAGATATTTGCAAACACCATATTAGATGAAGGGTTAGTATCCAAAATCTATACAGAACTTATCAAATTCAACACCCAAAAAAACAAATAATCCAGTGAAGAAATGGGCAAAAGACATGAATAGACGCTTCTCCAAAGAAGACATCCAGATGGCCAACCAACACATGAAAACATGTTCAACATCACTCATCATCAGAGAAATACAAACCACAATCACAATTAGATAACTCCTCACACCTGTCAGAATGGCTAACATTAACAACTCAGGCAACAGATGTTGATGAGGATGTGGAGAAAGGGGAACACTTCTGCACTGTTGATGGGAATGTAAACTGGTGCAGCCATTCTAGAAAACAGTATGGAGGTTCTTGAAAAAATTAAAAATAGAACTACCCTATGACCCAGCAATTGCACTACTAGGTATTTATCCAAGGTATGCACGTATGCTGTTTCGAAGGGGCACATGTACCCCAATGTTTATAGCAGCACTATAGACAATAGCCAAAGTATGGAAAGAGCCCAAATGTCCATCGATGGATGAGTGGATAAGGAAGATGTGATATATATATATATATATATATATATATATATATATATATACACACACACACACACAATGGAGTATTACTCAGCAATCAAAAAGAATGAAATCTTGCCATTTGCAACTACATGGATGGAACAGGAGGGTATTATGCTAAGCAGAATTAGTCAGAGAAAGACAAATATCATAGGACTTCACTCATGAGGACTTTAAGACACAGAAGAGATGAACACAAGGGAAGGGAAGCAAAAATAATATAAAAACAGGAAGGGGGACAAAACATAAGAGACTCTTAACTATGGAGAACAAACAGAGGGTTACTGGAGGGGTTGTGGGTGGGGGTTGGGCTAAATGGGTAAGCAGCATTAAGGAATCTACTCCTGAAATCATTGTTGCACTATATGCTAACTAACTTGGATATTTACGTAAATTTTAAAAATTAAATTAAATTAAATTAAATTAAATTAAAAGAAAAAGAAAGAAAAGAAAATTACTTTCAATTAAAAAAAAAATTTTAATGTTTATTTTTAGAGAGAGAGAGAGACAGCATGAGTGAGGGAAAAGCAGAGAGAGAGGGAGACCCAGAATTCGAAGCAGGCTTCAGGCTCTGAGCTGTCAGCACAGAGCCTGTCGCGCATCTCAAAGTCATGAACCATGAGATCATGACCTGAGCTGAAGTCGCACGCCCAACTGACTGAGTCACCCAGACGCCCCTAAAGTTACTTTTAATTTTATAAAAAGACTATCATCTTGTATCTAATCTTTTGGGATTTAAGTCTTTCACTTATATTGAGAAAGATTCATTCATAGTAATGCCCTGTTGGTAGTTAACATTACAATTAAATTGATAGGCATGCTGTCCTAAAACGTGCTGGCAAATTTTTTAAAACCAGCTTTCCAGAAAACAAAATATATGCATTCAGTAAATTCTGTTCATTAATTCAGAATTGAGGAGCACCCCAGACACCTGGCAATTTCTCTGACCCCAGTGGGGCTCCCTACCTTTCAACTCAATTCTGATACTATCTACCCAGAGATGGCATCAGGTCCCATAGGTTAAGAGCTCGGTCCCACAGGTCAGCTCTCTGCTGCAGGTGATCAGCAGGCTACAAAATAGAGATTCTAACAACCCCCTTCTTGGTTTATAGGCTCAGGGCTCAGTCCTACAAGACTGCACACACACACCCCAACTTCAGACATCATCTGCAAATGCAGGCTGTCTGTCGCCTGTGCTTCTGATCAATCGGCTAGAAATCAGAGGTCCCCATGACCCCCTTCTAGGATTCAATTAACTTTTATTTATTTATTTATTTATTTATTTATTTATTAAAAAAAATTTTTTTTTAATGTTTATTTATTTTTGAGACAGAGAGAGACAGAGCATGAACGGGGGAGGGTCAGAGAGAGGGAGACACAGAATCCGAAATAGGCTACAGGCTCTGAGCGGTCAGTCAGCAGAGCCCGACACGGGGCTCGAACCCACAGACCGCGAGATCATGACCTGAGCCGAAGTCAGCCGCTTAACCGACTGAGCCACCCAGGCGCCCCTCAATTAACTTTTAGAGCAGGTCACAAACTGAGAGAAACAGTTTACTTACTAGATTACCAGTTTATTATAAAAGGGTATAACTCAGGAACAGCCAGATGGAAGAGATGCTTAGGGAAAGGCATGGGGAGAGGGGGTGGAGCTTCCATGCTGAGTGCACTCTTCTTCCTGAATCTCCCCTTTTCACCACCCAGAAGCTCTGTGAACCCTGTCCTTTCAGGTTTTCAATGGAGGCTTTGTTACACAGGCAAAGTTGGTTAAATCTTTGGCCATTGGCAACTGAGTCAAGCCTCCTGGAGGTCAGGAGGTGGAATTTAAAGTTCCTTCCCTCTAATCACATGGTTCATTCTCCTGGCAACAAGCCCCTCCATCTCCTACCCCCTCTCCCCACCCCCATACACCCCCATACCCCACTTTGGGTGCCTTTCAAAAGTCACCTCGTTAACAAAACAAAGAGCACCTTTGTCTATTAAACATACTGAAAGTATTTTTTACCTGTCCCTTGTCCTAACTTTGTTTATGATGCCTTGGACATACTGAACTGTTGAGTCTTCATGTAGTTAAGCAACAGACCTCTCTTGCTTTTGGCTCTTCGGTTTGTATCTTTCAGAGAAGAGCCCCTCCCTTTGCCAACATTTTCTTTCTCCTGTTGACTTCATGGGTTTACATCTTGACTCTGACTCTGGCTGGCTCCATGCAACACAGAGACAGTGATGATATCTGCCAAGTGAGCCAGTCAGCCTGCATCTAGACAGTAATCTACATTTTAGATATTAGTCTCTGTCGTTAAAATAAGTGTATGGGTTTTTTTAGACTTATCTGTTTAATTCCTCTGGAATGAATGTTTATGTGTGGGGTGGTGGTCGTTTCCTTAGGATGCTGGGATGAGTACCACAAACTGGGTGGCTTAAAAGAACCAATATGTATTCTCTCACAGTTCTGGAAGACAGAAGTCCAAAATGAAGGTGTCAGCAGGGCCAAGCTCCCTCTGAGACTCTGGGTGGAAGCCTTCCTTGCCTCTTCGAGCTTCTGTTGGTGAATGGCCACCTTGGTGTCCTTGGCCAGCAGCCCCATATCTCTACTCTCTGCTTCCACCGTCACTGTGTGTGACATCTCTCTGTGTGTCTCTGTCTTCACAGGCTGTGGCAGTTTCCTCTTTTTATAAGGACACCAAGCATATTGGATTAGGGCGCACATTAATGACTTTGTCTTAACTTGGTTACATCTGCAAAACTCTATTTCCAAATAAGATCACAGTATCAGTCAGGGTTCTCCGGGGAAACAGAACCAAATATATACATGTATAACATTATATTTTATACAATGAAATAGAGAAAGAGAGAGAGAGAGACTGATTTATTTTTTGTAAATTGGCTCGAGCAATTATGGGGACGGGTGAGTCCAAACTCTGTGGAGCAGCCAAAAGCTGGCAGGGTGGAAATTCAGCTAAGAGGTGATGTTGTAGTCTCAAGTCCCAAAACCATAGGACAGGCCAGCTAGAAACTCAGGCAGGATTGCTATGTCTAGAGGCAAATGTGGGGACAGCAAGCCCAGGCTGTGTGCGCCTCTCGTTGTCCGGCTCCCTTCTTCACTCAGAATGGAGCAGCTCACAGTGAGGTGTGGGTCTTGGTCTCCTCCCCTGTCACAGTTCAAGCCAAGATTCTGACATCCCAGGGGAAAATGAACTCACAGGCAAAATCCACCAGCCACCTGAGAAGCATCACTGTAAAAAGAAAGACAACAAACTGCACAATCAATACAGGATAAATAAGAAGCAATGGCACAAACTGATCAATAATGCAAAATAGGTATAATAAATAAGAGGAGGCAATGGTAAGATGGAGCAAAGCAAAGCAGTTATTAAAAAGAGTCAAATAGAAACACCAGATACAAAAAATTTAATCATTGAAACAAAGCATTCAATAGATGATGTAAATAATAAAAATGGATTCCACTGGAACATAGACAAGTGAGCAAGGTGATCAGGTTGATGTCTTCTCCAGAATGACACTGGGAATAAGAAAGATATAACAGAGGGGCGCCTGGGTGGCTGATTCGGTTAAGCCGACTTCGGCTCAGGTCATGATCTCGCGGTCCATGGGTTCAAGCCCCGCGTTGGGCTCTGTGCTGACAGCTTGGAGCCTGGAGCCTGCTTTGGATTCTGTGTCTCCCTCTCTCTCTCTGCCTCTCCCCTGCTCATGCTCTGGTTCTCTCTCTGTCAAGAATAAACATTAAAAATAATTAAAAAAAAAGAAATATATAGAATTAGAAGCTAATAAATAGAAAAATAAGCTAATAAAATGTAGGTGTTATCACCTGTATACTAGGAAGTCTTGAAGAAAAGAAAGAAAGAAATTTTAAAAAGGAATGTGTCAAAGAAAAAAAATAGCTAAGCATTTTCCAAGATTAAAAAAAAGAGGAAAAGCTACATGGGCTCATGGGGTGTCTAATCAGAAAGACATGAGAAAACTCACGCCTAGACACATTACAAGAACATTTAAAAACATGGAGACAAAGGCAAAACTCTAAAGGCTGCCAAAGAAAAGGAGATGGTCCTTCATGAAGGAATGAGAATCTGATAGACATCCAATTTCTGTTCAATAGTTACAACACAGGCCAAAAGACAGACATATATTCTTTTCAAAGTGTTAATGAACTTCAAACCAAGGATCTACCTTGAACAAAAACAAAGATTTAAATATGCCATAAAAATAATCTCGGGCATAAAAGGCCCAAATAAGCTAATACATGAAAGTCTCTTTCAAACAAAATTCTCTCTTAGCGAATGTGTTCTAATTGGAAAAGAAATGAATCCATGACACTACTATGAGATAAAAATGAAATGAGAATCAATAAATAACTTAAAAAAGTTAATTCTGTATTGAAAAGTAGAGGGAGAAGGAGATAGAGCTAAAAATAAAGAGATGGAGAGAGAAAAAGAGTGAGACTGAGAGAGAAAGAGAGAATATCAAAAGTATTCATAACCACCCGGAAATAAACTCTGGGCAACACTAACACAACAAATGAGCAGTGGATGAAAAATAGTTCTTTGCAAAGGGAGCCAAGTGCAAAGTGAGCATATACTTATTTTGTTATAGAGAAACATATAAACACTGATAGAGAACCTATGAGAAAAAAATAAACACATATATGATTTTTAATAAGCTTAATATAACCATCAAAATGAGTAAAAATAGAAGTCAAGTTTTCGAACAGGCAGAAGAAAACTGTATCTGATGAAAGACATGAAAGGGAAAAAAAGCAAAGAAAAGTAAAATACAGTAAGTATAAATTAGAAATAAGAGGAGTGAAATAAACACTAATATAAAATCAACTACATAATTTGTGTTCTGGATTGAATTGTGTCCCCACAAAAAAAGACACATTGGACTTTTAAACCCCAGTACCTCAGAATGTAACCTTATTTGGAAATAGGGTTGTCTCAGACGTAATCAGCCAAATTAAGATGAGGTCATACTAGAGCAGGGTGGGACCCTAACTCAATATAACTGGTGTCCTAAGAAAAAGATGGCCACAAGAAGACAGAGACGCAGGGAGAAGGCCATGTGACAACAAAGGCAGAGACTGGAATTATCCAGCAGCAAGCCAAGAAATGCCTAGGAAGAGATGGAAAAGGATTCTCCTGCAGTTTTCAGAGGGAGCATGGCTCTCCTGACACCTTGATTCCAGGCCTCTGGCCACCAGAACCACAAAACAGTACATTTCTTTTTACAAAGTATTTTTTTTTTAAGTTTATTTATTTATTTTGAGAGAGACAGTGAGAGTGTGAGTTGGGGAGGGGCAGAGAGAGAGAGGGAATCAGAGAATCCCAAGCAGTCTCCACAGTCTCAGAGCAGAGCCCGGTGCGGGGCTTGAACTCAGGAAACCAGAAGATCATGACCTGAGCCAAAACCAAGAGTTCAGGCTTAACTGACTGAGCCACCCTCGCACCCGGATTTCTGTTGTTTTAAAAACCCAGTTTGTGGTACTTTGTAAATGGCAACCTTAGGAAACGAATACAATTTGTAATGGATGAAAGTCACCAGTCAGAAGACAGAGATTCACAGACTGGAAGGTTTTTCTCTTTCGAAAAATAATAAGCGGCAATGTTTTCTCAAAGGAATATTCATAAAATACAAGGTGACACGAAAGCCACAAATAAAAGGATGGAAAGGGGATATGCAGTAATTTTGAGCCAAATAAAACAGGAGAGTGAATTGAGTGTCAAATAAAACTGAATTCAAAGCAAAAATAAATCATAATGAGGGATGTTTTTTAAGGAAAACAAAATCAGAAAGCTGTAACAATTTTGAACATACATGCCTTTAAAGAACAGCTTCAAGATATAAGATGCAATAGTGTAACTACAGAGAGAAACATATAGAAATTATTTCAGAAACTTTTAAAAAATGTTTATTTATTTTTGAGAAAGACAGAGATCGTCAGTGGGGGAGGGGCAGAGAGAGCTACAGAGGATCCCAAGCAGGCTCCATGCTGGCAGTGTCCAACCCAGTGCACAGCTCGAACTCACAAACTGTGAGATCATGACCTGAGCCAAAGTCGGGTGCTCAACCTACTGAGTCACCCGGGCACCCCTATGTTAGAAACTTTTGTACAACCATCTAAGAAACTAAGAGAATGAGCAGACAAATAATAAGGGATGACAGAGGATATTCAAATGACATGATTCACACACTTGAAATAATAATTATATGGGAAGGGAGAATAACTTAAAAAAACTGACTAACAAGTGGGAAAAACACATTTTTTTGAGCACACACTGAACATTTAAACAATTTACCATTTAGCAGATCAGAAAGAGAGACTCAACACAGGTACCAAAAATCAACATTATACACATTATTATCTGAGCACAATGGATTAAAGTGATAAGCTATCACTTTAATACCTTTAAGGCCTTTACATCTGGAGAGTAAATGGCATGATACTCAATAACCCTTGGGTTAATAAGAAAATATAGAGGAAATTATAAAATACTTGGAAATGAATGATAATGGGAAAAGTACATGACAGAATTTAAGAGACAGCTAAAACAGCCTGAAGAATAAAATTTATGGCTCTGAACGTATTTATCAGAAAAAAATAACAATTAAAAATGAGCTAAGGTTGTAGGCTTTTTTCCTTCCAAGATTAATTAACATATGGTGTAGTATTGGTTTCAGGAGTAAAATTTAGTTATTAATCACTTACATATGACACCCAGTGCTCTAAGGAGCTAAGGTTTTAACTCAAGAATTTAGGGAATGAACAATAGAACAAATATAAAAAAAAGAAGAAGAAGAAAGAGAAAAAGTAAGGGCAGAATTCACTAAACAACTGGACCAAAGCAGCAGCAACTACAAAGTAAGTAAAAACCAAGCCAGAATCTGGACTTTTGGAAAGATTGCTAAGATGTACTAACCTCCATCAAGAACCGATAAACGTGAAAAAAGATGCAGATATACAAAATTCAGAATCAAAAAAGGGAAAATACTTATAGACACCAAAGAGATCAAAATAATCATATAAAAGAGCATTCCGGATAGCTATTCACTAGTAAAATAAAAGCAAAGATAAAATATATTTAAAACATTAAAATATTTAAAATTTATAGAAAAAGTATAAAATATAAAACTGACCCAAGAAAAATTAGGAAATTTGAACAAATTGGCAACCAATAAAGAAATTGAAATGATTGGGGCGCCTGGGTGGCTCAGTCAGTTAGGTGTCTTCGGCTCAGGTCATGATCTCACAGCTTGTGAGTTCAAGCCCCGCGTCAGGCTCTGTGCTGACAGCTCAGAGCCTGGGGCCTGCTTCGGATTGTGTGTCTCCCTCTCTCTCTCTGCCCCACCCCTGCTTGCTCTCTGTCTTTTAAATCTGAATAAACATTAAAAAAAAAAGAAAAGAAAAGAAAAGAAACTGAAATGATTAATAACAACAAAAAAGGGACACATACCCCTATCACAAGGGGGAAACATGGCCTCAGGCAGTTGGTTTTACAGATGAGAGCTCAAAAAACATCTGGAACAATTTGCTTCAGAAAGTAGAGAAAAAGAAAAAGCTACCCAGCTCGTTCTATGAGACTAGTATTAGATTAATTCCAAACCCTAATAAAAAAGGAAGAAATAAAGAGAATGGCTCTTTTTCACTTACAGATCCCCCAGATCTTAAATAAAATATAAGCCAACCAAAGTCAACAAAATATAAAAAAGTAATAAGTCATCATTAAATTAGGTTTATCCCAGTAATGTAAAGATCATTTGACACCAGAAATCACTGGATATGATCCATATCCTAGACTAAAGGAAAAACACTAAATGATTTCAAAATTTTTAATTTTATTAGAATTCCACATATACTTATGATAGAAACCCTCAGAATAAATAAAAGGGAATTCCCTTAACTTAATAAAGGACTTATGCCCCAAATATACAGCACATATCATACTGAATAGAGAAGATTAGATTAGACATGGTGTTCATTATCACCATTTCTGGATATCCTGGCCAAGACTTGTCATACTAATAACAACAGCACAACAACAAGAAGTTGTAAGAATTCAGGGGTGCCTGAGTGACTCAGTCGGTTACGTGTCTGACTTTGGCTCAGGTCATGATCTCACAGTTTGTGAGTTCGAGAGCTGCATCAGGCTCTGTGCTAACAGCTCAAAGACTGGAGCCTGCTTCGGATTCTGTGTCTCCCTCCCTCTCTGTCTCTCTCCCTCTCTCAAAAATAAATAAACATGAAAATTTTTTTAATTAAAAAAAAAGAAGTTGTAAGAACCCAATGGGAAGTGATGAAACTGCTATCATTTGCAAATTATATGCTCATCTATGAGGAATGCCAAACTGTAAAATTCAGCAAGGAGGCTGGATACAAAAACAGTCTCCAAAGATCAGAAGCATTTCTGCGGATCTATAATAACTATCTAGAAATAGAAACAAAAAAAGACATGATTCACAACAGTGACAAAATCGATAACATAATCAGGCAATAAGCTAATAAAGAATGCACATTCTTCTAAAGGCATAAATTTAAAATACTATTAGTGTTTAAAGCTTGTTTAAAAGATATAAAGAAGACAACTAAATGGAGAGCTCTTTTTTCCCCCAAATTAATCTATAAAATCAATGCAATCCAATTAGAATGTAAGCTGAATTTTTGGAGGAACTTGACAAATACTTCTACAATTTATTTGGAAAAATAAGGATGTCAACTAGCAAAAATCAGCTTAAAAATACAGTACTCCAAACCGCTGGTCATTAGGGGAGAGCAAACAAAACCACAAAGAGATGTCACTTGTCACCTACTAGGATGTCTATCATAAAAACACCAGAAAACAAGGTGTGTGGGCAGGAATGTGGAGAACTGGAGCCCTGATGCATTGCTGTTGGAAGTGTAAAATGGTGCAGCCACTGTGGAAAACATTTTGGCACTTCTTCAAAAAGTAAAATATAGTATTACCATCTGATCCAACCATTCCACTTCTAGGTATTTACCCAAGAGAACTGAGCGAACAGATACTTGTACACCCATGTTTACTGCAGAATTATTCACAACAGTCAAGAGGTAGAAACAATCACATGTTCCTGGGTGGTTCAGTCGGTCGAGTGTCTGACTCTTGATTTTGGCTCAAGTCATGATCTCACAGTCGCGGCTTCGAGCCCTGCATTGGGATCTTTACTGACAGTGCAGAGCCTGCTTAGGATTCTCCCTCTCTCCCTCTCCCTCTGCCCCTCCCCTGCTTATGTTCTCTTTCTATCTCAAAATAAATAAATAAGCTTTAAAAAAAAAAAAAGGTAGAAACAACCCAAACATATATCACAAACGATTAAATCAATATGATACATACATACAATGGAATATTGCTCAGTCATAAAATGGAAGGAAATCCTGAAACATGCTACAGCATGGATGAATCCTGAAGGCATTATGCTTAAATGAAATAAGTCAGTCACAAAACGACAAATACTGTACGATTCCACTCATAGGAGGTTCCTGAAATAGGCAAACAGAGAGAGAGAGAAAGTAGACTAGAGGTTACCAGGGGTGAGGGGGAGGAGGGGTTGGGGAATTACTGTTTAACGGGTACACAGTGCCTGTTTGGGATGATGAAAAGTTTCTGGAAATGGACAGTGGCGATGATTACACAGCCTTACGAATGGACTTCACGCCACCGAATTGTACACTTAAAAATTGTTAAAATGGTAAATTTTACATTATGTATATTTTACTACCATAAAAAATACAGCAGAAAAAATAACCAATACACAACAGTAAAAGAAAATATAAAATCCCTAGGATTAGACAAATAAAAATTCAGCTGGTCTACATGATGATAAGTGTACAACATGGCTGGAAGATGTTAAAGAAGACCATAGCATTTTCCTGAATGTGGAAGTTCGATATGGCAAATATGTCCATTTTTGCCAAGTAAATCTATAAATTTATCGAAGTTCAAAAATTGTGCTGTTTCTGGAGACGCACTCATGTATACCTGTACTTACACATCACATGCACCTTTGAATCTAGGTGTGCACCAAAACTCTAGAGAACAAAGGGAAAAGATACTCTGGCTCAGTCTGTCATTTTTTAAATTTTTTATAATGTTTATTTTTGAGAGAGAGAGTCAGAGCATGAGCATGAGCAGGGAGGGGAAGAAAGAGACAGAGACACAGAATCTGGAGCAGGCTCCTGCTTCAGAGCTGTCAGCACAGAGTCCAACCCGGGGCTCAAACTCACGGACCGTGAGCTCATGACCTGAGTTAAAGTTGGATGCTTAACCAACTGAGCCACCCAGGCTCCCCTCTATCATCTTAATCCAATCTGTCAAAAGCCTCTTCTGGTTTGGGGGGAAGGAGTTAAAAAAGAAACAAACAAAAGGCTAACTAGATGAGTAGAAGCCATTTCACCATGCATCTCTTCTCTGGAGAAAGAAGTCTCCTTCTTTTACCCAAAAGAAATGTTCTCGAGATACCAAAGTGGGCAGATCCTTCTTTGGTTCCACAGATACCCGCTGAGTCTGTAGACAGACAGATGCTCTCAGAACAGACTGAAGTGGTAAGAAATGGAACAGAGACTTTGCTAAGCTTATTGGAAAGGCAGGAGGGACCTCTTTCCAGATGTCTGTATGGTGGAGGGTCCATTCTCAAACCTGAAGAGACCCAGGCTCCCCTGCCACCCTGATAAACAGAATCTTGGGGAAAGAGAAGCCCTGTACTGAGAGGAACCACTCTGTGCTGAATGACGGCTCCAGCCGGAGCAAAATTAGGAAGAGGAGGAAACTCAACTGTGCTCTATCTCTCAGTACCCTTTTTCCTTCTTGCCCTTTTTGGTCTTTCCTTGCTGTGCCCTTTCCTCACTCATTCACTCACACAACAAATACTTCTTGAGCTCTTCCTATGTGCCAGGCACAATGTCTGGCATCCAGGACTCTGAGGAAAACAAGGATTTAGGCACCAACCCAAAGACCTGGAGATGTAAAATGCTCCTTCTGCCAACTTCTGTCGTGAGGATTTGTGTTTTAAGAGCCTTCAGAGAGAAAGCAATGCTTAACCCAAAGGTTATCACTTCTCTAATAGAGGGTTTTAAGATATTGCTATCTATTGGGGAAGAGAAAATACTTTGGCCAGCAAAAACGTTTCCATTATTCCTCATAATGCCAACAATAGCTGGCATTACAGCTCAAAACAAAGTCTCCCTAGAACATTTCCTCATTCCACTATGTAGTGACTTTCCCCATGCAGCTGTGATTTCCACCATGGGATATGCCAGAAGATCTATGAAGTATGAGAAAAGAATACGAGACCTTCTCATTCTTCACAACTTTCTCAGCCTATAAATTTCCCATAGGCTTTATAACATATACATTAGTGCAAATGTACAGGTAGAGAACTTATGAATAAATACATAAGCAAAAACTGGAGTGTGTGCTCAAAGGAAAACATGATCAAAAATTGTGGATCCCTGATGTAACAAGAAGTGTGATCTGTTAGACTTAAAACCAGTCTTGGTAGGAACAGTCTTGGCAGGTGCCTGGGATTTTAAGTGTGTGTCCCCACACTAAGGTGCAGCTCAGTTAACTCTGGGTCATTTCATCCCAGTCCCACAGACAGAAGGAAATTCTAGTAAAACAATAAGGGAAATGAGGGAGTCAGAAACATAGACTGGAGGGAGAATTGGCTCTTCCAGGTCACTGGCTCATTCATGGGCAACATCCCAGGATCTAAAAATAGAAGAACCATCTGCAGTTTGCCTCCTGGAGCTGGGGCTTGGATGAGCCCCAGGATAGACCCTTACAGACTGGTGGCCGTGATGACAGCACTGGCCTCTCAGGTGACCTCAGCAGATCATGGCCAGGAGCCAAAGCAAGATGCTTCCAAAGCCAGGATCCTCACAGTAAAATTAGAGTAGCAGGAATAAACAGAGACATTAGCTCTATACCAGAAAGCTGGCTCTTGTTTCTTAGTCCAGAAACTGGCAACAGTGTAGGGAAAGGAAAGAAGTCTAGAAAAGAAATTCAAAAATCAGATGGAGTCTCCATTCTCAAGGTTACATACTGTGTGATTCCAACTATATGACGTTCTGGAAAAGACAAAACTATGGATATGGTTAAAAAAAAAAAACACTGGTACCCAGAAGTTGGGATGGGGACAGAGTGCAGAAGACTTTTCAGGGCAGTGAAAATGCTCCACGTGATACTATAATAATGGATATATGTTATCATACATTTGTCCAAATCCACAGAAGGTACAACACCAATTTTGATATATCACTGTAGGTTAATCAACTATAACAAAGTGACTCTCTGGTCAGGGATATTGATAATGGGGGAGGCTATGCATGTGTGGGGTAAGTGGTATATGGGAAATCTCTACACCTTGCCCTCAATTTTGCTGTGAACCTAAAACTGCTCTAAAAAAAAAAAACACAAAACAACGAAGTCTTAAAAAGATTAAAACTCCTGCAGTCCTGAATTTGCACTGGAAGTACCAGTATTAACTAATGATATGTTTTTTTTATATGTATTTTCTAGCTTTGACCATTGAAAAGACCAAAAGCAATGGCTAAACCTAGAGCAATGAGCAAATCCTAGCACTAGACTATGACCTTTATAGTCATTTCCCCCTAAAATGAACCAGGGCTGTAAGGAGAAATGGCTGATTCTAGGTCTTAGACAGGAAATTTGCAATAGGAGCTTAGAAGATCTTATCTTACCAGAGACCTATCAAAGACAACCAGGGCCATGTCTAGGATATGCAGGAGCCAACTTGAAGAGGCTCCTATGGGCGAAAGAGGGAACACTTTGAGCATCAGTAAGAATAAATACAATTATTTAAACACATCAAATATGTTTAAATCCATGAGTTTGTAATGTTACATTTTTTTAAAAACTTCATTGGACGGTTATCTTTGGAGAATTCTAGGGAACCATTACCTAAAAACTGGCAAATAACAACAACAAAAAAATCAAGATCTATCTTGCCCCTTTTTTTGTGAACTATCTCAAGAAAAGCAAATAATTGATGAGAGTAACTTTCTTTTTCAGCTGTCTGGCAGCTAAAAAATGAAGGCAGCATGCTAGAATTAGAATATCATGAATATGCATCCTCCAGTGGAGAACGGATCCAGCCCATAGTAGTTCTGTCCAGTAGGGTAGCCAGTAGCCACATGTGGCTACCGAGCACTTGAAATGTGGCAAGTTCGAATTGAGATGTGCTTTAAGTGTAAGATCCACACTGAATTTCAAAGACTTCATTTAAAAAAAAGAATGTAAAATAATCCATTAGTAATATTTCTATTGATTTCATGTTGAAATGGTAATATTTGAAACATATTAGACTAAATGTAATATATTATTAAGATTAATATTACCTGTTTCTTTTTACTTTTTCTAAATATAACTACTAGAAAATTTTAAATTACTTATATGGCTTGAATTATGCTTCTATTTTGTAGGACAGATCGAAGCAATACCCACCAATACAATAAGCACTAACAATACAAGACAACAGCTAACCAATGTTAATGCCTCTCAATAAAAGTATACAACATTGCCTAGGATGGATTTTTTTCTTAAAATATCAACACTGGGGGCACATGGCTGGCTCAGTCAGTAGATCATGGGACTCTTGATCTCAGGGTCATGAGTTCAAGCCCCACAGTGGGTGTGGAACCTACTTTAAAATATGTGTGTGTGTGTGTGTGTGTGTGTGTGTGTGTGTGTGTGTGTGTATACACATATATATAATCTGATACTTTATTTTTTTTTAACGTTTATTTATTTTTGAGACAGAGAGAGACAGAGCATGAACGGGGGAGGGTCAGAGAGAGAGGGAGACACAGAATCCGAAACAGGCTCCAGGCTCTGAGCAGTCAGCACAGAGCCCGACGCGGGGCTCGAAATCACATACCGCGAGATCGTGACCGGAGCCGAAGTCGGACGCCCAACCGACTGAGCCACCCAGGCGCCCCTATAATCTGATACTTTATATTTAGCTACTAAATTCAGTAGATACAGGTGGAAGAGATGAGGTAAATGATACCATGAGCACACAATGAGCAAAATCTTGAAAATAGGAAACTAATTCCACAAACAAATCACCCTGTTAGTACAACAGATAAATTGCAAAGAAGGGAAAAACAGGAAGAAGAAAGCTAGAAATGAAGAGAGATTTAAAAACATCAACTAGTTGTGAGGTATGGACCTTATTTGGATCTTGATTTGAAAGAACCATAAAAATAAATAAATAAATTAGGATACAATAGGATTGATTTGAACACTAACTGGATACCTGGTCATATTAAGGAATTATTCATAATTTAGGTAATGGTATTACAGTTATTTTTATAGGTCGCTCATCATTTAAAGATGCAAACAGAATATTTATAAATAACATGGTAGGATCTCTAGGATTTGCCTGGAAACAACGTGGGGATGGAGAGATAAGAGTGGGGATGGTATGAAACGAGATGGGCTGTAAGTAAATTGTTGGTAAAGCAGGATGATGAGGACGTGGCTACTTGTTACACTCTTGCACTTTTGTACGTGTTTGAAATTTCCCATAGTAAATGTAAATGGAATGTGTTATATGTAATAGTATTCATTATTAAAAGTGGAAAATCACAGGGGCACCTGGGTGGCTCAGTTAGTTAAGTGTCCAACTCTTGATTTCAGCTCAGGTCACGATCTCACAGTTCATGAGAATGAGCTCTGCATTGGCTTCTATGCTGACAGAGTGGAGCCTACTTGGGATTCTCTGTCTCCCCCCTCTCTCTACCCTTCTCCTGCTCATGCTCTTTCTAAAAATAAATAAGTAAACTAAAAAAAATTAAATAGGGGCACCTGGACAGCTCAATTGGTTAAGTGTCCGACTTCAGCTCAGGTCGTGGTGTTGTGGTTCGTGGGCTGGAGCCCCAGGTCAGGCTCTGTGCTGACAGCTCGGAGCCTGGAGCCTGCTTCAGATTCTGTGTCTCCCTCTCTCTCTGCCCCTCCCCTGCTCACACTCTGTCTCTGACTCAAAAATAAACACTAAAAAAATAATTTTAATAAAAATTTCATTTTAATAAAAAATTAAATAAATAAAAATTTTAAAATGACTTTTTAAAAAGCTGGACAAGTAGATTATAAACCCACAGGGTTAGCATGTGGAATCTGGCAAACAAAGCAGTAAGCTTATTTCATGTGGTCCCAGAGACTGGGGACTCCAGTGACTGTGCCCAGAGACACAGAGGTCAGTCAAATACAGAGCATGAAAGATAAATGTGACTCCCAGACTGAAAGAGACAAAGCACAAAGGTTCTGGATGCTTCAACTGAAATCAGTCCCAGAACTCAAGACAGAATCCTGGGTTCTGGTGATGGGAGAAGTCGAGTCAGTTGCCTAAGTCTGAAAGGACCAGGCCACACCGGGCTCGGCAATGTAATGGGTTTTTATTTTTTAATCTAGGGCCAGGACCAGAAATTCTTCTGCAAGCCAGCCACATGATTCCTTCGCTGATACCAAAAGGGAGGGGAGAGTAATAACCTCCTCTCATTCACTGCCAGCTCTGTGCCAGAGACTCACCCAAGACTTCCTTTAAACCTCGCATCACTGGATGCAGGTATTGTTCACGGCTCTTCATAGAGGAGGAATCAAAGACTTGGAGCCTTCAATCATTCACTCAAGTTCACAAAGCCAACAGATGACAGTGGCAGGATTCGCACCCATGTCTTACTAACTCCAGAGCACTTATTTTTATATGTTAGGTTATGTTGTATCTGTTAGCACACACATACAGACTAATATTGAACATGACACAAAAGTGAGTAGGGATAATGCCCTGTTTTATGTGCTACTTCGGTGCCTCACTGCTCAGGGTTCCCCTCAGACCAGCACCATGGGCACGACCTAGAAGCTTGCTAAAAACACAGGATCTCAACCTGACTAAATTGGGATCCACACTTGGACAAGGTACACAGGTAAGTCTTACGCACACTGAAGTTGGAGAACAGCTTCAGTGCGTTTAAACCTGAAGAGTTCAAAATGACATAACTGATTCAGCCAACTGTAAACAACTAAATGTAAATTTATTAATTGATCCAAGCCTCTTAGCATAAATGTTTGCCCTACAGTTCTTCCCATTCTTCCTGTTCATGAGTTTTGCGTTAGGTAATTAAAATGTTTTTAAGTTTGCAAAAACCTATAGGTAGACCTCATCTGGGACCATGGGCTGCAGACCAAGAGAGGTAATTCAGGGTTCCTGACTCCTATTTGAATCTCCAGGGAGTTCTATATTCTAATGAAGACTCAGAAAGTGAAACCTTCCCACCCTAGTTCCCAAGACATCCAGATTCTATGAGGGTGAATGTAGCAGCCCCATTTTTATTTTTTTCACATTTTTAAAAATTTAAATCCAAGTTAACATATAGTGTGATAATGATTTCAGGAATAGAATTTAGTGATTCATCACTTAAATATAACACCCAGTGCTCATCCCAACAAGCGTCCTCCTTAATGCCCATCACCCATTTAGCCCAACTCATAACCCCTCCAGCAGCCTCTGTATTTAACAGTCTCTTATGGTTTGTCTCCCTGTTTTCATCTTATTTTTGCTTCCCTTCCCCTATGTTCATCTGTTTTGTATCTTAAGTTCCACATATGAGTGAAATCATGTGATATTTGTCTTTCTCCGATAAGAGAATGGCAAGGTTTCTTTCTTTTTAATTGCTGAGTAATATTCCACTGTATATATGTACCACATCTTCTTTATCATCAGTTGATGGACACTTGGGTTCTTTCCATACTTTAGCTACTGTTGATAGTGTGTGGCAGCCCCATTTTAGAAGCTGGTGGACCTCACCCAAATCTGTGTGTGCCTCACCACTTCCCAGACCCCTTGTCATAGACTGGCCAAGTGATGGAGTTCTGGTCAATAGGGTGCGGGAGAAAGTGATGTGTGCCACTTCCAGGCCCCCAGCAAATCCCACACCAAATTCCATCGGAGAGCCTGGCAGAACCACAAAAGAGAAGGAGCCTAGCTGGGCCCGAGTCACCACTTGGAAGGAGACATCCGACAGCATAACCCAACCCCATCAGCATAAAATTTTATGTTGATGGGCCACTGATATTTGAGGGTTGATATAATGGCTAGCGTTACTTACGGTGGCTAGAGAGTGCTACTAACCTATCACGCCATCTGGGATCCAGCCCAAGAAGCCAAAAAGGCGAGATTTTCCGAACGTCTGAGACAAGAGTAAGTAAAAGTAATTGCTTATATATTAGTCAGGGTTACTCTAACACACAGAATGGCCTTTTGCCAGAAAATAATATTTAAAGTTGTACTGTGTGTATAAACTAGCGTCACTACTGGCAAATTAAAGTTCTGAATTATAGCGGAGATGAAAATCACATCTAAATTTACAGAATTGTCAATGTAACACAAGTTATTATTTGCGACGGTTGGGGGGAGGGTAGTAATATTCTTCCTGAAACAGCCAAAGATTCTTTTTTTCCTAAAAGCTGATTATACATTTGTTGCTAGAATTAATGGGCCTATTTTATATACTTAACTGGAGATGATTGTGCTAAGTTAGAAATCTTATCTCAAGTGGAATATAAAGTAAAAAGCAACCATTTTCGAAATTGCAGAAAGCGCATATAAAAGGATACTTTTGAGAGTTGGATATTGAACATTACAAAAATCATAATTATGTAGAAAGAAATTTATTTCTAAGAAAGGAAACTAAATAAATATTAGAAATGTTCATGTTATATGAAATTAGAGCAAGTGTTTATGTCCAAATTCACTTGATTTTTATCAACACTGACATTATGTTGAAGGCAATCTGTTAATGTTTCAGTAAGAGTAAAATTAAGTGGATGTCAAAATTGTGTAGCTGTTTGTACAATAATTAAAAAAATTTTTTTAATGTTTATTTAGTTTTGAGAGGGGGAGAGAGAGAGCACGAGCAGGGGAGGGTCAGAGAGAGAGGGAGTCACAGAATCTGAAGCAGGCTCCAGGCTCCAAGCTGCCAGCACAGAGCCTGATGCGGGGCTCAAACTCACGGACCAGTGGATCATGACCCGAGCCGAAGTCAGACGCTAAACCAACTGAGCCGCCCAGGCGCCCCTGTTTGTACAGTAATTTTAAAACAAAAACAGGTTTGTTATCATTTGTGATTTTTTAATAAACGTGCAGACTCAGTCGAGCCCCCTTCACGAGGGCCTGGGATGAGCAGTTTGGGCTGGATGCATTTTAGGATCAGGAGTCATCCAGCAGCCTCCCAGAGCCACCTCCTTACAGCAAAAGATGTTCCTATTTCTCTTATCACATAGGAATTTACATGGTTTGGGGGGCTCTATATCAGGAACCAGAGGCAGAGATAAACATGTATATTTTCTATGATCTTACAGTAGATGGCATGGAAAAGAAACTAGAGGTGTCACTAAGGCCACTTTCAGAGATGTACAAGGTTTCAGACAGCATGAGAACAAGTACAATAGCAGTGGAATTAAAGAAAGACAGGCAAGAAATATGTTGGAAGAAAGAGACAGGAAGTGATAGCTGGAGAGAGGTAAACAAGGAGACAAAATATTAAAGTCTCAAACCTGGGTTCCAGGGAGAAGGACAGAGTATTGCAAGAGGCCGCAGAAGAGGAAGGAAGGTGTCGATGGTGAGATGCTTTGTTCATAAAGGGTAGGGCAGCAGAGAGGTTGTTTTGGGTTGGGAAGCTACGTTTCCACTGGTGGAGAAGCGGGAACGTGAGGGGCTTGTCTGTTAGACGAGTGCCTAGGCCAGGCTGAGAGAAGCTTCCTGAAGACAACTGGAAAGTGTTCAGGAAAGAGCCCAGCACCTGGCATCAGGCAGATTGGCCTCTGAATCCTAGCTCAGCCCTTGTGAGCTGTGTGAGCTTAGGCAATTTACTTAACCTTTCTAGACTTGAGTTTCCTCCTCCATAAAATGAGATAAACAATAGGTGGCTAAACAGAAGCCATTCTTTTTCCATGACCTGTAAGACTACTTCCCAAACTCATCTCAGATATAGCAATTCCTGGGATCACAGGGGAAATCGTTTCTTCATCCCCTGTCCATTGGCCCAGGGAAAATATTGTTTACAACTGTGGTTCTTGAGTGCTGTGTATGCACCAAAATCATCTATGGAATATTTTTAAAATACAGATTCCTGAGCTCTCATCCAAGAGCTTCCGTCTCAGTACTTCTAGGCTGGGATCCATCAATATCTTTCTGCTCAAGAACCACTAATCCATAATAAAAGCTGCAGTGGCGATTGAACAGAATGATGGTTACCAACCCCATGCAGCCCAGGTCCTGGCATCCAGTGTTTGCTTAAAAAGTGGCTCTGGTTGTGATGGCGAGATGGTGATGTAGGTGGGAGGGGAGTGGGGGTGGGGGGGTGATGGGTGATGGTGAGAGAGAGTGGGTGGTGGCCCTGGAAGAGGGGAGTGATGGCAGTGGCTGGTGAGTGGTGGGAGCCAGGTCCTTGGAGGTCCCTAATTCAGCAAGAAGATTCAGACGATCTCAGGTAGAGCCTGAGGAGGCAGAAAATGGAAAGCTTCCATTGGGAACATGTATCCCTTCTAGCCTCCATCAGGGATCTCCTCCTGGACTGAATCAAAGAAGTAGCAGCTCTTAAGAAATCATATTCTCCTGTCTTCAGAGGGCAAAAATAAAACTGAATCCAGGAATAGCAAAACTGTACTAGAATTTGCAAAAGAGGTCAATTGTATGAAACCACGCTTTGCTATACAACCTAAGATCAAAATAATGTAACGCCAGCTCCTACACACCCATGGGCTCCATGATGAAAATGATTTAACAGTAATTCCATATGAACTCAGGTTCTAGAGACAAGACCATCGACCATTCACCTGTGTGCAAATTCTGACCAATCCTTGTCCAGACCTCACTTACTAACTTCTCCCCTAAAACCACCCTATCACAAGAGCTCAGGAACTTCCCCCTTTTCAGCTACTACTGAGATGCTGCCAACATGATAATCCCCTTTCTCAGCATGTTGAATAAGCTCCATTTTGCAAAATCACTGCATTTCCCAGCGGTCGTTGTACGGGGGCTTCGACAAGGAAGGTAGGGACCCATGGGCCTTTGCTCTTAGGATGTCAGCTCGTTTTACTGAAACAGCCATCCAGCATCTGGACCCACTGAATATGGAAAACGGCTCAAACACTTTGAAGAATTCAGTGAATCACTCCCTGTCAGAATCAAAATTTTGGCATGTTAAAATGAAACCTTAAAGTTAAATTTATTAGAGTCTTTTTACATTCATTTTGAAAAGGGATCTGGGGCCTGGAGGAGCCATCAACAGGTACTTACCTTCCCACACTCGGAGCTCTCTGAGCACTTCTTGGAGAGAAAAAGACCAGTGGAAAAGCAGAGGCAACTTAATTATAACCGCAAAGGCCATTTTTCCAACTAAGGTCAAACTCACAGGTTCCAGGGATTAGGACATGGATGTATTTGGTGGGAGGGGGGCACCATTCGACCGCCTAAGCCTCCTGACATACATTATGAAAATAAGAGACGCCCCTTCTGTCATCTGTATAAACCTAGCTCTAAATGTATCCCTTTGAGCCCATCTTGAGAAGTCATTTTATTCTTCCCTGCAAAGTTCCTTAACTTTCCACGTTACCACCAGCAGAAAGGTGTCTTTATTGTTTCTAGAGAACCTCAGAACTTAAGAAGCTCGGATATTGACAGGAAGCAACACACTTCCTCATCCTGAAAGCTTTACTCCCCTCTGCCTGCCTGGCCGTTCTCCCCCAAACCCATGCTACTCTTTGAGGCTTCCTTGAAACCACCCCTCATCCACCCCTCTCACAACCAGGCAGAGATTCGGTCAGCTTCCTGTTGCCCTTCACTACATAGCTGCATGACTTCCTGCTTCTCACTTCCACTCTCCAGTCCCGTTTTCTCCTCGGTATGAAGGGGGCAAAGGCAGACAGTTTGATCTTGAAGGTCTCTACATTCGAACCACAGAGTTGAAGTTGTTCAGCCCAGAAACCACCATCTCTCTTGCAAGACCCCCATTCGGCCTCACTGTCCTGCTCAGGGACATCTCAGCTTCTCCTCTCACCCCAAGCCCGCTCGTCCTGTTCTCCTGCCCTGAAAGGACCCTCGAAAGGCTAGGCTTACGTCCACCCCTGAGTTCTCCCCTCCCCTCTGAAGGAATCAGAGCAGAATTCTCAACTCCTTAATCCAGCTCCTACTTCCTCACCAGTAAGTAACCTTCTGATCGTTTCACGAAGGCACACAGAATACTGCAGTATTCTTAGCAAAGCCCCACAAAAGCCTGCAAATGTTGTTATTTACCCATCACATCCCATTACCAGCCAGAAAGTGAGTATGATGAGAAAGAAATTTCTGTGGGTTTCTATGCCTTCCCTGTTAGAGGTGGCAGATGGTTCCCAACCAAAAATAAATACTTAATCATGCTTGATTAAAAAAATATATATATACGTACAGTGTGCACACCAAACCGAAAGGACAGAGACAGAGGGCAAATCAACAGCTTTCACTACTATAGCTTATATTTTTCATTCAAAGGCACTGGTTCGTGTGCATTCAAATCACATCATGCCACAATAAAATCCATAATGGATTTGAAAAAAACAAAAGAGAGAGAGAGAGAGACAGAGAGAGAGAGAGAGAGAGAGAAACCTGTGTGCGGTATTTTTACCAGCAGACATCAAGCTCAAACACTAGACGGTTTAGTTCAAAACCAAGCACAGGGTAATCCCACTGCCTGAAGGGACCTGGGGCCAAAACAGAGCCAGTGTGATACCCTCAAGAACAAGACCAGGGGCAAGGCCAGCACTGTGGATTCCAGGGATCAATTGCTTTAAATAGCTGTCATCCTATGACTACCTTCCCTACCTCCCTCTTGGGCTGGCTTTGAAATTTTATCACCTTAGCCTTCACCAGAGCATCAACAGAGTTTTATCTTCCAGCCGTGCTCAGGGGAGTGGGTGACCCACCCCTTCTCATCCAGGCCTGTGAGCTGCAGAGGCAGCCCAGAGTCATCCTCCCTGCTCAAAACCCGGCCAAAAGGGCAACCCTGGGGAGGCCCCGGGCCACTCTACCGCAAGAGCTGGCAGCTAGAATTCAAAAGGTTTCACCAACTGTAGGAAGCAGAAATATATCAAATGGGGGGGGGGGAATCCAGTGAGTTGTTCTATGATAAGCCTGCCCTGAGGAGTCTCTACAAGCCATTATTCTGAAGCCTAGAGGCAATGCCTTCCCCAGGGGTGCCCTGCTCTCACAGATACTGAGAGGCCCGACAAAAACACTCAGTTTCAGAGCTTCGAGGAACCCCTGATGAGGCCGGAGCCCCCTGCAGCCACACGGTGGTTCTGTGCATGAGGAGAGGTCTGAGGCCACTGGCAGAAGCAACGGATGTGAAATGTAGGAACCACCCCAGGGGAAGGACAGATGTCAGTAGACATCACTGTTTGTGTCTCTCAAAAACCCAGATAGCTCCAGACTGGACAGGTTGCCACTCATTCATTCGTTCATTCATTCATTCACTAAGGACCTAACAAGTGTTAGGGGTCACAGCAGTCCTTGTCCTACTAGAACTGTTTTCACGCGGGGCGCCAGCAACTTCAGCTCAGATCATGATCTCGCGGTTTGTGAGTTCGGGCCTCGCGTTGGGCTTGCTGCTGTCAGCAAGTCAATGCAGAGCCTGCTTCAGATCCTCTGTCTCCCTCTCTCTGCCCCTCCCCCACTTGTGCTCGCCCAATAAATAAATATTTTTTTAAAATCTTTAAAAAAAAAAAGAACTGTTTCCATGGGAAGAGAAAATAGTATTTGCGATTATAAAACATCTGATCTGTTTTCTCGGAGGCATGCAAATTGAGGTGTTGAGGGGCACAGAGGAGGAAAGTCTAAAGCCCAAGGCAGGAGGGAGTCCTAGAGGAAGTCATGTCTAACCTGAGGACTTTACAAGGAGGAAGGGGAGACAAGTTGCTGCGGACAGAGAGAGCAGCCAAATCTTATGCCTCAGAAAGATCAGCGTAGCTGGAGCAGAAAGGAAGGGGGAGGCTCATTGGTGGGAGGGGAGCCTGGGTAGTGGATTATAGGCGCTTTAAGGACTCTGGACATTGTCCTAAGCGTATCTGGATAGTCTTAAGTGAGTAGGGGAGAGGGACAGCATGCAGATGGGGAGCAAATGACATAATTAGATCTGCAATTTAGAATCGTTTCTCTTAGAAGCAGCACCTTGACCTTGGGCTCTTTGTTATCTTTGACATGCTCAGCACTGGTGTCACAGCAATTGGTAAAAAAAAATAAAAGTTAAAAAAAAAAGGCAGAAGATAGGAGACAGAAGATGGGAGGAGTCCCTTAATAATCCCCTTACAGAACCAGCATAAGCCTGCAAGGTCCAAAGCTCTCTTGAACCCACATCTGAAGGGAATGCCCCAGGTCCCTCCAATGCCCGGGACAGGACAGGCGCCCCAGCCTTCCCTGCACACAGACAGGGCCTTCGGTAAGCTCTCCATTGCCTTTTAGCCAACTGCGCCCCATCACATCAGGCTGAGTCTGTGTTTATAAAAGATGCCCAGAGACCCCCTCCACACTCACACTTAGATGCTTCTGAGGCCATCACCACAACCCCAAGAGACCAGCCCCTCTCTCCTGCCCAAAGTCAGCACATTTCCGGAGTGAGGCTGCTGGGGGTGCTCTAGGACATCCCTGGGGAGCAAGTGGCCTGAACACTGAGCGGCTGTCAGTGCAGTGGATGCCTTTCCCGAGGGGCCTGCCTGCTGCTGGCTCTGCTAACCGGGGAAGGCAGAGTCCTGCCTCTGAGCCCAGAGGGGTTTCTACCCTGAGGCTGACTATAAGTGGACACTGTGAGAACGCCACTCCAGGACAGGACCTTCTGGGCAACCTGCACCAGCTCTCAGTTCTGGCAGGGTTTCCCACTCTCATTGAGAGAACCTGGAAGTGAGGGGTTTGGGATTGTGTAGACCAAAGGAGAGACAGAAGAGTTTGGAGGCGCATACGGTAATGAGGGAAGAGTAAACAGTGGATTAAAACTCTTCCAACGAAGGCAAATGGGTCACTTACTTAGAAACAACCTGTTGTCAGGCGCCAAGGAGGATCCAGAAGCGACCAGAGATCCGTGACCCCATCAGGGCAACAGTGTTTTCTTGTGCAACCCAGAGATGCTAGCAGACGACAGCTTTAAGAGGTGCCTTATTTTAGGTGCAATGGATGCTCAGTACAGTCCCTGAGACACACGTATAGATGCAGTGAGAACTCACATTTGTAATAGAGCTTTAGAGTTTGCAAAATTCTACCACCATCATATTGGATCTTTCTCACAAATCAGATGAAGTAGAAAAGGAAGGTATATTCACCACTTGACAGATGAGGACGCTGCGAGGAGGTGAAGCGAAACAGGCGTGGCAGAAAGGACGTGAGCTCTGGGCCTGAAAAAATCGGGAGCCAAGCCCTGCCTCTCCACCAACCAAAGCTGCAATAATAACTGTGTTTGTGGATTAACTCTTACAAAAATGGCTGCATTTCTCTTATTTCCATGTTCCTGGGGAGGGGACGGGCACCTCACTGCTGCCCCCATGCATGGCCAACACAGCTCACATTCTCTCCATGGCTCCCAACAGATTACTGCTCTCTCAGTTAATGTGCGCCAAGTGTTTTGAGGAGAGCCTGGTCTGCAGCAAGTCGTATAGGTATGTTAGCTGCTATCGTTTATCTCTGTCCCCAACTCCCAGCACAGGGTCTGACACGTGCCAAACACTCCATAAAGGCTGAGGGCATGAATGAAAGGCCTTCATCGTCCAGTGAAGGAGACAGACATATATACACACGATGGCAAATGCACTGATGAGTGCCATGGAAGGCATGATGAGCGTGTGGTGGCGGGGAGTGCGAGACAGAGCTGCTGGCTGTGGGCAGAAGGGTGAGGGATGGTGCCCTGAGGAGGTGACCCACGAGGTAGGGTTTCAAGGAAGAGGGAGAAGAACAAACAATTGGGTATGACTGGAAGGTAGAGTGTGAGGGAAATCATGGTAGAAGATGTTGGTAGAGCCGAGGATCAGAGCCAGACACGAAGAGCTTCGAATGCCAGGCTAAGGAATTTGGATCTTGTTGTCGAGCAATAATGGAGAGCCAGTGAAGGCTCCTCTTTGAAGCCAACAAGTGAATGTTTGTATTACAGAAAGGCTGCTCTAGGGATCGTAGGAAGGATGGACTTGAAAGGCATGAGACCAGAAGCAGAGGGGACTAGTCAGGAAAACTCCCTTCACACTCCAGGAAAAAGAGAAGAAGGGTCTCAACTAAGGTTGGATCCCAACATCAGGTTGGATCCCTTGGATGCACCAGGGAAGAAGAAGGAGGAGGCAGCGATGGTGGTGACGTTTCAAACTTGAGTGACTGAGTAAATCGAGGCACCACTCACTGAGTTAGAGGACACCGGCCTGAGAGCACAGGAGGATTTCCCATCTAGATGCTCGCTCAGTGTGTACAGAGCTGTGCAGTGGGTGCCCAGAACCAGAAGAGTCTGTGAAGAGTCTGCAGGAAAGTCCACCCTGGAGCTGTAGGCTTGGGGTTGTCAGTGGACAGGCAATGGCTCAGCCATGGGAGAGGAGGTAACCTGCACTGGCCATGCCTGGGAGCCACGGCCACACGCTCGTTCTGCCTAAGAACTTGGAGATGAGGAAATACAGACACTCTTCTAAGAATGAAACAGTAATAAACAGCGGATGTGAGGAGCTAACGGTGGGAGTCAACCAAGATGTCTGTAGCCAAGGGCCCCATGAATTGAAAAGGGCTAAAACACCAATCAGAACAGCCTGGTGTAACCTCCTTTGCTTGGACCTCATTTATAGCTGTGAGGCCTGGGCTCGGTGCAGGGTACCAGCCTGAAGAAAGGTAGGTGTGCCAAGAGCATCTCAAAGAAAGCGAGCATGAGCCATGTTTGAACCATGCTCCACGCCTGGCCTTTATCAGTTACATGATCCAACCAATCTCTTTTACTGCTTTTGGCTTATTTGAATTGTGTTTCCTGATACTTTCGGTTAAAAGCATCCTAAGCTCGGGGCACCTGGGTGACTCAGTCAGTTAAGTGTCTGACTTCGGCTCAGGTCATGATTTCACAGTTCATGAGTTTGAGTACTGAGTCAGGCTCTCTGCGGTCTGCACAGAGCCTGCCTCAGATCCTCTGTCCCCACCTCTCTCTGCCCCTCCCCTGCCCTCTCTCTCTCTCTCTCTCTCTCTCTCTCAAAAATAAATTAAAAAAAAAAGCATCCCAAGCTGGTATCCCCAGTGAGCCTGGAAGCATGGCAAGAGGAGGTAATGAATGAGTCCCAGTAGGACACAGCTGTCTGGGAACCAGGGGACTCAAGTCTAAGGGACGGACCAGACTTCCCAGGATCACTGCTTGCATGGGGTCTGGATCTTGGCTCCCTGTTTTCAGAACTCCAGAGTCATCAGGGATACAATTTCTGTGGCTCTTTCTTAAAACAAAATTTGTTTAACACTTATTCATTTTTGAGACAGAGAGAGACAGAGCACAAGCGGGGGAGGGAAAGAGAGAGAGAGAGAGAGAGAGAGACACAGAATCTGAAGCAGGCTCCAGGCACCAAACTGTCGGCACAGAGCCTGATGCGGGGCTCAAACTCACAGACGGCAAGATCATGTCCTGAGCTGACGTCAGACGCTCAGCTGACTGAGCCACCCAGGCACCCCTCTGTGGCTCTTAAGAGTGAAGAAGCATCTGGGAATGCAAGCTGGTGCAGCCACTCTGGAAAACAGGATGGAGGTTCCTCAAAAAACTAAAAATAGAACTACCCTACGACCCAGCAATTGTACTACTAGGCATTTATCCAAGGGATACAGGTGTGCTGTTTCGAAGGGACACATGCACCCCCATGTTTATAGCAGCACTATCCACAATAGTCAAAGTATGGAAAGAGTCCAAATGTCCATCGATGGATGAATGGATAAAGAAGATGTGATATATAGGTACAATGGAGTATTACTCAGCAATCAAAAAGAATGAAATCTTGCCATTTGCAACTACATGGATGGAACTACAGGGTATTATGCTAAGTAAAATTAGTCAGAGAAAGACAAATATCATATGACTTCACTCATGTGAGGACTTAAGAGACAAAACAGATGAACCTAAGGGAAGGGAAACAAAAATAATATAAAAACAGGGAGGAGGACAAAACAGAAGAGACTCATAAATATGGAGAACAAACAGAAGGTTACTAGAAGGGTTGTGGGAGGGGGGATGGCCTAAATGAGTGAGGGGCACTAAGGAATCTACTCTTGAAATCATTGTTGCACTACATGCTTACTAATTTGGATGTAAATTTTTAAAAATAAAAAAAAATTTAAAAAAAGAAAACTAGAACATACTAGAAATTTAAAAAAGGAGTTTATATGGGTTTGCAGTGATGAAGCAAAAAAAAAGTTCACAACTTTAATTACCAATTTTAAATTGCCAATATTTTCCTTTGTGATTTTTTGTATTTTGTCTAAAAACTACTTTTTACACCAAGGTAATAAAGTATTCTCTATATGGTTTTCTAATTAAAAAAAAAAAAAAAAAGAGTGAAGAAGGATCTTTCCAAACAGACCCCAGTAAACCTGGCCCCCCGCCTCACTGGACCAAGTGGGTCACAACCTTTCCTGAAAGAATCCTGAGGCCATGACTGATTCACAGCGGCCTGGATCCCTAATGCCAAGAAAATGTAGTTATTCTTAAGCCCAACAGGCCAAACCTTGGAGCTGAGGGTGGGGGCGGACAAGGGCAGGGGACCTGAACAAAACTGAGATAGCTGCCACAGGTAAGGGAAATGGGTTTCAGGGAGGGGCCTGAGACATCTGCTAGACTAACCAACTTCACCAACACTGAATACAAGCTGGCTTCCCATTCAGACCTACCTGAGGAGAGAATAAAAACACTGCCCGTGCAAATATCCGGGCCAAAGCTGTATTTCATATTAGTAAGGTTGTTTTCATTTTCAAGCCATTTCGCTTTCAACAGATAAACCCAGAGATCTCAATGGTTCCATATAGTAAAAGTTTCTCTTCCTTTTTAAAAAATTTTTTAATGTTTATTTATTTTTGAGAGACAGACAGAGCATGAACAGAGGAGGGGCAGAAAGAGAGGGAGACACAGAATCCGAAGCAGGCTCCAGGCTCTGAGCTGTCAGCACAGAGCCCGACATGAGGCTCAAACTCACAAATGGTGAGATCATGACCTGAGCTGAAGTCAGATGCTTAACTGACTGAGCTACCCAGGCATCCAAGTAAAAGTTTTTCTTGTCCAAACTCTAATTAGTGGCAACAATGATAGGAGTGCTCTGCTCTAGAGATGGCGGGGTCCCTGCCTCCTTCAAAGGGGCTTCGAAGGTAATCCTGGACATCAGCATTCAGCCAGAAAATGGTGGAAGAGAAGTAAAGGATCAAGAGGGAAGTTCTATGGGCCACGCCTGGAAGTGAGGTACCTTACCCCCATCCACGGTTACATGCCACACACACACAACATAACTTCAGGGAAGTCTGGGGAAGATGTTCCAACCACACGCCCCAGAGGGAGGGGAAATGCGTGTGTAAACAGTAGCCAGTCTGTGCCACAGAGGCTTCTTAGCATTCCCTGGCTACGTTCCCTGCTCCCATCCAACCTTCCGCCAGCTGCTCCCCTCACCCCATTGCAATTGCCAAAGAGACAGAAAGGAACAGAAGATGGGACAGAACACTGGAGGAAAAGAACATGTCATCTGTGAGCCAAGTAGAAAAAGAAGCAAATGAAGAAAACTAAGATGGAAATCCAAGGACTGAAGACAAAAACCAGAAATGTGGACACACTGAGCTCAAAGAAAGGCATCCCAACAAGGGAAATGAGAACACTTAACCTGTCTTTTTTCCTCATCAGATGGTGTGGAGGGTTGAATGAGCTGGGGAAATGAAGTGCTTTGAAAATGGTGAGCTGTGCAGTCGGTTGAGCGGCCGGCTTCGGCTCAGGTCATGATCTCACGTCCGTGAGTTCAAGCCCCGCGTCGGGCTCTGTGCTGACAGCTCAGAGCCTGCAGCCTGTTTCAGATTCTGTGTCTCCCTCTCTCTGACCCTCCCCCATTCATGCTCTGTCTCTCTCTGTCTCAAAAATAAATAAACGTTAAAAAAAAATTAAAAAAAAAAAAAAGAAAATGGTGAGCTGTGGCAGCCATGGAAGATGTCACTTCGGATACCCTATCGGTTTCCTACCACCATCAGGAGCCCAGCCGGCCTGCAACATTCCCAGCAGTCCCACCCTGCTCCCTGACTTTCTGCACTCCCAGCAGATGGAATAGCCAGGAAGGTTTGGACAACTACTCCCTACGACACCCCCCAAAAATGCCCGCATGATTCCAAAACCTCAGGTAGAGCTTCCAAAGTCAAGAGATGCCTCGAAACCCCCAAGAGGTCATGAGGGCTTACATCCCCAAGTTACAGTGTCCCTGGACCCTTTGTTCACACTAGACTGGACTGTGCTTGTACTAGAAGAAGAAAAAGAGAGAAAGAATAAATACAAGAAATCTCTTGTACAGGCGGCGGGATGGGAGGGTAGGAGTGTTTCAAAAGCTTTTCTAAATTTAATTATATGTCATTTTCTAATTGTACTTCGTAATTGTGTGATTATCCCCAAGTATTTTTTCTTTAAGTAATAGAACTCATAATTACATGCTAATTGAAATGTGTAATCTCATCATTAGGATATGTAAATACATAATAGTGTGAAGATAGGTAATTAAAATTCCAGGGATGACTCTGCCATAAAAACCTGTACATGGTGCTGCTTCTTTCCCAGGAGTCTCTGTTGCAATGGGCTTTGAAATTCCACCTGGACGGGAGAGATAAGCTCCAGGACCCAGGAAACACGTAATGAGACAGTACATTTACCAACAAACATGGGCCATTGAGCAGTGAGGTTGCCTCCCTCCACACAATCATAAATACCCCAAATTCCTCTCTGGGATTTTCCCATTTTCACACTCTTCCCCAGCGGGGAAGACTAGACTTTCAGAACATCTAAATATGCGCTCTCTGACAACTCTCCCTCTCCTGGCTGAATGCAGAGCTCAGAGAGGGCTAGATTGGCCATGATACTAGTCCCTAGAAATGCACAAAAGTTAGAATATATATCCCCCCTCCCCCATATTAGTCAGTGTTCTCCAGAGGAACAGTACCAGTAGAATCTACAGAGACATATTTAAGAGGAGGTTTATTCTAGGAATTAGTTAATGTGGTTACAGAGACCCTGAAGTCCCACAGTCTCCTACAAACTGGAGAAGTAGGAAAGCCAATGGTGTCATTCAGGGCAGATCTGAAGGCCTGTGCATCAGGAGCTGAAAGTTAAAGTCCTGGTCTGAGTCTGAAAGCCTGAGAACCAGGAGCCCTGATGTCCAAGGGCAGGAGAAGATTCGTGTCTTAGTTCAAGTAAAGAGAGTGAATCTACCCTTCCTCCACCTTTTATGTTCTATTCGAGCCCTCAACAGATGGGATGATGTCCACCCACATGGGTGAGGGTAATTTTCCTCGCTCAGTCTACCAATTCAAATGCTAATCTCTCCGGTAGGCATCCTCACAGACACACCCAGAAAAAAATGTTTTACCAGCTGTCTGGGCATTCCTTAGCCCAGTCAAGTTGACATATAAAATGAATCATCACACATCCTCTAACCCCTGACCTCCTAACCCCTGTGATGCCCCAAACCAACCACAGATCAATTATGTGAGATTTCATTCATGGGTAGAAACTGCCCCTTTAGGGAGATCCACTAACCAGGATGACTCTGGAGAGATTTCAGCCACCTGGACGGCCCCAAGAGGGAGGCAGAGAACCAGACTGAGCCACAGCCACCAGGGGCACAGACCACGAACAACCCAGCCAAGGCGAGAGGACACTCATGTCTTCCCCTATAGGGTGACAGGTGTCCTCATGGAGTAAATTCAAAAGCTAAAGAAGCACAGATAAGGAGCACCAACAGGCAATGGGGAGGATGTGAGAACAGGCTTCCTGGAGGAAATGACATCTCAGTTCAAGCCTGAAGGCTGAGTGGAAGATGAATCCGGTAGAGGAGTCAGAGTAGACAGGGTGTGATGTAGGGGAGACAACAAGCACCACAGCTGGGAGGTGAGAGTGTGGCCATTTCAGCGGGGTGTAGAGCATGAAGGAGAGGGTCAAGAGAGAAAGGATGGAGAGGAGACAGGCTGGGCTGAAGAGCCTTGGAACCTTCATTAAAGTTTGGACCCTCCTGAAGATAATGTTTCTGACTAATTTGGCCGGAAGGATGAAAAGATGGACAAATGGATGGACTGATGGAGTGATGGCAGATGGGAAGATCTTGGATATCACAGCCAAGCCTAAAGCACAGCTGGGCTCCATCAAGGCTGAGGTGTTTCATTCTTCTTCTGGTTGCCTAATCCTACAAGGCCAGTGGCAAAGCAAAGGCTACACCATTAGGCCCAGTGCTCTCTCCCCTCTGTGTGCTCATCTTGACGACATAGAGAAGGTTGTGTCATCCATCCAATACTCCTCACCTGCTCTAGTCACTTCATGTAAACACACACACACACACACACACACACACTCCAAGTGCCCCCACCCAACAGCACTAAAGTCCCTTGACCTCCAAGTCCCAGAGGAAGGACCCTTCCGAGCCGACATTCTTTTTTTTTTTTTTTTTTTAAATGTTTGTTTATTTTTGAGAGAGACAGAGACAGAATATGAATGGGTTAGGGGCAGAGAGAGAGGGAGACAGAGAATCCAAAGCAGGCTCCAGGCCCCGAGCTGTCAGCACAGAGCCTGATGCGGGGCTCAAACTCACAAGCTGTGAGATGATGACCCGAGCCGAAGTCGGACGCTTGACCGACTGAGCCATCCAGGTGCCCCTGAGCCGACATTCTTAAACAGAGAACTTAATACCAGATACACAGATTGATTTTTTTTTGTCATCATATTAAAAAAAATGAGAATTTCAAGCAAGTTGCTATGAGGTTCAGTGGATGATCCTCAGAAATCTCAGAGGTGCCTGGCTCTACAGCCAGATGGACAAGGCAGACACTTTCCTAGGAAGTGGATCACACACTCGTGTCCAGAGTGCAGGGCCTGTTGAAGTGTGGCTTGAGTGACAGAGAGGAGGAGGGAGGGTGGCTCTCTGCAGGGAACCTAGTGGAACCCCTTGGTGACAGCTTTGGTGTAGGAGGGAAGAGGAGGGGAGATTAATGTCAGAAACTGGAAAGAAGGTAAGTGGAGCCCCTACTTGTGTGTATTTTAAGCACTTTCTCCGTATACCAGTTAGATGAGGGTTGAATTGTGACTTGACTCAGTGTCCCCAGATGCCAGCAATCTGTTACAAGACCCACTCTAGTCACTGAAACTGAAGAATACTTCTTAAAAGTCCTTTTTTTCTGTCTTCTGAGATGTCTTTTTATTAACATGAAGAATTCAGCCCATGGGCACACAGAAATCCCCAAGCTGATGTTGGTGGCCTTCTTCCACCATGCTGTGCTGAAAGGCTGGGGATAAAGCATGAGAACAGAGGGATCGCCCAGCACAGATTCCAGTGCTACTCTTGAGGGGATAATAAGGACCTTCTTCCTTACATTTTCTTGGAAGCCTGGAATCTCAACTACAGTGAGGCCTCAAATGCCAGTCCTAGACAGATGGCTTAAATCTCATCCCATTTGTTCAGAAAAGTAACAGTTGCCTTGGCTTAGACATATTCTTTATCAAAGTTTCTATAATTGGCTGCCTCAGAGACACACACAATGGGACTTACATTAGTAACAATACAGCAGTGTATTAAGTTAAATTACATTTTGAAAGCCATTATCTACTTCAGAAGTCTTTCCCAATAGGTCTGGAAGATGAAGCTGGACAGCTCCCAGCTGAGTCATTACCCAGGGCCTCTCTGGTGAAATTGGGGGGGGGGGGGGGGGTAAGGTCGGGGGTAGGAGCTGATGGGACAGAGGGAATCACAAGCAACCTGAAAACAGAGCTGAGATCCTTGGACATAGCTTGTGGCCTGAGACCCTGTCATCTAGTTGTGGTCCTCTGCCTTGGGTTATTCATCTCAGCACCCGTAACTCAGAGGCCATGGCTGTGGCAGATAGGGCTTGGACTCCCGAGTCACACAGATGTGTGTGAATTCAAGCCCTGGCTTTGCCACTGAAAGTAGAGGGACATAGAGAATTTAACTTTATCTCCCTGAAATTTAGTTTATTTCAATAAAATAAAAATAGATGCACAAAGCATAAGACTATTGGGAAGATTAAATCAGATAGTGTCTTTAAGTACCTGGCACAGAATAGGTATGCAATAATGGTCTTTCCTGGGGTCCCCGTGACATAAAATATAATATACCCTGCCCTCGGGGCTCCTTCCTTGCCCTAGAAATTATCTCTGTCTAGCTGGCTAGCTCATCTCCCTCCTACTCACCCTAATAAGAAAATGGCTCGTATTTATTGAGCAATTACTAACAAAGAATCCATAAATGGTGAGTGATAAAACTGGAGGGATGGGGGGAGTGATCAGGGAATGATGTCCTAGAATCTCATAAATGAAGCCATTCATCATCTCATAGAGAATGAGATACAAGGGTTGAGTGATGGGGTGAGTGAGATGATGGAGTACAAGAGATCAAAGATTCCAAAAGCCATGCTATTTCATACCGCCTGTCTTTAAAAGTTTTAGAGACAACTGGAGAAAGAAAACATGCAAATACAAACCAGGTGCAGCCACAAGATTATGAGGTTATTATCAGCTGGGGGACCATAGAGGACTGTGTGTAGCAAATACTAGTTCAGATGGGCAATATTTAGCAATGCAAAGACTGGAGGAAACAAGTTTGAGGAAAATATATGAGGACTCAGTTATTGCGAAGATCTTCTATCTTGGTTCTGGTTCTCCCAAGAAGCTTAAATTGGACTCAGAAATGTGGATTTTAAGCCCAGCTACTCTGCTTAAAAGTTGGTGACATTGGACACATCACAACCTTCCTGAACCGTAGTTTTCTCAACTGTAAAATATGGATAAGAATATTGGTTTGGGTTCTAAGATTAAAGGAAAAAGCGATTGGTAAACAGCATACAGGTCAATGATTCCCAGGCCTACCTGAGTACTAAAATTACCTACAATAAAGGCTAAAAATACAGTTTCTGGAGGGACACAGCTCTGACTAGCAAGGGCAGAGCAGGGAACATGTTTCTTGACAGGTTGGAGGTACTTCCAGGGCTCTTGTTGACTGAATCTTGCCAGAAGCTGGCCATCATGGAGGATGGGTAAGGCAGCTTGTGGGAGTCTTTCTCCTAGCACATACAAACAAGGGTACAAACACAGAATAATTCACACTCTCCCCTTCTCAAAACCTTCAGTGGCTGCCTACTCCCTACTAAACTAAGCCTAATCTCCCTAACTGAACACGCCAGTCCCTTCATACCTACAGAAAGAGTCTGGAAAGACTCTTCTTCCACTCACCGCTCACCTACTTGAGTCTGAAATGAAAATCAGCCAGCACCACTTGTTTTCTAGCCCATCTTCTCAAGCCAGTCCACCTGCTGGAATGTTCTGCCCAGCCCCGTTTTAGGAGATTCCACTCAGCCTTAATTTAGAGTGGGTCTTGAGCTCTGTCCCTTCCATCATGATATCTCTGATCACCTCCAGCTGAAAGGATTCTTCTTTCCTTCTATTACTACGAATTTCATTTGTGCCTTTTGTATGATTCAGCACATCCTACACCTACACCTGTCATCCATCCTCACTATTCCTTGTAGTGAAGTTATCTGTGTCTACCACTTCCCCTGTTTGATTAAAAGCTCCTGGAGGGGCGCCTGGGTGGCTCAGTCGGTTGGGCATCCGACTTCAGCTCAGGTCACGATCTCACGGTCCGTGAGTTCGAGCCCCGCGTCGGGCTCTGGGCTGATGGCTCAGAGCCTGGAGCCTGCTTCCGATTCTGTGTCTCCCTCTCTCTCTGCCCCTCCCCTGTTCATGCTCTGTCTCTCTCTGTCCCAAAAATAAATAAACGTTAAAAAAAAAATTAAAAAAAAAAAAAAAAGCTCCTGGAGGGTAGAAACCATATCTTGTATGCCTACATTCCCTCATTCTCAACATTGTCCTGCTCAAGGTGTCTCTCCTTCCTTCCCCTAGCTCACAGGCTCCTATGCCTTCTTTAAGGTACCATTAAATGCTAATCCCACATATCCTCTGTGCACTGTATACTTGGCCCCCTACCCCACCTAGGGAGACAACACCATAGTTAGGAGCACACACTTTCAAATCTGAGTTCAAACCCCAAAACTCTATCAACTCAAAAACTGTGTAACACTGAGGAATTTATTTAACCTCTCTATGCCTGTTTCTTCACAGCACCTTTCATAGCAAATGAGTTAATATATGTAAAGCGCTGATTTAGCACATTGCTGGACATATATATTCAGTGCTGAATAAATTTTAGCTTAATATCATTACTTCACTCTGAGCCCCTTGAAAACAGGACTTGTGTCTTGATCTTTGTTTCCCTAGTGTCTATACAATGCCTGGTATATAGTGGGTGCTCAATATGTTTGTGAGCTGCATGAATGAATATGCCTTTACTATTCAATAAATACTGAATTAATTTATTGATTGCTTGTTGGTTGTTAGTTGGTGGGTTGGTTCGTTGGTTGGTTGATTGGATGGATGGATGGATGGATGGATGGATGGATGGAGGGATGGGTGGTCAAAGAGTAGGCACTTTGTTACTGATTGGTTGCATGAGTAAGTAATTCAGTAGCTATTCAATACATGTTGGCTGGTTAGTTCACTGCTTAAAACAAATGAATGAACAAGGAAATGAATGAATAATAGGTATTTAATAAGAAGGTTGGCTGTTTGCATGGTTGAATTAACAAACAGATTTTCCACAAATAGCAGATGTTCCATAAATGTTGGCTGGTTGAGTGAATGAACAAATATCCCTAAAATATAACAACAGCCTCGAGCCAAAGCCAGAGAGGCCACAGCTAGAACATTGGAGGGGGAGAGGGGTGATAGAGGCTGCCCCCCACTAACTGCCTCAGAGATTGTTCCCTTGTGCCTGCCATCTCTGAAGCTCTCCCCCATCCCACAGCTACTTGTATATATTGCCTAGGGCTGCAGTGTGTTGCTATGGGAACCTGGGGCTGGGGAGATGACAAGAGATGGGCCACCCCAACCTTCTCTCCACTCAGCCCCAGAGGCCCCAGGGCTGGCCTCCCTGCCCCACCCCTAGTAAGGGGTGGGGGCTGCACCTTCAAGCACAGTAGAAGCAAATTCTCCATTACCTCAGTTCCCGAGGGCAGGGATGTCAGCTAATTAGTTCACACATCCTTGGCCCCATTCCTTGGCCCTGCTTTTCCCCTGAGGCAGCCCCAACAGCTCACATCTCTAGCTAATGAATTATTTTGCAACATGTCTGGAGATGCATGAACTAGAAATCTTACACAAGTTGGAAGATTTTGCCATTTCCATTAAATATGCCATTCATTTGGTGGATAATTAAATGTGCAATAATGGGCTCTAATTTCCATCTTAAATGACGTCCTAGAAGCAGCAGAAAGGGAAATGCAGGGTGTAATTTTCTGGGAAAGCCTTCGCACCCCCACCCCTAAGGCTTCTTAGCACATAGAGGAAGGGGGAATTCAGTAAAATAAAGTTGGTTTTGATCCTGTTCCACAGGTGAGTCATCTGCAATTACCCACCTTGGGGAAAGATACAAGAGCCTACAACACAATAACAAACCCCCACCCCAAAGCCCCAGGGCAGCCTGGGGACAGCCTGAAGTGGGGCAGGTGTGGTGGGGAGGAAGCATCTCTGCAGACCCCAGACCTTCCTCCTCCTGTCCATGCTTCCTACAATGTACATGTATGCTGTACATGAGCACATACATACACACGCGCACACACAGCATAGGATTCACCTTCTAACCCTAGAAGCACCAGTCTGAGCCAGCTGCAGGAAGCTGCCAGGAAGCAGGAGGGAAACCATGGAGTCCACATTAGGAATGGAGCCAGGTGAGAAGCACCCAGGGATGAGCAGCATGGGCTTTGAAATCAGACACATCTGGGTTCAAATTCAAGCTCCACCACTTGCTGTGAGAATATAGTTGAATTATTTTACCTTCCTGAGCCTCAGCTTCCTCATCTGTAAGATGGGAGTAGTCAAACCCAACTCAGAAGATAATTGTAATAGTCAAAGGAACCATGTATGGAGGTCCCCGTTCAGCCCTGGACATGGTAGCAAGCTCTCAACAAATCACATTCCCTCTTGCCCTTCTCCCCTCAGTTGGCAATGAAGGCCAGGCCTGCGGGGTCAACTCACAATTATAGAGGTCCAGGAGGCACTCACCCTCTGAGAGGTGCCCTGATTCCTCACTGCTCTCCAGCTTGCACTGGGCCCATTCCTGCCCTTCCCATTGATGAGGGAGCATAGGGCAAGCTGATAGCCAGCAAATACAGCCCCCCTGCCTCCCACCAGGTGGGACTTGTGTGACATCCCTCAGGCACTCCTGTCGGAACAAGAACAAAGGAAAGGAAAGAAAACAAATGGTTAACTGATAGAGATCAAAGTCCTGCAGGACAGGAGTCTCTGTCAGTTTACAAATATCTTAGTAAATTATAAGAAAAAGGCAATCTTGGGGCGCCTGGGTGGCTCAGTCGGTTAAGCGGCTGACTTCGGCTCAGGTCATGATCTCGCGGTCCGTGAGTTCGAGCCCCGCGTCGGGCTCTGTGCTGACCGCTCAGAGCCTGGAGCCTGTTTCACATTCTGTGTCTCCCTCTCTCTGACCCTCCCCCGTTCATGCTCTGTCTCTCTCTGCCTCAAAAATAAATAAACGTTAAAAAAAAAAAAAAAAAAGAAAGAAAAAGGCAATCTTGTCCACAGCCTAATCTCCAGAAACCCATAGACTCAGTTTCCTGGAGCCCCAACATCATCCCTCAATAGTGATAAGGGAAACAAAGGCGAGAAGGAAATGGCAGGTAAAATTAAATTTCCTTATAACCTGCAGCCCATTGACAAATACTTGAGGCAAATACAGAGTATAACAGGTCTCCAGGAACCCCCTGCTGTCCTAATATTAATGCCTTACTAGAGGGAAAACAGCCTTAGCTTGACAATAGCAAGGCCCCTGGCATCTTATGAGTCTTTAGCACATAAAAATCCTTCTGGAGGCCTCCCTTTTGCCTTTACCTCCCCCAACTCCACAGTACAGAACCAGTCACTCTTCACAACCCCAGTGCAGCTCTTTCTGCCCATGCATCCTATCGCTGTGCTTCAATAAAATCACCGTTTTGCTCCAAAGACATCTCAAGAATTCTTTCTTGGCCGACAGCTCTGGACCCCCACGACTCCAAAACCCATCACCATCTCTAGGACAGCCTCAGCATTTCAGGGGGAATGGGTCTTTCAGCCTTTCTTGAGGCAGGGCTGAGATTGCAGAAAGGCTGAGGAGGGTGGAAGAAACTGGGCTCCCGATGTGAACACAAAGGTAGCACAAGGCAGCCTTTCTTGAAGCAGGGCTGTGCAGACCAGGACCAGGCCCTCGATTTTCTAGCATGGTCTGTGGTGAGTTCACAGACTTCCTGGTCAGCCCTCAGAGGCATGCCCCCCTCATTGAATCTTCAGAGGCTGATGCCTGGAGGCATCTAACCAGGCTTCTCCCTTCCTCATGAATTTGGAGGACTCAATGGCAGAGTTGTCCCTGGCTGGAGCCTCCCAGTTCCTGGGTCTCTCCTTAGCTTGGCAGAGCCTCTGAGTGTGGATGAGGGTGCCAGGTTGGGGCTGAGGGCAATAAATCAGGCTGTCCCCTGCTCCTCTGACTGGTCTCCACTCTGGGCATCTGGAAAGGAGATAAGTGAACAACTCTGAGGACACATCCCAGGGTATCTCAGAATCTGAGTCCAGAAAATGGATGCATAATAGCCTACCTGGAAGTAGGCTTGGGGAAGAGGTAGAGCGAAGACAAAACGAAACCAAAACAACAAACAAAAAAACACAAAAAAAAACCGGTTGACTCAAAGCAGACGCTTCACTCAAAAAAGTAGATACTGGTGAATGTGTGCTGGGCATTTATGATGTGAGAGCAGAGACTAGAATGGAAAGGACCCCAGAAGACAGTTCCCAACTACAGGATCTGGGGCCTATTCAGTGAGGTGAAGGAGGTGGCCTGTGACTCCCTGAAGCCCCTCAGGGACTACACCAAAGTCTTTCCATTTATTTATTCTTTCAAGTTCTCACTCTTTGCTTACTCAATTACTCAACTAATATTTCTGGACTGTCAACTTTACACAGAGCAGACTATTCATATGATAAATGTCACAGGTTTTAGGGACAGACAGACCTCGGCTGAGTCCCTGTTCTGTCGTTACTGGCTTTAAGACACTGGTAAGTTACTGAAGTCCCTGGGCCTCAGTTCCTACATCTCTAGAACAGGATTGTTGTGAAGGTTAATGAGGCAGTACCCACAAAGTGCGTAACGTGACGGCAGGCACATAGTTTTGTGTGAACTTAAAAAATTAGTCATTGCTGTTATTATGAAGGCAATATGCTAACACCCTGAGATGTTCAACACATGATTATCTCCTTGGAAAATCAGTGCATAAAATACACTATATAAAATTACGTCCCTAAGGAAAAGAGTATTCTGTCCTTTTCATTGCCTACGGCATGCCTGATAAGGTTTTGCACATAATAGGAATTCAGAAGCTATTTGATAAATGGAGTTAAATTCCTTAATGACCAAGGATGAACCATTTCACCGGCTTGTCATAGAGAATATTATTACCTCATATAGGACCATTGGGCTGGAGAGGTGGCCATTTAAGTTGGGGCAATGACACAGACCCAAATTTAGACCAGTCATGAAATCTAGGCCTGAACAGTCTCCAGAGTTTGCCTTCATGATGTTTCATTTGAATTTTTCTTACAGAAATAGGACATAAAACATTACATATAGGCTGCCAGGAATTAGCATTACAACATTCATCTCTTATGTTTTGTGTAATATTTAACCCTTCCTCCCATCAGTGATGCTAATGTGCAAAGCAATTTTAGTTTGTGAAGAGGGAGACAGAGGTTTGAGGGGGTCCAGGAAGAATTCATAAAATCATAGGGCATGACACAAATCTGGAAACTCCTCCCATAATACAAGACCAAGAGGGCAGAAGGAACTTAAGAAATCACCCTCATTCTTCCTGCTCATCTGACAGATGGTCCCAGGTGGCTCCAAGAGTTGGCCAAGGCCACTGGCCAGCTAGTGACAGGCCTGGGACAAAGTGTAGTCTCCTGACTCCACTTCGATGATCTTCCCACTACACCTGTCTGTCATGTTCCCTGAACAAGAAATCATCAGAGACAAGCAGATGACTGCTTTCCTTCCCAAGCAGGCCAGAGGGACCACAAGAGCATCACTTAGCAAGAGAGCCAAACACAGTTCTTGATAAGAAAGAAGGCAATGTGGTGATGTAGCCATGTTCAAACGGATCCCGGTTCTTCTTTGCCCCCCAACCACCACCCTCTACCCTGCTTTTGAAGAGACGGATGTTGGTAAGCAAGTTTACATCTGCTACTAAGCCAGCTGTTCAGGGGACTTCATCCTAGACCCAATTAGAACGGACACCTGCTTTTAATAACGAAAACAATCTGAGGATATTTAAGTTAGTCACAGTTCAGTTATCACATTTGGGGGGAGAAAAAGCAGGATGAGCCTGAGGGATGGCCCTAAGGAAGGGATAATGGCTGCTGGGCCAGGCTCTTCAAAGGCCCTCTTCCACATGAAACCAAACTCAGGAAAATCCGCGGAGACCCCATCTGCCCTCTCTTCCCAGCCCTGGTCCACCAGGAAGACACAGGAGAGCAATGTGCATCAGTGGAAGTGGACAGGCTGGGGGCCAGGGAGAAAAGGACATTGAAGAGCCTGGGAGCTACCTGTGGACCCAGCCCCTGCCTGCCCACCCACTCAGGGTCCCGTTCCCTCCCCCTGCCCTCACACACAGTCCACTCCTTCTTCACTCTGCCTCGTTCTCCCTGATAACCATTGCAAAGTCTCAAGTGACAAGTGAGGGACCCTCATCATTTTATATCCAGAGCCTGATACAGGTCCTGGTGTGCAGTAAGCACGTATTAAATAAGTGTTAAATAACCGATAACCTTCAAGCGTCGGCATTCGTTTCCTTACAACATTATAGTTTAATTCTATCATATCCGTCCTTCACTTAGGTATTTATTACCTTTCAGATGTAGGTGGCTATGAGCACCATTTCACAGATGGAAAACTGGAGTTTGAGCCAGTGAGGAGGACCTGCCCAGGATTACCAGGTAGCCAGAGAAGCCGGGAAGCCAGCAGGCCTTACGCCCTGTACTATTTCTGCCACGTGAGGAGCCTCATCTGCCCAGAGTCGTTCCACAGGTATTAGCATTTAAAAGAGAACCCCCGCCCACAGCCCAGGACCTACCTTGGGGCCATGCACATTGTCAGAGCTCATTAGCTAAAACAAACCAAACTTGGAGGCTATTCTCCAAGCAGGAGCCTGCTTGGGGGGCCCGGGGGGGAGGTGACCTAAGCCTAGTGGTGGAGGTAGGCGCTGCCACATAGGTGGTGGTGATAGGAAGCGGCAAGAACACAGAATAATAAAGCAATCTCAGATAGTCACAAGAGCTGCAAAGATGGTCACAAATGGGGGATTTTAGGGGAAAAATACAGGACCAAATGCATCAGTGGACTCAAGGACTGGGCTGTATGAGTCACATGCTAAGTGCTCAGAGACTCAGGGAAGGGAGAAACTAGGGTAAACAGTGTCTGAGACGCTTCATGGAAGTGGAGGGCCTTAAGAAAGCTTAGAATCTGCTAAGTGAAGGGTGCAGGAGCTGGGTCTTCCCAGTGTGAAATCCAGAACAGGGAAAGGAAAGCAAGGATGCATTTATGGAGCGATTGTTATGTGTCTGGCACCATGCCAGATGCCGTCACATCCATTAACAGCTCATTCCACAGAAGAGAGAGTAAGCACAACACGAGGGAACGGGGATGGGAAGAGACCAGACTACAGCAGAGGGCCCAAGTAGGAGGGGAATGAATAAGGAATGAGAGGTGGGGGCAGAGGAGCTCAGGTTAAGGAGGACCTGGCATGCTGGGCTGGGAACACATCCCTGACTTCCCATGGCCTTGCTACAACACTGCGTCATGATTGTTCAGTAACGTCAGCTAAGCCATGAGCAGCTTAAGAGCAGAGAAGGTTTCATATCTCACTGCAGTGGTTCCCAGACTGTAGCATGCATCTGAGGCACCGGGAGGGGTTATGCAAACAAGTTCCCAGTCTCACAAATGGCCCTCCTGATGCTTGCTTCCTGGTCAATCCCCTGTGGGCTTTCCTCCCACACTGAGTAGATCTGACTTGTGGGACCAAGGGGCTATTGTGGGAGTGAAGGTGTGTGGCTTCTGAGATGAGATTACAAAAGAAATTGCAGCTTGTCGCTTTTTCTCTTAGGCTGCTCCAGCCACCATGTTGTGAGGACACTCAAGCAACGCTGAGGAGAGGTGCACAGGGGTTGGAACTGAAGCCTCCAGCCAGCAACCAACACCAATGTGCCAGCGATGTGAATGGGCCACCTCGGAGGCAGGCCCTCCAGTCCTACTTCAAGCCTCCTGACTGCACTCCCAGCAGCTCCATGATAGATCCTAAGCCAGAAGCTCCAGAAACTAGGAGGGATAAGAGATGGTTATTATTGATTTAGGCCACTAAATTTTGGAATCATTTGTTAGGCATCCATAGGTAACTAACACACCAGATGGTGCGGATGTGGCTGGCCCAGAGACCACACTTAAAGAATGGCTGTGCTATTTTAACCTTTGTACCTAGCATGTGCCTGGCACACAGGATGCACTTAATAAATGTGTTTTTTTTAATGTTTATTTATTTTTGAGCAAGAGAGAGAATGCAAGTAGGATACAGGGTGGGGTGGGGTGGGGGGAACAGAGGATCCAAAGGGGCTCTGTGCCAACAGCAATGAGCCCAATGCAGGGCGCAAACTCACGAACTGTGAGATCATAACCTGAGCCAGTCCAATGCTCAACTGACTGATCCATCCAGGTGCCCCAATAAATATTTTTTAATTGATTAATTAATGAGTAAGTATCATATGAATGGATAAAGGTGAGAGACCTACAGCTATGAGTACTGGGGGGCCATACAGTTGGTGAATGTTAGGACATGGGAAATATTTGGGGATGTTTGCTGAGAAAGGTCTGTAGAACCGTGGTTTGCCAAAGGGCCCTGCTGGCAAAATTGCCATCTTAGTGTGCAATCTCCACTCTAGTTTCTAATGCCTCTGACCAGGGGCTTGGCAGGCAAGGGAGCCTAGGCCTGGAAACTGGTCTCTCTACTTCTCCTTCCAGCCAACAGAAGACCTGCCAATCCACCCCTGCATTTTTACCTCCATCAGGGATCTTCCAGCCCTCTCCCTGTTCTCCTTTGTCAGCCCTCATGCTCCCATTCTGCCAGCCCCCACCTTTTTTCTTCCAACAGCTTCACCTTCCTCTATAAGCCCACTGGGGAAATTCCAGCCTCCTCTGCTGCTGGCCCCATGATGACTGTTTTATCCCATTTACATTATTCCTACAAAGCAATTCACAGTACAATGCCCCAAGTATTTACCAAGCATCAGCTGTCTGTGCTGGCCAGCACTAGACTGAATATACAAAGACAAATAAAACCTATTTACAAGTGAAAGATTTCCATTAAAGATTTCGGAGCACCCAGGACCAGCATCTCTGTTTCAGCTAAAATCCCTCCATGCCAAACTCCAATCTCCCCACCCGCCTCCACATTCACCACAGCCACCTCTGTGGGACTAGTGTGGGTATGGGGGTTGTGACCACCAGCCTACGCTATGCATCACCTCCTTAGTGGCAGAAACATGTAGAAAAGTGCTAAACATGAGCATCTCTATCAGAGGGGACCTTTCACCACAACCCTAGCCCAGGACAAATCCTCTGCTCCTCCAGATATTTGATTACTGCATTTGTAACTAGCCTGGAGTCTCTGGAAGAAAACTGGCTTTGCTTTGATGTTTTTCCAGCTCTCTCCCTCTTGCTCCATTGGTTTCAGTCACTCTGCAAGGTCTTCAGACTTGTTTGTCTTCCCTTGCATTTTGGCTCAAAGTGTTTGTGCAGCAATACTCAGGATTCAGTTGGGATTTCTGAAAAACACAGTATCTGATATGCTATAGAAGACTGGGGCTGTCTAGCCCACTTCTAGGCAGAGCTTGAGATACTGAGCCATTTATTTTTAGCATTGTTATGGTCAGGGTTAAGTGGGCCCATCCAAACCCCCTTCTCCCCTTTGGGTCTCAGAGGTCGCTTCCCAGGATGCCTAGAGCCTTCAAGACAAGTGTAGTAAGCTTAAGGGGAGGGAGTTGAGCCCAGCCTCAAGTGCCACCCTCTCCTAAGCCTTTGCCATAGGAGCTCTACAGTTGTTCGATGATACAAGTAAACTTCTAGAGAAACTCTCAGTCCACATGAGGAAGTGGGCCACATGCTCCCACAAAGGATACAGACCACCAGTGTCAACTCAGGCAATGTCCACCCCAGAGCCCTACCTATTGGGGCTCTCAGAGTCTGACTTCCAGCCCCTTCCCTGAGGCTGCTTTCTATAATGAAAGCACCTCATACCTAGCAAGCCGGAATCAGAATGTTTGATCTTCCCCTCTATCTGTACACATTCATTAATATCACCACCAGTATCAGAAAGTCTTGAAGAAGTGGGAAGCTATCCAGATCCTGGTGGGCACAAGCTTTCCAAAACCCTACTGTTCGCTTGAAACTTCAAATGCCATCGTTGTCAACCCATCAGTTGTTTTCCTTGAACTGGCAGATTCCCTCTGTTCATTTTTAAATGTCTGCAAAATATCAAATCTGAATAATCATAGTTTTTCTATCAATATATCTCACAAGTAAAATGACATTCTAGGGAAAAAGTGGCTAGTTCAGCTTGCAACTCGGTCATATGAGTGCTTTTCCTAAAGACATCCTCTGTATTTCAGTATGCAGCAGAAGGGCTGTAGGGGGGCTCCACGCAGACCTAAAAAAGACATACATGTCTTGTCTCAAAAGCCAAGATTTAAAAAAACTAGTACTCTATTGCTTCATCAAATATACGCTTCAGTGAAACTGGATTTTTTAAAATGTCTGTGGTAGTGAAAAATATGGTGGAAAACCACTAGAACAGTTTGGTGGCATTGCCTTCATCTGTGCCAAGGCACCAGCAGTTTTGCCCACCATCATTTTCGCAGTGTCAACACTAAGAAAGGGGCAAATGAAATCTTAGTATTATCATGAAAAGAGTTTTAACCATACAGATAGCCTGAAGGAGTCTCAGACCCCAGGGGTCCTCAGACAATACCCTGAGTACTACTGGCCTAGAGCAAAACTGATCAGCTAGGGAATCAGATTCCCTCTCAGAAATTTTCTAAACCAAGAAACACTTAACCAACAAGGTGGCTCGTAGGGAAAAGTGAACTTGAGAAGGTAGCACCCTTAGATCAGAACCAGCAGGGCCCCGTCCTGGATTGGCCTCCCACCTCAGGGGAGGCTAGTACTTTCTCTCTGATGCCTAGTAGCATCAGACTAAGGAGACTATCAGTATCATCTAGAAGGGGCACCCCAAGCCTGGATGAGGACCTGCAAAGGCCCTGTTTTATTTCTTTCCTTTGGGGAGCTCACAGACCCTCTACCTCATATGTGGGATTAACCAGATTCCCTGAGAGCCCTGGGGCTCACAGCAATGTGGTTGTCACAGGCCCTCATAGGTGGGTCCTGATTCTAGGAGGGCAGCTTGGCAAGAGGATTGCTTCTGCTGGCCAATGCAAAGTATTTCTTTCAAGGGATTACACAAGGTCAGGAAACCAGGATGGTATTGTCACATTTCTTTTGGTGACACTCACTCATGTCAGACACAAGATGAATTCAGGACTTTGGGCTACCAAAGGTTCACTATCAATCTTTGGGCTCATGTATCAGGTGTTCATCCATGGTGCTCCCTTCAGTCTACAGCACCCAAGGACAGCGGAGACACCCATGCTCCCCCACCATCTGTAGTACTTCTGCTTTCTGTGGGCTCCATGCCACATGTCAGATGATCCTCTGGGGATGGTCAGACCATCTCCTCCAAGGGCTTTAGAGATCATGGTTCCACAATGCCAATAGGCCCTTATGATCAATGTCTTCTCTTGATTCTGATAGATGTGACGACATCATATTCTTCCAGGTTAGTCTTTAACTGTCTAAAACAAGGGACTTTCCTTCTTCCTCCACCTGTGTGTCCTTCATCTATCCTCCCTGCAGATGGCAGTGTATAGAGTACTACAGTGGAGTCAACATTGAAAGAAATCATATTCTAAAGTGTCCGAAAAAGTCAAAACAAGACTTAATTAGGAATGTCTTAAATTCACCTTCATTTTTTTTTTTAAGGATACTTTTGCTGGATATAAACTTCTTGGTTGACAGTCTTTTTATCAGAACTTTGAACATGTAATCCCACTTCCTCCTGGCCTCCATGGGTTCTCATGAGAAGTCAGCTGTTAACCTCGTGGAGGATCCTTTGTATTTTTATTTATTTATTCTTTTTTTTATTGGAGGATCCTTTGTAAATGATGAGTTACTTCTCTCTTGCTGCTTTCAAAATTCTCTGCCTTTGGCTTTTGTTATTTTGACTATAATGTGTCTTGGAGTGAATCTCTTTGAGTTTGTCTTCCTTGGAGTTTGTCAAGCTTTTATAGATTAGTATTCTAAATCAAATTTGTTAAGTTTTTAGCCATTATTCCTTCAGATTTTCTCTCTGTCCTTTTCTCGAACTCCTTTCCTTCTGGGACTCCCATTATTTATATGTTGGTAACTTGATGGTGTCCTACATGTCTGAGCTCTGAGTTGGGTCAAACAAAGGCAAGCCTTGAGAATGGCTCTCTTCCAGGGAGCATCCATACAACTCAAATAAAGCTCTTCTCTGAGTATAGGGTTTTTTGGAGAGTCCAAGCCCATTCTTCCCTTTTTGGCAGCTATTAAGCTGCTAATTTTCACATAAACCATAGTTGTGAGGCTGCTCATTTCCAAGGTTGCTGTGGAGCAAGGGAGAGGGGAATGGGAATAGAGCAAGCTAAAATACTATGAAAACATAATGTTCTTGCTGACATTTGGCCATTTCTTGAGTGAATGATCCTCAAATTGTTGTATATTGTGATCAAATTCCAGCATTCTAGGAAAGTTGATTTTGACTATTTTTGCCAGTGTTCTCATGGCTTTAATGAAGAAGATTTTTGGAGGACCCTCTTCCACCATTGTTATAAGTGCTTTAAATTGTTTACATACACAAGGGCCCTGAACACCCTCCCAGTAGCCCTATCTGAAAGATTGTCAGTGAGGCAGAATTTGAGCTATGGCTCAAGCCAAAGTTATAAGGAAACAGAAACTACATAAGATGAGGAAGAGCAAGCAGAAGCTATAAACTGGATGGAAAAAAAACCAAAACATATTGGGGAAGCATATATTAGTTGGAAGAGAGCAGAGTTAAGAGCAGATGCCCAGAGTTGCTGAGTCACTTAGTGGCCAAACATTAGAGGAAATGCACACAAATTTCTGTGGCTGATATCCCTTCAGACACCTTGAAATCAGAACCGCCCATCTGTTCCTGCTCTTCCTGAGATCTGGTCTGCCTCTCTTGGGATCTTTAAAATAAAGTTCCTATAGAATGAAGTAATTCGAGAGAGTACCTGTTCCTTCGAACCAAAAGAGGCAAATAAAACAGGCAGACAGAGAGAAAGGAAGGAAATTCCGGGCTCAGAACTCAGCATATGTGATGGCACAGCCAAGTCATAAAACAGCCTGGAATGTTTGAAAAGATGAAAATGAGAGCCAGAAAAGAGGAAAAGGCTGAGAAGCAGGAGAAAAGAAACAGTCAGGAGGACAAGGATTGCATTTTGTGGTGGTTAAAGTTGATGCTAAAGGAACCTGGAAAATGTCTGCTACAGTTTCCATGAGGAGAGGGCAGTGCACAGCTTTATATCTTGGATTTCCAGGAGTATTCCAGGGTTTGATTCTCCCTAAGTTGGGTTAACACCCAGAGAATCCAGACCAAAAAGGGCCTGTCCTTTCAAGCAGAAATTCTCAAAACGTGCTGCCAGGACCAGCAGCATCAGCACCACGCAGGAATTTTCTAGAAATACAAGTTCTCAAGCCCCACCCTAATCCTACAGAATCAGAAACTCTGGTGGTGGGGCCTAACAGTCTGCATTTAACAATCCCTCCAGGTGATTTGGATACATGCTAAAGAACTACAGGTCTGTGAGCTGAGAGAGGTCTATGGACCCAGGAAAGAGAAGCCCAAGTAGAATTAGAGAAACACATGTACACGGAACTCGATGAAGAGAAACATTCACGCTTCATGAGCCCTGCATGTGGCCAGGACTGAGGAGGCCTCACTTCTGGTCACAGGAATCTGCATCCCCATCACTGGTTTGGGGTGGAAATGTGGAGGAAGGAGATAGAGGGGAGTATTGCATGTGCTAAGGGCAGTAAACTTGAGCCACTTCAGTGACTGGAGGAATCCAGAATATCCTAGATCCAGACTTATCTTAGCATTATTTTAGGTTCCCACTTTAGTTTTCCAGCTGATTAGAGCTACACTGTGCTGACTTCAACATAAACTCAATATTGTAGAAGTAGAAGAGTGATCGTCCTCCCCCAGGTTATGTCTCTTATCCCCTTAATCTGGGACTAGAATGTTCAGGACTGACTTGGTCAATTCTGAGATGGTTCTACCTCTACTCCTACCTCAATGGTAGGCCTTGGTGCAAAGCCAGCTCATTCCTCAGCCTTCAGCAGCTTTGACCACAGGGTTTATTGATCCTCAACATTAGAATCAATAAGAGAACTTGCAAAAAAATTTTAAGTCTGACCCTGAGCCTGGGAGCAACTGAATCAGAATTTCTGGAATGGGTTGGTACTTTTAGGGTGATTGCCACGGCAACTCTAACACACATCCAGTGTGGAGAACCAGTGATGACTGCAGTTTCCTTGTGAATCCCATCCTCCTGCCCCATAGAAGGAGCACCCTGGGGTGCTGGGAATCTCAAAGGGTCAAGAGATGGAGTGAGGGAAGAAGGTGGACCTGCATTCTGCTAGAGGGTGTGTGTGCCCAACCCAGGGGTTCCGACACCATCCTGAGGACGCTGGACAGCTGCAGACAGACCTGAGATGGCACCGTGTACGTCTGGAAAAGTCACAGTGTGGTGGTGATGCAATGGGAGGACCAGGTGTGGAGGACTGGAGCCGAAAGCCTGAGGGGAGATGCTGAGAGTGTGAAGGAAGGGGCCACGAAGGAGGAGGAAGAGGAAGATGATGTGAAGGAGGCCGGGTTCACGGAACTCTGCGGATTGATGAGGGAGGATCAGGGATAACCCTGGGTTTCTGGCTTAGGCACTGGCTGCAGGATGATTCCATTCACTGAGCTGGGTATAGGGGCTGCCCTAGCTGCCTGGCACCCAACCCAGGGGTGATTAGTGGCCCCCTGAGAGCCCAATAAAGCAGGTGGCCGGGAGTCTGGGCTCTGGATTGGTTGGTCTGCATATGGAAGGTGCCCTTGGAGGGGAGTCCTTTACTCTCCATAAGAATTAGCGAGCCCTGGGAGGGCCAGTCCCTCCAGAGTCACTGAAGCCTAAGGCATCAAAGCATCAGAAAATAAAAAGGTATGATTAGCACAAGTGCCAATTCATGTAGCCTGCTCCCATGTGCCTTGCACACAGCAGATGTTCAGTGGATGCTCACAGAAGAGACAAAGAAGCAGCACAGGAGAAGCATTTCTGTCTCTGAAGGCACCCAAGGTGGGTGTGGGAGGGCCTGATCGGATGGTGTCCTATCCCTGACAGGCAGTGAGGAACAGGCCTGAGAGACAGGTGGCAGGAGAGGGATGTTCTAAGGATGCATGAGGGCTCTTCAGAGCAGGAAGTGTTTGAAGAGAGGGGCAATGTCAGCGGGGTCCTGCGAGGAGGACAGAAATGGGACAGCTGGGGAGCCAGGGCCCCAAAACCACCCGGCCTCCATTGCAGGGCTAAGCCGAGCCCCGCAGACCTTCCCGGAAGTGCCCTCTCGCATTTACCAGCACTGCCCTCCTGCTCCCACCCAAGTCTTAAAGGACCTGAAGCGCCTGGGGTTCTGGCAGGAGCCACCATCCTCATCCCAGGTAACGACTCCAGGCCTGCCCTCCCCTCCGGCCTGGGCATCTTCCACCCTTCCCTGGACTTGGCTGGCTACCCAGGCCTCGAATCAAAAGATGACTTACTTCCTTTCTGGTGCCAGCACAAAAGAAAGTTTTGCCTTTAGATGGATTTTCCCCCCATTCTGCCCCACAGTGACCAGACCCCGAGAGGAATTATAAATGACTTCTTGGCTGAACAGTGACATCTTCATCCGTTCAAGCCCAGAATGTTTGGAGATCAGTGCTATGCCAGAGATACCCAGGGGTACATAATGGGGAAGAGGAGAGTGAACTCACTGGATACTTCAGTGCTGATTGTTCTGTCACCAAATGTGTCCTTGACCATGACGACAGCTTCTGCGTACTTGCTTTCATCTATCTCACAACCCACCAAGGGGAAGGGGAGAATATTATTTCTGTCGTACCCAAGTTGGACACTGAGGCTCAAAAAAGTCAAATAACTTGCCCAAGGGCAAAAGCTGAGAGCCTGCGAGTCCCATGGGGAACATTTTGGCTCGAGCCCTGCCGGGAGACACCATGGCGGCCACTCCTGGGCGCCACTGAAAGCGGTGAGTTTCTTGTCTTTTGCTCAGGAGGCAGGGCTAGTGCAAAGACCACAGATTTTTGGAACCCAAAAAAATGTGTAGTTGAACCCCATCCCCACCTTCTCCAGGTGTGTGAACTTGTGTGTGTTAACATAGCTGAGCCTCAGTTTCGTTTACACAAAGAACAGGCTACCTCCTCGAAGCAGTTTTGTACAGATTCTGTGAACCAAGGTACTTAGCACGGCTCAGTACTTGATACAAAGGTGGTGTCCCACAAGCAACGGTTCCCTCCCTGCTCTTTTCAGCCAGGAGCAGTGGTTTGGCCACGTGGAAAGAGACCACACGCTCATTCTCAGAGCTGTGGTTGCGTTGGAACCAGCTCCCTGCTCACGGAGAGACCTGAGCTCGGTGTGATCCCCAGGAGTCGACACCCTGAGGTTTGTGGGCTGTGAGCAGGGCTGTGAGATCTCTGAGCACGGTGCTCAGACTAACCCGGGGGTGGGGACAGCCCACGGATACCTGAGCAGAGGCCCTCGAAGGCCAGGTGGCAATCATGGCTTGTGTTCACTTGGCTGCACGGTGCCACCAGGAGCCCGGGGAGGCTGAACTTCCCGGTGGCCATTCCACAAGGTCAAGCAGCTTCCCTGAACCTCTCTATACCCCTCCCCAGGCCTTCTGCTCTGCACACTCCAAGAACTCATTAAATCCTTCCTTGATGGTATATCTAATCCCTGGTGCTCACACCACAGATTACAAGCTCTCCCAACAGGAGATTCCTTTTGTTGATGCTGAAATAAACTCTTTCCAACTTCAACTTTGAGATCCGGCAAACAGGTCAGAGGCCACCCTGACCATGACCTGACTCTAGAGGGTGCTGCTCCTGCCCATCCGTGCAGCCCTGACTGATGTGCCTTCACTTACTCAGTCTGCTCAGCTCAGCATTTATTCTGGAGAAAAAGCCATCCTGGCCTCTTGGGACCTTCTTTTAATAGACTGGTTTTGCGATGGCTGATCCCACCCTGCTGTTTCCTATCAATTTAGCTGCTTTGCCAGCTTACTCTCATTACAGTCTCCTCTTAAGCTTTTCAACCTCCTACATTCAGTGCAGGCTTAACTGGCTGCTTCTCTTCACTCGGAAGGACCAATGCCAGAAAAGGGTGGATCTGAGGCAGACCTGGGAGCCGGGAACACAGGTCACCCCAAGCCTCAGCTTCCCACCACCCTCTCTGTACTGGGTCTGTCCCACCCTCTTGGTACCTTGGATCCTGCAGTTGACAGAGAAACAGAGGCTGTGTGGCTCACAGACCCCCTAGGGTTATTTCCTGACTTCATGATACCTGATGCTTCATAATAGCATCATGAATCCAGACCATGGAGGGCCCAAGCCCACCTCCAAAGAATACTTTTCCAAAAAGTTCACACGTGTGTGAAGTCCCTTTCCCCACCTACACTGCCCATTGCACAATTTCCACTGAAAGCCCATCCTCAACATCAGCAGAAGAACCTACGTGCTATGACCAGCACTGAGGATATTCCTGGGGAAAATTAAGGGACAAATGCAATGCTCATTCCAATGAAAAGATATGTGACCTCAGAGGTCTAATGTAAATTCTTACCTTGAAGAGGCACAAGACAGCATAGTGATTAGGTACGCAGGCTCCAGACTATGGATTCAAATCCCAGCTCTGTCACTTCCTAGCTGTGTGATCTTGGGCAAGACGCTTAACCTCTTTGTGCCTCAATTTCCTCGTCTTTAAAATGGAGAAAATAAGAGCAATCATCTCATAGGACTGCTGCAAAGGTTAACAGTGTTGGTACATATAAACTGCATAAAACAGTGTGCAGCACATAGCAGGTGTTCAGTAAAAGGATTTGTTATCAGTTTCCTCTTGGAGGGTAGAGGGGGGTGCTTTTGTACTTGGTGAGTTCCCTAAGCATACACAGGTAGAAGTTTGCAAACGAATATAAGGTCTCTCGATATCCTGATGTTTGGCTTGGGTTCTCCCAACTCCCACAAATCATAGGTCACAAAGGTACCAAGATTATAGAAGTGCCACACGCTGTCTATAGGGAAGATGAACCCAATGTAGCTACCCCACTGCACTGCTCCTGCCAGTTTTGAGAGAAGTCCCCATCAACATCCAACTGAAGAAGCATGTATTAACGTAACCCTAACTGTCCAACTTCGGCCATGGCAGGACCAACACAAACAAACCACATAATACCCTTCACTCATCTCTTCACCTTCTGCAAGTGGCATGGGGTTCTCAAATATTTGATTTACATTTCGTTTAAAACATATTTTAGCCATCTAGACCATTACGAAAATGTGTAACATGCCCAATTTTGGTACTTGGAGACCACCACCCCATTAACTTAGGATACGAGATTAACTCATTTTTATACAGACCTCTGAATGAAGTTTTCCTCTTTTAATTAAAGCATGCCCTGAGACTAAAAGTCAAGCTGTGCAAACCCCATTGCTATTAGCAACGACTTAACTGTGTTAAGTCAGGATTCCTTGGTGCAATGCAACTGAAACCAAAATCTGGAATTAAGGTGGGTCGTGAAATGAATATAACTCTGTAATTTGATGCATGGTTCCTGACTTCAACTGCTGATGCTCATCAAAATGGCATCACTGTTCACACTGACTGATTTTATCCTACATAGGTATCGGCAATGTGGAATTATAAAATGAATGCATGCTAATAAAACACTGCTTTGTCTCAAATATTTAAGGGCTCCAAATAAAGATTTTATCTTTAAAAGGAGTTTGAGACCCTACACTAATGGTTATATTAGTATGCCGCAGTTCCCCTCAAAGCCCACCTGCATATCTCCTCCAGGGTAATCTCTCCATTATACATGACTGTGACTCTCTCCTGCTTTAACGGTCTCAGAAGCTCCCCCCACACTTCTCATTAGACAAAGGAGGACTTCTTGGCTTGGCTGCCACTTATTCACAGGTGTCAGACCCTGTTCTAGGTCCACAATCACGAAACTACTTGCTTCCCAGGAAATGTCAGGTGTTTCATGCTGTTCCCTTGGTCCCAAATGGCCTTGTTCTCTCTTCCCCTCCCGGCCATATCCACGCCCCTGCCCCAGCTCATTGCTGACATTCATCAGTCAAGGCCCAGCTCAAGCAGTCTCCTTACCCAGCCACATACCTTATTCACGCTCCGGAATGAAGCACCTTGCACCTGGCCCTTATTGAAATGATTGGTGCACATCTCTAATCTCCCCCACATGATTATGAGTTTCTGCTGAAATAGTGAGATACTTATCTCCACATTCTGGTACATGACAAGCATTCAATAAAAATGAAGGAAATGAGTATGGAGGGGAAAGGGAGGGAAGGAGGAAAGAGGAGACAGGAAAAGGGAGGACAGAGGGAGGGAGGAAGGGATGGTCAGACGTTAGCAGGACAGATTGGGGAGGACCCGATCCTCCACAGTGATCATCCTCACAGAACTAAACACGGCTTCTCATGCCACACTGCTCACCTCCTAGGAACATAAAAGACCTTCCAGATTAAGCTATGGCTGGACTACCTATGTGACTACTCTGTTACTTGCTCTTTCAAGATACTAGTACCTTTGGTGCAATTTCAGTTTCATGACAATAAAAGTAATGAGACAGAATCACTCCTCCTATACAGACAAGGAAACTGAGACCCAGACAGGTAAAGTGATAGGCCAGGGTTAGAACCCAGGATTCCACAGAGAGCCTGATCTGATCCCTCTAAGGGCCCCAGTTTACCTCCCATTGTGTGCTTGCACGTATGTGTACGGGAGCACAGACAATTTGGCAAGGCACTGTGGGGGCTGGGGGCTTAGTCTTTTCTACTAAAAACACGATTCAACTAAGGCTCGCCTTATTGTGAATCAGAGGCAGCATTTTGTTTTGGGCTTTTTATTCTGCACAAATACGTTGGTATGGAAACCACATTTCTGAGGTTACGATCGAAACACCATTTGCCTCCATTGGTTTTCTTAAAACCTTACATGCTGATAGTAGGTGGGAAATTTCTACATTTGCCACATCAGTTCTTTCTTGGCAACAAGCAACTATCTGTAAATGGTTGTACAGTAATTGTAGCAAACTCTTTCAAAATATTTCATATTTGTGCTCTTTCAGCAAATAATAACTATAGCCGTGTTTTAGTGTTTGCCTGCAACTAGCCCATGAACCCCTCGAAGACAGTGCTATTCTTCTATTCAGTTCTGGGTATTCCAGGCTCAAGATGGGGCATGATAGTCAGGAGACATTCAATAAATGGGGTTTGAGTGGATAAACGTGACAAGTGGCAGATGTACCAACACAGATTAGAAGCAATAACCTGTTACATTTGCCTAGCTCCACACAATCTCCGAGGCCTTCTGGTTATTTCATTTGACTTGGTCTCCCCATCTACTCTGTGAGTTATGTAGAACATATGTTATTAGTCCCATTACATAGAGGAGAAAATAGGAACTTCGCAAAGTCCAGAGACAGCTGGGCTCAATCACAAGGGATGAAGGCCAGTTCGGAACCCAAGCTCCAGGGGTCCTGGACCTGGCCTCCCCTAAATGCCTCCCATGCATCATGTGATGGAAACCCAAACCACGGTCTCCAGCATCAGTCTCCAACACCCCGGATGTCCTCTTCTATTTATTCTCCTGTTTTATGAGCATCTTCTACAGTGATTCTATTTTTTTAAGTTTGTTTATTTTGAGAGTGAGGGACAGCACACACGCACATGTGTGCAAGGACGGGAAGGGGCAGAGAGAGAGGGAGAGAGAGAGAATCCCAAGCAGGCTTCACACTGCTAGTGCAGAGCCCGTCTTGGGGCTCGATCTCACAATGAGATCGTGACCTGAGCCGAAATCAAGAGTCAGAGGCTTAACCGACTGAGCCACCCAGGCGTCCCTCCAGTGATTTAATTTTATATTAATTGCCGTGGGCTGCCCTAACAGAATACTACAGACTGCATGGTTTAAAGAACAGAAATCTATTTCTCACAGTTCTGGAGCCTGGAAGTCCAAGATCAAGGTGCCATCACGGTCAGGTTCTCGTGAGAGCTCCCCTCTTGGTTTGCTGATGACCACCTTCTGACTGTGTCCTCCTATATAGCCTCTTCTCTGTGCTTGTGAGGAAAGAGAGAGAGTGCTGGTGTCTCTTCCTTTTCTTATAAGGACACCAGTGAAGACCTCATTCAACCTTAATTACCTCCCAAAGGTCCTATCTCCAGATACAATCACATTGGGGGTTGGGGTTTCGACACATGCATTTGGGGAAGACATAATTCTGTCCATAACAAGTTCAATCCAGATTTCTCCAAAATGCATACAGATTGTATCCTGGCTCCTCTCCCACAGACCTCCCCTGACCCTACACATCCATTTTTCTAATTAGCTTTGGCTTGCCTTCGTTTTAGCGAATTCTGTCTGTGAGAGAGTTCTGGAATATAGTTCGTTTGTTCACTAGAGTTTTGTTCCTGTGTTTATCTCAGTTAATTTCTGAGGGCCAGTGAGTGGGAATCATGAATCACTCTATTTTTCCACTGAGCTTGAGTCTGGGGACTGCCATGAGGGGCGGGGGAGGGAGGGTGGCTGATGTAAAGTGGAGCCCCCTGAAATGTAGCCAGGGGCACTTTACAGCATCTGGAGGAGTGGGTGGGGGTCTACTTTTGTCATCTCACCTCTGTCTCACATGATGGGCTACAGTAAATATCAGACCCCACAGAGACCAGAAAGAGAAGCCAGCCTCGTTCTGGGCTGCTTACTTAATAAGACCCTGTCCAATAGGGCCAGGACCAGGATGAGGCAGGAGCCAGCCCACCCTGTGAGATCCTGAGAGCCATGCCTCACTTAACCTCACCCTAGGCCTGACCCTGCTGTCCTGGACCTTTTTGATCGTACCCTCCCTCAAAGGAGAAGCTCGCAGGGCTGAGGTCACATGCCCACCCAGAGCCCATGTGCCCCCTTCTACACCCTGGAATTCAAGTGGCCCTGAGGCTGCATTCGCCTCTTTCCCTGAGGGCAGACCCCACTGGTGGGCACAGCCCTAGGCAGGAGGAATGCCCTCCTGGCTGCCTACGAGTCCCTGTGCAGGAGGGCAGGGATCAGGAGCTGGGAAGAAAAGGTAGCCACACGCCAGTTCTCCCCATCCCGCCATGCCCCAGGAAAGAATCCAAGGATTCTAGGATTCTAAATTTGAACCTGGTATTCCACAGCTTTAAGGAGGTATATTTGTCATGGCAAGACATTTTCAATTGAATGATCTGCTAGTTTGATGTGTTACTTTTAACTCTTTAGACATATGGTATATTCCATCCATGCTCCTGCCCAAGCCCCACAAATGTTCAAGTGGACCTGGGGGAAGCAGTCTTGAGAGGCTGACTTAAGATTCAGAAGCTTCCATGGGGACATGACCACACATACGTGCACACACACATGTATGCACACGTGCACATATGCATATATACAAACAAGCTAGTACCAGAGGTCTGTGTTTCTTATATGTGACCACTGTGATTCTTCCTAATTATTTATGATCACATCTGCCAGGGTAAAGTGTTGAGGTGGTGTGTGTGTGTGTGTGTGTGTGTGTGTGTGTGTGTGTGTGTCATGGGGAGGGAGAAGCTAAAGGTGGGGGGAGCCCTGTACATGGAAACTGGCCAGAGTTCGATCTGCCTCTTCAAGGTTAGGGGAGAAATTCTGTAGAGGCTTATCCCAGACTCCCTTTATGTCTCCTCTTCCCTCCAGACCTTCACGTTTCATAGAATATACATACCAGTATACACACAAATATACACACAGACATGCGCCCAAAAACACACAGAGACCACACACACACAGACACATACACACACACACACACACAGACATATGCAGACACAGACACACAAAGATACACATACACAGGCAGACACACAGATACATAGACACACACACAGTATGGATCCTATCACTTCCCAGAAGCCGCTACCAGTCCCTCAGACTCTCCTCTTTTCTGCTACCTCCCACCACCAGCTTTGACCCATTAGGATTGAGTGTACAAAAAGTGGTCCGTCTTTTGTTGGCCCCAGGACACTACGATGCTGTACTGTCTTGGACGTGCATGCAGAGGTGACACTAGACCCCGTCCAAGGTCACTCTCAGCTGAAAGGTTCCAGGTCCCAGCCCCAGGCCAGGCTAGGCCACGACTAATGTCACTTCTTGATTGTGCCCATTACCAGGGCCATGAATACAAATGAGCGCAGCCTGGGGCCCTTTCTTTTGGGGTCCTCATTGGCAGTGCACCCTACCAGGCCCACCACATGCCCCTGGGTTTAAGAGGTTCTTGGACTCAAGCTGTTTGCTACTGGTTCATGTGAGGGACAGAGCAGAAGAGTGGAGGGGACGCTCTGGCCCCTGGGGGGTCACAGAGATGGCCTAAGTAGCCCCCTCACAGCCTCACCTTCCGCTCCACCCCAGGGTCCCTTCGAAAAGACTGCCTGGAGTCTGGCTTTCTCCCTGAGTCCCAGCCTGGCCTCCACCTGCTCCAGCCCCTCCCAGCCAGGATCCGCTGTGCAAATACAGGGCCACCGCCAAGTGTGGGAACAGTAAATCTTCCCTCGCTCTTTTATTCATGCCCTCACCTCTGCAGACAGTGCCGAGGCAAAATAAACCCCACAAAATCCCTGTGGGCTCCAGCAGTCTGGCAGTCTCTTCTTTGCTCTTCTCTGCTCCCCTCCGGAGGGCAGAGGCTGGAGAAGAGACCCACCCACCTCCCAGGAGGGCGATAGCCCCCTCTTATCCTCCTCCCAAGGGGGCTCAGTGAGCACCTCATGCCAAGCCCCAGACCAGGATCTGGGGACCAGACATGAGTGAGACCTGGGCAAAGTGGGAAAGTGATGTTCATGGCTTCCGGGAGCAGCGCTACACGTACATCACCTTCCTAGCCTCCCCCAAATTGCAGGAGGGCTTCTGGGCCTGGGAGGATCAGGCTGTGTGCCCAGAACATTAGGTGAAGCGAGGTACGGCTGTCCTGGATTCTGAGGGACCACCGTAGGGAAGGACGGACAGCCAGGTCTGTGGGAGACTTGCTCCGAGGGCCTCAGGGCCAAGGCACTATCTGCTAACGTTGCAGCCTTGACAAAACCATCCAGACCTCGAGAATTCCCGGGAACCTTCTCTTCCTCCAACTCTGGGTCACCAGGGAAGCTTTCTTTTAAGCCCGATTGGACTGGAGGAGACCGAGGGGCACCAGAGTTTACAGAAATGCCTTTTAAACAGAAGGGAGGCAGCAGGCTTAGCGTGACCCACTGGTTTGCCGGGATGGTAGTTTCAGTGTTAAAACCAGGTCAATCCTAGGCAAATTGGGAAGATAGGGTCACCCTGACTGAAGGGCCATGGGAAAGGATTCTCCCTCTGTGAGCCTGGTAACGTGGCCAGGAACGGGGACATCTTGGACCAAAGCTGCCTGTTAATGGTTCTGGTAGTCAAAACTTTTCCTCACTACTCGTCCTCATGCACGGGGAGAGGCTGGGGAGCAGAGGGGGTCCTGCGGCCAGCTCAGGAGCTGTCAAGAGAAAATGGGCGAAAGGAAAGTGTCCGTGGATCTTTGAGGTAAGGAGGAAATTCCTTCAGTGTCTTTAGCAGTCTGCGGCCCATGAGGCCCCACACAGAGCCCAGGGTGTCGGGAAGGAGCTGAGGAGCAGCTGAAACAGTGCCAGTCACCGGGCTCAGCCTGTCCTGGAACCCTTCACCCCTATACAAACGCTGGGCAGACGGACATGGGGAAAGATGGCTTTTCAAATTGCCTGGTGCTGTCTCTCCTCTTTCCCCCAGGACCCAGAGGGTGAGCCTCAAGGGAGAGCAGCTGTGAGTGCCTTCCTCTTATGGGCCTGAGGAGCCAGAACAGTCTTGGTCCTTTAGATCCATCCCAGGGAACAGGCAGCTGTCCATTGTGTCCCAACTACAGGGTGCGGGGCAGATGTCTCCGGGGGTGACAGAGGTTTGCGTGAAAGCTGACAAGGCAGATCCCATGGAGACCACTTGGCCCAGACTCCCTATTTGACAGGTGAGAGTCCAAGTTTGAGGGAGGCTGGGTCGTTAGCTCAGGAAAGCAAACTCCCAAGTGGTTGGAGACCTAGATTGGGACTCTACACCCTCAGAGGCCACAGCCAAAGATTCCTGGGGAGGGAGGAGGCTCAGGAGATGAGCCCGGCCCTGTGAGCCCCCCTGCCTTCCTGCAGCCCTCACCCCACTCTGGGAGAGGCACACAAGGGCGAGACCGGCGCCTTCTGGAGCCAGGACTCCTCTTTCCATTCCGTCTGAGTCCCCAGCTTGCTCTGCTCCAGCACCAACCCCAGGTACAAACCCTCCAGTGGCTTCCCCTGGGCTGCTCTGACCCAGGGCCTCCAGCGCATGAGAAGTGTGCCCGCCTGCCCCGCGTCTTCCTGTCCAGGTAATGGAATGTGTAAGAAAGATCAGCCTCGGGGCGCCTGAGTGTCTCAGTCGGTTGAGCGTGCGACTTCAGCTCGGGTCATGATCTCACGGTCTATGAGTTCGAGCCCCGCGTTGGGCTCTGTGCTGACAGCTCAGAGCCTGGAGCCTGTTTCGGATTCTGTGTCTCCCCCTCTCTCTGCCCCTCCCCCACTCGCGCTCTGTCTCTCTCTTTCTCAAAAATAAATAAAAACATTAAAAAAAAAAAAGAAAGAAAGATCAGCCTCGTCCTCAGGAGTGGGAAGCTACTCCAGGCCTGCTACTAGGAACTCTTCTAGAGGCGATGGTATTCAAGACAGTTTAAACAGCCGTGAGCAATGGGCTCCAATGGGTCAGCAGGAGGCAGAGCCCCAAGAGTGAAGTGTACCCCAAGAGTGCATTTTGATGTGTCTGAGTAGAGGGGTGGGGGGATCCGGACCAGATATGCTGAGAGAGGCTGAATAGTGTAGCTGGGTTCTCTCTTCACTAGCCTGGAGGGTCCTAAGTGCATGGCCAGGAGAGGGCAGAGCACAGAAGGCAATAGAGAGACTGGGGAAAACCATCCCCTGACAGATGCTGTACCAGCTTTTAGCATTTATAGCATTTCCAGTTTTGTCCTACTGTGGGTGAGCCCAGCACTTCCAAAAATAAAATGTAGGAAAGAGCTTGAGAAATGTTCCTCAGGAATGGCAGGCCTGCCCCCTCATTCACAGCAGCCCTTCTAGGAAAAGCAGGACCCCACGGAAGTTCTAACAAGTAGAGAAAGCCTGCATCCCGCTATACCTTCCAGACCCCGAAAGCACAGAAAAGGAGAATGTTTCCACCCTGGGCATGGCAGCCAGGAGCAACCTGCTTACGAATTCTCCTGGGGCTCACAAGCTCTGCCCAGGCAGGTGGGATGCTGAATCCTTGGAAGGGACAGACAAGTTTCCTGCACAGAAATGCCCTGACTTATTCCACGATAGTCCCCTAGAGCTCCCTTCACAATTATTGCCTCACCACGCAGCTTTGTGCCTGGCTGGCCACTAATAATTTATTACAAATAAGTCAGTATTACAAATACTGACTCCAATAAGGCAGTCAGTTTCTCAACCTCTGAATTCCCTACAGAGTTTAACACAGCTGGGCACCCAGCTGGTCCTCATTAAAATCCTTCTGGACCTGAATTTTCCCACCCTTCCTTGCCCCCATCCCCACCGCTGCACTCCAGCAGCTGGCCCAGGAGAAAGAGCCCAGGCACTCTTTCTCCTCGTTTTCCTAAGAGTTGGATTGGCGGGTGCCAGCCAACAAAGGAAGAGCAGGTGGGAGCCTCTGAGTCTGCAGATCTGACTGGTAGCTTGATGAAAGATCCTGGGATCTTCTGAAGGTAAACAGGGAATCACTTTTAGCAAATTCTCTAATTAGGGTTCTCTTTATCGTCCTCCTGTGGAAGATACTCATTTGTAACGTTTAAGTCAGGCCATCAATCTCACGGAGAACTGGAAATCTGTCAGAATATTGCCTAAGAAGGGTCTCTGGCAGGAGCCACTTCTCCCCAGGTTTTGGTTGCCTCACCTATAAAAAGCAGGGATGGCGATGCATTTGTGTAGGCAGGTGACTCCACTAGGTGATAAAGAACCTTTCACATCTACACTGCTGTGCAACACTGGACCATCTCGTTCATCCATGTGCCAAACGGTAATGTGGGTGTGGAATAAAAAGATCCAGGGTTCACTGGCGCTTACTAGTGGCTGGTCTTGGGGAGATGCTTCATCTTTCTGAACTAATTTTCTTGCCTATAAAGTGGGCACAATAATAATATCTTCACCGCATAGCTAGTGTGAGATCTCAATGAGGTACACGTGAGCTGTGTTGATAAACTGTAATAGCCCCATGTTACTGATTATTAACCGGCTACAATGACTATGGTAAAGGAAAACCTCCCTTTAAATAAGCAAACACTCACAGGGACATGAGAAACACTGAAAAGATTATGGTTGATGGATTTGCAGGTAACTCTTTCCTGCCCAGGGGGATCAGCTGCCCTGAACCTGCCTCTTGAGATGGGGACTCACCAGAGTCAGGTGGTAAATGTTCGAGCTCAGGGAAGAGGCTGGAGATCTAAGAGCCGGGTGGTGGGGGCGGGGGGATGAGGCTGTCTGTCACCTGCCAGAGTCTCTCCCCCACCACTTCTGCAATGTGAGAGCCAACTCCCAGCAACCCCTCCCAGGTAATACAGCGACAGTAAATCGAGGTCCTTATTTTTTAGTGCACTTCTCCAAAAGTGAGCAGACCCTCCAGGAATGAATATTCATTTGTACTACCCCTCCAAAAAAATGCTGATAAATTCATGAAAAAGTTGTTATTGCTAAACGCTAATTGCATTTCCTTGGGTAAGCACCATAAAAAATTCATTGCACTTTTTAGAAACAAGATGCCAAGTGCATTTTAATTGCTAGAGAGAAGAGAGTCGGGGAGAAGCTTAACCAGGAAAATGCTAACTGGGCATAAACTCAGAAATCTCCCCGAGACAGAAGGCCCAGTGCTGGAACAGGAGCCAAGGAGACAGAGGTCTCATGAGGAAGCCAGAGCCTTCCAAGACAGCACTGACTTGGGGTGGGGGGAAGGTCCTCAAACCTGTGCATCAGCCCATCTGGACGGCGGGGGCTCTTTGCTGCAGGTTATGACACGTAGATTCAAGAAATATAAAGAATTGAATAAGTGAATGCCCAGATTCTAGAGAGAGGAGCAGGAGTCAGATCCGGAGATTTAAGAAACATGTATGGGAGGAAAACTGTAATTCTATCCTTTTAGCGTGTATGTGTGTGTGAGAGAGAGAAAGAGAGACAGAGACAAAGAGTGTGTGTGTGAAAGAGAGACCGACAGAGACAGAGACACAGATAGAGAGTGTGTGTGTACGAGAGAAAGAGAGACACAGAGAGCAAGAGAAAATGAGGGACTGAGACCCTGTATCACTTCACTCCAAGACAGCAGTCCTTGAACCAGTTCACAGAACTGTCGTTATAAAAGCAAAGTCCTAACTGAAGGCCAACCAGAGCATTCTTAAATGTCCCCGACCCTGTCCGGTCGGGTCAGCCACAGCCACTTGAGAACATGCAGAGTGGGGAGGATCCTGACTGCATGGGCTTGCCCAGCCTTGACCCCATCTGCCCAGAAGCCTCGGGGCCAGGGGCTCCTCTAAGGAGGCACTTTCCTTGCCTGAGAGACATGGAGAAAGCGGTCCCAGGGCATCCCCGAGCATCCTCCCAAAAGATGCGTGCAGGGAAGGGCAGAGGGGGGGAAGGCGGGTGCCCAGCTGCCGCCAGCAGCATCTTCCTCACCCGCCCCTCCCCCCACTTTTCCAGCCCAGCCCCATCGGCTCTCCTGTTACTGAGGCTCCCTGGTGAGAAAGAGGGACTCAAAACCAGGGCCTGAGAGGAGAGGCCCGGACCCGGAGGCTGGCCTGCGGGCGATGACTGTCTTGTGCGAAAGGAGGTCCGTGCCTTCGGCACCTGGGTCTGCAGCTCCTCCTCCATCTGGCGGGCCTGCCAGAGACCCAGGAAGAAGTGTGAGGCTGCGTGTGGTGCGGTGGAGGAGGAACAGGGCTGGGAGAGGGGGGCCTGGGCTGACGGAGGAAGGAGCCAGACCCATGATGGCCCCAACACCTACCAGCCGAGAAATTTCCATTTGAGGAAACCACCGTTCAGAACCTTGGTTTCCACTTCTATCAAATGCAGCTAAAACTATTTCTCTAGGTTTTCTGTGAGGCTTGAATGAGAACAGGGGTGTATGTGTCCCCTGAAACTCTAAAATGTACTACCGGCCACCTGCCCCTGTGCCCAACCCTGGGGAGAGATGCTTCTCATCATCACGCCCTGCATCTGTTAAGTACTTTACACAGAGGACCTGTCTTCATGCACATTATCCTCCTGGGCCCTCCCACTGAACGGATGAAGCCAAGTGGCTTGCCTGATGTCACACAAGAATTAATCCCCTGCTGAACCCACACTGCAAAATGCCGAGCTCTCTCCAAAGTGCAGGGAGTGCAGGCACTCACAACTGCCTTAGAAAGAAGGAACGAATGATGGTCGGAAATACGCCCACGAACAACATGAGGACCACCCACCACAAGCCTAGGGCTGCGCGGCTGTGTCGTGGTAATCTTACCTCACTACATCGTCGCAGGAGCATTCGAGGTAGCCGTGAGCTACTACCAAGAAACTGGGGCTTGCCAAGGTTAGGAACGGGCCGAAGCTCACCCAGTAAATGGCAGATCTGGGCTACAAACTCAGGTCCACTCTTCCCTAGCTAATACTTAAATTGATAGAAATCCAATGCATTCGGTGCTATAAGCATCACTTCCTCCTCCCCATCTAGGGACCATTCTCCAGCCCCAAGCAACGCCCAGACCTAAGAGCTGAGCATCACCCAAGGGTTGGGTCCTTTATAAAGCTGCCCGCCCACCCCTGCCCCCACACTCACCCTCGCAGTGTCATGGATCCAGTCCAGGAACTCGGCAACCTTGGCGTAGACACCAGGGTGATTGGGCTCCGCGCAGCCACGGCCCCAGCTGACCACCCCCGCCAAGTGCCACGTGCCCCCGTCCAGGCACACCAGGGGGCCCCCGCTGTCACCCTGAGGGATCCAGACGTAGAGACACAGAGAAGCGGGCAGTTAGTCCTTCCCGGTGGAGGCGCACCAGAACTCCCCAAAGCACGCCCTCTACGCTAGGCCCCTTCTGCTTCCAGCACGGATCTCCGCTCACCTCGTCCCTCCATTAATCCTTAGCTGCACTACTCAACTCGCCTAGACGCCCATCCTCCTAGAGAGGCTGCTCAGACCAGGGGCCAAGCCCCAGCAGGAAACCCCTCATCCCCGCCCCCGACCACGGTCCCGCTCACTGCTGCACCTGGCACGCGTCGGCCCTCCCGTCCACGTAGCCGGCACACAGCATGCGGGGGGTAAGGGCCCCGCTGTACATGCAGGAGCTGTTGCAGAGCCGGGTGCCCAGCAGGGGCACCACCGTGTCCTGCAGTGTGTCTGAGTTGTGGGCTGCGGGAGGCAGACATGGAGATGGAGGGATACAGAGCCGGGCCGTGGGGCACAAAGCAAGGCCAGGAAGACACAGCAGCTGGAGGGAAGGTGGTTAGAGGCCCCGGAGACACGAGACCCAAAGAGCAGAGCCCAAGGTGGGAGCTGTGGACTCCGGGAAGGAGGCAGGGGTCTGTCAGACTTAAGAGTGAAGAAGGCCAGAAAAAGGGCAGGGGTATAAAAGGCCTGGCTTCAGGGGAAACTCAGGGGGTGTTCTCCCAGGAAGACCCAGGCAGGGGAGACTGAGGCCAACGATGACACCAGAGAAAAAGGGGGTTGGCACTGCCATTTGGCCCGGGGGGGAGGTGGACATGGGAGGTAGAGGTGCGTCACCTGGGGGGAGGATGCTCCCCCACTCCCCCACCCCTTTTGTACCCAGGGCCCTGGGAGCTGACTCACTGTGGCTGGGGTCGGTGTGGCCCCAGCCAGACACCCAGCACTGTGAGCCCCTTGGGAAATCTTGCTTCTCAGCTGGCAGGCACACAGCACCCACGGTGTCTGTAGAGAAGCAGGTGGTTCTGGGCTCCACTCAGGCTCAGCTTCCCTTCCCCACCACCTCACCCTCAGCCTCGGGGAACAACCAGGCCTGGCAGTTCCTCCTCACCCCCTTCTCAAACAGCCCTGGTTCCCGGCCTCCACCAACCAGGCCTCCTGTAAGGTTGTGCAGGTCGTGCACCAGACCACATTGCAAGGGGGGCCACCATTTGCACAGAGGACAATGTATAAACTGCAGTGTGCAGGGTGCCTTCTAGGCTGGGCAGTGCACACCCCCAACCCAGGGACTGAGGGAGAACGAGAATTCCTTCCGAGCATCTGTACTCCTTTGGGACTTCACTTGGGGTGTTGGATCCCTCTTGCGGAATTGTTTCCAAAAGTGTGGCAAGTCCTATGGTTGGGGCCCACACTTGTCAGGTGGCACGTAGACATGCCATTAAATAATCGCTGATGCGTGAGGGGAGGAAGGGTTTTCTTCTGGGTTCTCCTTCAGTCCCTCGAACTACATCATGGAGAAAGATTCCATGGGGTGCCACTCTGTGGCTCTCCCAGTGCCTGTCAACTTCCCCCTAAATACAGAGACAGCAGGCCCAGACGCCAAATTCTGCAGACGACTTGAACCCTGGCTCGTTTTTGCTCTGTGTTTTCATGGTTGTTACCTATTTGCTACAAGTAATGTGGGCTCTCCAATTAGGCAGTAGCTTGAAGTTCCCCCTTTAAAGGTACTTAAGTCAACTTAGGGGCACCTGGTGGCTCAGTCAGTTAAGCATCCGACTTCGGCTCAGGTCATGATCTCACTGCTTGTGGGTTGGAGCCCCGTGTCGAGCTCCGTGCTGACAGCTCCTAGCCTGGAGCCTGCTTCAGATTCTGTGTGTCCCTCTCTCTCTGCCCCTCCCCTGTTCATGCTCTGTCTCTCTCTCCCCCTCTGTCTCAAAAATAAACATTAGGAAAAATAAATGTACTTAAGTCAATTTAGAAATACGAACTGTTGAGCAAAAGTTCAGAGTCACGTAGGCCCAAGGGTATGTAGCAACACTGGGATTTGGGAAACCCAAGGCCATGGGTGGAGGTGGGAGAGAGGAACACTGAGTGTATGTGAGTGTGTGCGTGTGTGTGAGAGAGCGTGCACGTGGGTACTTGCGTGAGCACTGGGTGAGTGTGTGCGTGTGTTTCTGTGTGTGTGTGTGTGTGTGTGTGTGTGTGTGTGTGTGTGTGTGTGCTGGTGAGCACGCACATGCACATGCACGCTGGGGGGGCTTGCTCTTCGAGGGCAGGTGCTGTGGAGAAGCAGCCTTGGAGCCCGGACACCAGGTTCGGGAACCGTGTGCCATGTGACCTTGCAGAGCATCCCTCTCCTCATTAAGTGTCACTGTCCTTGTCTGTATATACCTGTCTCATCTACCTGTCAGGGTTGTTATGAGAGTTGAAGGAAAGACATCTGGAAAACCATGTAGCATGTCACGCCGTGGCATGGGGACAGGGGAGGGGCGGTCTGTTGGTAGATAGAGCAGCCAGGAGCTCCGCTGGGGACTTGGAGGCAAGTCCCGCTTGCAGCCCAGCTGCGAAAGGGGCCAGAACCTTTGTCCCCAAAAGCGCCTGCGCAAGCCTGGGTGAAGCTGAGGTCCAGGAGATGGCAGAGCTCATCCGATGAACTGAGTGTGTTAAGGTTTACAGCGCTGGGCGGGAACTCAGAAGGGAGCTCACCTCTTAGGCGTCCCAGGGCCTGCCCCGCTCCCTCCACGGCCCGCAGCCTGTTCGTTCCTGGCCGGTGCCTCACCTGAGAAGTTGAGCGGTGTCCGGAGATGGAGGAGGGCGACGTCGTAGTCGTGATTCTGGGTGCTGTAGAGGGGGTGAGGGATGATCCTCTCTACCACAGCCCCCTGGTGCGGCCTGACGGCACTGTGGCTCACCAGCCCCGTGTACACCCGCCAGCTGGACAGCCGGGACAGCCTAAAACTACACACAGGAGCCGTGCTGAGCCCAGGGAAGGGAGGGGCAGAAGAGCCTGACATAAGCATGCCGGCGGATGGAGGAAGCTGGCCGGAGAAACCATTAATGGAAGCCCCCATCACCAGGCTGGCCACTCGCAGGACCCAGGGGCCAGGCCTCTTAGTATCGTCGCAGCAGCTGGCAAGATACTGGGCACACAGTAGGCGCTTAATAAATATGCAGAACGGCCAGAGACATGAGACACTGGGGGTCATCTGCAACCCCCCAGCCCCTCTGTCCTGAATGAGTCCCCTCCACATTTTGCAACGAACATCAAAGGGGCTTGTGTGACCTCCTAACTCTGAGTCAGAAAAAGTTCTGGGAGTCCTGCCTCTCCACTTACTACCTGTGACCATGGGGAAGACACCTCACCTCTCCCAGCCTCAGTTTCCTCATTGTGAAGTGAGGAGTGTGCTACTGCCCTGCCGGCCGCCAAAAGAAGAGGTCCAAAGAGCTCATTTGCTCATCATTCATCCCTTCCTTGCTCCAACCAGTATTTATTACGCACCTATTGTATTTCAGGACTGTTCTAGGCCATGGGGACATGGCCGTGGACAAATCAAGAAAGAGACCCAGGGGTAAACAAGACTGAGAGTCCCTGTTCCTGGGGAGCTTCCAGTCTAAAGGGGAGGAGAGACATTAAGCAAATAATTACCCGGAAGGTGATTTAATGACACTTGTGCTAAACATTAAGAAGCACAGAGCGCTGTGAATACGAAAGTATTTTGAAAACTTCAAAACTGAGCCAGCACAGAGAACCAGTCTTTGTCTTACTGCTGCTACTCATGCAAATTGTTCTTGGCACTGAACGGGGAGAGCACTTCGCAATCCGTGCCCCTGAGGACGCACATGGGGAGGCAGACTGTTCGACGTGGACTTTTTTTTTAATTTTTATGTTTGTATTTATTTTTGAGAGAGAGAAAGACAGAGTGCGAGTGGGGAGGGGCAGAGAGAGAGGGAGACACAGAACCCGAAGCAGGCTCCGGGCTCCGAGCTGTCAGCACAGAGCCCGACGAGAGGCTCGAACCCAAGAACCATGAGATCATGACCTGAGCCACCCAGGCGCCCTCGACATGGACATACCAACGGCCAAACGGAAAAGGCAACTGAGGCCGTGTCCTCCCCAGCAGCCCCCGAGACTTGCCTGTGCATGCAGTGTGCGGCCGTCATCACCCAGCGTGGGGCCAGCACAGAGCCCCCACACGTGTGCCGGGAGCCCAGGGCCACACTGGCCTGCCAGGGCCAGCGCCCGGGAGCCACGGTCTGACCGCCAACTATCCGGGAAGCCAGGGGCCTCGTCCCACACTCTGCAAACAGGAAAGCATGAGTGAGATGGTGACTAGGGAAGAGAGGTGGGTGATAGATTGGTCCTAAATCTCGGGGAGCACGGTCCAGTGTGGACGGCTCTGATTTATTTCTCCCGACCCTGAATTGGGGGTATGAGAAGGCAGAAATCAGTCTGCGAGCTCACGGAGGCCCACACTCAGGCCTGCATTGTGTGCAGAGCCCCGACACCTAACCAAATGCCTGTCCCACAGGAGGGGTCAGAATGTTGGTGTGTAGAGGGATGCATGCAACAGGAGAGGTGAAGACACAGACGGATGATTGGGGTCACACGCAAGGAGCTCTGCAGACTGTCTCCCATGCAGCCCCTGGTTTACCACCTTCCTTAGTCTCCTAAAGTTGCTAACCGGTTAACGGCCTATAGTAATCCCCCTGGGGGCTCTCCAGAGGAAAGCGGGAAGGAGCCTCAGAAGTGAAGACAGATAGTGCTAGGAAGAGAAGCAAGATCATCCAACCAGATCGGTGGCTGGTGGGGGACACGACAGAGGAGTGGACGGGGCTCTGTTGAGATGGAACTGTGTCTGCAAGAAGGTGACCGGCAGGCAGAGGGGAAGGTGGGCAAGGAACCCCATCCCACACCCACTCTGTGTGGCTCTCCACACTCAGGACAGTGGGGAGACCCTTTCCTCCCACTGCCGCCTTCCTGGACTGGACACATGACTCACCAGAGCATCTGAGGGAAACGATTTGACCAGAAGCGCAGCTGTCCCTGCAAAATGGAGATGGCAGCAAGAAGCTGGACAGGGGCCCACCCGAGGGCATGGAGGCCAGCTGGAGACAGAGGAGGCCTCCGGTGCAGCCCCCCTCTGTTTCCCACCCCTGCCCCAAACTCCAGGCCCCTCCTCATTCACAGGCCCCCAGGACAGCACTGCTACCCTGGCCCATTGCCCCACCCCGGGGTACCAGCGGAGGTCGTGGCCCTTGAGGGTTGTCCTAGACAGGGCCCCAAGTTACAGACAAGAAAGTCCAACTGTGCCCACTAAGAGCCCCCAAATGGACGTGTTTTCGGTGGATGAGCGGATAAGGGACTGAAAGAAGAACAGGGAGCTTTGTCCCATGCCCCTCCTGGGCTTACTCTCTCTTCTCTATCCCCCGCCCTTTGCTCTCCTCTCCCCCTCCTCCTTCTTAGCAAACCTCCATTCCTGATGGACCAAAGCCCTCTTCTCTCACCTGCTCTTACTGGCCCCAGCAGCCTAATGCCTCGATCGTTCTAGTGTCTCAAACCCACAGCATCCCGGCTCTCCTGGCAGAGTGAATCCCCACTCATGGGAACGGAGTTTGTGATTTCAGACTGGGAAATGTTCCTCTGTGTCCTATATCATACGGCCAATGTCTTTGCTACCAGCCTCCCATGACAGGAAGATTTCTGCCGGACTGTTCACCAGGAAGTAAGGGACCCCACTCAATCTCCTCAGAAGCCCTACCTGGGCTGCCACACCTCCTCCAGGAAGCCTCCCAGACCTGGAGAGAGCTGAGCAAACCCCTGGGAGCTGTTGAGCTGGATGTCAGACAGGTTCACTCCCTTGTAGTGAGTGAGTCTTGGCAGAAGAGGGGAACAGAACGGGAGGAAATCGGTTTACACTGTAGCACAGGAGATGGCAGTTAATCATGACCGGGATATACGTGATATACAATCCACCCAACAGTACCCTCACTGAGCAAGACTTTGACAATGACTTCTGGGATTTATATTTGTTAAAAAGCAGTATTGCTCAAAGGAGAGAAACAGGCCGGGGTACCATCGTGTCCAGAGGCGAGAAGATGGCCAAAGTGACCTCTTGCCAGTTCCTGAGCACTTTGATGGGGACGGGCAGATAGAGGTCTCCAACTCCCCCTTTCCTACCACCAGCCTGCAACCCTCCCCGGGCCCCTAGCCTGGCCCCAGTTACCTGAGATGTCCCAGGCTCTGGCAGATCCGCAGCCCCAGGGCAGAGCTCCAGCCCTCATGGCAGACCAGGAGCCAGTCTGGCCGAGCCCTCACCTGTACTGCCAGCAAGAAGCCCTCAGGGTTGATTCTGAAAGATACTGAAGGCACAGCATAAAAGTCACATCCTACCTGCTGAGGGGTAGAGGGGCAGAGTGGCCAGGGGGAGCTGGACCTGGCCGTGCGGGGCCCCAAAGAGGCCTTAATGACCCCTGTCTGTGCCTCGGCTAGAGGTCAAAACAGTCCCCAGGGTGTGCTGGATGCTCCGAACCAGAGATCCACTTTTTGAGGCTGGACCATGCCACTCCCTTCCCACCAGAGGAGGAGACCCGGATGCAGGCAGTGGATTCATGGCCTTCCATTTTGGTCCTCTTTGCCCCTGGCCAGAAGTGGGGAGCCCAGAGCTCTGAAGGGGCTCAGGGCTGAGAAGAGGGCAGTCTTGCTGCCTTGGGGGTGTGGCCCACCTGTTCTGGGAAGCGAAGGGAGCAGGGCTTCCTCACCACTGGCCTCTGAGCAGCTCAAAGGCATCTCCTCATCCTGCAAGTTCCCGGGAGATGGCTGAGAGGCGGCTGGCCACAGATACAGCACTTCAGAGGACAAGGACAGGGAGAGGTCACAGAGAAGAGGCTAGGAGAAGGGAGGGATTCCCAAGAAGAGGGCCAAGGGGCAGAACAAGACCCCTGCAACAGAGGGAGACAAAAGCAGCTGCCTGGGGACTCACGTACCACCCAGCCTTAGGCGGGTCCCCCAACTAACACCCCGAGGAGAGCACACTCTGTCTGTCCCTGTCTCCGTCTCTCTCTGACTGGGAATGATTTCTAGAAAACGTCTGCCCTGGGCCTCCCCGGGTCATCCATTCAAGTACCTTACACTTCTCACTGTAGGACTAAAACATTCTTTACGCGGAGCCTAAATCCCTCCAGCTGCAAATCCATCCCTTCTCCCTTGCTGTCAGCTCTGGGTAGATCAGAAAGACGCTCTTCCCGACTGCCCTTTACACCCGCTTGTGTCTTGCAACAAGGATCCCCCAGATCCTGTTCTCCAGCCCTCCCCAGAGCACCGAAGGGCCCCAGCACTGACCGAGAAGCCATGAGCCGACGCTCACACCAGCCAGCAGCGCCAGGGCGCCCAGCCCCACGCAGCCGCGCCACCTTGAGCACCAGCGCCCCGCCCGAGAGGCTGTGGGAGAGGGCAGAGGAGTCTGGGTGCCCCGCTCCTGCCTGCCAGCCTCACTCTGCCCTGAGGCACCTCCACGGGGCACGGCAGCCACTGGGCTGTGGCGGGAGTTTGCTCCCACTGTCCCTGCCCACCTCCCCCTGCCCCATCACCACAGAGCCCACTCGGTCCCCACACTGGGAAACGGCCAAAGCGGTTCCGGGAGGAGCAGTGAGGCTGCCTCTCGCCATCGGTAATTTGGGACTGGCCCATGAAGGGTCTGGGGAATGTGGACAGCTTATCCACTCACTGTCTCCACCCTATCATTCCCCATAACCCAATCTCGCCTACTGGGCTGCTGCTGGGCCTCAGGCCTCCTCAGTGGGTCTCCTGGCTCTGCTCTGAAGATCCCACGTCCTGGACCCTCCTCTGCATACTGAGGCTCCATGTGGGCTTGGCCATCCGGCATCAGGCTCTGGGAAAATAACTGTCGGTCACTCAGGATCCCCACACCACGGTAAGAAGTCACAGCCCACTACGAGCCCCCACTCTCTAACCTCGGCTGTGCACTCACTGCCTTTTCTTCATCTTAGACACTCTCTCTGTCTTCCCACCGATGCCGATGCCCCTCCAGGCCTTCTCCGCTCCCCTGGATCCCCTAACCTCACCCACCTTATTCTTACAAGGCCAGTAAGCATCAGAGCGGGTATTCAAACCCAGACTGGGCTGACTCTGAAACCCAGACTCCTCACCACCCACTCCCCTTGCCTCCCACAGCTATCAAGGGCATCCACTGGGTCTCTCCACATCCCTCCTCAGGCCTCCAGACCCCAGCCTTCTTCTTCCCCTCCTGTGTCAGAGTAGGAAGTGCCCCTGCACAATGCACCATATTTAGCCCAAGTGGATAGGCCACAATGGGGGACACTGTAGGGAATTCAAAATAAACCAACATGGAACACTCCCCAGCTGCCCCCAAAGAATCTGCAGTGGAGTCCTGACAATAGGTCATGTAAAAAAAGCAGAACATGTTAAGTGACAGAAGGGAAGTTCAGTTTCACCACCATTGGCATTCAGAAGCAGAGCTTACTTCTCACCGGGGAGATCAAAAAAGGCTTCCCAGAAAAGGCAGCCTGAGACAGGCCCTCGGAGACGCACGGGGCCTACATGGACATATATGGGCATTGGGTGTTCTAGGCGACTGAAGAGGCAAAAGCATGGGGGTGGAAAAGCACAGAGCAGAGTAAGTTATATGTTTGCCTGAAGTTCATGTGCCGTGAAGAAGAGTAATGGAAAATAAGATCTTAGGGGAAATACTGGAACAGCAGTTCAAAGCTAGGTCTGCAGCCTAACACCTCTCCAAACTTCAGTTTTCTCATTTGTAAAATAAGAGTGATCACCATTACTACCCAACAAGTAATCTCCCTCCTCTAGTTCTTGTCTCCATTCATTCTCCATGTCAGAGCAATCCTAAAATTCAAACATGAGCAAGTTAATCTCATCTTTAAAGGACCCAATGAGAGGCGTCTGAGTGGCTCTGTTGGCTGAACGTCCGACTCTTGATTTCAGCTCAGGTCATGATTCCAGGTCATGGGATCGAGCCCTGCTCAATCATGGGCTCCTCCCTGAGTGTGGAGCCTGCTTAAGATTCTCTCTCTCTCCCTCTGCCCCTCTCCCCTCACCCTCTAAAATAATAATAATAATAATAATAATAATAATAATAATAATAATAAAGTACCAAATGAATCTCTGTAGTCTGATAAATCCAAAGTCCTAAGACATGGTTCACAAAATCCCCTGTGATCTCACCCTTCCTCACCTCTCCATCCCCAGTTGCCAGCATGACTCCCTCCTCAGTGGAATTCAGGATCATACTAACACACATGCCAGTCCTCCAGGCCTTCACGTGCTCTCACACCACAGAGACTTTGCACTTGCTGTCCTTTCTCCCATGTAGCTGACTCCTAGGACCCTTTAAGACATAGCTAGACATCACTGCTCTAAGAAGTTTCCTTCAACCCATAAGGCACCTGTTTTGGCCCTATATTGTGCTCATTTACCTCTCTCTCTCTCTCTCTGCCTTTCCTCACTGGTCTAGGCATCCCTAGATGCCCTGTGGGAGAGAGAGAGAGAGAGAGAGAGAGAGAGACCAGGTCAGGGATAGCACAGATGTAGGTACAGCCTTACCATTTGGGTCAGTGGCACCAATGTAAAGCCTCAGGGTCTGCTAGTCAGGGTTCTGCTCCTGTTCTTGGATCAGCATTGATTAAATAGCCCAGCCAACTTGGTTGGAGGGTGAGGTTTCCCTAGTTCACATAGGGCCCCTCCCTTTATCCTCCCCCCACTACACTCACACACACACGTGCGCGCACGCGCGTGCCAAAGAGACAATAAATCTGCTCAGAAACCATGAATAGACCCCTTGTTGCAGGGAAAGGGGCCAAGGGCTGGGCTGGGCTGGGCAGCCTCAGGCCCTCCCATCTGCTAACTAGAAGCTTAGAAACAGAGAAAAAGGTTATAGGGAGGAGGGGAGGCCAGCTACTGTTGCTTAGCAACCAGGTCCCTTGTGCCAAACAGTGTGCCCCGTGCATGCTAGCACATTCCCCCTTCCTGCTGACAGGGCTGTATTGGAAAGACTGATATTAGCATTTGTTGAAATGTTTCTGAGCCCTCTGGATTATATCTCATCTCTGTGTGGGTTGGCTTTCCCAGCAGTGTGGGGCTGTCACCATGTTGGAATTGGGATGATAATGAGGAATCTTAATCGTTTCTCTCCTCAGGGCTACACCTGTCACCCCAATGCTGAGGAAATGGGGCCTCTCCCCCCAGCTTCCCTGGGGACCAGTTACTACAGGAGCCCCCAGTGCTATCTTGCTTCAAAGCACAAAGCGGCCCGGCTGAGCTGAGCACGCCTGGGAACCACAGCTCTTCAGAGAGGCAGAACAGGTCCCAAGGAAGAAAAAAGACTTGTGTGGCTTCCCCTGTTCCAAATGCTTCCCACGGACCCCTCAGATAGAACAGTTAGGAATACAGGCTTTCACCTAACCCCAGATCTGCCACTTCCCTTACTGTCTCACCTGTAAAATAAGGAAATAGTACCCACCTCATGGGACTGATGTTTGAAATGAAGGAGATACTGAATGTAAAGCTCCTAGCCTGATATCTAGCATAGAATCTACTCAGTAACTATTAGCTGCTATCACTATTATGATTATTACTGTTGAACCTCATCCACACAGCCTTTATTTTTGCTATTTTCCTCTTATATTCAGTGTGTCCACTCTGAGCTTATGGTAATCACACACAGCACCCCACACTTCTAATACAATGAAGAGACAGAGGTCAGCTATGAATCACAGAAGGAGGAGGAAAGAACTGGTGGCGGGTGCTGAGAATTCCCTGGCTAGGCTCTGAGATCCCCTAAAACAAATACCCCTCTGCCTACATAGATGAATAGTTACTGTGTGTCTGGAATTAGTTTGGGCATGGAGAATGAATACGTCACAAACTAGGAAACTGCAGGCTGAGGGAAGACACAGGAACAGGTATAAATAACTGTTATTTGTGAAAAGTGAAATAACAGGGGCATCAACATAGATGTATAGGAAGATAAAGAAATAACCGAGTCCTTTGCACAGAGGACACAGAAAAGGCTTTATAATAGAGGAGACATTTGAGCTGTGTTTTAAGAAATGAGAAGGCAATCACAGAGAAGGGCATTTCAAATATGTTACAGGTGATGTCAGTGAAAATGCCAGAGTAAAGCCCTCTGAAAATTCTCTTCTTCACAAAAGCAAGGAGAAAACTGACAAAAAATTATCAGAATCAGCTTCCTCAAAAGTCTGGAAATTAACCAAGGGCTTAATATGGAAAGTGTTTATTCAAGAAAAAGGACACAATCTTGGTAAGAACAGTGAGCCTTTATGGCATTTTAATGTTTATTTACTTTTGAGACAGAGAGACAGAGAGAGACAGAGTGTGAGCAGGGGAGGGGCAGGGAGAGATGGAGACACAGAATCCAACGCAGGCTCCAGGCTCTGAGTTGTCAGCACAGAGCCCGACGTGGCGTTCGAACCCACAAGACGTGAGATCATGACCTGAGCCAAAGTCGGACACTTAACCGACTGAGCCGCCCAGGCGCCCTGCTTTATGGCATTTTAATTTGCTCTGATTCCATCACCCTCTCTCCAGCGCTGAAGTAGCCTTAGGAACCAACACCCCATGATCACAGGGAAAATCAGCAGCTTGGTAGTCACAGGTAGAAGAGGGTTGGAGCTCCTTCAAAAAGCCTCATTTCCAGAGAGCAGTCATTATTTGAAGTGTCTGGAAGATCCCTTTTGCAAGGCCATCTTACTTTGACTGTACACTGAGCTTGCCCAGGATGAAGAGCTTTCCCTAAGGAGGTCTGTTGAAAACAATCAAAGACAATCGTGGGCCTTTATGGCTGCCTGAGGCAATGGATAACAGTTGGGGCAAACAATAAGCTAATCAAAAACCTTAAAATAAAAAGCTGGGGAATAAGGTGTCCATAAGGGGATTTTGAAATATTCCAGAGAATCTAGAAAGCATGCATATGCATAGGAATGTGCGCATACCCAGGGCCGTGTACTTATTTAGGAAAGACTTCAGGAAGGTCCTAAGCTCTCATCTCTGGCTAACCTTGATGCTCTAAAAAAGTAGGAAGTGAAGGCTAAGGCAGAGTTGTAAACTTCCTGGCTGATTGTTGAAGGCCTGCCCCAACATGCCCCTAGAGCCTCTGCAAAGACTGACAGACTTATTGGTTCTAGGCATCTAAAACAAATCTCTGTCCAGTCTTTAGCTGACCACTAAGCTGACTGAGCAGAGACTTCAGTGGCCACACATGACAAAGAATACATAGACATTACAGAATTTGTTCAGAAAAGTCACTAAACAAACAACATCAACAATAAACACCAGGGAAGAGGGAGAATCTGATTTCCAGAGTTGATGTGTTATATCATTTAAAATCCAGTTTCCAACAACAAATGGTGAGGCATGCACACACACACACACACACACACACACACACACACACACACACAATAAGAAAGTATGGCCCATATTCAGGGGGTAGGGAAGCAATCAATAAAGGGGTTCTGGTTCAAGATGATGATATACAAAAAGCTCCTGAACTCACTTCTTTCCACAGACACAGCAAACCTACAGCTACACACAGAGCAATGGAGCTCATTTCCAAGTTCCTTCCATGGAAGGCCTGAGCATCTTGTTCACCTTACAACTCATGTAAGTTATAATACAGTGACTGTAGTTTATAACACTGAAACGTATGATTAGATTTTGCTAAGAGTATATAACTTAAATGTTCTCACCAAAAAGTAAGTAAACAAATATGTCTACAAGTAAGTAAACAAATATGTCTAAAACAGGTGATAGATGTGTTAATAAACTAGACGAGAGGAACCCTTTCACAATGCACATAGACATCAACATCATTAAGATGCACACTTTAATTTTACAATCACAAGTTTGTCAATCATAAGCCTCCATAAAACTGAAAAAAAAAGTGTGGGTTTTAGATTACACTGAGACCGGCCTCTTCCTGGCCATCCTTCTCTGCTCTGCTACCTAAGAAGGCTCCCTTCTCTTTCTCTCTGCTATTCCTTCCTTCCCAGATGAGCTATTCTGAGGGCCCTGGCTGTTTCCCTGGTTTGGACAGAATACCACCACCAGGGTAAGGCAGCAGGAGCCTACGGTTCAAAGTGTAAGGAGGTAGTCACTAGCAAGCGGAGTGTTAGTACCTGACTACTCTAAGAGTGATGCCTCCTTAAATTTTGTGCCATAGGGTGAGCCATCTGAAAACCAGCTGAAGCGTGACCCCTCTGCACGAAGGCCCCAGGATCTCTATTTTTACCATGGTGATTCAAATACAGCCTCATCCTAGTTCTGACCCTGCTCCTCTACTTTCTTCCCCCTGACAACTCCCTGACTCCCAGGACCATGTCTATGGATAAGCCTCAACTCATGAACCTTGAAATTTTGCTTTCTCTCCTCCTTCAGTCACTATTCTCAAAAATATCGGCTGTCCTTCAGAGGGGCCCTGGCACTTTCAGACAGAGAAAAAATACCTAAGTTCAAGTTATACAGAATTCTCGGACTTACAAACTTTGTTGAAAGAATCTACCATTGAATCTACCATTACTGCTACAGGAAACTGGAGGTGGCCCAAGCCCAGGTCTCCTGACGTCTGGTCCAGGGTTTCCCCCCACTCCTACCACATACATGCCCCACACGTCATGTCTTCACAGAACATGTGGGCTCAGCGAGAAGAAGGTCCCCCTGTGGACCACAGCTCTGGCCAGCGCCTATGGAGTTCTATCCTGCTCCTGATGTCCCCTTCCTGTCTACCGGTGGGTGACAGCTTCAGCTTTTGTTTGTGAATTTAAGCCTGCCTATGATCTTCTGTTCCAGACTGCCTGCCCTACCGATTTCAGACTTGCTGAGATGGCCCCCATAATCACTCTCTTTCTTTCCCAGAGGAAGAAAGTCTGGTGCTCTCAGTGTAGGTCATGAGAGCACACATGGGGGGAAATGCAGGATCAAGATTTCGAGAGGCTCTGTACGTCCCCTTCAGTGTCATCTCATGCCCTTCTGTTGCTTCATCTGTACCAGGAATGCCTCTCTCGCTCTCATCCAGCCTCTATCTGTTCATGATCCATCTGTATCTACAATATCCCCAGATCCCCTTAAACAACTCCCACCCCCTCCCAGTTCAGTTTGGCTCATCCCACTGGGGTTAGTTCAAGCCATCGGACCCTCTAATGCCATCCCACAGTCTAACGAGGCCCAAGGGCATACCTCCTTCCACCCAACCCTCTGCAGAGTAATTTTCTCAATGAAGAAATTAATGATACCTAAATCTAATAAAAGAAAGCTTTAGTGAGTGAAAATTGGGAAAATGTGAGATCCAGTTAACTTATTCTAGACCATTACTGCATATTAATAGGCAGCCAAGAAACCCTGACTGTTGCCATTTTGCTTGCATTGAATACAAAGAAATGGATAAAAGTATATTTAGAAGGAAAAGAATAGCTATGTGATCTCATATAGTAATCGGTTGTTTATTCATTAGCACACTGCTTTCTGAGTACTCTCTTACATCTTGTTACTCTGACCAAAATCTAAAGTAAGGGATGCCTGGGGCACCTGGGTGACTCAGTCTGTTAAACGTCTGATTCTTGATTTTGGCTCAGGTCATGATCTCACAGTTGGTGAGTTTGAGCCCACATTGGGTTCTGCACTGACAGTACAGAGTCTGCTTGGGATTTTCTCTCTCTCTCTCTCTCTGCTGCTCTCTCTCTCTCTCTCAAAATAAATAAATAAAGTTAAAAGAAAAAGACCTAAGTTAAATGTCCCTCCACCTCCTCCAACAGCCTCCACATTGGATAGCCCCCTCTTGTAGTTCATGCATCACATGCATATGGGACATGGTTGAGGGCTAATTGGTGGTAAGCCCTCAAGACCAGGGACACTGTCTCTTCTTCTTCGTCTTTTCAGTTGCACACAGTGACTGGCATGTGGCAAGTGCTCAGTAAAGTCTGTTGACGCAATCAATCAACATGTGCACTTGCCAGTCTGTTTTATTTCCTCTCTTCTACCATCCTGTCCAGTCAGGGACGTTTCACCCCCCTGCCTTAGTTCAGACTCCTATCATCTCTTGCTTTCTAAACAATCTCCCTGCCTTTCTTCTCAGCCCCACATAGCACATCCTCCACATGGCTATCAGGATTCCTCCTCTTTTTGGCCTCATGTTTCATTGCATCCTCCCCCTCCATACACACACCCTGTAAACTATATTCCAACTATAGTCAAATTTCTAGAATATTCCTCAAGTGGATGCCATTTCCACTCTTCACTTAGGCTGTGCTCTCAGGCTAGAATGTCCTTCCCTCATGTTTTCATAATTAGAAAGCTTCTGATGCTTCAAGATATGGCTCAGCTGTCAACCCATCGCAAAACTTCTCACTGCATCCCCCAAATCCAAAATTACTGGCTTCTTTTTGTACAGGCGCACCCTGGAGGCATTGCTGGTTCAGTCCTAGGCCACAGCAATAAAGTAAATATTACAATAAAGTGAGTCAGATGAATCTTTTGGTTTCCTAGGGCATATAAAAGTTATGTTCACACTATACTGTAGTCTAGTAAGTGTGCAATGACAGCATTATGTCTAAAAAGGCAATATACATGCCTTAATTTTAAAATACTGTATTGCGCAGGGCGCCTGGGTGGCTCAGTCGGCTAAGCCTCTGACTTCAGCTCAGGTCATGATCTCACTGCTCATGGGTTTGAGCCCCATTTCAGGCTTTGTGCTGACGGCTCGGACCCTGGAGCCTGCTTCAGATTCTGTGTCTCCCTCTCTTTCTGCCCCTCCCCCCCCATTCATGTTCGGTCTCTCCCTCTCTCTCTCTCTCAAATAAATAAACATTTAAAAAATACTGTATTGCTAAAATATGCTAACAATCAACTGAGATTTCAGCAAGCTGCAATCACTGATCACAGGTCCCCCTAACAAATACAATCATAATGAAGAAGTTAGAAATATTGCAAGAATTACCAAAATGTGACATTACAAACATGAAGTGAACAAATGTTGTTAGAAAAATGGTGTCACAGACTTGCTTGATGCAACGTTACCACAAATCTTTAATTTGTAAACAAAACAAAACAAAACAAAACAAAACAAAAAACACAGTCTGCAAATCACAATAAAGCGAAGTGCAATAAAACAAGGTATGTCTGTCTGCATAGAGTTATTCCTAGTACTTTGCCCAGTAAGCAGCACATCATAGTTCCCAAATTAGAAAAAAAAAAAAAAAATTAGCTCCATTCTGTCCTGCCCTGCACTCCTGTTGCATCAGCCACTAAGGCAGCCATAAAAAGTGGGAAGGACAAAAAAAAAAAAAAAACAAACCAAAAAACAAAAACAACTCTCTCGTCCCCACACAGGAGCATGCATTCCCAAGAGGATAGGGAAACAAGGCCTCCCTTGTTCAAATATTCAGACAAAAACTTACCCAAGTTGTATTCTAGGAAATGATTTCTAAGCCTACAAGGAACTATATCCATGGTTTCTGGACGACTTCTCAAGCTCAGGGATAAAATATGAAGTTTATAATTTACATACCATAAATAAAAATACCACCCCAAATTGTTCATTTTGTTAAGCAACTACGTTTTCCTTTTTTAACTTTGTTTAAAAGCTGTTTACTTTGGGCGTGCCTAGGTGGCTCATTCGGGTAAGCATCCATCTTTGGCTCAGACCATGATCCTGTAGTTCACCTGTTCGAGCCCCGAGTCGGGATCTGTGCTGACAGCTCGGAGCCTGGAGCCTGCATCGGACTCTGTCTCCCTCTGTCTCTACCCCTCCCCTGCTTGCGCTCTGTCTGTCTCAAGGAAAAAAAAAAAAAAAAAAAAAGGTCAACTTTGGGAGTCATTCAAATTTCTAAAGACAAGTTTGTGGAATACTCAGTCAAACATGGACTACGAGATTTCCCCACATGGTGAATCAGTGGTGTCACTATTGGACACAAAGGGCATTTTTCACCTGCTTTAATTAAGACAAAAAGGAGTAGCAAAAGATATCAATCATGTGGTTGATTAAAAATAACTTCCCAAACATCTGTTCTAGTTCAGCAATAGCCACCTGACATTTTAAATCAGTATCTAACAACTGATATGACTATAAAATCTTTGTGACCCAGAGAAAATCAGTCACTCTCTCCATGTGCAATCTTCTCAGATACCCACTTTGTCATCCACTGGTCTTTCCTTTCTTCTCCAAGACTTGCTCTCATCAGTCACCCAAAGCCCATTCATGCCTGTCAGTATATGGTTCAGGGTCGGGCACTGCACAAGGTGCTCTGCTTTCTGGGAACTCAGTCCAGGTCAGACACACACATGCAGAACACAGAGACCACACCATGACCCCGGTAATACGGCGGATGGTAAAATCAACATAAGCAAAGTGAGAGTTTTGTTTTCACATCAGCTTGTGTAGGGGCAGTGTCTTTGATGTTTATTCTGTCTTCACGACCATCCCAGAAGGTGAGCAACACAGGAATTTCTATCTCTGGTAAGTGACCAGGCATAGAGAGCAGAGGAGGTAACTGTTTTGCCCAAGTTCACACGGCTAGGCCAAGTGACAGGAGCAAGGAGAAAATCATGTCTTCTGATTTTACATCAGTGCTCTCTGCCCACCCCCACACCTCCAGGGCTGCCCCCTGCAGATCTGGGAAGACCAGTGAGAGACTGCCAAGGTCAGTGGTCCCTGGAGCGAGAGGCAAGCCGAAGACTGGGGTTGAGGTGGGGGAGACAGGGAGAGGTTTGAGGAACCATGCCAGCTCGGACAGGTGGGGTGGAAGCAGCTGATAAAACCAGCATTAGCCCGTGAAGTTTCCGTGGCGGCGATTTTCAGAAACCCTCCAAATTATGGGAGAACTGACTTGGTATGTGGCAAGATGAGGAAGGAGGGGCACGAAACCACAAGGGTCTTTCCTTTTATTCTGGTTCTCATTCAGTTTTAAAAGATATACCCAGGCTAGAAAAATGCTAATGCCACTTCAGCTCCCCTCTCTTTTCCTGCCGGAACAGAAGCAAAGTTCCGAGGGCCCTGGGGCCGCATCAGGGATGCCTGGAATCAACAATGAGCTCTGCCAGTCTTGTCTCTGTCCTCTGCCAGTCTGCGAACCAGGGTTACAAAGCAGCTGTCACAGTAACTTGACTAATTAAATTAGAGCCCACTGAATGCTTTATTGACCTGAGACTCACTCCAGTGAGCAGGCCCACTTCAAAGGTGACTATGTTCATGGCTGTTAGTTAACAGATTAAATAAAATAGACAAAGACAATGATGGGCAATAGGAAAAGTCCTGTTCCTGTAAACAAAGCGTCTAAAGCACAGCTGCTAGAGTGTGTGACCTGCTATGGGGAGAGTTGTGTGTTCCCTCTACCCAGATACACATGTTGAAGCCTTAACTCAGAACGTGACCGTATTTATGGGGGTGCCTGGGTGGCTCAGTCGGTTAAGTGTCTGACTCTTGGTTTTGGTTCAGGTCGTGGTCTCACATTTCATGAGTTCAATCCCCGCATTGGGCTCTGTGCCAATGGTGCAGAGCCTACGTGGGATTCTCTCTCTCTCCCTCTCTCTCTGTACCTCCCTACCTTGTTCTCTCTGTCTCTCTCGAAATGAATAAACTTTAAAAAAATTTTTTAAATAAAATAAAATAAAAGTAACTGTATTTAGAGACAGGGTCTTCATGGAGGTATTCAAGTTCAAAGAAGGTCATTAGGATGGGCCCTAATCCAATATGACTGGTGTCCTTGAAAATAGGGGAAATCTGGACAGAGACGCAGAGAGAAAAGATGATACAAAGAGACAAAGAGAAGACGGCCGTCTACAAGCCAAGGAGACAGGACTGGAACAGACCTGATCTTGGACTTCCAGCCTCCAAAACTGAGACAATACATCTGTGCTGTTGAAGCCCCCCAGTTTGAGGTACTCTGTTTTAGCAGCTCTGGCCAACTAATACCTCTGGACACATATGAGAGGCAGGAAGACCCCTGGGGGAAAGGACTTTTCATGAGAACAGTAAAAACAGCACCAGCTCTGGACTCAAAACAAACCTGGGTTGGGACCCTGACTTTGTGTGTATCTAGGCAAGACAGTTGACCTGTCCGTGCCTTGACGCCTCGTCTGCAAAAGGGACACATATCTTCTTCAAAGGAGCGGTTTTAGGAGTAAATGTGGAAACACACTCTTTGGCTTATCCAGGTCCAGGCTGCACAGATCCAGCCCCTCAACAAGTAGGCAGAGCCGCCAGTGGAACTTCTGACCACCCAGCAAATACTGACGGTGATGACCACAAGGCGCTTTTGTAAAGTACCTGCAAAGTGCACAGTCACCTGATTATTACCACACCATCTGTGGGATTCTGTCAACATTATGATGAATGTTTCCCTTCACTCGGTTCCTTCTGCCCCACTGAATTTATTGCACACTTGCTCTTTGTCTCTCCAACAGGGGACTTCAGCTCTCTGCTTAAAAGTCCCCTCCTGCATGGGGCGCCTGGGTGGCTCAGTCGGTTGGGCGTCCGACTTCGGCTCAGGTCAAGATTTCACGGTCCGTGAGTTCGAGCCCAGCGTCGGGCTCTGTGCTGACAGCTCAGAGCCTGAAGACTGCTTCGGATTCTGTGTCTCCCTCTCTCTCTGACCCTCTCCCATTCATGCTCTGTCTCTCTCTGTCTCAAAAATAAATAAACATTAAAAAAAAAAATTAAAAAAAAAAAAAGTCCCCTCCTGCATTTCTGGTGGCAGCCTTGGAACAGAAGGGGAGTGTATTCAGCCCCCAAGGCCTCCCTCTCTCTCATCGCCTCCCTCTCATGCTCACTCCTGGAGACACCCATATAGACTTTGGGGGGAAAAAAAAAGCTTCTTACTTAAATCATCCCACCACCACCCAAAAATAATCATCATAACAAAACCAAATGGAAAACCACTTCCAGTAGCATTTCATATAATAAAGCCCTATCTGTACAGAATTATTGGCAAATTGGCTGTTTTGGTTAACTGCCTCTGCTATTTAAAAGCCACCCCATGAAGAATTAGATGCCAATCATGTATGCTAAACTCCAAGTGCATTGGGATGGTTTGATCCTCACCAGTTTGAAAGTCTTACAGAATTTGGCAGTGTTTCAGGGACTCTGTCAGGGCTATAGTTGGTGCTGAAGAGTCTTGATAACAAGAACTGAAGACAATTTGTGTCTCTAGGTTATATAAATTGTAAACATGTTTTAAACATATACATAAATACAAATATCCACACATAGCCAAGGGAAGAAGTTCCCCTGGGTCCCCAGATCAATTCCTTCCCATGTTAGAGGCCTCACAGGTTACTTACAAGGACACTCCAGCGGGTGTCTGGGTGGCTCAGTTGGTTAAGCATCCTGACTTTGGCTCAGGTCATGATCTCTGTTTGTGGGAGCAAGCCCCATGTTGGACTCTGCTGACAGCTCGTAGCCTAGAACCTTCTTTGGATTCTGTGTCTCCCTCTCTCTTCCCCTCTTTCGTTTGTTCCTTCTCTCTCTCAAAAATAAATAAAATAAAAACTTTAAAGAAAAAAAAAATGACACTCCAGCTCACACAGCAAAGGTGCCTCCCCACCCCCCCTCCCCTGCTACTCTCTTCAGGTGGCTTACAATGTCACACATCGTGTGGGGCTGACTTCAAACCACTGCGTGAATATTCAGGCTTACTCTGCCCAGCTCCATATCAAGAAAAGCATTAGACACCATTACTGCCCTCAGAGGAGTTCCAGTTTAGTTGGGGAACTGCCTACAAAATTAAATCCTAAATTGGGTGCATTGAGTTCGAAGCACTGAACACTGGAATTAACAGGTCTGTGATCACTATTCGGGGCCAGGTCCTGTGCTGTGTACTTTGCATAGATTAAGTCACTTCATCTTTTTCGCAAGCTCGTGAGCTCAGTCACACGATTGTCCCCACTTTACAAATTCTGAGTCAGAGAAAATACATAATTCATGCAAGGTCACAGAGCTGAGAAAGTGCAGCCTTGGGTCCCTGTGACCCCGCAGCCTGTGCTAACCCTCCACCCTCCAACCAGGCCCCTTCCACCCTTCCTTCCTCCCAAGGCCAGCCGGCCCAGCTGGCCACCGAGAAGATCTTCCAAAGGACCAGAATGGAGTCCCTTTCAGTCTTTCTTCCCTGCCCTTTTTGTCCCCATAGCTCCTGCTAGTCTTTCCCAAGATAAGATGATGAAACCAAAACCCAGAAATCTCAGCCTGGAGGCTTTCTCAGGAGCCCCTTTCTTTTGCTCTAAAGCAAACTCCAAGGCAAAACACACTTGAATACAAATTTTCAAAGGTGTTTACTTGTCTTCGCTTCATGTTAGAATAGCATTGCTTTCCTAATGAGACTGTGGCTTTGTCTTTATGAAAAGAAAGCTGTCATATAGGTCTGCTTCTCCTCTAACTGAACTATTCTTTCCTTCTTACTGTTTTGCTGGCAGAAATTGGTAAGAGACAAACAACAGCCAAAAGTTAAGATTCTGTGGAGTTCTCAGGGACCCCAAGTTAAATTATCATAGGTTGATAAAGTGAACGTTAAGCAATGAGGCACGTGAGGTAAAGGGAAGCAGAAAAAGAATAAGTAACATTGCTGCCCCCCAGCCAGATGGAAGAGGTGGCTGGTATTCTTCTAAAATGAACAAGAAGTTGACACAGGGTGGTAGGGGATTTCAACTCTCCCGTAAGACTCCCAGAAGCCCCACTCTGCTAAAACCCAGAATGCCCAGTGTTTTGTTTTTTTTTTTAACTATTAGCCTTGCTAATAATTGCTTTTCAGAAAGTCAAAGAAGCAAACAGGCACTTTTTATCCAAAACGTCAGAAAGAGGACAATTGCAAATTTCACAACAGGCAAGGAAGAAACGATGTGGTCTAGGCATGGGCCCTGGCTTTAGGGAAGCATATTTCAGAGATCACAGACAGTTGCCAGAAATGATCTCACGGCCAAAGACTTTAAAAGAAAGACATCACACTATGGATGAAAGGGGAGGGGGAGGGAGTTCGAAAGTGAAAATCTGACAATATAATAAAATATGATGATATCACAAAAAAAAGCAGCAGTTTGGCTGCAAATGGAAACCAGCAATGAGTTCTACAAAACAACAACAAACAGGGGCGCTGGGGTGGCTCAGTCGGTTGAGTGTCCGACTTCGGCTCAGGTCATGATCTCGCGGTTCATGAGTTCGAGCCCCGCATCAGGGTCTGTGCTGACAGCTCAGAGCCTGGAGCCTGCTTCGGATTCTGTGTCTTCCTCTCTCTCTGCCCCTCCCCCACTCATGCTCTGTCCCTGTCTCAGAAATAAATAAACATTAAAAATTTAAAAACAACAACAAACAGGCCCTTCATAAGCAAAAGTATCAGAATGGCCTGGACACAGAAAAACAGCTTCAGAAAGATCAAAGCCCAGAATGTGCTGAAGTTTATAAGAAACATTATTTCAAGGAGCTTGGGGTGGGGGGGGCGGGGAGGAAGTATAGTCCATGAAAGGAAAGAACCGAAAGAGCTCAGCTCCACTGGGAGCTGATGGTGTGATGTTGAAAACCAAGAGAACGCTGAACTATTCCAACACTGTTATGCTTCCATATTCCCTATCAAGGAGAATGATCTTCGGCCTGGAAAGGATAGAACAGACATCGTTGAAAGGAAAATGAAGCCAAAGACAGGTGAGAAGACAGAAAAAGCAAAGCTGGGTTTCCAATGAGCTCATAATTTCAGACTCGGATGAATTCTACCCCCACGGGACTTAAAAATGAAAGTGCACATGTAATCCCAAACCCATGCTATTATTTGTGAGCAACAGCAAGGGCCCCAACTTTGAAAAAGGAGGCAAAAGATCTACTGCTACTTTGGACCAATGCCATCGAAGTTAATTTTACAAAAGATCCCAGGACACCTTACTAAATAGATAGTTGGTGAGCAAGAAGTCCTAATTTTTTCATTTCAAGTAATAATAATGCAGATACAGATGTGGCAAACGATTTAGGCTTTACATTTAGGAACACAGCTTGGTGTTGAAATGAAATTAAATTTATAACAAAGTTAATCTGACATACTTAATGTCATGCATCATTTTTATCATCTTCCATGTTAATCAAGCATAAATGGAGCCCTTCGTGCAAATGAAAACAATTACTATTCTTTTAAAGTCAGAGAACGGGAATGGGAGACAGAAACCTGGCAGTGGCCACTCTACACCCCACACTCCACCAGGCAGACCTTAGGGAAGAGGGTTGCCCTGCCTTAAACCAAACCAGTTGCAGACTCCAGCCAATACCCTGTCCTTGGACCCAATAGCTGGAGCTACGTCACCATGTCTGTGAAGACAATCTCTGTGGAAGAAACCCAGGAAAATCCGGCTCTAAGAGGGTTCTAAAATCTGGTTCATCAGAGGATATCCTCTCTGATGAAACAATCAACAAGTGGAAGGTCTTTGCTGGGCACCCTTAGAACCCAGAAACTACAGGATTAGGTTAGCTGGAGCAAGCGGCCAGGGCAGAGAGGAGGCTCAAAAGGGAAGTGATGGCATGAGTCAACCGTCAGGCGCAGTTAGGTGTTTATCTCACAGCCAGTGTTCAGGGAACAGGAGGAGCCTGAGTGGAGAAGTAAGGTTGGGGAAGCAGGGAGGGTGGCAGGCAGGTGCGGGATCCGCCTGCCGGCAGAGGAGACGGGGAATGAGAAGAGGCGAAGGATGCAAACAAGAAAAAGCTTCAAAGGAAACAAGAGTCAGACTTTACATAGAAATGAGCCCTGGGTTTGAAATGAGAGGCTGCCTGGCATTTGCTTCCACATTCAGTGTGTCTGTGGGAGCAGGGAGGATGGAGGGGTACAGATGATCAGAGCTGTTGCGTTGCCTGGGTGACCACAATTGTTGAAGATGGGTGATGGGTACCTAGGGGTGTAATATTTTCTATACTTTTATAATTTGTTCCCCCCTATCTTTTTTTTTTTTTTTTGAAGCTACTAAAACTTTTCCATTTACTAAGTTAAAAAGGGGGAGGGGAACCACCCAAATCCTTATAATAATGGCCAACACAATCTCACCTTCTCCTGTTACTTTGCTAACCTCCCCGCCTCCTACTCTCTCCCCCCTCTGCTATTCCTTGAGTTCACCAGGCACGCTTCTCCCACCTTAGGGCTCTGCAAGGGCTGCTCTCTCTGCTTAGAACTACCTGCATCTTGTAGCCACACAGCTTACTTACCGTCTCAAGGAGACGTGCTCTGACCACTCTATTTGGAATGGCAGCTCACTCCCCTTTCCCCCCTTCTCTGGATCTCCAGTGGAGTTTACCTTTTTCACTCTACGTGTATTCTTTACACAGCACTTAAAATCTTCAGACATATTGCCTAATTTACTTTGTTTCTTACCCGTCTTTGTCACTAGAATTTAAATCGCCAGAGGGACAGGGCATTTTTGTTTGGTGGGGGGAGGTTGTTCAGTGACTAGGGCAATGCTTGACACCCAATAAATGTATGAGTTTTAGAACTGCACAGAGGGCTGAGACCAGGGAGGGGGCAGGTGTCTCTCTCTGGTCTTGGTACCAGTTCCCCATGGTGCTCTTCCCCACCAAACAAGAAATCTAGGGCACCCGATTTCTGAGGAGGAGTGAAGAACTCATACATAGCTCATCAGGTTTATTGCCCTCCTCCCAACCTCCAGGCAGATGTTTCATAACTTGGTTTCTAAGGCTATTCCCGGGTTGTATCATGTGCCATCGCAAAATCCTTAACCAAACTCCTCATGACAAAGTGAGGAATTCGGTCTAAACCGTATGATCATTGAACAACTCAAAATTGGGGCTTTGTAGCTTTCAGGAGATTTTAGGCTGTTAGCACGATGAGTATTTTTAGGAGGGGGTCATCACAAAACAAATGTTCAAAAATCAAGTCTATGATTAGGAAGAATGTGGGCACCAAAACCCAATTTTAAAGGAAGAGTGCTTTGATAATCTCCAATAGCTTTATCCACTTCCGGCATGTAGAACTATCTCCCTTTACAAGGCAGTTACTCCTATACACAGCTTCACATATCCATGGCACAAAGTAGCTGTGGAGCTGGGGCAAACATCTTTGGGCTGGTTTTCTTATGACAAAACTATGGTGTGTGTGTGTGTGTGTGTGTGTGTGTGTGTGTGTGTACACGTCATAACTTTCAGTGGACAGAATCTTGGGAAATCAAATAAGCAACAGAATGAAACCCCAAAAAAAACTGGGAATCATGGCCTTAAGTGACAGCGTAAGTATCCACCAGCATGAGAAGTCAATTATCCACATCTTCCTTAACAATGGTATTGATCAAAGAAAATACCGTTTGATCTATTCACGAGTGATCGCTTGGCGACATTTTGCAGCTTACAGGACAGATGCTGTTCACAGTCTGGATGACCTTCGTGGGCTAACCCAGGCCAGGATACAAGCGCAGGGCAAAATTTCCACAGACCAGACCTAGCTGCCTGGCGATGCTCGCAGGCATGAGGTGACAGTGCCATCTGGAGGATCTCCCTTTGAAAGAGAAACCCTTGTGCAAAACTGACATGGAGCAAGTCCCCAACAATTCAGGATCCAAGTGGGGACAGAAGCCATGATCAAGTGGATTCAAGCTGTCTGCAGTCTTGCCTTAACAAAAACTTTCCTTTTTCCTAAAAGCCTGGGGACCCTTTTATGAGTGTCATTCTTAGGAGTCATTTGTATAGTTCTGATTGTTATGTGGGAAGAGGTTCCTTCTGGGTGGCCCACGGAGCCCATTAAACGAGTCCTCAAGTTCCCTTCCTCCCATCACCTGCGTGCTCTCTCCAAAAGAAGATTCTACTCACTTCCAGCTCAGGTTCCCAATCAGAACAGGTACCTTCAAGGTCCCTGCAAGAGCTGCCAGACAACCCCAGCTCCCACGTGCCTGATCAAATGGCTCAGCTCTCACCAAAATGGACATGCACTTCATCATCCACCAACCCCAGCCCTGGCCAGGGAGGAAGATGGACTGTGCCTGCTCTGTGTGCCACGGTCTTCAAACTATTCATGAGGGGACACAGTCCTGACACCGTCTACACAGCCTCAGGAGAACTATAATGCGATTTTCTGTGTTATTGAGGAGAGGGAAAGAGTGAGAAGTGCTTTTCAGTTACAAGAGATCCCACCCCCAAATTGCAGTACCTGTCAAGCGACCGTAATAGCTTCTACGAACAAAAGAAATCTGCTATTCTGTGTAATAGTCCTGGGATGCATTTATTTCAGTTCTGTCCTTAGTTCCCCATTCTCTCGACTGCGGAGAAAAAAGACTGCTCCCTGAAATTGTACGAAGTTTCCAAAGCAGGTATTTTTTTCACCTGTGAAAATGGCTCCCTCCTCTCTCAGGAGAGACAACTCCTTTGTTCTCAAAAAACTAACATGGGTTCAGGCCATTCCTTTTTCTGTGAGCTCTCATAGTAGGACCTGCTCAGCATAGACAAACAGCTTATCACTAACCAGCCGATTTCTCTTATTAAGAACAGAAACAGGCTTCTTTCTTATTCATTATCCTGTGACTCTTCTAGTAGGTAAAAGAAACACTACGCAACCAGAATGACGAGGAGCTGAACCAGAAGTGAGGGGGTGAAGGCAGAACACTTGAAGACAGGAGGAAAAAATAATTGTTCTTGTGTGCCAGGGATCAAGGGCTTAAGGCCTCAGGAACCATGCCCAATGGACTGAAAACTTCTTCCAGGCAGCATCTGCTTCAGCAGCACCTAAAAATCACACCCTTCGCCCTCTTTTCATAAGAGGAAACAGTATTTCAGCATGAAGAATAGCAAGGACTGCAGAGGCCGAGGATAACTTTGATACGATACCTCCGTCCGATGGCTGAAAAGAGTTAGAAACAGATGAAGCCGAACTGAAGAATTACCTATGTCCAGCAAATAAAGGGCTGGGCTCCAGAGCCCAGAGTTAGATCTCAGGGCATATATACATGCCGAAGGAACATTATCAATTGAAAACCTCTGTCATTTGGTAGGGTACAGAAACAGTGGAGCTTAAGAAGGTGGGGAAAAAAAAAATCCAACCAAGAAAACAGAATTCAGTTGAAATAGCAGAAAGGGTCAAAAACTTATACTGAAAGGAAGTCCTAGGATTTCTACGCCTTCCAAGAAAGAAGCAAGAAGATGATACATCAGGGAGTCCTCTGTGAGGATCATAAATGTCAATAAAAAGAATGGTGTGGAAGACAAAAAAACTTGTTGGTGTCTTTTGTCAAAGCTCACCATGTTATTAAAGACACTCATCCTGAACTCTGAAAAGCATTATTTATTGGAAAGAACTATTAAAGGAAGTCTCCTTAATTCCTCCAAGGACAAACACAGTTCCCGTCTCCCAAAACATACGTACCATTTGCTCACGAGTTCTTTACCCTGACTCATGGAATCCCCTGGATTCTCTGATCCAAGACCAGGCCTTACATTCACAACAGACACAGTCCCCAGAAGGCCCAGAAGCAACATGGATTAGTGCTATCCTACAGCGTCTTATCAAAGGAGGATGGCTAGGAAGCCAACAAGTTGAGGTGCTTCACTTGACAGCTTATCTTAACATCCAGTTCTTCAACAAAGCCTCATACAAGCCAGGAGGTAAGGCGTTCTTAGGTGAAATCAGACTTCCACGATATACTTGGTTCACCAAAACTAACAGATGATTCCAAGAAGTCTTTAAAGGAGTCATTATGCCAAGAGAGGAATCCAAATACTCAAAACACGGCTTTCTTGGGAAGATACAGCTATTTAATCTTAGCAAGGGCAGCTGCTCTTCTTTCTGTGTTCTGGAACAAGGCACGGATTAAAGCTTTTACTTCAGTGGAAGAGAATGCAGCTGCCAGGGGCCCCTTTCCATCTGCCCACCTGCAAAATAAAAGATAAAATTCTATTTCCTGTTATGTCTCTGGATAAGCAAGATTTTAAAACTGCTTACTGGATCCCAAATGCTAGTTGGTTTTAAATGGAAGTAAAACAAATGCTGGCATCCTTCCCCTTCTTTCTGGATCCTCCACTCAATCTCTTTAACTCCTGCTTCTTGGCTGCATTTTGCTATCAGCACAGTCAGATGAAGAGACCAAGTTAGGAAGGTAAGACTCTTCCCCATTATTCTATACTAAGTCCTGTCTGAACTTGAGAATTATGGCCACATCCTCACATGGTTACATGGAGTCTGGGGATCTGTGACTATTTTAAAAAATGAGCCACAGGCAACAAATTTTAACCAACAAAGGATTGGTGTAAAAAATACACAGTGAACTCCCATGAGTCAATAATGAAATCACAAACAACCTCGTAGAATAAAGGGTGAAATGTGAACAGGTCATTTGCGACAACAAAAGAAAAACAAATGATCCATAAAAAGATGCTCAACATCATTAGAATTTAGGGAAATGTAAGTTACAGTGACAATGAACTACCATTTCACACTAACTACAGTAGCAAAACTTCTGAAGTCTGACGATACCAAATACTGGTAAAACCATGAAGCGGCAGGACTCAATAATGAGATATCTGTAAAACAGAACACGCTACAGCTCTGAAGACAAACATGCACGCAGCCCTGTACACAGTCATGAGTCAACTTCAAAAAAACCCAATATTGACCAAAAGAAGCAACTTACAGACGCTTCCGTTTACAGAAAGTTCAAACACGAGCAAGCCTAAACTTTATACTGTTCAGAGACACATGCAAAAGCGGCAAAACTATGAAGGAAAGCAAAGGAAATAAGGAAGGAACACAAAATTCGAGACAGTGGCTGCCTGCGGGGACAAACATTTGGAGAGGGGAAACACAGGAGTCTTCGCAGGATCGGTAATATTTTTCTTATATTAGGTAACAGGTACATGAACATTTTAGTTGTTTTCTTTTAAGTGTAAATACGTCACATACTGTATTCCTTTGTATGTTTGTTTTATGATTTTAAAGCATTTAAACTACACAATCGGAGGTACATTCTTCAGTAAAAAATGTTCCCAATTAACTACTATCCTCATGTTTACTGAAACCTCTAGGAGAAAAATTCTTCCTAGGCAGAAAAAAAAGAAGATACACCAGTATTGTGACTGTTTTCAACACAAAGAATTCTTATTAGGCTGCGGCAGCAGAAAGAAACTTTCTTATCTGCTGCCCTCTGGAGTCTTACCTAAAGACATCTTATTACCCACTAAGGACTTGTAAATAACAAATACATTAAATCTTGTATTAATGAGGTTGGAAGTATTTTGATGTGACTTTTTTCAGGTGGAAATGTCACTTTCTTTGTTTTAGAATGAACAATATATGCTGAGAAAAACTCAGACACATCTGGGGTGACTGGTCTAATACAACAGGGCACCTGTAATACACTAAAGAACCAGGCTAAAACAGGCAGACAAGTAGCTATAAGGATGGGGAGAGACCCTGAGGCCTATTCAGGGATTCCCTATGCAAGGTATGCATACTCTGATTATTAATATCTACCAAGACAATAATAAAAGCATCCATGAATGTGTAACTAACCTGTGTCTATCCTTTTTTGTGCAGCATCAATGACCTCTGCATACTAAATATGATACAATAAAGCATACAGTTACCCCACACAGCAATGTTAACTAATGGTGTTTGGTGTCAGGGGGTGGGAAAAACATCATCTGCTACATTTAAGACAAGATGAATCCTCTCTATGTGTATGATGCTTAATCTCTAAAACCACTGTACTCCCTGCAGAAAAACTGCTGGTCCATCAAACAGTGGTTGATGTGGAATATTCCATACAAATAAAAGTCAATTTCTGTTAGCAAATCAAAGCCAATCGTAAAATGTATCCACTGTGGGTTAAAACAGGCAACACTTCCCATCCAGGTATCAGAAGGTTGTACTTCTTACAAATGAAAGACCATCTGTACAGCATGCCAAACAACATGCTGAAGACTAAAATAGTATGAAACAAGAAGTCTTTATGTTATCAAACAGGAGAAGGTGGTAATGGGGAGCCACATGATTAGAGACCATGGCAAGGCTCCAACTACTGTTACACAACATGAAACTCTTTCCTGAGCAACTGGTTAAGAAACAGAGAAAAGCACTGCTCTCAGTGGCACTCGCACTCTGTAGCTATCTTTGGAGAGACACATGCCTCTGTAAAAGGGTAATACCTACCGATCCCCAATTTCTTGCAGGCTGGCTTGTAACATCATCATCAATTCCTTGAATGGCATCCATTTGGGCACATAGACTGGAACCTCTTCTTGGTATTTCTTGTTCTTGCTTTCTTCAGAGAGAGGTGCAAACACTTGGGGTCCCTCGTCCACCACCGTTTTGCATAAGGAATACAATCTATCACCATCTTCAGTAGAGATGTCCTGGTTTTGCACAGAGGGAACACAAAATAGAATTGGGCCACCTTAGTAGTAAGGAAAGGGCAAATCTTTAGTGCATGCTGTTTAAGCGGTCAGCTGCAGCAAGGTGTTTTCCAAGCAATTTAGCACACCTTATTAGACATGAGATTTCATCAGCTCTGACAATACTCCTGAAGCTAGAATGACACAAAGTATGTTTCAACACATTGTCAATAATTTAGTGTGCCTGCATGAAAGAGCCCATTTATCCAGAAGAATGTTGTACCGCTTGCTGAAAAGCAGGGGATATTTTTATAAACAAGGATTCAGTCAATCAATGCTTTGGAGACATCAGCTGGCAGAGCCTGGGCCCCTTGCCTGTAAACTCACGTATATAATCTCTACTACCACAGTGCGCTGGAAAAGGGGCTCCTGCGGAAGGCTGCGTTTCTCTTTACTAAGTTACTGAGCTCACTTGCAAATTAAATAAATACATAACTTCATACTTTACAATACATCTAAGGGCTACCCAGTTTCCGGCCTCTTCGTTCATAATCTACACAGATGCTACATGGAGAAGCAGGATCGTCCTACTCTTAGGTACACGTAAAGGAGAGACATTAGCTAGTCACCGGCAAAACAGAATGAAGGCAAAACTAAAAAAAAAAAAATAACCCTACAATGAGTTAGACAGGAAACATGAACAATTTCTTCTACCATCTATGTTGACTGAAAATGAGATACCAACATCATTTGCTTAGAAGAGCAATAATCGGAGACAGGAATTGCCATCCCAGGCCTGGTGAGGCATCTAACGGCCCTTACCTCGAGAGCAGTGATTCTGCCAATGATCTCAGAAACTGCTGTATTGAGTAAAGTCCCCATAGCCTTACAATATATATTCACTGGCAGGACATCCTGCCACACAATTCCAAGTCTCTTCAGCTGGTGTAGAACCTGTCAGGAGGATACAGCTGTTGACACGAAAGAGAGACTGTCGCAACTCCTATTTTCTACATTCACGTGCATCATTTGTGTGTGTTTGGGAGAAGAGGCATTATGAGAAGCGGAGGTAAAGTGATCACAAATATCAGCTTCTTGACTATTAAACCCTAGTGGATATCCCTGCTCGATGAAAAGCAGAACTTAAGCTGAGGATGGGAAAACCACTGTGAGAAGCTAAACCAGGAGCACGGAGAAATGTACAAAATTGTGGAATTATAATATATTGTACACCTGAAACTGATATAACACTGCATGTTCATTTTTACTTCAATAAATAAAATAAATACATAAAAACCATTTGCTCATTTAAAAAAAAGGATAAATCATGTAGGAGAGAGGGGCACTGAGGTAAAAGCTAATGTTTCAAATTTCCCAAACTCAAGTTCACGGGTCAAAACCTTGCCATGACAGACTTATTAATAACTAGTCACCTTACTGGGTGGATAGAAAGATAGCCTGCTGCTGGCTTGGTGGGGCAAGGAAAGGGCAAGTCTGTAAACATTCCTGTTGAAGGTATCCATATTTTCCACTGGGGGGGGGCGTGGGGATTAATAAAGCTAACTGCTACATGTTCTTTGGTTGTGGGGGAGCAGGGATGGGGGACTCATGTACAAAAGGAGTACAAATCACAGCGCCAGGAGCAGCTGCCCACCTGCCGGACTGCTTTACTTGCTGCAGAGTAATTCTCTTCGTCGTCCATGTTGGAAAAGTTTCTAGCACTAGATAATCTTTCCAGAAGTTCTCCTTTCTGTGCCCGCATCTGGGCCAGGAAACACTCTGTCCCTGGGGTGGAAAAACAGAATAGAGAATTGCCACTGTTGTCCAGTTACACAGTACAAAGCCAGGGTGGAAGGAGAGAGGCAAGCATGAATCACGCATCAGCCTGCTCATTTGAAAACAACTGCTTGCAAGATAACATCATAAAGCTGCTGTGAGGTCACCAGAAATGATAGCTTCTAATACATCAGCCAGTCCCGGCAAACCCAATCTCAGGATAATGTCTTTCCCCGTAGTCTGTCCAGGGTCAGATAAGAAACGTCACTTACTCAAGAGCAGCAGCTACTTATTTTTTGACTACATCAACACCACCTAAGGGGAAAGTCAGGAAGTAAAAAACTAAGTGAATCATATGGGTCCTCTGCTTTTCTTAGGCTGTCATTATGGTAAACATATTGACTTCTTCCACATTTCATTTCTTTTCATTTTTAATAACCCCAAGTAAAGCTAGGTGGAAGAGCGGGGAGCTATCTTGAAGTTTTGCAAAAGAACAGGCGCTTACGTTAGTAAGCTCTTACCGACAATGCTAACAGAATTATCACAATACAAATCTTATTATGTGTCACTCTACTGACATGACTCTGATTTGGCAAATTCACCGCACACCAGCAATGCAGTTTGGAACTCTGACGTACCATGAAGTCATGTCATGGAAAAGTAACACTTCCACAAAGACTGCATTCACTTTAGCAAATTAAGTGACGGGGAACAACTGCTAACGAAATGCTCTCCCACTTTCCAATAGAGCTCAGGACCACCACCTAATTTCTAGCTGCCTTGTTCATGAATTACAAAGATACTAGGCCGAGGGACTGCATAATCAATACGATTTCCTGAAGTTAAGGATTCCGTTACCAAGCCTCCTGAAGCCAGGGACCAGATCCACGAAAGTGGTAGTGCCATCACAAAGAATGGGGGCGAGACGCAGTCTGAACTGATGTCCGAGGGTCAGCAGGTGGTGAGCAATGTACATACAGTTGTTGTGGTGAATGGCGGCCAACTGGGGCAGTTTTTGAAGGTTCTCCCTATGCCAGGAGGAGGGGTAGAAAAAGAAAGAAATCACAAGTTACTGGGATCGAGGTGGAGGAAATGTTACTTCTCTTTTAAGGTACTTCTAGGCTTTAATAACTGTCTCCTGTACAACTGCATAACAAGATGCGGCCTCATCACCCTGACTCTGTTCAGAGTGACAGCGTCCCGCCTGAGTGCAGCCTGATCCAGTAAGACTATCCCAGGGAGTAACAAAAAAGAGCGAGCCAGGGAATCCAGTGTTGACCTGTGTCGACTCTGGATGTAAACCTAGCACAGATGTATATAATAATTCCCTTGAAGGACTCACCTGCCCTTCCTCCAAATTCCTTTTTCATTTATGTAATGAAGCACTAAACTCTTTTCTAATGCTCTAGTTTTCAAATTGGCTACAGTTTAGAGTCACCTGGGAAATTTTTAAATATATAGATGTTTAGACTTTTATTAACAAATGACCAATATTCTTTAAACATTTTTTTTTAAATGGCTTACTGCATTTAATTGTGAATTTTAGTAACCAAAATATTTTTGGTGGAAATATAAAATGACTGGTTTTAGTCCAACTTACGGGGGCACTTACTTGTGATATGTTGGCACGACATCATGGAACAAATGGAAGATATTCCTCACTGAGTAGAAAAGCTGAACAGCACTAATAAAAAACAGTTCCAACAGAAATGCATAAGGATAGTGGCAATGAGAAAAGAAAATTCAGGTCAAGTGCACATTAGTCATCACCTAAACACCTGCCTTGGTCACTGCTGAACACACCATTAATCTAGATGCAAATATATTCTCAACCAGTGTTTACTAACTAGATTGCAGTTGTAAAAACCTTGATCTGCTAATAATTTCAAGAAGAACAGCATTAACCCAAAGCCTCTTTCCCATTATCAATCTGCCGGTACCCAGACCATCCCTTCAGTAACAAATGGAGCTAAGCCTCAAGCAAATGTCACCTACTCACGGACGCACTCTGCAAAGGGCAAGGTGTCCATAAAGGCATTCACTTGTTCTCTTAGAATCAGTCTGACTGTCAGCTTTCACCTTTTCTCCTTCTTACTCCAATGCAAGGAGATGAATCAACATTTCTAGGACAGAATCCAACCTCAAATTTTTTTTGCCCTTTAAATCTGGCCTTAGAATACCTAAAGATTATTATTAAAATGCACTTGAGCAAATATAAAGTCTGTACGGCTTACTTCCACATAAGAATATCTTAAACTATGTACCTTGAATACAAAGGAATTCCACAAATATTTAGAAAAACAAGTCATGGTTCCTACACCCCAAAACACGGTTACTACTCGATTACTACAATGACCTGATGAAGTTATGTCATTTCATTTTTGCCCCACGTGTTGCTATTCAAGGTCTGGTAATGGGGAAGTGAGTTGTAATGGAGTTGTGTTTCTGTATGTCCTGTTTAAAACCATTTCTTTTAGAGGAAGCAGTGAGTACACAGACACTCATTGTTTATAGTGTTCTGTATTATCAAAAAACTTAGGAAACACTGCCTTGCAGCTCTAACTTCTGTTTAGTATATTTCATTCATGTGACAGCCATGTGACAAAATAGTTACTCCAAAATTCATTTTGCCAAAAGAGTATGTACTTTTCGTTTGTATTTTTCTTCCTACTTATATTTAGAACCAGATGGACCTGTGAACATCACAATTCATTGAAGTCATGGAAATATCTTAGTCAACATGTTCTTTCTAGAGCAGAATAAAATCAAAGGGTCTGTTTGCACGTGGAGATAAGAAGGAAAACTCTGGAAGCCCACCTGAGATATGGTGTGGCTGAGGCAGGCCCTAACCAGGACTGTTCTCTCCCGTGAGGAGGAGATAAGGCGCCGCTACCCACAGACAAACTAGGAGGCTTCTGCCAGTCTGCTCCGCAGCTCGGGCTCCAGCATGCCGCGTCCTCCTCCATTTAGTAAGAGAGGAGCTCGCGGAGCAGAAAGAGTTCGGTATGAGATGCGGACTCGAGGGTGAGGCACCCCGAATATGGTGTAGATTAAGAGAAATCACCTACAAAGGGTAAAATGAGATCTTCGAACATTCCATGCTTTTCCTTCTACCTTGGCCTTCCAACAAACTACTACTGCGCTAAAAACAAACATTTAAAGTGTAAATTAATTATAATTAGGGCCTGGATTTCACAAAAGGCAAAACGAATGTTCAGCTAAAAGGCCAGGGCAGGCTGGAGCAGACGGCATAACTACCACTGCTACCACCACCGTCGGTAATAACAGACGTTTGAGTATTGATGATTTTTCAGATAGTATTCGAAGTTCCCTGCAAGTGCTTCCTCACGTAACATCATTCAACTCAAATAAAAAGTAACAAATTAAACAGAAGTTAAAGAGTTTTTTGTAAAAAAGTGATTAACAACTTTAATGCCAAAGAAACTCCATTCGTCCATCCATGCACACGCTTCCATTTCCTAGATATGCTATAAGAAGCATGCATCATTACAAATAAAAGTTAATTATCGATATAGGTCTCTGTGTTACACTGTTTTTCCAGGAAAAAAAACGCTAATGGGATAGGAAAACCCAAAGATAATTTTCTTAATAAACGTCTAGTTTAGATACGCATTTAACCAAGTCACTGCCATTTTCAGAACTCTTACCACTGATCACTGCTGGTTGTGGCCTCTAGTAAAGTCTGATAGGCGAGTTCCATTAACTGCTTCACAGACTCACTGATGCGGCACGTGGGCAAAGAAAAGGAATGTTGGTCCAATGTATTTTCAGGCTCTAAATTCACCACCTCGTTGTACTGAGTTGTGGACATTTTCTGTACTGCTGACTTGTCATCCTTCTGAGGACTGGGTAAGTCTGGCACACTTATCTTAGAATCAGCAGTAATCTAAGATTGAAACATAAAACACAGAAAAAGCACTGTCCTCAGAACAATTCAAACGAAAGTATCAGAGAAGGGCAACGTGGTTGCTTGCACGATGATAGAGTTGTAGCTCTACAGGGGCTCCCGGGTGGCTCAGTCGGTTAAGCATCCAATGTTGGTTTCCGCTCAGGTCATGATCTCAAGGTTTGTGAGATCAATCCCCGCATCAGGCTCTATGCTGACAGTGCAGAGCCTGCTTGGGATGATCTCTCTCCTTCTCTCTCTGCCCCTCCCGTTTGTGCACTCTCTCTCTCTCTCAAAATCAATAAATAAACATTTTTAAAAATAATAATAATAAAGCTGTGGCTCTACAGTAATCAAAGGATTTGAGGAAATACAGCAGTATTTTAATGACTACTCAATCTTGGGTGAGAGCATGTCATAAGAAATAAAGAATCTCCTTTCCTGTGCAATTCTTCCATTTCTTCTGTGTATTCTTAATCTTGGTGGAAAGAGCAAAGCTCTGAAACTGGCCCAAGATTTCAGGTAAATGAAAGGACCTTAAAAAATCATCTTTCTCAGGGGCACCTGGGTAGCTCAGTCTGTTGGGCATCTGACTTTGGCTCAGGCTGTGATCTCACAGTCCATGAGTTTGGGCCCCGCATTCAGCTCTGTGCTGATAGCTCAGAGCCTGCAGCTTGCTTCGGATTCTATCTCTCTTTCTCTCTGCCCCTCCCCTGCTCATGCTCTGTCTCTCTCTGTCACAAAAATAAGAAAAAATATTTAAAAAAAAATTTTTTAAGTCATCTTTCTCAGAGGCACCGGGGTGGCTCAGTCTGTTAAGTATCCGACCTGGCTCAGGTCATGATTTTGCAGTTCATCAGTTTGAGCTCCGCATCAGGCTCGCTGCTGTCAGCACAGAGCCTGCTTTGGATCCTCTGTCCCCCTCTCTCTTGCCCCTCCCTCACTCTTGCTCTCTCTCTCTCTCTCTCTCCCCCAAAAATAAAAATAAATATTTTTTTTTTAAAAATCATCTTTCTCAGACTAAACTCTTAGATTATTGCAGACCTGTATAATTTTGTGTTCCGTTGTCTTAAATTATTTCCACCAAGAACACGTGTTGGCTTAGTCAAAGAAATAACCGATTCAGGCTAGCATATCCTCCGGTAAACAAAACAAAACAACATTTATACAGAATGAAAACTCCTAGTCTCATCAAGACTAAATGAAAGAGCACTAGGCTGCTAGTCTGGAAACATCAGTAACATTTTTTTACCCTAACTTTTAACAACGTCATTTAACCTCTCTGGACCTCAATTTTCTCATTGTAAAATGAAGGAATTATACTACAATAATGGTCTTCAAACCCTGCTTCCCAAAGATGCCACAGGGGCCAAAACATAATGAAGTTCCACGGCAAGAGCAGCGGTCCTGCTCCACACACACTGGGTTTCCACACCGCACTGCTCACAGGAAAAGCTCTGAGTCTCATACAAACGTTTAAACACCAATTGCGCCCTCCTAATCTATACACCGGTATATAGTATTATCTACCTCAGAGGGCGATAATGAAGTTTAAACGAGAATACAAATGTCAGGGAACTCGCAGTCAAATTTATGACTAAGATCAGAAAGTAGAAGAAAAATATAAAGATGATTTAAAAATGCTGATGTTTGTCTGAAAAATAATGGGCCCAAAATACACAGGACTCAAAAAAACGTTGACTTCTTGAGGAGAGTGAGAGAACCCCAGACGGAAGTATGGAAGATCTAATCTGGTAAACGGTCAGGTCAAAATGTTCAAACAGAACCAACATCAGCAACAAAATGCATCTTTGGGGAAAATAGTGGGTACACACAAGCAGTTGTCTAGAGACAATTTAGATGAAGCCCATGAAAGGCAATTAAGCTGAAAATGGTTTTTAGAAAAAGAAAGAGGATCTTTTTAAAGTTGGGCAGTTTAGAAGATCTAATCCCACGGCCTAGATGCCCAGGGAAAGAACCAGGATAGAGTCTAGACCAGTGGTTCACAGGTAGGGACAATTTTGCCCTCGGGGGAACATCCGGCAATGTCTGGAGACATTTTTCGAGTCACAACGGGAAGACAGGCATCTAGTGGGCAGAGGCTACTACTAAGCATCCTACAAAAGAGCCCCCCACAGCAAAGAATGACCTGGTCCCAAATGTCAACAGTGCCACTACTGAGAAACCCTGACCTAGAGGAAGCCACCACTAGGATTTGAGTTCCTGAAGATAATGCAGTCTTTTTAAAATTTTTTAAATGTTTATTTATTTTTGAGAGAGAGAGAGAGATTCAGAGTATGAGTGGGGAGGGGCAGAGAGAGAGAAGGAGGCACAGAATCCGAAGCAGGCTCCAGGCTCTGAGCTGTCAGTAGAGAGACCGATGCGGGGCTCAAGCTCACAAACCGTGAGATACCTGAGCCGAAGTTGGCTGCTTAACCAACTAAGCCACCCAGGCGCCCTGAAGATAATGCAGTCTTACAGGATGTCAGAACGAGCTGAGTAGGGAGCTCAGAGATCAGCTGGTTCAATTCTGTCACATGACAGAAGAGGAAAATGAGGTCCAACAAGGTTAAAAGATTTAGCCTGGAGTCACAGAGCAATCCACTGACAATCCTATTTACATCAAGGAGTTAGGAGACAGGAAAGTGGGACACATATTAACGCATTTGCCAAATATTTACTGAGCACTAAGTACACAGTACCATGTGCGGGTATCTTCTTGATGTTGGAGATACAGCAGTAGTCAGAAGAGGGGGGAGGGGAAAAAAAAGTCCACATGGAGCTAATTTTTTAGAGAGAAAAAAAATAAATAATTCATACAGAATGTTTGTTGATAATAATACGAAGAAAAATAAAGAAGGAAAGGGTGAAGGAATAGGAGGAAGTTACAATTTTAATAAGACTTGCCAGGAAACACAACAAGTCATGTAGGTATCTATGGTAAAAATGTTCCCAGGGGTATCTGGGTGGCTCAGTCGGTTAAGTGATCGTAAGTCGGTTAAGCTCAGGTCGTGATCTCGCAGTCCGTGAGTTCGAGCCCCGCGTCAGGCTCTGTGCTGACAGCTCAGAGCCTAGAGCCTGCTTCTGTCTCCTTCTCTCTCTATTTCTCTCAAAAATAAACATAAAAAAAAAAAAAAAAAAAAAAGATTTAAAAAATGTCCCCAGCAGAGGGAACAAGAGATTCAAAGGCTCTGCCACAAGGAGACGGGGAGAGAAGGCAATGTCAGGGCAAACCCTGCATGATCTTGGAGGCGGCTGTGAGACTATAGGGTCTCATTCTATAGGAGATGGGAAGCCACTTGGTTTGGGGCAGGAGTTACATAATCAAGTGATATTTATGTAAAAAAGTAAATAAGACCCCACAGCACAGTTCCTGGGACCGAGTGAATTGCAGCTCCTTAACAATCCAAAATACCTCAAACTGTGTTAAAATCTGTGCACCTCTAATGGCTAATTAACTGTTTTTCTCAGTGGACACACTGAGTGGACTACCCCCAAGGAAAAGGGAGGATGGTAAAAGGAGAAACAGAGGGAGGGAGAGCCTAATCCCTACCACTGTGACAGGAGAAAACTGGCTGAGGAATTTTCCATCAAGGGACTACTTTCATTTACGTTTTACTTTAATCTAAGTAATACCTTCCAATTACCAAATATTATTTTATATGTGTAAAATATGAAAAAAAAAAAAACAGAAAAGAAAATACACAAAATTATCTAAGGTCAAAGGGGTAAATTACCCCTTTATGCAAATTAAAGAGTCCACTGACTGCGGATAATTGTCGATGCCCTAAAAAGATTCTTTCTTGTTTGTTTTATTATCTTGACTTCAAAACTAGGGCCGCTGGTAGCCTCACAGATGAAGTCAACATGTTCACAACAGGGTATAATCTCTGGACATAATGAAGCCCAATTACATGTGTCACAAAATTGTATACTAAAATCTCAAGTAATAAAGTTAAGAAAAATCTACATGGGTTGATATACTGTCTAATTTCAACAAAGGTAATTAATCTACACGGGCTTTTCCATGTATACAATGCTTTCGGGTGCACTACTTATTTGGGCCTCACAGCATTCCATGAGAGGGGCAGAGAGCAGGACCACTTGAAAGATGAGAACTAATGTCAGAAGATGAGTAACTTCTCCCAGGGAGCTCAGCAACTGTCGTGCTCTGTTCCACTCTGCCAAATTTCTCTCAAAAATGAGCGGCTTCCTAAATACAATGTAATACAAGATAGCCCCAGTACCTTCACAGTGTTGTGAATTTCAGAGGTCATTAGATTTCTAGCTGCCACGATCACATCCTGACATTTCTTGTTAGCAAAATGAGAATTGATGTTACGGGCATATTTCAGCAAATCAGTAGTATCTCCTTTCAAAAACCTCATCTCCTTTAGGGCATTTTCAAATTCTTCAGTGGACTGTATGATCTGAGAAAGAGAGACATGGGGGAAAAAAGAATTATATACACATATTCCATTCCAATATTAAAATTTCAAATCCAATGTACAAAAAGTAACAAGGACAGGCTGGTCATTTAAGTTTTAGAGCAGACCAGCACTTAGCAGGTATACATATATCATATATTTTTCCAGCCTTAAATTCACTAAGAATAGTACCTTCAATATAAATTTCTTACTCTACTTAGTAAAAGAGCAAAGATCTCTAAAACAAATACACTTATTTTAGTGTTCACAGAAACACTAAAAAGAAGCAAAAAGGTACAGTGTCACATAAGAGCTACTAGAGCTGATCCAAGTATAAAAGAACAATTGTTTTTCAAAAGTATCTCACTAAGAAAATATACCTAAAAAGAAAACCCACTTCCCAGTCGAAAGGTAGAAAGCCCGGAGAGAAATGAAGTAACAAGAAAAGCTGCTTCCACCTCCTATTATAATTTCCTTAAAGATGTCTCTGAAGAGCAAAAAGTCTCTAAGGAATTACGAAAGACACCGACAGGCACCTACAGTCTCTGAAAACCTTGTGTGACGTCTCTGTACTTACCTCCTCGTACTGCTGTAACTTGCTGCTATTAGTTGGGATAGAATAAACCAAACAGTTTTTAATGAGGCACTCAGACAAGTCTTCCCAGATCATGTCACCGAGCAGCTCAGCCAATATGATCTCAGATGGTTTTTCATTTTCTAGATCAGTATCAAGAGGTAAATCTGCATCATAAAAAAAAGTTTTAAACAAGAAGCCACTCACAGTCCAGATTATTCTCAAGTTCCCTCGTTTTCTAGAATTCTTTCATTTTAGGATGAGGGGGAAGAAAACAGCACAGATAATCCTACAGCCATCTCAACTGCCTACGTGGGACACAGCATGGCATACAATTATTACTTTACTTTCACTGCTCAACTGGACAGTCTGCACCGTATTACTGCCTGTACTCCACAACAGTAAAGTATTCAGCCATCTACATTATACAGTAACCATCTACTGCTAATCTACTGATCTGATTACATGACAAGCACTCAGAAGTTCTGCGTATCAAAGTTGAAACTCATTTAGAATAAAATCCCAGGCCCTTAATAATGAATAAACATCCTCTGTCATCTCTGCCTAGGATCTGCGTGTTTGTCCTAAGTAAAATATCAGCAAATGCCTTACATTACAGCGTAATATCTAGCCTAGCAAACAGAATACCTCAATACCTCTCTGAAGTGTATCGTGGGGGTTTTAATGGGGTTGTATTTAAAATAAACTATTAATTAATTAAATAATAGTGAAGAATCAGGAACCAATGTAGAGAGAAGAGGAACCAGAAAAGAGACCAGCTATTTTTAACCTAGTTCTGATTCACCAAGGAAGACCTTAGGGGATAAGAACCTTAAAAGAAAGTGAGCATATTATCTTAGAGCCTTGAGAACCTTACAATGTCTAAAGTCTAGGCCTGTACTGCCCAATATGGATAGCCACCAGCCATACTTTGCTGCTGAGCACTTGAATGGTGGTGTGACTGAGGAAATAATTTTTTTTTTAATTGATTTCAATTTCAGCTTAAAAATGGAAGCAAGGGTGTGTCATTATAAAGGGGTCGCCCAGAGCAGCCTGTGGCAAAAGCAGAGTGCCGTATCTTGATTGTGGGGGTGGCTACATGGATCCACACGTGATAAGACTGCACAGAACTATACACACATACAAATGACTACAGGTGAAAACCGGTGAAATGTGAGTCAGCTCTGTGAATCGGACCACAGTCAATTTGCTGGTTTTGATATTGTACTACAGGTATACAAGATGTTAACACCGGGGAAGATGGTGGAAGGGGACATGGGACCTCTGAACATTGTTTGAACAAAAATTTTAAAGTTAAAAAAAAAAGTGTAGTTTTCCATTAAACACAACTTTGTTGTTTTGCTAAGACTTCATTTCACTTTAACCATTGCGCCGCGTCAGCTATTGTCACACTTGCTGTGTCTGTGGCGGGCACATGGATCCCCTCCAGCACCGCACACACACATGACCAATCCACTTGGTGTAAACAGATTCATTCCATTCCAATTATTTGTTGACTATGCACCAATGTGACACCGTAATGTTTATCTGAATATTTATGCATACAGCACAAGTTGCAATGATACCTATATAAATTGTAAAAGGCAATTAAGTCAAAATAACTATTTTAATTATGACATAATTATTTCTCTAAGTTTAAAGGAGATAACTATGGACAAGGTACACTACCGATGCAGGATTAAGTGAAGATGCAAAAGCCAATAGAATCATTGGAACAGTAAAGGGAAAACAAAGAGAGACTGGAGAAAATACGTCACAAATTTCACAATAAATGGTAACTGCAATTCACTAACACAAAGCAAAACAAACGAACCTGCTTTTTTTTGAAGATAATAAAACAGACAAGAGACATTTTCAGCAAATATCATAAATATTTCACCACACTATTAAAAAGTACTCTATTCTTATTTTACTTAGTTTTTTATTAGGAAAGGGTACTGAATTTTGTCATAATGTTTTCCATATCTAATGATATAATCCCTTTTAATATGCTGATATAATAAACTGGTTGATAGGTTTCTTATGCTAAACTACCTTTGCACTCCTAGAATAAACAATGTGTCCTTTTTAACAGTACTGTTGGCTTTAACTTACTATATTTTGTAAATGTTTGCATTTATAAGCCAAAAGTAAAATCATTTTATAGTGTTTTCTCTACGTGTAAACTATCACAAAATGTACATTTTCGTATTACGTTTATGCTGGCTTTTAAAAAATTAAGTAGGACATAATCATCTTTTTCTATTGACCAAAAGGGCTTGATTAACACAGGCATTATCTATAATTTGAAGAATCCACAGAATTTTTAGCCATAAACTTTCTGTGCCTGATGGTAGCCTTTTTAGTGGCAAGTCTTTAACAATCTTTCAAATTTCTTCTATAGTTATTTGTATGTTCAGAGCTTCTGCTCCTTGGTAGAAATCTGTAGTTGACATTTTCTAGAAAATCATCACAGCAAAAGCAAAACTTGCTTATTATGACAAGCCCCAAACCACCAAGGTTTATAAAGAAAAAGCCAAATCTTCCCTCTCCACATCCACAAGCTTCTCTCTCCACACCCAAGTGACCAACATTAAGTTTGGTTTGTCTTCTTCCTCCCTTACATTCATACTACATATATTTATATATGAGTTGCCAAATACACACACATATATATGAATCAAACACACACACACACACATCTGAATTGCCAAATGCACACACACACACTTGAAATGGACTGAATTGTACAGAACTGTATACTCTCCCCGTTGATAATTCATATGTTGAAGCCTTAACCCCCAATGTGACTGGATTTGGAGATAGGGTCTGGCCTTAAAGAGGTAATTAAGGTTAAATGAGGTCATAAGGGAGGGGTCCTCATCCAGTATGACTAGTGGCCTTATAAGAAGAGAAGAAACACCAGGATGCACACTTACACAGGACAGACAGGTAAGAGGCTGTCTGCAAGGTAGGGAGACAGGGCTCAGGAGAAACCAAATCTGCTAATACCTTGATCTTGGAACTTCTGGCCTCCAAAACTGGGAGAAAATTAATTTCTGTTGTTCAAGCCACACAGCCTGTGGCATTGTGTTAGCAAACTAACACAATCCTCATATAAGGGACTGCTTTCTTTTTTATAAATTGGGTTCATGCCAACAACAACAAAAAAGGATTCATGCCATAGATTTTACACTTAACTTTTTTATGACTTCAAAGTAGACCATGGCCATCTCTTAAGTCAACATATCTAGGTCTCCTTCATTTCTTTTTCATGGCTACATAATGCACCATAGTATGGCTCAACCATTCTTCAAACGATGGGTGCACAGTCCAGTCTGCAAGTATATAATACTACTCACACACACAAAGATATAACTGATTGATATCACTTCCGTAAAGAATTAAAAATTGAAATACAGGGGTTGCATTTTTTGGATTTTACTATACATATACTATAATAGAGCTTCGTAATATTTTACAAAGTACTCCAAAAAGCAATGAAGGAGACTACTTTTCCACTTTCTTGTCAGAGTGTTTTACACAGACCTTTTAATGTCAGCCCTATGGATGAAAGTTCTACCTTGGTGGTGTGATTTCCGTCCCCCCACTAGGGAGATTAAGCAACACATTTTTTTATGTTTATTATCAAATTGCACTTTTTCTTCCATGAATTGCCTATTCATATTTTTTGCCTATTTTTCTATTATTATGTTTTCTTTTTCTCTGGAAAAAAGTCCTTATACTAACACCTTGTCTGCCAAACCTATTGCAAGGACTTTCCCCCAACCCACTACTGTCTTTTGACTTTGTTTATGGTATTGTTTACCACACAGAACTTAACATTTGTATGTAGTCAAATTCATCCATCCTTTCCTTTATGCATTCTGAGCGTCCTCAGACTATTCACATCTCCTAAATTTTCTTCCAACGTTTTTATTGGTTTTGGTTTTTTTCATAAAGGGCTTTAATTCATCTGGAATTTACATCTGTGCGGAGTATGAAGCAGGAATCTAACTTCGTTTTACTGCACAGATAGCCAATTTTGCTAGCACCATTATTAAATGAACTATCTATAGTCCCACAAAACTGAAACGTGACTTTGATCAAACAGCAAGTTCTCATTTATTCTTGGCTCTACTTCTGGACTCTTTTTTATTCCACTGATTTCCTTGTACCAAGAACACAGTTTTAATTTTAAAATTCTCCCACTAATGTCTTTTAAATCTTTATTGGCAATCCTCCAAACTATTTTTTTTTAATGTTTATTTCTTTTTGAGAGAGAGAGAGACAGAAAGAGTGTGCACAAGCAGGGGAGATACAGAGAGAGGGAGACAGAGGATCCGAAGCAGGCTCCATGCTGACAGGAGAGTACCTTGATGTGGGGCTCAAACTCACAAACCATGAGACGGTGACCTGAGCCAAAGTCAGATGCTTAACCGACTGAGCCACCCAGGCACCCCCAAATCTATTTATTTTTTAATTTTTTTTTAATGTTTATTTATTTTTGAGAAAGAGAAAGAGAGAAAGAGAGAGAGCATGAGCAGGGGAAGGGCAGAGAGAGAGGGGGAGACACAGAATCTGAAGCAGGTTCCAGGCTTTGAGCTGTTAGCACAGAGCCCAACGTGGGGCTCGAACTCAAACCATGAGATCTTGACCTGAGCTGAAGTCGGCCGCTTAATCAACTGCGCCACCCAGGCGCCCCCAAATCTATTTTTGATGTAAGCTTTAGAGTTTGTTGAGTTTGAAAACATATAATGGGTATTTGACTGGAAATGTATTAAATTTATACATTATTTGGAATGAACTGACAATTTTATGAGGCTATCTTCTAATCCAAGATAGCCTCCCTTTTATTCAGGTCTTATAATCTTGAAAATTTTATGGTTCTCTTCACATATGTCCTCTCCTTTCTTATTAAGCTTAACTTTAAAAATATTATAGATTTTGTTAGCATTATAAATTTCTTTATATTTAATTTACAAGTGATTATTACTAGTACAGAGAGAAATTATCAATTTTATATCTTCATACTAGTATCTATACAACTATTAAGTTTCATATTAATTATTAAAGTTTTAGTAGTCTTTTGGTTTCCTAGGTATGAGATTATATCATTTATATGTAAAGATAATTTCTTCTAATATACATACTTATTTTCTCTTCTTTGCATTAGCTACAACCCCTAAAACAATACCAAAGAATATTAATGATAACGTGCATTCCTGACTTACAACTGATTTTAATGGAAACAAAGTTTTTAATCCTTTAATAGAATGCTTGTTGTTAGCTTTTTAGAAGCAATTAGTTTTAAAACCAATCATTACTTTAAAAAAATTCAATACAATAAACCATACGATAATTATGCAAAGTGATCTACTACATAGCTATATAATTTACTTTGTAATTTCCCTATTCTTCAAGATTTCATTACTTTCCAGTATTTCAGTATTATAAGTAACATTATAATAACCTTATACACAAATATATGGTAATACATACACAAATAGTTTCATATATTTAAAATTATTTCTGCTTCTATTAAGAGGATCATGTAGTTCTTATCCTTTCTTTTATTTACTTAAATATTTTTTTAACATTTATTCATTTTTGAGAGACAGAGAGAGACACAGCATGAGTGGGGAAGGGGCAGAGAGAGAGGGAGACACAGAATCCAAAGCAGACTTCAGGCTGTGAGCTGTTAGCACAGAGGCCGACGTGGGGCTCAAACTCACGAACTGTGAGATCATGACCTGAGCCAAAGTCGGTCGTTTAACCGACTGAGCCACCCAGGCACCCTTTTATCTTTTATTAATGTGATGTATCACACTGATTGATTTGAGGATATTGAACCATCCCTATAGCCCTGAAATAAATCTCACTTGATCATGGTGAATAATTCTTTTAAGGTATTGTTGAATTTGATCTGCTAATAACTTGTTGAGAATTTTTGCATCCATGTTGGTCAGGGAAATTGGTCTGTAATTCTCCTTTTTAGTGGGGTCTTTGGTTTTGAAGGTAATGCTGGCCTCACAAAATGAGTCTGGAAGTTTTCCTTCCATTTCTATTTTTTGGAACAGCTTCAAAAGAATAGGTATTAACTCTTCTTAAATTTTTTTTTTTTTAACGTTTTTATTTATTTTTGAGACAGGGAGAGACAGAGCATGAACAGGGGAGGGTCAGAGAGAGGGAGACACAGAATCTGAAACAGGCTCCAGGCTCTGAGCTGTCAGCACAGAGCCCGATGCGGGGCTCGAACTCACGGACCGAGAGATCATGACCTGAGCTGAAGTCGGCCGCCCAACCGACTGAGCCACCCAGGCACCCCAGATATTAACTCTTCTTTAAATGTTTGGCAGAATCCCCCCTGGGAAGCCATCTGGCCCTGGATTCTTGTTTGTACTGATTCAATTTCTTTACTGGTTATGGGTCTGTTCAAATTTTCTATTTCTTCCTGTTTCAGTTTTGGTAATTTATATATTTCTAGGAATTTATCCATTTCTTCTGGATTGCCTGATTTGTTGGCACATAATTACTCATAATATTCTCTTATTATGGTTTGTGTTTCTGTGGTGTTGACTGTGATCTGTCCTCTTTCATTCATGACTTTATTTATTTGGGTCCTTTTTCTTTTTGATAAATGGAACAGAACAGAGAACCCCAGAAATAGACCCACAAAAGTATAGCCAACTAATCTTTGACAAAGCAGGAAAGAATATCCAATGGAAAAAAGACAGTCTCTTCAGCAAATGGTGCTGGGAAAACTGGACAGCAACACGCAGAAGAATGTACCTGGACCACTTTCTTACAGCATACACAAAAATAAACTCAAAATGGATGAAAAGACCTAAATACAAGATAGGAAACCATTGAAATCCTAGAGAAGAAAACAAGCAACAACTCTCTGAAATCAGCTGAGCAACTTCTTACTAGACACATCACCAAAGGCAAGGAAAACAAAAGCAAAAATGAACTACTGGGACCTCATCAAAATAAAAAGCTTCTGCACAGCAAAGAAAACAATCAACAAAACTAAAAGGCAACCGATGGAATGGGAGAAGATATTTGCAAATGACATATCAGATAAAGGGTTAGTATCTAAAATCTGTAAGGAACTTATCAAACTCAACACCCAGAAAACGAATAATCCAGTGAAAAAAGGGACAGAAGACATGAATGGATACTTCTCCAAAGAAGACATCCAGATGGCTAACAGACACATGAAAAGATGCTCAACATCACTCATCATCAGGGAAATACAAACCAAAACCATGATGAGGTACCACCTCACATCTGTCAGAATGGCTAAAATTCATAACTCAGGAAACAAAGATGTTGGCAAGGATGCATAGAAAGGGGAACCCTCTTGCACTGTTGGTGGGAATGCAAACTGGTGTTGCCACCCTGGAAAACAGTATGAAGGTTCCTCAAAAAGTTAAAAACAGAACTACCCTAAGATCCAGCAATTGCACTCCTGGGTATTTACCCAAAGGATACAAAAATACAGATTTCAAGGGATACCTACACCCTGATGTTTATAGGAGCATTATCAGCAACAGTCAAACTATGGAGAGAGCCCAGATTTCCACCCATTGATAAATAAAGATGTGGTGTGTGTGTGTATGTATGTGTATATATGTATGTATATATGTATGTATGTGTGTGTGTATATATATACATACACATGTATGTGTATACATATATGTATATGTATACATGTATATGTATATATATACACACACACACAATGGAATATGTGCACACACATACACACACACAATGGAATATTACTCAGAATATTCAAAAAGAATGAAATCTTGCCATCTGCAACAATGTGGATGGAGCTACAGTGTATTATGCTAAGTGAAATAAGTCAGTCAGAGAAAGATAAATATCATATGATTTCACTCATATGTGGAATTTAAGAAACAAAACAGATGAACATATGGTAGGGGGTGGGAAGAGAGGGAAAACAAACCATAAGAGACTAGTAAAAATAGAGAACAATCTGAGGGCTGATGGATGGAGTAGGGTGGGGGATGGGCTAGATGGGTGATGGGTACTAAGGAGGACACTTGTGATGAGCACTGGGTGTTATATGTAAGGGATGAATCAGTGAATTCTACTCCTGAAACTAATATTGCACTGTATGCTCACTAGAATTTAAATAAAATTAATTTCTTAAAAATTAAGAAATAAATGGGGCGCCTGGGTGGCTCAGTCGGTTAAGCGTCCAACTTCGGCTCAGGTCACGATCTCACGGTCCGTGAGTTCGAGCCCCGTGTCAGGCTCTGGGCTGATGGCTCAGAGCCTGGAGCCTGCTTCCGATTCTGTGTCTCCCTCTCTCTCTGCCCCTCCCCCGTTCATGCTCTGTCTCTCTCTGTCTCAAAAATAAATAAACGTTAAAAAAAAAATTAAGAAATAAAAACAAAAAGGCTATCTTCATAGAAGCATGGAACTGAGAATGAGAGCATGAGTACTGGCAAACTACTCTGAAGTGTTTCACACTATACCTATAATACTTTGTTCTGTTTTGAATACCATACTTTGAATAAGACTATAGAAGAAATGGAATACATTCACAGAAGAGCAATGAAAATAGGAACTTAAAACTATGTGATTCAAAAAACCTAAGGATGTTTATATTGGTGGTAAGATACAGGGGAAATAACAGCTACTGTAAAGAACTTAGAAGTCCATCATGTGTAACAGGAGTTAGACATGTTATATGTAATTCCACACAGTAGAAATGGCATCCATGAAGCAGACATTACAGAGCAATGTATTTTGAACAAATTTGTTAAACGACTACCTTAAAGATTTAATCTGCAAAATGGAGGCTTTGCCAGTAGTATTTACCATAGACATAGAAGATATGATTTTTAAAAAACAAACAAAAACTCCATAAAACTCAAGAGTTTCCCAGAGACTGAACAGAATGTATCAAGAGGAAGTGACCTCGCTCTCACTACCAGTGCTCAGGCTGGCTATGTGATCCATGGATGGGAGTGTGAGAGAGGAGACTCAAGCATCAGAGATCTCTGGTTCTTCCCAATCCTTCGATACTTAGTTTACAACTTTGTTTATTGCTATGTATTATCTCCCTAAGTGAAGGAACAAAAGAACTACCTTGGATTTCTGCAGTTTATACAAGTCTTAAGACTTTTCTTCTTCTCTGCTACTGTTAAAACTAGAACCAATTCCTTCCTTGCTTTACACAGAAATTATTTTACATTAATAAACTAAAGGACTGCCAGGAAGGCATTCAAACAACACCAGCATTTTTTTTTATTTTGTCCACATCAAGATTGTTTGATTTGACTATTCAGCCAGACAACTGAAAACAGCATAAAGAAGTCAAATAACTAAAAAACAACAGTATTAATACACCAGAAGAACATGTTATTTTTCACAGTATTACAACTAAAAATAATTATTCAGAGCAATACAGAAAATGGCTATCTCAATCGTGAATGTATAAAGATCTACCCAACTGGTTGAGATGGAATGTACTTTATTTCTTAAATCTAGTTTGTTTCTACCAGATGAATGGGATCTTCCCAATGAAATACGTAAAGCAGTACTTGGTTCATCTCTGCTTCGCCCATAATTAAAGCAAGAGTCCCAATATGTGATGCTACAAGTCTAGTGAGAGAAGCATATCCCAGAATTTAAGTAACTATTACAACCCTTGGTGACCCTACTTTCCATATGGGGAGGAAAATGATCGTAAAGCAGAGCAGGAAACAAGAAGGTAATGACTTTACTCCTATGGCATAATTTACTCACCTCCAATCCTCTATACATTCAACTTGGGGGCATGTTTATCTACCTTAAAATACTATTTACTTTAAAAATAATATTGACTTTTTCCCAAACGTAAAAATATGAGAGCACTACCTTGGGGACACATACCTAGAAGGTGTTTCTGGAGCACTTCCAGTACTAGTCTGATCTTTGCAAAAACTTCAGAAGGTGATGGATGTTCCAAGTCAGTCATCACAGATTCAAAACGAATACTAATGATGTTAGGCTGGCTTTCTACCACAGCATAAAGAGATGGGCAAGATGCCAGAGGCCTAAGGATATACTTCAGCAGCATCTGACCTGAAAAATTTTATGAACGTTCATCAGAAATCACTGGAAGAAACTTTTAAAAAGCAAGCATGCCACACCACCCAAAAAAAAAAAAAAAAAAAAATCTTTGAACCTAACAATAAAAATACATATAATGTGAATCACACACCACTCATTATGCATGGCAGGTTTTACCACTGAAGTTTCCCAGAGACTGTCTACAGGTCTTTATTTAAATTATTCAAAACAGTCCAGTAAAATAAATAGCAGTAGCTAGTTTAAAACAAGGAAAAAAGGAAAGACAAGAAAGGATCCAACCCCTTAATAAAAAGGGTTATATTTATGAGAATTCCATTTGATAAATCATGAGGCCAAACCCTACATCTATCATCAATATTATCTAGAGAACAGACTTCTCTAGACTTCTTCTCTAGACTTCTTTGCTATTCCTTAAACACTGAACCTTCTAAGATTTCATGTAAATGAAACAAAGTAGTATGTTTTACCAAATGATTTAAGCTTCATTTGTAGCTCCCCAAGAATAGAAAATGCCAAGAGCACCGAACTGATTGGTGGCCCAGGGGTCTTCTCTTCTTTCTGAGATTGTTCAATGCATAAATGAAGTTCTGTTTGTAGGCAAGATTCCAAGTTGCTGGTATCTAAGAGAAAGGGGAAAAACATCAGCTATCTCAGCAATACAATACATTCCCACTTCTGTTCCTCAGAGCTCATTCACTACTGAGATTCCTCAATATGCGGTTTTATTATAATATACTTCTAATGTAACCAAATTTTATTTTATTTTTTTAATGTTTATTTTTGAGAGGGAGAGAGAGACAGAGCATGAGCAGGGGAGGGGCAGAGAGAGAGGGGACACAGAATCCAAAGCAGGCTCCAGGCTCCATGCTGTCAGCAAAGAGCCTGATGTGGGGCTGGAACTCATGAACCGTGAGATCATGACCTGAGCCGACTTTGGACGCTTAACCGACTGAGCCACCCAGGCACCCCTGTGACCAAATTTTAATTATGACATACATGTCCTTGGCATCACTTTAAAACAGAAAATGACTGTTTTTGGGAAATTCAAAAAATCAAACTAAGTGCAAAAGCAACATGATGTGCCTAATAAATGCTTATTAAATATGAATGGAGTGAAGGTAAGGAATGAAAAGTGAGGTCCTGGTCTCAAGGTATCTTCTTTAATGTTCTTTCTTACCGAGTATAGAGAACAGCCTAACAAGTTTAACAAGAAGGTTGTATTATAACAAAGTATTAACACACCTGCTATCTTCTCTTAATTTTACATTCTGCTCGGAAATAGAATCCAAAATTTTCTAGATTACTTCCTTCAAAATATGAAATATTTTGTTTGTATAAAATACATATGTGTATGTTTGTGTGTATGTCTATGTACACACATACATATACAGTGAATTTGGAGGCCCCCACGTGGATATGGGCCAGGGGATGGGAGAGACTGTGACCTTTCCCCTGAAACAAACTAAAATTTTCAAGATTCAATACTAGAAAAACATACTAGGGGTAATGGCATGTCGCTTACATCTACTCTCCGAGGTTTTACTTTGTGTAAACAAGACTTCCAAGAAGGCTCACACCTACAAGTGAGCAGAGAGACTGAGAGCCAAACAACATAAATCAAAGCCAGAGCCAAGTAATCCCATTTCTTCATCTTATAAAGCATCCCCTATCGCATAATTTTGCCACTATTTTTTCCCCAAGGACTGAAAAAAATTAAGCCAGACCCCTGTCCCACTGACCCCCTGTCTTCTTTCCTCACCAAGAGAGAAAATGGTAGAACAGCCTTTCAAAGCTTTCTAGTCAAGGTAAACTGTTGGGAGTAGGGCTGCTGGGAATGGGTGTACCTACAATGCAGTGGAAACTCCGTGGGGTTTTAAACCGCTGGGACCTCCTCTACCACACCATCATCACGTGAATCCCACCCACCCAATCGTCCTCCTCTTCTGTGCTCCTTCCTCATGATGGGGACAGAGAGAAGGATGTAAGGGAAGTAAAATGAGGACACTTCAGGAATCCAGAGGAGTGAGTCCTAACCAGCATTCTGCTTGATATGAGAATTCAGTGCAGACTCGGAATAATGATAAATGAAATCTCCTCATCCACCAAAATAAAATATTTAGAATATATTCAGAGGCCAAACTGGTTCAGGCAGATTAAGCAAAGCAGTCCACCTGAGGTCAGCAGCACCTTTTGATGGCGGGAACTTCCATACAATCAGCTTCTGCCACTCTTCTCCAAGGTGATAGAATATGTTCTGTTTCTGTATTGTGAGCTCCATGCTGAGAGATTTCAACATTTTTAAATCAAAGCATTTTCTGGATTTTAGTAACTTCAAGCATTTCTGTGCCTGGCAGTGAAATGGAATCGTTAGACATTCCATCTGGACTCAGGGCAATTAGAATCTATTTGTATAATGACAAGGAACACACAGAACACAAAATTTACTGAAAACAAGAAGAGTACTAATTGCTTATACTGTGGAGAAAGAGTTTAATACCTCTTCCAGACACCGAGCAGCAGTAACATACTTCTTCTCTGTTAATGCGCAGTTATATTCTTCAATAGCAGAAGAAAACTGAAAAGATAAGCATGGTTATTAGGTATTTCATTTTATACATCCTATTATTTCAAGTCTGTCTGCTTTTGTTTTTAAAATCTGAAAAAAAAACCCTTAGAACCAGGGGATACACATTTAAAAATGAGACCAACTGAAAACAAATAATTTTCTCGCCCCTGAAACACTGAAGTTTGAATTTAGTTTTACTGACCTCTTGCAGCTGTTTAAGCAAATTCAGAACTACCGAGTCTCTTTCCAACTGTTGCTTCAAATCTGTAAATTCAGCAGTTGACACATGAAGATCCCGGCGGACCTAATCCACATCAAAGAAAAGTACTTTCAGGCTATATGGTATCTAAGAAACAAGACGTTTGTAGCTAATTCATAAGCTTTTGTAGGCGAACATAATTCACGTTGAAATTTAAATGCTGGTTAAGAGCGGAATAAAAAAAACACAGAATGTATGAGGAAGAGATCTTAAGCATCCACTTAGTCCAAACCATTACCCTCTGCAGCAATACCTATTCCCGGCAACATAATACGCTCAGGTCACCATCTATCCTTAAGTTAAGCAGTATTTTTCATCAGAGAGCTCATCTACCTGGATGACTAGAGCGGTATCCCCGTTGCCAAGTGACAACTCATTCCACAGCTGATAGCTCTATTAGAAGGACTTTATGTTAAATCAGAATCCACCTCCCATCCTGTCCTGCCTTTTCAGGGACTTTGCACTATTAATTATTTCCTCTCTTCTGTACCTTTACCTCTTCCTAATTCATTCTTCGTTTATAAAATATACACTGATTGAATACCCACTAGAGCAAGGCTCCTTCCTTCAGGTTTAAACATGCTGAAATTTCCCCCGTCTTTGAGAAAAAATTTCCTCTACCTCAGCAACCACGTATATTTCTCAGTAGCTACCTTATTTGTCTCCTCCCTCTCATAAAACCAAGCTTCTTTCAAAAGTGAGCCATACTCACAGTCTAGTTTCTCACCTATCGTTCATTCTGTAACTCGCTGAGATCTGGTTTCCATCAAAACTACTGCAAAACAGTGTCCAAAACACCAATCAACTCCTTGTGGCTAAATCCAAAGCATACATCATCAGCGTTTAACTATCTATCAGTACAGTTAACTTCTTTCTCTTAATTCCCTGAAATTATTCTCCACTGACTTTCCTCCTAGTTCTCTGGCCATTCATTTTCTTTGGATCACTTCATTTTCCCTCTGACTACTTCAAACATATTGATATTCCTTTCTCCCTGGCCCTCATCCTACTCTGAACCAGTGGTTCTCAAAAAATAATCTTTTTTTTATTTTTATTTTTTTTGCCCCACTCCCCTTCGAGGACATTTGACAATATCTGGAGACATTTTGGGTTGTAACAAATGAAGGAATTCTACTGGCATCTAGTGAGTAGAGGCAGGGGATACTGCTAAATACCCCACAATGCACAGGATAGCCCACCACAACAAACAACTATCCAGCTCCAAGTATCAACTGGGCTGAGGTTGAGAAACCGTGCTCTATACACTCTCTCTGGGCAATCTCATCCATTCCCATGGCTTCAATTTCTAAGGACTACTATCTCAAGTCCATATCATTTTCCTAACCTTCAAACATGTATATGGACGGGTGACATGCAAATCCATTTTCCCATTCTCTCACAGTAGGAGCACGTGGCTACCCAATGAGACTATACGTTCTAGCTTCTCTCAGTGGAGTGTGACCATGTGTCTAAGATCTCACTACTGAAATCGAAGCAGAAGTGACGTGCACCATTTCCAAGTCTGAGTCAGGAAAACACATGTCCCTCCTCCGTGCCCTCTCTTTGCTCTTAACCTCTGAACAAAATGCTCAACCGGCCCACTGCTCTGAGTAATACACTATCCATCTGCCATCCAAGGAGTCTCATGTCTTCTAACAGCATCCATGAAATCGTGGCAGGCTAACTAGCTAACTTGTGTGTAGATTAAAATCTGAGACCACCTCAAAGTTCTTGACTGTATAGGATCAGCCTGCTAGCCTAAACTACTGCAATGAAAGAGCCATTTGAGCAACTGCATTTCAAGGTCTGTCTGTCTCTCTCTTTTCGTTTCTTTTGGAAGTCTAGCCTTTGTTTTAATACACTCCAACTGTGCAGCTCCGTTGGGATATCCCAAAGGCTCCCCACAAAAACCCACTCCTCTAGACCCTCTACTGCAGTGAATGGCACATCAATGACCTGGTTCTTCACTATCCTTGACCCCTCCATCTTTCACTCCCCACCTAATGTCCCAAAGATCCTACCTGTTAAACGTCACTAGGATTCATTCTCATCCTCTCCTCTATTCTCACTGCCACTGACTTCAGAGCTGGCCACTGTCCTTTCTTCCCTGATTAGTTTAACTGCCTCCTTATGCTTTAACTGCCTTCTCATTTCTCGGTCTCGTTTTCCTCAAGTCCTTTCTTCAAATTGCCAGCAGAATGGGATTTCTAAAATTCAAATCCAATGTCACTACTCTGCTGAAAAGCCATGGAGGCATGGCTTCCACAGGGCCATCAAGATAATTTCCAAACCGCTTAACCTGATATACAAGGTCCCTGCTTACCTTTCTAGTCTCATCTTGTGTCCCTTTCCACCACACTCTCTGGACACGAGTCACGTGGAATTGCCACAGCTCTCCAAAAGCAACATCTCTCATTACATCTATGCTTCTGCAATGCTATCTCCTACGTCCATCTGAAACACTCCTTCCTCTTTGTCTAACTACCAAGCACTTCAGGTTTTGGTCTGATACTATTTCCTACAAGAAGCCAAGCTGAGCTGTATTTTCCCTCTCTGATTGAATTATTTCTACTTAATGTGTATCATACTACTTTAGTCATCTACATTAAGCATGAGATTCGCATTGTGAAATAAAAAATTGTCTTGTTCAGCAGCTACCACAGTATTTCACACCTAGCAGATGGCTCAATAAATATACCAAATGGCTAAATAAATCTCTATTAATATCTACCTGTTCAACCTAATTCCGCTTCTCCAGCCATAAATTTGAATCTTACTAAGGCTAAATGTCCTTAGTTTCTTTCACTGTTCCAATGATACAATGTTTGGGCATGGACCTTCTCATTCAGACCAGGCACCTTTCAAAATGTAACAACCAGAAATGAATAAATTTCACCAACCATAATCTGGCCAGCAAAAGGTACAGACAGGCCATGACCCTCTTGTTCCAGACACTGTATGTCTAATAGTACAATCTAAGACTGCACCACTGACTCGCTGATCAAACAATCAACTAATTATAAATACACCTTGAAAATATGATTTGAACTGTGACAGAGTTGTAAAGTAACAGATTTATGTTTATTAAAACCTCTAATCATCATGGTCGATGAACTGGCGATCGATTTTCCAGGTAACCTGCAGTTTCCCCATTTGTGAATAAAATTTTCTACAGAACTTTTGAAAAATGCTTCTGCTCATTTTCCTTCTTTAGTAATTATCACATAGAGAAAAGACTTGGGTATCTTTCCTTGAGGACCCTGAAAATGCTTCACCAACTTGATTTGGGGTATCAGTGAGCCCTGCCCAAGAATTTGGCAATAGATGCAGAAGGCCTCGAAGACTACACCTGTTTAAACCTCTAGGGTCAGCTTTCCTTCCCTCAAATGACTATGTTTCCTAAAAGTAAAATACAGGGAAAAAATACTGGTGAAATAACATAGGTGAAAAAATGTTTTTAAAATTATAAAGTGGCTATTTTTGTTTGCAGACTGGCTGACTTCTTTTTGTGATGGCAGCACTCCGGCAAACGTGATAAGCATTTCTAAACCCACCAGACCATCCAGAAGAAACACAGCAGGCACTGGCCCTACACAGTGATACAGTACAAGATGGGCAAGGATTCTCTCTGCATCCAGAGAGTGGCTTTATGACAGGAACCACAGTGCTTGTAATTGGCAAATCAAGCCTGGGTAGCTCAGTCGGATGACCATCAGACTCTTGATTTCAGGCAGTGTGGAGCCTGCTTGGGATTCTCTTTCTCCCTCTCCTTCTGCCCCTCTCCCCCGCCCACGCGTGCGTGCACTCTCTCTCTAAAATTAAAAAAAAATTTTTTTTTAATTAAAAAAAAGAGAGACAGAAACATTTTAAACTAAGAGGAGACAAGAGAAAAGGCCAAATGACCCAGTTCTAAGCTTTATCTGTTTTTATTCTGAAGACAATAAAATTCTGAGATTATTTTTTTAATTTATAAAGTGCTATTCGAATGCAAGACATTATTATTATAGCTTTAAATTTTTACTATGAAAATCATTTAAATTATAGTTTTGGACAATATTTCTATTTTAAAATTGGCAGTTACCCTAAAATTATTTAATGCCACTTCCATTTACCAATAAGAAAAGTGAGGTCTTGAAAACTTATACACAGAACTGAATTGTCTTAGGAATCAGGAAGCTGAACGACCAGCCTACAAACCTAACCAATATAACAAACCATTCTTACCTCACTCTCTATCCTAGATTTCAGCAAGTCAATGTCCTCAGACAGCTTATCCACTTGAGTAACCAGGTCCTGTGCACTTTGCATGCTAGGCAGGAATTCACTATACTTCTTACTGATCATGGTGCACACCTCACCCTATAAAATAAGACAGAAGAATTACAGTGAGATGAGTCGAGAACTCTATTAAAAATATACAGCTCATCTTCCATAAGGAATCCTCCATGTTGGAGCCTTCTTGCCAGTTACCCACACTTTTCCTCCCAGCCAATGGGTTTCTTTGAAAAACACATTTCTCTTCACAGAGCTAGAACAATAATCCTAAAATTTGTATGGAAACAGAAAAGACCCCAAATAGCCAAACGATCTTGAAAAAGAAAACCAAAGCAGGAGGCATCACAATCCCAGACTTCAAGCTATACTACAAAGCTGTAATCATCAAGACAGTATGGTACTGGCACAAGAACAGACACTCAGATCAATGGAACAGAATACAGAACCCAGAAATTGACCCACAAACATATGGCCAACTAATCTTTGACAAAGCAGGAAAGAATATCCAGTGGAATAAAGACAGTCTCTTCAGCAAGTCGTGCTGGGAAAACTGGACAGTGACAGGCAGAAGAATGAACCTGGACCACTTTCTTACACTATACACAAAAATAAACTCAGAATGGATGAAAGATCTCAATGTAAGATAGGAAGCCATCAAAATCCTCGAGGAGAAAGCAGGCAAAAACCTCTTTGATCTTGGCTGCAGCAACTTCTTACTCAACACATCTCCGGAGGCAAGGGAAACAAAAGCAAAAATGAACTATTGGGACCTCATCAAAATAAAACGCTTCTGTACAGCAAAGGAAACAATCAGCAAAACTAAAAGGCAACCGACAGAATGGGAGAAGATATTTGCAAACAACATATCAGATAAAGGATTAGTATCCAAAATCTATAAAGAACTTATCAAACTCAACACCCAAAAAACAAATCATCCAGTGAAGAAATGGGCAAAAGACATGAAGAGACACTTCTCCAAAGAAGACATCCAGATGGCCAACTGACACATGAAAACATGCTCAACATCACTCATCATCAGGGAAATACAAACCAAAACCATGATGAGATACCACCTCACACCTGTCAGAATGGCTAACATGAACAACTCAGGCAACAACAGATGTTGGTGAGGATGCAGAGAAAGAGGATCTCTTGTGCATTGTTGGTGGGAATGAAAACTGGTGCAGCCACTCTGGAAAACAGGATGGAGGTTCCTCAAAAAACTAAAAATAGAACTACCTTATGACCCAGCAATTGCACTACTAGGCATTTATCCAAGGGATACAAGTGTGCTGTTTTGAAGGGACACATGCACCCCCATGTTTATAGCAGCACTATCCACAATAGCCAAAGTATGGAAAGAGCCCAAATGTCCATCGATGGAGGAGTGGATAAAGAAGATGTGGTATATACATACAATGGAGTATTACTCGGCAATCAAAAAGAAGGAAATCTTACCATTTGCAACTATGTAGATGAAACTGGAAGGTATTATGCTAAGTGAAATTAGTCAGACAAAAATCATATGACTTCACTCATATGAGGACTTTAATAGACAAAACAGATGAATATAAGAGAAGGGAAACAAAAATAATATAAAAACAGGGAGGGGAACAAAAGAGAAGAGACTCATAAATATGGAGAACAAACTGAGGGTTACGGAAGGGATTGTGGGAGGGGGGATGGGCTAAATGGGTAAGGGACATTAAGGAATCTACTCCTGAAATCATTGTTGCACTAGATGCTAACTAATTTGGATGTAAATTTTTAAAAATAAAAAATTAAATTAAAAAAAGAAAAAAGAAAAAAAAGAAAAGAAAATCACATTTCTCTCACCCTTAAGGATCCTATAACATTATTAGATCGAAGAAGACAAAAATCACCAAATTCCGCCAGTGCCCAAAAGCTGTACAAATGCTAAAAAAGAAAAGGGGGAGCCAGTTTTCATAGTGAACTAGATTAGCTCAGACTATAGCCAGCAATTTTAATCATACAGTCAACAGAAAAGCAAATAGACAAATTAAATTCACAATCTGTATACTTCAATTTATGAACTTCTATATTCTTGCTTATAAAACTTTAAGGCCTGATCTTAGAAGTCTAACTTAATTTGAGTTTCATCAATAAACAAATTACTGAATACTTTGCACTGAACGCTTTGGAAGATACCAGGGTAAATTATGCCTGCTTAAAAATAACTTATTTTTATATAGGAAAAATACTATACACCTATGTAACCAGAATACAAAAATGTAATTAAGGAACAAAGTTAATGTCCTCCAGAAACACAAATGAGAAAGAGGTCACCTCTGCTGGAGCAAAATGGGGATATTTTTCATGCAGAAAATTGCATTTGAGATGGAACATAAAAAATGGGTAGAATACTACAAGCAAAGATGGAGAAATGACAACGTAAACAAAATTGGGAACCAAGAAAAATATTGGGTCTGCTTGAAGCACAGAAAGTAATTGTCAGTTGGCTGAGGATTCAAGTTGGTAAAGGAAACCTGGTGAAAGGAGAGTTAGATCCAGAACGGCAGGAGCCTTGAATGCCGTGCTAAGGTAGCTTAATAGTCTTTCCACCATATAAAAAGTGGTGAAAAATGCTACAGCCCTGTAAAAGAAGAGATGCCAGTAACCTGAATGCTTACTGATTTCAGGAAACTATTTTCATAACATCAAGGGTTGCTAGAAAGACCTACTTCTTGTGCCTTTGTGATAAGGTGCCAAACTTGCTCCCTTAAATTCAGACTTCATGCGGGTGCACATAATTTTAAATGAATCCAACAGAGATGTGGGTGAATACTGGCAAGGTAAGGACAGCAATACCAAGTGAAAACTGTCAATGGCTACGTGCTTTTTGTGTGTGTATCAATCTCAAGACAGCAGGGTCCACTAAAGTGCTCTTTACAAGTTTTGTAACACTCAGGACAGCCTCAAAGCACTTGGGGGTGAAGAACAGAGTTTAATAAACATGTTGACAGATTTGAACAACAAAAATTTCAGAGAGGAGAAAGGTACCATTCTCCCAAAGCTATTTTATTCATCAACAAATCGTACAAAAAGGAGTGGGTGGAGGAAATGCCTTGGGGGTCCTGCCTGCATTTCTATCCCTCTCACAAGCTCCCTCCCTAGACACCTCGGGGCTTGCAGTCCCACCTCTCCTGCTGGTCTCCTCAGTCTTCCTCCAAATCCCCCGACCCCACCCCGACCCCACCCCAACCCTCCCCAACCTAACCCCACTCCCCAGCCACCGTCTCCTTCTCCCCTTCAAGCCTCCCCCCCCTCCCTGGTCCCCAGCCCCTGTCCGGGCTCGCCTCCGAGCCCTCTCCTCAATCCAAATACTTCCAGCCTTCCCACTTCGCATTCTTCTCACTCAGCCTCCCCACCTGACTCTGCTCACACCCACTCTGTCTGCCCTCAGCCCCCATTCCTTTCCCGGTCCCTCCACAAACAGAGCCGGGTTCCTTTTCAGTCGGTCCCCGGGTGCCGGGCCTTCCTTCACCTTAATCTCCTCCACCCGCCGGGTCAGGCGGCTGATCCGAGTGCCCAGATCCTCCTTCTCCAGCCTCCCCGAGTGTGCCAGAACCTCCGTCACGAACGAAGCCATAGCCACGACGGGAACCAACGCTGACGGGGTCACTCTCCCGTGGCCAGCGCGGCAGTCCCAGTCCCGCCGCCGGCGGCGTTGGCGCGCGGCCTGCCGGGAAACTGAGTCTCGCGAGGCTCAGACCGCCGCTGGGAAGGCGAAGCCGCACTACAACTCCCAGCAGGCACCGCGACTGTCCTAGCGAGGAACTTCCACGGTGTCCCGTAGCTGGCAAACCAGGGGAGACGCGTTTCCCTCCCTAGCTATTTTCAAATAGCTTGTCTCTTCCCGCCTGTTTTTCGCTAGACGAAATGAAGTGTTTTTACTTAAAAATCAGTCCTAAATGAACCTTTCTCAACTTCAAAACGCTTACCTGTGACACTTAGCGAGCTGGAATACCGGACGAACCCATCTTGATCTTTTTTCGTTGAATATTCACTTTCAAGGGCTGCAGCAGCCATCAGAGTCTATGTGACTAGTGCCCTCTGGAGTTGTGCAAACGAAGTGGCGTCACCTCATAACTAAAAGTCTGACTAAATTGCACTATATATATATATATATATATATATATATATATATTTATGTATTTATTTTTGACAGAGAGAAAGCGCGTGCGAACAGGGGGAGGGCCAGAGAGAGAGGGAGACAGAATCCGAAGCAGCCTCCAGGCTCTGAACACAGAGCCCGTCGAGGGGCTCGAACCCATGAACATGAGATCATGACCTGAGCGGAAGTTAGAAGCTTAACTGACTGAGCCACCCAGGCACCCCTAAACTGCACTCTTTTTATGTTGCACAGTTTATAATGCAATCTATGTACATATATTACATCATACAGATCTTTGTTCATATATTACATATATACTATGTCATGTAGCAAATATGTGTTACATCTATGTAATAATACATTACGTATTTATATTGTTTGTATTATTTATGTTACCTAAGTATAAATATCATTAGTACTGTGTGGACTAGAACAAGATACTTAACACTTTTTTTCTTTAAAGTGTATTTATTTTGAGAGAGGGAGGGGCAGAGAGAGAGAGGGAGAGAGAGAGATTCCCAAGCAGCCTCTGTGCTGTTAACATGAAGCCCGATGCAGGGCTCAAACTTATGAACCATGAGATCATGACCTGAGCTTAAGTCAGACGCCTAACGGACAGAGCCACCTAGGCGCCTGTTAACACTTTCTATCAGAGGTTAATAAATCAACTTGATGAAAAATTTTTAAAAAATTGTTTTGGGGCGCCCGGGTGGCTCAGTCGGTTAAGCAGCCGACTTTGGCTCAGGTCATGATTTCGCGGTCCGTGAGTTCGAGCCCCGCATCGGGCTCTGTGCTGACAGCTCGGAGCCTCGAGCCTGTTTCAGATTCTGTGTCTCCCTCTCTCTGACCCTCCCCCGTTCATGCTCGGTCTCTCTCTGTCTCAAAAATAAATAAACGTTAAAAAAAAAATTAAAAAAAAATTGTTTCATTATTTACTGTTACATGCTGAAAGATGTTCACAATATACTATGTACACTATGATTGTTTTTTAAAATAAGTAGATACAGATACATATACCAAGGTAAAGAACATACACCATATTAGTGGCAGACTTATGGGATTTATTCTCTTCTCTATGTTTTCCTGTCTTTCTGTAATAAACATGCACTACTTTAGTGAAAATGTCATCTTTAATTTTTCAAAAAGGTATCTTGTGAGGGTTGACCTCAAGTAGATGCTGATGTTAATTAAGGTCCTTGTCAATTTTAAGTGTCTATATTTTAAGTGTCTGTAGGACAACCCGCTTATCCCAGTGAGGCTAGGGCGGCTTCCTGTGACATGAGCAAAGGACAGGAAACTGGGGTTGAGACAGGAAGTACAAAGGACAGCCTAACATACTGGGAAGGCATCTCTCCCTAGAAAACCAGATCAGCTTCTGTTCAGTAGACCTGTCAGCCTCACTTTGAATTCCAAATGCTGTTACTAGAAAGGTCCAGTGAGAAAGAAGGACCTGCAGATGACCTTCCTGAAAACTTGTATTATATATTTATTGAGCAACTACTGTATGACAGACAATGGACTAGGCTGGGAATCCAAAATCCCAGGAAATATTATCATTGCTATCTTGAGGGTAAATGAGAGATTGATCCAGATTTTGTGGGGCCTAAATCTTATCAGTTGCTGGGAGGGGGAGGGCCCTTTAAGGAAAAGAATATAAAATAAATACAAAATTCGGTACAGGCCTTAGAAGGGGCATGGGCAAGTAACAGGCCCTGAAGCTAAGGTACAGAGGGCAGAGGAAATGTTGGAGGAGGAGCACCCAGGCTCTAACTGAACCGGAAAAGTTTCACAGTAAGGAGGAATCTGAACTGAGAATGGAAGGAGGGGCCACTTGGAGGTTGAGCTTCTGAGATCTTCTCCGGTTAACTAATCCATGGGTCATACCCACAAATGCCACTGCAGGGCTCCACCTGTATCTGGCAGAGAGACCACTGGATTAGTGGCACAGTGTTCCTCAAGTTTTCTGGGAAGACCCAGAGTTAGGTTGAGGAAGGAGAAGAAAGAACATAGGGGATGGAGTGGGATTGCTACACACAGTCCGTGCATGTGGGCATGAATGAATATTTGAATAAGTAAAAAGAAATCAATAACATGAATGGGTTCTGTTTTCCCTCACCAACCTGACCTCCTACCTGGTTCACACTTATCATGGTTTACATGTCTTCCAACTCACAGATGGCCACAAATGGTCAAGAAAGGGCTCTGAAAAAAAGGCAAGGAAATAAGGAGCAGTATCTGAGAGAATCCGTCCTGAGCTCATACACATGTGACATGCCTGTTTTCAAGAGTCAAAACATCAGACACCAATCTGGATGAACATAGCACAAGCAGGCAGCATTTCCAGGGATCCATAATATTTTGCCATTGTGTTGGTTAGAACACGTGGTTGTTATAAAAGCACCCCGTTTGCTTCAAAATAGTGTGAAGGGAGGGATGTGAATGGTGGATGCAGGTATGGATAAAATAAGATTGGCATGTGGGGATCATTTCTGACACTGGGTGGTAGGATATGAAATTTCTTTACCCATTTGCTCTACTTGTGTATGTGTTTGAAATTTTCTATAATAAAACATGAAAGAAAAAGAGAGCCTTCAAGAGCCTTCACCTCCCTCCGCCCCCACACCACTGGTAATCTGATCAGGCTGTATTGAGACATCATTCGGATCATGTCAAGGTGGTGTTTCCTTAGATACTCATCCTCACTTCCTGCCCCCAACACCCCTGGTTCCTGGTGCACCACAGGGCAATCAGGAGGTTAAAATATGAATAGGGAAATACATTGGTCAACATTTGTCTTCGTTATAAGAAATCCCAATTTGGGGGCATCTAGGTAGCTTAGTGAGTTAAGCGTCTGTCTCTTGGTTTGGGCTCATGTCATGATCTCATGGTTCGTGGGTTCGAGTCCCTCGTCAGGCTCTGCACTGACAGCACAGAGCCTACTTGCTTGAGATTCTCTCTCTCTCCCTCTCTGTCTGCCCCTCCCCCGCTCGCTCTGTCTCTCTCAAAATAAATAAATACACTTTAAAAAATTTTTTTAATGTTTATTTATTTTTGAGACAGAGAGAGACAGAGCATGTACGGGGGAGGGTCAGAGAGAGGGAGACACAGAATCTGAAACAGGCTCCAGGCTCTGAGCTGTCAGCACAGAGCCCGATGCGGGGCTCGAACTCACGGACCGCGAGATCATGACCTGAGCCGAAGTCGGCCTCTTAACCGACTGAGCCACCCAGGCGCCCCAATAAATACACTTTTAAAAAAGTCCCAATTTTCTTCTGTGTGTTGCCATAAAGATCAACCCCCTACCCCACATGTTGTGTCACCAGTGTGCGTGCACATTGTGGGAAGTTTCACCGTTGTAACCTGGAGACAGAAACATGAAGTGTCACAGTCTGAGTCCCCTGGCTCAGGAGCTGGATCTGTTGTTTACCAGCTGGGGGAACTTGGCAAGTTACCCACCATGTATCTCGCAGTGGCGGTGTGAAAATTAAATACGGATAAAGTATCTAGTCAGAAGTCTGGCATGTAGCCATTCTCAGTAAATGCAAATTATCTCCTTTCCTGTCCAAACCTGCCTCTTTGCAGCAGCAAATAGGAGTATGGAAGCTGGTATGACCATCACTCATTATAGCTGCTGTCCTTCAGCAGTAGGAGAATGGGGAGAGAGCGCTTCCCTCCTGGTATATTCTGGGTCTGGATAGGTTCATTGAATGGGGCATTTTCTATTTTTTTCTGCTTACAAAAATATTAAGTGGTAAACTTATCAAATGTATAAAGTACAGGGGCGCCTGGGTGGCTCAGTCGGTTAAGCGTCCGACTTCGGCTCAGGTCATGATCTCACGGTCCGTGGGTTCCAGCCCTGCGTCGGGCTCTGTGCTGACGGCTCAGAGCCTGGAGCTTGTTTCAGATTCTGTGTCTCCTTCTCTCTGTGACCCTCCCCCGTTCATGCTCTGTCTCTCTCTGTCTCAAAAATAAATAAACGTTAAAAAAAAATAAAAAAAAATGTATAAAGTACATAGACAAGCACAAATAGGGAAATAAAAACTGGTCACTTGCTGGTCTCACTTAACGAATCAAAAATATTTTTCGTGTCATTGAAGTTTCTTCTACATCACTTTCAAATGGCTACCTAGTACTAACCAAAGTGTGCAATCATTAATAATATTTCAATGGACATTTTCATAAATCTTTGTATATATTCGCAATAAATTGGGGTAAGTTCCTGGAGGTAAGGTGCTGCATCAAAGTATGTGTGTATTTAAAAGTATGAAATTTGGGGAGCCCGGGTGGCTCATTCTTTAAGCATCTGACTTCACCTCAGGTCATGATCTCATGGTTCACAGTCTCATGGTTCATGAGTGAGCCTTGCTTCTCTGTCTCTCTGTCTCTGTGTGTGTGTCTCTCTCTCCATCTCTCTTTCTCTCTGTCTCTTTCACTCTGCCCCTTCTCTCACTTGTGCTCTCTCTCGCTCTCAAAAAAAAAAAAAAAAAAAAGTATGGAATGTGAAGTCATGTTGCCCTCCAGAAAGATCTTATCATTGTATATTCCCCAAACACCATTCTCATCCTCTCGGAACTGGGGAGTGATTTTAACTTCAGGTTTATGAATTTACTCATCAAATCGATACTGATGGCTTACTCTCTAGCTTTTCTTTGCCTCTCATGAGACCCTCCCCCAGAACCCACGCCCACATCCCATCTTGGACACACCCCTAAACCCAGTGTTGCCAAGCTCCTGGCACCTGCCTCAGCTGCTGCCTAAAAACTGAAACAAGAGCCCTCTCCGAATGTGAAAGACCTTCCACTGGGTCTCCCCCAAAGTGCTGCCTGCTCACCGGTCACCCAGCCGCCTGTCCTCACTTTCTAGCTCCGTGGTGGAGCAACCATGGCCTGGAGTTTCCACGGGAAAGCCCAGCTTGGGGGACTGCTCCTCTCCCTCTTCGGCTGGGTCTGCTCATGTGTCACCACCATCCTGCCCCAGTGGAAGACTCTCAATCTGGAACTGAACGAAATGGAGACCTGGATCATGGGGCTTTGGGAGGTCTGCGTGAATCAGGAGGAAGTTGCCGTGTGCAAGGCCTTTGAGTCCTTCTTGTCTCTGCCCCAGGAGCTCCAGGTATCCCGAATCCTCATGGTAGCCTCCCACGGGCTGGGGCTACTGGGGCTCCTGCTCTCTGGCTGTGGGTCCGAATGCTTCCAGTTTCACAGGATCAGATGGGTATTTAAGAGGCGGCTTTGCCTCCTGGGAGGGACTTTGGAAACATCTGCTTCAGCCACTACCCTCTTTCCAGTCTCCTGGGTAGCCTACGCCACGATCCAAGACTTCTGGGATAACAGCATCCCTGAGATTGTGCCTCGCTGGGAGTTTGGAGATGCCCTCTACCTGGGCTGGGCTGCTGGTATTTTCCTGGCCCTTGGTGGGTTACTCCTCATCTTCTCAGCCTGTCTGGGAAAAGAAGACGTGCCCTCTCTCCAGATGGCTGGCCCTAGAGCCCCGCCGTTCTGTGCCCCAGCAAATGAGTCCAATGACTCCTTCTATCTGACACCAAGACCTAGGAACCTGTTCATCTAGGACCTGCTTCTGCCAAGGAATCTCCGGAATAAAGGAATGTCAGTAGAACCCTTTCCCTTCCTTATTCTTTACCACCTTCTATATATTTTCCTCATTTGGGGGTGGTAGTCGCTGTCCCAACTTGATAAGGATTTGACTATCATGGTGATATAGTGATCCTAATTTGAGAATGAAAAATCAAGGCATAGTTTTCTAGCAAACATGTTTCTGACTTAGATTTTACTTGTATAATACGCTTTTAAACTCATAACATTAATTATGTACTTGATTCATTACTAAGGAAAATATATTGCAAAATTGGCTCCATCATAGAAAATCTAGTGTGAATAGCCACTGCAGATATAAATAGAAATGCTAGAGAATATGCCTTGGCAAATGAAAATGAATTATTGGCCCAGGATAGCCTCTTAAGATAGGAAGCTTCCTTGTTTGTGTTCATTTTTTGCCTCTGGCACACAATTTGAAGGGGAGCTTCACAATATATCTTCGTGATTTTGTAGATTCCTTTTTTTTTTTTTTAAGTTTATTTATTTTGAAGGAGAGAGAGTGCACGAGCTAGGGAGGGGCAGAGAGAATCCTAAGCAGGCTCCAGATTGTCAGTGCAGAGCCCGATGCGGGGCTGGAACCCACGAAACATGAGATTGTTATGCCCAGAATTCGTGATCCCCAAAGACCACCAGGGAGCCAAGTCCGATACAAAAGCAAAGAGCCTTTATTCGAGATAGGTCGAGCTCAATCCCTTACCTGCACTGACGCAGTGGTGAGATACTGGGGAGGGAGCGGGGGAGAGGGAGAGAGGGAGAGAGGGAGAGAGGGAGAGAGGGAGAGAGGGAGAGGGGGAGGGGGGGAGGGGGGGAGGGGGGGAGGGGGGGAGGGGGGGAGGGGGGGGAGGGGGGGAGGGGGAGGGGGAGGGGGAGGGGGAGGGGGAGGGGAGGGAGATTCAAAAGCACAAAGGTTTTATAGGGATCATGGCCTTAGCCGATTGGCTGGGGAAGGGTCGTGGCCTCAGCCGATTGGCTGCCAAAGTGTGGTCCCAGGTCAGCAATTATCAGCGTCACCTGGAACTTGTTAAAAATGCAAATGTTGGGCCTGGTGGTCACAGACCCACTGAATCAGAAACTCTGGAGGTGGGGCTCAGCAATCTGTGTTCGAATAAGTCTTCCAGGAGATTCTGATGCACCTGAAGTTTAAGAACCACTGTGTCTGAGGTTAACATGTTTGGCCTCAGTGTATACAGAACGTTTCTCACTGGTCACCTATTAACCATTGGCTGTCAGCCTTGCTGTGCTATATAAATACCTAGCACCAAACACCATCCCCAGAGACTCTGATTTAATTGGTTTGGGGAGGGGTCAGTTATTAAAATGCTCTCAGGTCATTCTAAGCCTGGACAAGGTTGAGGGCTCCTGCCTCTGGCCTCTGAGAGAAGCCCTCCCTCTTCTACTCACACTTTCCATGCCTCTCACACTCCCCTTCCTCCCACCTCAGACTTCGGAAGAATGCATCAATCGGTAGCCTGCTTTCTTAGAAAACATAAGTTACTCAAGGGGGGGATGCGTGGTCTGAGGTTTGAGCGGGAACTTCTTTCTGCGGCCATGTCGGGGACATAGTCACTAGTCAGCCAGCCTGGGTCTGCTCTTTCAAGATCATGACCTGAGCTGAAGTCGGACGCTTAACCGACTGAGCCACCCAGGTGCCCCAGTTTTGAGGATTCTTAATATCCCAGAGGAAGACATACTCTTGCTTCTGCTACGTTATGGGGCTGTGAGCGGTCAGCTCTGTCTTCTCAGTGTGAAGTTAAGAAATAGTGTGAATGAGTAGTTGGGTGAACAACTATTCTGGTTTGCCCGGGACTGGGCACTTTCAGTGCTAAAGCTAGGAGAGTCCCAGGCAAACCAGGGCAAATTGATTACCCCAGAGTGGCTGTGCCTAAGATCTACCCAATGTGGGCAGGTACGTGGACGGAATTATCAGCTTCTCAGCAATGTCTTCCACTTCCACCATATGCAAAATCACGTTATAAATCCTTCAAAACGGAACCCAAATGTCAGCCGAGCTACCCAAGTTGTGGTTACAAATAAAGTCCCCTTCACAACGACCTGGGTGCCTTTGCTTGTCCCACCTCCACTGGCAGGCCCTCAGCCTCATTACCCACCTCAGGTCTTCCTCAGGCATTCGTGCAAGTCCTCACGGAAGAGCCTCAAGCTTACCCATAAACCTGTCTGTCGGCTGAAAGCACCCTGCACCTGTTCCTCTCACTGCCATCTACAGCCCCCACCCCCGCTCCCCTACTCAGCCTAAAGAGTCCACGATTCCTGCAGAAGAATAACCAAAGGTGCTCACTCCCAGTGTCCGCAAAGAGGTCACTTCCCCAAGCTCAAAGGCACGCGGGATTGCTTGCAAAACTGAGACCCCGCTCCCCAGCGCTGGTGCTGCACTTTGCCTGCTCAGCTCTGGGGCTGCTTGTGCTCAGACGCCTCCCATTCTGGACAAAATGGCCCTGGCTTCTTGATAGCCGCTGCTCAAGCAAGAACACACACACACACACACACACACACACACACACACCCCAACACAAGTATAAACAAGTTTGCTGGCATAGCCCAGCACAGTTCCCTCCTCAGAAAAATAACACAGGGTTCGTCGGTTTGTTTTCCTGAGGACATGAGTCAGCCCAGGTGCAACGTCATCTCCAGCAACTTCTTTTTTTTTTTTTTTTAATTTATTTTCTTTTTTAATTTTTTTTTATTATTAACGTTTATTTATTTTTGAGACAGAGAGAGACAGAGCGTGAACAGGGGAGGGGCAGAGAGGGAGACACAGAATCTGAAACAGGCTCCAGGCTCTGAGCTGTCAGCACAGAGCCCGACGCGGGGCTCGAACTCACGGACCGCGAGATCATGACCTGAGCCGAAGTCAGACACTTAACCGACTGAGCCACCCAGGCGCCCCTAATTTATTTTCAAGTTAGTTACCATACGGTGTAGTCTTGGCTTCAGGAGTAGAACCCAGTGATTCATCGCTTACATATGACACCCAGTGCTCATCCCAAAAAGGGCCCCCTTAATGCCCGTCAACGTTTACCTTCTTACCCAGAGTGGGGTGCTCTCTGGGAGTCATGGTTTCTCCAGAAAGCTCCTTTCCCTTTTATACGTGTCCTTTTGTGAATGTCCAGTCGATGTACACAAATCCAAATGACTCCTAGGTAAATACATTTCTGAGCATAAAAGGGCAGTTTGCACCAGTTATATTCTGGCTTTGTATGGTTCCAATACCAATTTCACCAACCTGAGGTGAGGTATCAGGTTGAGGGCCTGCCAGTGCAGGTGGGAGAAGCAAAGGCACCCAGGTCATTGTTGTTAAGGGGACTTTATTTTAGCCACAGCCTGGGTAGCTCGGCTGACATTTGGGTTCCGTTTTGAAGGATTTATAACGTGATTTTGCATATGGTGGAAGTGGAAGACATTGCTGAGAAGCTGATAATTCCGTCCACGTACATGCCCACATTGGGTAGATCTTAGGCACAGCCACTCTGGGGTAATCAATTTGCCCTGGTTTGCCTGGGACTCTCCTAGCTTTAGCACTGAAAGTGCCCAGTCCCAGGCAAACCAGAATAGTTGTTCACCCAACTACTCATTCACACTATTTCTTAACTTCATGCTGGGAAGACAGAGCTGACCACTCAGGGGTGAGGCTCAAATATCCACAAGTTATCCTTGGATCTTTACAGGATCTACAAGATGCATCCATCTCTTCATTCATCCATCTGGTCATTTATTCAGTCATTTAACAGATATGCACGGAGCACCTACCATATCCTTGGCATTGTGCTAGGAACCAGGAATAAAAAAGGTAAAAGACAAAATTTATCCCTGCCCCTCGTATAGGCAAATAGGGGAGACAAATACTAATATGAAATCACTTAAAGGGAAATGGTAACCACAACAACCCTTACAAATTTGGAAAGGCATGTGCTTCTATAAGATCACACAACAGGAGAAATTGTAGCCTAGCCGGGGAGTCCCGCATGGATACCCTAAAGAAGCAATAACTGGGTAAAAGCTGAAGGATGGACAGCAGTTCTGGTTGGAGAAGGAAAAATGTAGAAGGCAAGGCGAGTGAGGTAGGAAGCAGCCAGACTTGCAGAGCCTACAGGTCATATTATGGGACACTGTCTCTACCTTCAGGACCACAGGAAGCCAAGCATGTGGCCAAGAGTTGGAACTCAGCCCCCAGGTGACCACAGCTGTACCTGCTCCCTCTCCTCTAACACCTCACCCCCACACAGTTTCCCTGATCACACGATTGTGTAGGGAGTAAGAGTTTACAAAACACTTCCACGTATCTTGGTAGTATTATTAAACACATCTTGAGAGGTTTTTTGGAGGTTGGGAGAGCAGATATTATTTGGTTTGCTAATGAGGAAACTGAGATCCAGAAAATTTAGGCAACATGCCCATGGCGAGTAATTAGCTGGTCAGGACTTGAACCCAGGGCTTCAACATCAGGGCAGTCTTTCTTCACCCCATCCTGTTGCTTCTTAAAGTTGGATTGCTGAGATAACCCACCAGACCAAGGGAAAAATTAGCAATGAAGCAGAAGGAAAAACCAAAGAACTACAAAGAAAAATCTTGTCCTTTGTGCTTTTGTTGAGGCCTAAACATAGGGCTTTTACTGCCAGGTGGCTCACCTGTTCCTTCTGGTGGCTCCCAGCCTTTGTCCCAATCCCATGTTTGCAGGTGCTAATGGGATATTTGTCACCAGCGTGTGATCATGTCCTCCAACGGAAACACACACACACACACACACACACACACACACACACACCACACGCTAAATATTTTTTAAGAAAATATTTTGTCTTCCTAACTTTCCCTATAAAGGACACAGCAGCATTTTTTAAATGGGGATGAGAATTGTTGATTGATTCCCAAATAATCAACAGCATGTCATTCCCAGACAGGGATGTGAATCCACTTTTAGAGGAAGAAGATGCTTTTCACTTAAAACTGCCACTGTTTTCATCTACCTACTTTGTAGGGAAAATAATGAGAGATAAAAATAGAACTAATTAAGTCTTGGCTTCAACTCAGTCTTTTCTCATGTAGACTTGTAGCAAATTATTCTAACATGAAAAACACTTCTTTATTGTAGCTACACATGGAGAGGTGTGTTGTCATGTGTATTAGAAACAGCAAAGGACACCAGTCAATCGGAATTTCAAGTCACAAGCTTTTATTATGTGCACACACCGTAAGAAAGAAACTCAGGGACTCACCAGATTTGATGCCTCAGTGCCATCCTCCCCATCAGCCTGCCTTTGGGTCTGAAAACCTCGCCATCAGCAGACAAGGCATTCCAGAAGGTCCCTATTAAAATACTCATCTGGGGCTCAGTCAGTTAAGCATCTGACTTTAGCTCAGGTCATGATCTCACAGCTCGTGGGTTTGAGCCCCACAGCAGGCTCTGTGCTGACAGCTCAGAGCCTGGAGCCTACTTCGGATTCTGTGTCTCCCTCCCCTCTGCCCCTCCCCTGCTCACACTCTCTCTCTCTCTCTCCTTCAAAAAAAATAAACGTTAAAAAAAAAATTTTTTTTTAATACCCATCTGTTACCCTTCTGGGCCTCCAAGACTCCAAGACTCTAGAGGAAGAAGTCCTAAGGGAAGCCAATGTGGGTTAGACACATTTAGGGATGGGAGAGAAGTCAGAAGTAGTTTCATGAGTTTCTGGACAGGAGATGTGTCTTAGCAGCCAGGATGAGAACAAAGGACACTCAGAGTTAGGAAAATGTTTGTAGTCACTGGCCTCAAACATAGAACCAAAGAAGCTGGAGGTCACTTTCCACTCTACTGATTGATGGACTTATTTTTTAAGCCATTCTTGCTATTTCATCCACATTTATTTTTTTATTTTTTTTATTTTTATTTTTATTTTTTTTTTAATTTTTTTTTCAACGTTTTTTTTAATTTATTTATTTTTGGGACAGAGAGAGACAGAGCATGAACGGGGGAGGGGCAGAGAGAGAGGGAGACACAGAATCGGAAACAGGCTCCAGGCTCCGAGCCATCAGCCCAGAGCCTGACGCGGGGCTCGAACTCACGGACCGCGAGATTGTGACCTGGCTGAAGTCGGACGCTTAACCGACTGCGCCACCCAGGAGCCCCTCATCCACATTTATAGAATGTAGATTAGACTTCTCTGTTGCTCAGAATTTTTAACAAAGCCTCAAAGTCAAGTCCCATGGGTGCTACATGCCCCCAATTCTAAAGACAGGGGCTAAAACACTGCTTCCAAGAAAGGGCCAAGCTGGCCAGCGCCAGACCCAACAGCCTATATAAATGAAGCACACAGATTCATTAGGTGGATTCCTGGAAGGGAATTCTTAACAGTTGGTGGGGGGCGGGTATGGTGATGTTCTCAACCCTTCCATGTGAGAACAGGGTGGAGATGGACCTCGAGAGAACCATGCAGAGATGGGAGTTGTTTCTAGCAGGGCAGACAGTACCTGAAACACACCCACCCCACCCCTGCTGAGCTGCGGAAGCTGTATAGGCCCATGCCTGCTGCCCTCAGGATGGTGCCCAAGAAAGTTGAGAAAACCTGACCTGTGTTGCAGAGGCACAGAGAAGGGTGCCTGGTACCCAGTGAGGGCAGTCTGAATCAGGAGGCTGGCCGGAGCGGGGCATGACGGCAGCACCTGCACTTGGCCTCTGTGGGGCGGGTGGTGAGCTTTCCACAGCCCGAGTGGATGCAGGGGAGCCAGTCTGGGTGACACTGTCCCAGAGCACTGCTGGGAGGGGCGAATGACTTAACCAAGAGCTTAGAAGGTCTGTAAGTCAGCCAGGAAGTCCGAAAGCCACATCAAAGGACAGTGCGGAGGTTTCTACAGGGTTGTCTGGAGAACACATAAAATACCTCACACAAGAGCTAGTAATTGCATTCCTGACCTAACAAAGGACATTTGAGAACCAGAAGAATATTACTGTTTTTTGTTTGTTTTTTAAAGTAGACAACATCCCTTGCCTTCTCCTATAAAGCCTCCTCCCTCAGGCTCTAGGGGAGCCAGGAGTTGGGGGTGAGGAGAGGCACAGAGCAGGGGGGAGAGGAACAACATCCTGTGGCCCCTTCCTTACTGCTAGCTCCTGACCATCAGGCCAAGGCCTGGACTAAGGTGAGGGGAGAAGTGCCCAAAAAACGAATGACTGAACTGGTCTAGATGGGTCTAGACTCTGCAATACATGCAAATCTTTGTTTTAAGGCTCCCACATGACAGTACAGCTATGCAATCTTCCTGAGATGCTGTCAGGGGCAGGGAAACGGGATCCATAGGATCATAATGGAAGGTGGCAATGGAACCAAAAAGAAAACTATTGACTCCCTGTACTTTACCAGGCTCAAGCTTTTCCATAGCACAATTAAAGAAAAAAAATGTATCTAAAACAAGAGAAGAATCAGGCAGAAGACGCTGTAATGTTTCTAACCAGCATGAGGTCCGATCCCTTCAACATTTCTCTCTGCCAGTCCGATTGGCCAATATGAACACTTCCACTTGCCAGAGACCCATAACCCTCTGGATATCTACGTACGCCCCAATTATTTAGAACCGACCTGTGAGCCCTGCACAGGTCTGGCTAGCCCTTAAAATTCTCATCCTGTGACAAGTTTCCCCATGAGAACTGCATCCAGGGCTCTGCTCACACTGAGTCACTGCTGCATCTATTTTGTCCTTGACTCTTAAAACATTAACTACGAGGTAAGTATTTTCCTGTTTCACAGACCAGGAAAACACGTTCAGCCAGTATTTGAGCTCAGGTGTGTCAGATTCCAGTGTCAATATTCTTTCCATGAAACATCTTCTTAGAAGAGACACCGATTCTGCCGTGATTTGTGAGTCAGGAAAGCTGGAAACCTGTGCAACTCGTGGAGGAGATCCGGGTATTACTTATGCAGGGATAGTCAGGGTGACTTAGTGAACGACGATGCTACTTTCTGGCCATCACTGGGAATTCTGTTCTTGCTATTAAAACCTGCATGCCACCTTGAGAAGACCGTCTTTGGCATGCAAGGACACATCTAGCCCACCATCAGGACTCTAGACAGAAAACGGGCCACCCTTCCATGTCTGCTTTAGCACTGGGACCAACATACATTCAGTTTTGAAGAATGACTACTGTTGGTTCCTGGGCACCACTTTCGTGCCGACCTATCAATTCCAAGTCGCCTACATTCTATGGAAGGTCTAGCCTCTATTCCTACTCAAAGTTAATATTCCTGTTCGTTGCTTATCATCACAGTTTCTGGTCCACCTGATGTAACAGGAGCAATCAGGCTTATTATCTTATTTTTGACAAGGGGAGACACCAGGTCTCTGTCCTGTAGTACCCATTCACCTGCCTATAAATGGTCCACAGGAGGTCGAGAGGTCATCATAACCTTTGAACAGCCTGATGGGCAGTGTAGCAAGCCACAGTGTTGAAAGGAGGAAGACATGGAAACGGTCCTGAAAATCTCTTAAGCCAGTTCTACTCTTCCTTGCAGTAGATTAATAGTTCAGTTTATTGTCCAACAACTTAGGAAGAATGCGGGAAATTTTTTTTTCAAGGTTCAGAAAAAAGTACTGTAATGACCAAATAGCTGAGAAGCTGAGCCTATGAGCAAACTTTAGGGAACTGATGTGTTTATGGGAATTAAAAGGAAGGTGAATTACAAGAACTATATTTTCAATATCTCTATCAGAGTCGAGTTCAACATGAGGAGTGCCAAAACACATTCATCCAGAAAACATGAAAGCCTGTAAACTCTCACTGAAGGAGGTTCTAGAGCTTTTTTTGTAAGACCAAAGAATTCGGGGTGTGGGCGACAATGTAAAAGCCACTTCCTTAGCAGGCACAGATGTTCTTTGAAGGAGTGGCTCTCAGCTGTGCCTGTACATCAGAATCACCTGTGATGCCCTTCTAAGCACAAGTAACGGGGTCCCAGCCCAAATCTAACAAGTCAGGATCTGCAGGGTTGAAGGCCAGCTGCTGTTGTTTTACTGTGACACGGCTGATCCTGGACTGGCAGCCAAGGTTAAGAACCACTGCTGAAGAGCTTTCCATTAAAAAAGCAGACCCCCCCCCCCCCCCCCTCGGGGCGCCTGGGTGGCTCAGTCAGTTAAGCCTCCGACTTCAGCTCAGGTCACGATCTCACGGTCCGTGAGTTCGAGCCCCTCGTCGGGCTCTGGGCTGATGGCTCGGAGCCTGGAGCCTGCTTCCGATTCTGTGTCTCCCTCTCTCTCTGCCCCTCCCCCATTCATGCTCTGTCTCTCTGTCTCAAAAATAAACGTTAAAAAAAAAAAATTAAAAAAAAAAAAAGCAGACCCCCCCCCTCACCCGACCGAAACAAAAAAGAAATGTAAACAAAAGCAAAATATAGTTCCTTGAAAAGACCTAATAAACCCCTGAAAATAGTGACCAGAAAAAAAATACACATCACCCAGTTTCAGCATCACTAGAACATCATAGATCCTAGGGAGGGAGGAAGGAAGGAAAGAAGGGAAGGAAGGAAGGAAAGGAAGGAGGGAAAGAAAGAAAAAGAAAGAGAGGAAAGTGGAGGAAGGAAGGAAAATCATGAGGTATTATGAACTTTCTGCCAGTAAAATATAAATTTTAGATGAAACAGGACAAATTTCTAACAATTTTCCAAAATTCACACAAGAAGAAGTAACCCAAAAAATCCAAAAATGCTGTAGGTATCAAAAACACTGCTTTACCATAATGAAAAGCATGCCTACAAAAACATGTAATTCTAAGCTCAGACGATCTCAGATGAGAGAGCATTTCCCAATTCATTCAATAAGGCCAGAATAATCTTGATACTAAAACCCTGACAAGAATGTAATAAGAAAAGTAAAGGCCAGTTTTTCTCATGAACATACATGCAAAAATCCTTAACAAAATATGAAAAATTCCATGTATATATGAAAATATGATCAGTGTCTTCTGGCAACACATGGTTTAACACTTAAAGTAAATAAACATAATTCACACATGAACAGAATAAAGGAAAAGACCCACGTAATCATTCCAATAGATCTAGAAAAAAACATTTGATAAATTTCAACAGCCATTAATAATTTTTTAAAAAACTCTTTGCAAAACAGGAATAGAAGGAATCTTTCTTTACCTAGTAAATGGAATTTACAAAAAGCCTACAGCATACTTAATGATGAAATATTGAAAACTTTCCCCCCTGATATTAGGGAACAAAGATGCCCAGTATCACCACTTCTATTCAGGATTGTACCAGAGGTCTTAGTAAGTGTGATCAGGCAAGAAAAATAAATGTTGCAAGGACCTGAAATAAAGAAATAAAAGCCATCATTCACAGACAATATAATTGTTCACAGAAAAAAAAATCTTTACAAAAAATTACTGATCAACTATTAGAATTAGCAACTGAACTTATCAATGTCATTAGACACAGAGTAGATATAAAAATATCAATTTCTTTCTCAAATTTGGGTGTCATCCTTGTGCAGAGGCCGTGCTAATCTCGGTATTGTTCTAATTTTAGTATATGTGCTGCTGAAGCAAGCACAAAAACATCGATTTGTTTTTAGATGCCAGCAACAAAACAATTAAAAATGTAATTCCAAAAATGACAACACTTACAATACCTTGAAAAACATCAAAGATCTAGGAATCAATTTATGGAAGATACGGAAGAACTTTATACAGAAATTAAAGAAAACCTACATAACCAGGATATACAATGTTCATAGATTAGAAGATGTCAATTCCAAATTATCTATAGTCACTGTAAACCTAATCAAAATCCCTGCAAATCTGCATGTGTGAAACTGACAAACTGATTCTAAAATGTATATGGCAATACAAAAGATTAAGAATAAACAAGATGATCTTAGGACGTTCAAAACTGGATGATTTATTGTACTGGAAATCAAGATTCATAAAGCTACACTAATTAAGACAGTGTGATATTGCTACGAGTAGACAAACGTACCAATGGAACAGGTAAAAGAGCCCAGAAACAGAACCCTACATAGACCTGTGGTTTATGACAAAGGCACAGTACTGGGAAAAACAAAGTGAAAGCTACTGGGGTCAGTCAGCTAACTGGGAAAGGTCAAACAGCAAAACTTCTGGGAGATAACACAGAATGTCTTCATGACATAATGATTTCCTCAACAGGGCACAATACCGTTAACTAATCGTGAAGGGAAAGACTAGTAAATTGGACGATGTTAACAGTATAAAAATTTGTTTTCATCAAGCCATCAGGAGCGAAAAACCAGAGTGGCAGAAGATATATGCAACGCATATAAAAAGTTTCCGTAACTGGGTATCTTTTTTTACAGTTCTTACACATCAATACGTTAGCAAGACAGTAAATCCAACAAAACAAGGAGGCGAGAGACTTAACTAGGTATTGCACAAAATAGCCAAAGGCCAATAAGCATGTAAAGAGATGCTCAACATCGTTAGTGTGCAAAGGGCAAATTAAAACAGTATCGCACGTCTACCATAATGGCTATAATTAAAAATACTAACAAAACCAAATCTTGACAAGGATACAGGGTAACAGGAGCTCACCAACTACCACGGGAGTTTCAGTTGGCATAATGGCTTTGGGAACTTGTGGGACAGTGCCTAATAAAGACGTAGCCATCTATCCCTGTGACCCTTTGTGACCCACATGCCCTGTGGCCCAGTAATTCCACTCACAGTCCATACCAACAGAAATGCATTCGTGCGTGCATGGAAATACATGCCCATGCATGCTCCTGGCAGTGTTAGATAGTAGCCAAAACCTGGAAACCAAAACGACAACTAGCAGAATAAACTGCAAGATAGGGGCATGCAAAGAAATACAGTAAACCAAGCAATGAAAATGGATAAACTACTGCTACAATGCATTATTCCTTCTATCCCATCTCTGCTCTACCCCAGCCCTTCATTCAGTCCTTGCCTCTGGTTCATTCATTACTTCAACTATTCTATGTACGTACTTCACGCTTCTCTCTTGAAGCAGGTAGGATAAAAATGAGTTCATACACCTTGGAGTTCTGAAAGGAGCTAACAAATGCGAGCAGAGGAGGGCTGCAATTCCAGCTAGCCAAAGAAAGCCTAAACCCAGTCTCAAGGGAATTTATGCTGAGGTCAAGTGCCCTGACCAAACCCTTAAATCGTTTTGGGTAAGGGTCAAATACATTTCTTCCCTCTCTCCTCCCACCACCTTCCTGGCCCTCGTCCTGCTTTTTCACAATCCTTTAAACATGTGAAAACCATTCTTGGCCTGAGGCAGTTTGTGGACCCCTTAAGAAACCAGGCTGTACCCAAAGCACCCAGTGAAAGTGAATTAAAAGACATTACTCCTCAGCACTCCACTGCGTGGTTTGGGTGGCTCCAAATGACAGAAACTACCCCACACCAAACATACAAATGTCCATCTGTTCCTGTCTTGGTCGATTATAGATTCCCAAGAACTGACCAGAAGGTAGCACATGTGGAAAGGTACAAACCAAAAGATTTTTACAAGACCGCCAAGGACAGTTGAATGGTTGTTCAAAGCACAGGCTATGCAGTGAGACTGCCAAAGGTTCGTGTCCTGGCTCCAGTGCCTAAAACATCTATGACCTTAGACAGACCAGTCCCTGTCATCATCCCAGGGCCGTTACAGAAAGTGAAATAATACAACTGGGCACAGGGCTCAATGATGACAGAGATTAAAAAGTGAACAGCAGGGGCGCCTGGGTGGCTCAGTCGGTTGAGCGTCCGACTCCGGCTCAGGTCACGATCTCATGGTCCGTGAGTTCGAGCCCCGAGTGAGGCTCTGGGCTGATGGCTCAGAGCCTGGAGCCTGCTTCCCGATTCTGTGTCTCCCTCTCTCTCTGCCCCTCCCCCATTCATGCTCTGTCTCTCTCTGTCTCAAAAATAAACATTAAAAAAAAATTAAAAAAAAAAAAGTGAACAGCAAACGGTGGCCCCCAGAATTTTAAACAGTGAAGCAAATTAAAGGGTAAGAAGACGGATCAATTTCCCATGAAACCACGATCCTCGCATTGAGCTCTGAAACACAAACACAGCTCTGAAATTCTGTAAAGGACTGCCTACTGTTAATTTGGTTAAAATGTAAGAAGGCTGGTTTTAAGCGAATTTTTTTTTTAAATGTCTTTTTTTTTTTAACTTTTATTTATTTTTGAGACAGAGAGAGACAGAGCATGAACTGGGGAGGAGCAGAGAGAGAGGAAGACACAGAATCTGAAGCAGACTCCAGGCTCTGAACTGTCGGCACAGAGCCCAACGCGGGGCTCGAACCCACGGACCGTGAGATCGTGACCCGAGCCGAAGTCGGACGCCCAACCGACCAAGCCACCCAGGCGCCCCTAAGCGAATAATTTTTTTGCCTTCTAAATTACAAAGTAGATACACTTTGTGCAGTGCAACTAGCAAAGGGGGTGTGGGACACCAGCCACCACTAGGGGGCTGCTCAAGAATCCGCAAGATTCTCAACCCTTTCATCTGCTTTTTTTTTCTTTTAAAGAAGAAAAAAATGAAGCACCTGGGTGGTTCAGTCGGTTAAGCGTCCAACTTCGGCTCAGGTTGTGATCTCATGGTTGACGAGTTCGAGCTCCGCTTTGGGTTCTGTGCTGACAGCTCAGAGCCTGGAGCCTCCTTCAGATTCTGTGCCTCCCTCTCTCTCTGTCCCTCCCCAGATCCTGCTCTGTCTCTGCCTCAAAAATAAAATACAAACATTAAAAAGAACCTTTTTTTTTAAAGAAGAAAAACTGGAACGTGACAAATGCTTACTGAGTTCGCTGACTTCCAGAAAATGTGTGCTTAAATGAAGGCCATCCTGGACACCAAAGGTACAACAGATACTTTTATTGCACATTTATAAAATCTGCATAGTTGTATCGAGTGTTCTTCCCGCCCACTATTCCCTCATTAACGTTAAAATTTGGTTAAAACACAATATCCAATCTGGAGCCTTTTAAAAACGGTCAACAGGGGATAGTTCTCTCTCTACATATACATATATATATTCTTTTTTTTTCTTTTTACAAACCCTCATCCCTTATTTTTTTTTCGGAGCACAAAAAGGGAGGGGCATCCAAACGTTCTTTGGGGCCAGCAGCGGCCTCAGACACCTGCTGTTGACAGTTTTCGGATGCCAGAAGCTTTTACTGAAATCCCAACGCTCTCCTGTCTTAGTGACGGTTCACAACGCCGTTCAGTCTAAGGTCCTTACTGCTTTCCTTTCTTTCACTCGGGACTGAGTGTGAGGTTTTCTGGTTTATTTAAAAAATATAAAATGAGAGAGAGAGAGAAGAAAGGAAAGGCAGCTTTCTTTTGACTTTGCAGCCCTTGCTGCCACGTGCCCTTAGGTTTCTACCCACACGTGAAGGGCGGTAGTTCATTAGCAATGCATTTTGTCTTCTCCCATCAAGAGACGGGCAAGGCTCAGAGCTCTCATCTCTTGCCATTTAGAACTTTGAAATGTCATCTGTATTTGATAAAATAACTAGTAGCTGTTCATCTGGTTCAGGTTCTGATGGATCACCCTTCTATTCCACTGTCAAAAATATTTATGCCTGCAGGATAATTTTAAAAGTGGCAAGAGAGTTACAAAAAAGCTCGAGCATTCGAACACGCGTGTAGGTATGAGAGGCATTTCAGGTCTTGTGACGTAATTCGGTACCTTAATACAATGGTTCTTGTCTTTTGTGACGAAATTGCTTTTATGATTCTGTACCTAAAAAGTGCAATTTTATTTTCAATCCTTCTTTACACGCAGAGCATGGTTGGGGGCTGGATCTGAATCTTACTTTCCCACCTAATTCCTTCCCCAGGGCAAACACTGTGATGACAGACTTCTGTGCAACAGGCAGGCAGCCACGGACCAAAGTGGGCCTTGAACATGTGGGGGCTTACTTCACTGTCACAGTTGACACCCCCTGAATTGACTCCATGACAGCTGCAAATCGGCTACAAAGGTCATAGGGAGAATTGGGTCGGATAGTTGGAGGCTCCTTCAAGACAATGATTTCCGCAGAAGGATCGAGAAGCCTGGGTAGGAACTCCCCTAAGCACAGCTGTAGATTTTCTGTGGAGGGAAAGCAGATGGTTACATATACAGCTAAACAGATCGCTGAGTAAAAACTAGTTAAGTCTGCAACTATATGGGAAGGTCTTCCACAGAGCCCATCCATCACCCAGCCTCGAAGGTCACTGCATTGTGCTGGCCAGCTAACAACAAATAACAATTCCTTTAAGCCAAACCAGGAGCAAAGACTACTTGCCAGATAAACCAAAGAGTTAGGTCACTGCTTTAGGCCGTATGATGTGTGCCAGGATAACACTACCTATTCATTTCCCTGGCAGGCCTTCTTATCTACCATCCTTTTAAAATTTGAAAAACTGGATAGGATACTCTCTACCATAAATAGAATGGTGTATTTTCTTTCGATGATTAAAGCATACCAATGTGCACACATGGCATTAAGTAAAGGTATATATCTCACACACACACACACACACACACACACACACACACACACACATATATAGACATAGTCTAAAGAAAAACCCAAGACGTTAAAAGGAAATTCATATTAATACTGTAAATGTAAACACTTTAATAAGTCAATAGAATATCTTTACATCAGTGAGAAACTAACCAAGAGGCTTCATATTAGAATACATACCAACTTTCTTTCTTTCTTTTTTTTTTTTTTTAAACGTTTATCCATTTTTGAGACAGAGAGAGACAGAGCATGAATGGGGGAGGGTCAGAGAGAGAGGGAGACACAGAATCCGAAACAGGCTCCAGGCTCTGAGCAGTCAGCACAGAGCCTGACGCGGGGCTCGAACTCACGGACCGCGAGATCACGACCTGAGCCGAAGTCGGACGCCCAACCGACTGAGCCACCCAGGCGCCCCCATACCAACTTTCTAAGTCTACCAAACTCACCTAAAAATGACTAGTTTTAAGCTCCCCTCTCCAAAATGCTTTGGACAAGCAAGACTATTTCATTTGCTATCCTACTAATCTCAAGGGCATCACAGTTAATAGTGGGTGTTCTGTCTTACAACTTCTAGTCACAGGAAAATTGAGTTATGGCACCATCAGGTAATCAAAGTGCATAAACATTTTGATTTTTAAACTGTAAAATTAGAGTTCAGATTTTGACAGATGAAGAAGTAATGGAAGTCTGACATCCCTGGAGAGGAGAAAATTTTTTAACAGGACTTCTGGGCTGTTTGTGAAGTCTTCAGCAGCCACAGAGGAGGTGAAGGAAGGTTAAGAGGGACAGAGGCCTAGGATCCTGTCCCTTGTTTCAGTAGAGCAGAGCCACTTCCAACCAACTTCGATGTTTCAATGATCCTTTAAAAAGGTTTGATAACCAGTGTTATTGAGTAAAAGCACTGTAATTTCTAAAAGTCTCGAGAGCCTTAGAAATTATTGCAAGTGAGGGGGCGCTTGGGTGGCTCAGTCAGTGAGTGTCCGACTCTTGATCTGGGCTCAGGTCATGATCTCACAGTTGTGGGAGTTCCAGCCCTGCATGGGGCTCTATACTGACAGCAAGAAGCCTGCTTGAGACTCTCCCTCTCTCTCTGCCCTGCCCTGTTTGCACTCTCTCTGTCTCTCTCAAAATAAATAAATAAACTTAAAAAAAAAAAAAAAGAAGAAATAATTTATTCCAAGTGCTAACAACAACATACCCGCAATATCTTGTCCAAGGTAAGAGCACCAATGGTTTCTCATGATCTCAATGGCATGTAGGTCATCCTTGGAGATGTCATTATTAATGATAAGGTGAATGCAGGGAATGATCAGCTCATTCATCACATTAATGCCCTCTGTTACAGAGTGGTCATCGTTTGTTTCAAAGAGAGAAGCTGCCTTGGCATTCAGCTCCTATAGATAAAAGGCAGAGTGGGGGAGGGGTGTCTGAAAAGGATAAATACCTATTTTAGAAGAGCCTAAACAAACGATTCCCAAACTTTACTGCATATTGGAATTTCCCGGGAATTTTAAAAACTACTGATGCCCCATCCTAGATACGCTGATTTGACTGGTATGCAGGTGACTGGGGCACTGGGATTTTTAAAAGCTCCCAAGGCGATTCTAATGTAGCAAAGTCTGTGACCCACTTACCTAAACTTACAAGTCCAGGTCTTGCTTAACACATGCTTCGACTAAAAGGCCTATTCAATGGCTCTCGATCTCCACTGAGCACCACAATCACCTGCAGAAGACATGCTGATGCCCTGGGCCCCTCCCCAGAGCCTCTGGTTTGACAGTCCAAGGAGGGAACGCTCCCTATGTCATTGTGATGCCTGCTGAATGCTGAGAGCCAGTGATGGAAAGAACCCAACTCACTGTTACCACCCACCTGCAGAAGCTGAGTAGGACATGCAAACTGTATTTGGTGATTTCAAACATAAAAGCATGGCTCTAATAAAATTCAGATCCATCAAATCTACAAGGCCCTTCTTTTAGCTTCAAAATGCCCTGCCACAACCTATAACTGATACAGAAATCCAGGTATAAATCAGAAAATGAAAATCTTGAGATGAATATACATCATGACTGAATCTCCTCCATCTGGTAGTAACAAGGCAGTGGCAGGAATGCTGGCCCAGCTCTTCCCGGGAAGGGCAATCCTGCTGGGTGTCAGGAAGACAAATGCAAGCTCACAATCAGAAGGCAAGCCACCCCTCTACACATCTCTGAAGGACGAGCACTATATAAACCCTTGGATAGGCAGAGGGGATATGGGTCTGCCATTCCCCATGACTGCCAAATGCAAAACAGGCCAGGTTAGATCTTCAGTGTTGTATGACAGTGATATTAACAGAACAGCAGGACTAATTTTTTTTTTTTTTTTTTTTTTAAGTAGACTTCGTGCCCAGCACAGAGCCCAACATGGGGCTTGAACTCACAACCCTGAGATCAAGAGTCAAACAGTTAACTGACTGAGCCACCCAGGTGCCCCAGCAGGACCAATTCTTATAATGTGTATCTTTAAAAAAAAACAAAACAAAACTGCAGTCTCGGGGCACCTGGGTGGCTCAGTGAGTTAAGCGTCCAACTTTGGCTCAGATCATGATTTCACAGCTCATGAGTTTCAGCCCTGCATGGGGCTGTCAGCAAGGAGCCCACTGAGGATCCTCTGTCTCCCTCTCTCTCTGCCCCTCCCCTGCTCATGGTTTCTCTCTCTCAAAAATAAACATAAAAAAAAGGGGGAGAGGGAGGAGGAGTTTCTTAGAAATCACCAAATTCTCATCTTTTAGCTTAGCAGGGAACATAGAAAAAATGCATTTCTTCAAGACACATCTATTACAGTCTTACGATGTGCCAGACACAGAGAAACAGCTGAATAAGAAAAGGATCTGTGAGGGGTGGCTCAGTGGGTAAAGCATGTAACTCTTAATCTCAGGGTTGTGAGTTCGAGCCCCACATTTGGTGGGGAGATCACTTAAAAAAAATAAAATCTTTACAATAAAACACACAAAAAGAAATAAGAAAAGGGTCTGTGTTCAAGGAACTCACAATCCACTAGAGAAGCAATGCAGTAAACCGTGTAATGCAGGTGTGCATAGAGGGCACAGAAAAAAGGATAACTGATTGTCATCCTAGCTTCTCTTGGGGGTTGAAGAAGAATTATATTCATTTAAAGTGACCCAAAATAATCTGGTTCAATGTACAACTACTCCTAAGAGTTTAGAAAAATCTACAACCTACCCAAGGTTATTTTGTTTTTTAAGTCGTATTTCTTCACGGCTTCAAGGAGCAGAGGTAAAGACAAGAAAATAATAAAAATCATAAGGCTTTACACAAACAGTACAAACCAGAAGGCACTTTCGTCGGTACAAAGCGATGACAGATTCCTTCACCCCCCGGCGGGGCCCCTTGGTCAGCAGGGCGGCATTGCTCTGGTAGGCATATACCAGGTAGGAGAGTGCCTCTTGGTACCTTAGAAAATGGTGGATAAATGACAGCTGAGTGCTCCTTCTTTCTCCAAAATCTAGGGCTCAGGCCTCTCTGTTCCCCAGCACAAAAATTTCTGTAGCTCCAATTATGGAAAAATAACTGTCCTAAAGACAGAGGCAGCGTGGGATACTCTGACTGCAGCCAGTCTCTGCCCTTCTACAGACTGGCCAAGAGACCCAAGGCCAATCGTGAAACCTCCCTGGCTTTCCATTTTCTTCAACTCTAAACGAGAGAAGGGGACTGCATGCTGACTAAGGTCCGTGACAACTCTAAACTTCATTTTCTGAGTTCATCTTTATCACAGAGAAAATCTGGCCATTACGTCTTTTCACCAATGTATCTATCACCACGTAAAGGATGAAGAACCACATGTGATGGTTAGTAAAACAGTGGGAAAAGCAGAGGTGCCCTGCCACGTGGGACAAGGGAGGGAACACATGGCTATGGCTCTCTCTGTTCCCGGGTGGCCATCAGCAGGTAACAGTGCCCTGACCAACAATCCGAGAGACATAAAAGGCCAACATACTTTCCTTTTTGGTAGAGTTCCAGACCCGTGAGGAGATACACAGACACCTTTCGAAACAAACTATAATCCTCATGCCACTTCTGCAAAGGAATGACTACCGTTAGCGATGATGGGCACCAGGAACTTTCTCTACACTTCCCACCACACTAAGTTTTAAACTCTATACAAATATTTATTGAGCACGCATGGCCAGGCACAAACACAACAAACACAAAAGCTTTTTGATAATGATGTGTCCAACATTTACAACAAAAGCCCACTGCTGACCTTCATTTTCAGTGAGCTATTACTTCCCGAGGAACAGAAATATTTATTTCACAGGAGCTTTAGAGTTTATTATTCTCATTTCCAACACCCCTGTCAAAGTCCTGCAGTTCTGGTTTCAACAGATGCCTCTCAGGTTCTGACAAAACCGTGAATGTGCAGGGGACACGGAAGGACAAGGCTGTTCCAGTCATTCAGAAGAGCACTTGAGCTCAGTGGGGTGCAGTGGGACCCCGTTAGGTGTCACAGAACACTGTTTTCCTTCTAACACACTGCTTTTTTGGGAAATTTGCAGTTATGTGTGCATTTTTATGCACAGAAGTTTCATTTGGAATACAGAAATATTAGCCAACAGTATTATTTTACAAGAAACCAAACCATGAATCAAGAATTTTACTGCCCAGGTCCAAGGCTGGAGTAGGTATTAAACGGGAAGGAAGCATTAATTTACTCCAATAGAAGAATCGAACAAAGAAACCGGCTACTCTGAGGGTTAGAGCTCATTTATCCATTGGCACCCAATTGTGGGTGTTTTGGGGGGAGCGGGTGGAGGCTAGTCAGTCTGTGATAACACAAAATTGTTACGTTTTGCCTCAAGAGTTGATGTTTTTGTTTAGCACACTTAAAGAGGAGACTTCACCTTGTACTCTTCCATATTCATGTCCTCTGGACCAATCTCCTGCAGCTTGGCCTGCGCCACCTTCATGATGCTGATGGACCTGGGTGGGCCGGGGTCAGAGAGCGGTGAGAGGCGCGGCCTTCCCGGCAGGGGTGGGAGGGGCTCGCGCCGGAAGCAAGCGGTGGGTGGTGCGCCTGCGCGGTTCCCTCCTCACCTTTCATCGTAGCTGAGATTTTTATCTGCAAACTGTTCCAGGAGGGTCCGCTCCACCACCCTCTTGGGCGCCTCATTTTGGAAAAAGTAGACAAGCACGTGCTGGAGCCGAGGGTCGCTGTGGGCCGTGGGCGTCTCCTTGGCCAGCTGGTAGAGCCTGGAGTACTCTTCGTGGAATGCCTGTTGACGACAAGGTCGGCAGTGAGCAGGCGGGGGCGCTGTGGCCTTCCGCTCGCACAACCCGATGCCTACGTTAGAGAGGTGTTGCAGAACTCCAAGAAGACTTGAAGGAGCTCCTATTGGGGAATTACAGAGGCAAGTGCGGAACCTGGGACTTGTCTGCCTGTCACGACGGCTAAAACTCGCCGTGGCACCGCAGACGCACTGGGCTCGTAAGAAATTTGTCTCTGGCATAAAATTCTAAGGAAAACAAGTATTTCGTTCTAATGAGTTTGGGCGTATCCTGGAGTTCCAAGGACCTGAATTTTAAAAATTCACATGAATGCAATTTATTCAAGTACCTTATGTTTTATTCAGGTACCTTAAAAAGCAGGGCCTGCTTTCTTAGATCATCTTCTATCATGGCCCTCACACCACAGAGGCAGCTCTATTAATGGAGACCTCCTAAGGACCACGACCGGCCCTCCAGGCTAGTTGTGATCCAGTTGGGCACAGCTTGCCAAGGCTGCGTTCACCCGGAGAGGGGGGCGCTGTCGGTGGTGCAATACCGGAAGTGGAGTTTTAGGTGTTAAAGAAAAACACACTTCATCCCATTTTTTTTTACCATCTAATAGAATTACGGCTCCATTATTATGATACTTGTGGTGTAAGGGTATTAGATTCAAAAAAAACCAAACAGAGATACCTTAATAAGCCCTGCTTCAGACCCATCTCGGTCAAAGGTCTGACGGGCTTTAGCTATGGCCAGGATGACCCCTTGCATGGCAGGGCTCAGCATCACCTACCACAAGAAGGCACACAACACGGAGAGAAAAAGGAGAGAAGAAAAGTTCAAAAGAAGACTGAGTGACAGAGAGGCGAGTGGGCAGCTGAAGCGAAGCGGGGCAGCGTGCCCGTGGCCGGCCCAGATCTGCGCACCTGCCCCCCCATGCACACCCACAGCCCCGTCCCTGCGCAGCATGTTGGGACTTTGCCCAAGACAGGCTGTTCCTATGTATTCTAATTTTGCTGATGAATTAAGACGGATATCTGAAAATATCTACAAATGGCGACTGCTGAAGAATCAAGTTAAATTACAGGTCTCCCAGGGGAAGTGTCTGCAGTGAGAATTCCAATTTTGTTCTGTAATCTGGGTGTGTGTTCCAGTACACAAATATTCTAGAGTTTAACTAAAAGTGTTTAAATGTTTTACATTTAAGACACTCGAAATTAGGCGATATGCTAATATGACTTTATAAAATCAAACGCTTTCAAAGATTTCGAGGGACAGGGTTCATGACTGCTAATGTGCAGTGACAACTCCAAAGGGGACGAACCATAAATAACGTGGGATCCAAAGATTCTTCCAAAAGCTTTGGAATCAAAAACAACTTCGATTCACATTTGTTTTGCTCACTATACACCATTGCAAGTTTGATATTTGGGCAGAAAAAAATGGGCTAATACTACCAAAGACAAAGCCTCCTAATTGAAAAGCCCTTTTTTTTTTTTCCTCATAATACCAAAAGAGGAACTAAACACTACCTTTCTGAGCCACTAGACCCTGCAGGGGCCTCCGTGAGTATATGCCTGGGTAGATACACACCAGGGGCAGCGGACAGCAGGCACAAGGCTCTCTTTTAAAGAACAGTAACTAAGGTCAAAACCAGATAGGCCCTCTTGTTCGTTAGTTGTTTCCATTAGGAATATTTGTTTCAATATGAACTACTGCCAAACACCTTAAAATAGTAGATTCGGTCACACGGGAAGGCAACAGAAGAGCAGCGACACACCGCTGAATCCTGCACTCATTCTGTACCTCCTCATCATATCCATCTGCGTCAGCTCTAACCAGAATCCTTCCCACACTGGGAATCTCGACTTCAGAGGCCTCAGAGTCAGGCTGGGCAGCAGACTCTGTGTCACCAGCCTTTGGGGGCTGCTCTGTCTGCCCTGCGGGGTTTGTTTCCGGGGACATGGGCTTCTCGGGCTCAACTTCCTGAAGCCGTGGCAGCAGGATGGGGAGAAAGAGTAAGAGAAAACAGGAGAAATAAAGAGGGGGTGGTTAAACGGAGCAGAGACACAGAATAATGGAAAGGTGGGGAACGGTGGCAATTCTGGCTGGCAGCAGGCGCCATCGACGTCCTCACCTCGTTCAGCGCGGCTTCCACACCGCCCCGCTCATAGGCGTGTGCTGTGTTCGCAATCGCCTGCGCCGTCTGCTCCTTTGCGATCACAGCGTGCTCAGAGGACAAACAGCGGACCCCATGGGAAGAGGCTACTGAGGGCTCTGATAAAGAATGGCACAAAGGAATCAGCATCTGATGATAAGCAATGTCTAGAACACTCTGTAAAAAGGCAAGCAAAACAGACACGGAGTTTCATTTACAGCCCTTCTAATGGGCCTTTAAAAAACTAACCCTGTGCAAATTTCCCCTCGGAACTAGGGACTCGAAGAGGTATCTACTTCAACGAGAGCCCACGGGTGGTTCTGTAGAATTTAATGTGCTCCCAACTTTGTCCTGTTTCTTGATGTCGAGGAGCCTTACCACAAACTGCTGCTGGTTAGAAGAGAATGCCCTTGGAGAACCCTTATTAATCTCATCATACCTTCTCCTACAACCCAGGAAACATGTGAAAACTGAACAGACTGAAAGTACAGGGAGCTGGTCTTTCTGATATTCTTTCTGCTCATCAGGAAAGACATTCTGAAGCCACAAGCTGTTCTGTGAGGTTGTGCAACACCCACGACATGTGAACTATACATCGTGCAGACTGGATGCTACTGGATCACTGGCTTGCGTGCCCTTCACCGATACCTGGGGATGTGGAGAAATCCTGGGACACTGAGCTGCTGGACGATTCCATCTGAGGGATTTTGCAGGACTGTTCTTCTTCCCACTCCTCGACCTCCTGCTCAAACCTCCAGTTATCTTCCTGAATGTAATGCTTCAGTTCAACAGACAGGGCATCCACTTCTCCCAACATCTGATCTGATTCAATTGGGGCCGCCTCTGAGTGAACAGCAAAGAGAGAGTTAAAAGGGAGTGCCATCCAGCAAAAGGTCACCAGGAATCAGAAGGTCCTTTCTAGAAAGAAGGAAAATAAGACACTCGGTCCTTTTTCTTACTCCACGTGAAAAATACATACATACATTCATAATCCAACAGAAGTAAGGACAATATAAAGCCAACAGTCACAGCACACCAATAAGTGTACCTGGAAGATTAACAGGTAGGCATACACTGAATATCTGTTGAATGGATGGATGAATAAAGAGTAAGAATTTGGAATAGAGGCCAATCACTAGCAAAATAGCAGGAACGGACCAAACATTTCTTGGAAATCCAGAAAATCATAAGATCCAATGGAAATTTCAAGCTGAATGGTTTTATCAATGTAAACAGTACAACTATTGTTGATAAGAATATCCATCTATGGGTGCCTAGACACTCAGTCGGTTGAGTGTCTGACTTTGGCTCAGGTCATGATCTCCTAGTTCATGGGTTCGAGCCCCACATCAGGCTCTGTGCTGACAGCTCAGAGCCTGGTACCTGCTTTGGATTCTGTGTCTCCCTCTCTCTCGGTCCCCCTCCCCTACTCACTCACGCTCTGTCTCTCTCTGTCTCTCAAAAATAAATGTTAAAAAAAAATTAAAAAAAAAAAAGAATATCCATCTCAAGATGGTTAGAAGTGAATTCCAAGACATTTATACTGCCTCAAGTTTCACACATGTTAAGTGCTATCAGAAAGCCATGGGACACAATGCTTAGATGGTATATAATACCTAGGGGATAATTAAAGGCTTTGAGGAAAAATGACAAGGATATCAAGGGCATATTAAATTTCATTTCTAATCCTGTGACTAAATCAAAATACAAAAGCCTACAGTAGAACAACACATCTACTTCCTGGTTGCCATTAACTAGCCTTTTCATTAGGAAAATGACAGCTTCTACTTATGTGTTTCTACAGTAGAAGAATGAACCATATGTGTAATAATAACAAGGCTGCCATATATACGACCAACAATAGTCCAGTCATTTGTACGCCCCCCCACAAGCAGCTGTTCCCTCTTTCATGTGCAAAGATGCAATTATGAAGATCAGTTGCTGCTAAGTGATCATTCTCTCCATCCCCTGGTCCCCCAGCCACACTGCCAATTGGAAAGACAATGCACTCCCTGGACAAAATGCCTTCTGTGTTTTCTTACTTACTCAACAAAGTACAGTCTGAATATGAAAAGAAAAGGTTTTCCACCATTTTAGATGTGAAATGCTGGTCGCAAGACCTCTTCCAGAAAATGTGAAAGAAAGAAAGAGAGAGTAATGTAAATGGAAGGTGACAGAATTTGGAGTCAGAATTGGATCTGGAATCCTGGGCCTGCCAGCTGCTTACTGGCTGTGTGACTCTGGACGAGCAGAGTACCAAGAACATGCAGGTAATGAGTTCCTACTGTGTCTTTTAGAGTTCTAAGTTATTAGAGAAATAAAGTTTGAAAGATGTAGTAAGGGGTAAAGTTCTAATATAAATGATAATTATGATTGCTCTTAGAATCAGTTGTATTATGAGGGGTATGAAATTATTCAGGCAAATCTACTCATAGAATCTAGCTATTCTCAAAGGACGCAAAACCATGTGCACAAAAGATGGCACTAAAAAAGAAAAAAAATTAGAGACAATGTAAAAGTCTATCAGTGGGAAGCTGGCTTAACGAATTATATACATATTTCATGCAATGGAATTATCATGTAGTTGTTAAAAAGAATGAGTTGGTTCTATTTATAAAGATATAGAGATCATTGGGGCGCCTAGGTGTCTCAGTCAGTTAAGTGTCTGACTCTTGGTCTCAGCTCATGTCATGATCACACGGCTGGTGATTTTGAGCCCTGCGTCGGACTCTGCACTGATGGCGTGGAGCCTGCTTGGGATTCTCTCTCCCTCCTCTCCTGCTCATGCTCTCTCTCTTTCTCAAAATAAATAAACTTAAAAAAAAAACAAAAAACAGAGAGAGATCACTAATACACATGAGTGATGAGAAAGATGCAGGATAGAATGGAAAAATATCCCATGGGGGGGGGGGGGGAAATGGGGTGGGGACAGACACTGATAGATAAAATCTAGCATCTGCCTAGATCACTTCCTGAATACTACATAGGAAACCTAAAGAACAGATATATGTTGGGCTCCAGGATAGAAGCAGGAAAGAAAACTTATTTCTTTTCATTCTATTTTGCACTGTATTTTTTAAATGCATTATTACTTTATAGTAAGTTCTAATTCAGGGGCACCTGGGTGGCTTAGTTGGTTAAGCAACCGGCTCTTGGTTTCGGCTCAGGTCATGATCTCATGGTTTTTGAGCTTGAACCCTGAATCGGGCTCTGTGCTGGCAGTGTGGAGCCTGCTTGGGATTTTCTGTTCTCTCTCTGCCCCTCCCTACCTACTCTTTCTCTCTCTCAAAACTAAATAAATTAGCTTAAAATTAAAAAAAAAAAGTAAGTTCTAGTTTAATTATTTAAAAAAATTTTTTTGATGTTGATTTATTTATGAGAGAGAGAGAGAGCATGAGCAGGGGAGGGGCAGAGAGAGAGGGAGACACAGAATCTGAAGCAGGCTCCAGGCTTCAAGCTATCAGCACAGAGCCCAACGCAGGGCTTGAATTCATGAACCCAGGAACTGTGAGATCATGACCTGAACCCAGGTCAGACGCTTAACCGACTAAGCCACCCAGGCGCCCCAAGTTCTAGTTTAAAAACAAAAACAAAAAGACTACAAGGTTGTTCCCTTCTGTGAGCAGTACAGATTCTCCCCATCTCGAGCTTCCGCTAGGCTATTTTTACCTGCATTGAAGTGCGGCAGCTTGTCGTTAATGTACATCAGACAGTAAGCACTAACGTTTCTCAGGCCCCCATAAGAATCTCTTTCAAGTTCTTCCCAGGAAGATTCAGTAACAGAGATGTCATTGTACTTGAGCCAGACTTGTCGGGGTTGATTATAGATATAGGCCCAGTAGTGTCCAGCATTGGCTTGTCCTTCATGAACGAGAACTGCGTGCAAGCGATAAGGCACCTGCAGAGCAGAAGGCATATTCTTGAGTTAGGTTAAGCAACGTGAACAAGAAAGTGTAGGCTATTACACTTCAAGCTTACTGCCAACTATGAGACATAAGAAAATCGCCTCTTTATACATGTGTTTGATATGGAGTTAATATCAAAACATCTTGCTGATTCCATAGGAAGCAACAAAACACAGCCTTGGAATTTACCAAATTATGTTTCAACTCATGAAGCTTTAAAACCACATGGCTGAACGAGATGGCATCTTTGATGACTCTTTAAATTCCTAAAATCCCAGAGCTGAAGTCAAAGATAATGCAGACCTATTGATCCTCCCAATTCCAAACTCAGTTTACCTAAAATAGAATCACTTTCACCACTCCTGCTGAGAAAAGGTATACTGCGTTAGGGACATGTGGCAAGTTTAGTACTGGTCTTGCTCTGTGCTGATTTTATTTTGTACCAACTTTCAAATTAGCACACTTCATCATGAATCAGTCATATGGTCCTCATATTTCTTCTTCCAAGGGATCCATCCACCTCTCTGGGGTGAAGACCCTTTCAACGACATACTTATTTGTTTCAATGTTTGAAAAGCATTTGTTCTTTTTCAATATGGAGAACACAGACAGCAATACTTAAGGTGCCAAGTAAATATTGAGGAAAAAGGAAAATCAGCCAGAGAGTCAAGTTAAGCCTGCATTCAATCAGTATTTTGGCATGTTTTTATGGCAGGGAAATTTGTGAAATAATACGGAAGAGCAAATGAAGAAAACCCAAGATTTACATGGTGCGTTCCTACTGTGCCTCCATGAGACCTGGAATCAGACAGAGCTCTCCTCCTCCAACCCTGCACACACGAGCCTCTGGCTGGAGCATCTTTTCCTCTCTGTGCCCACAAGGTTATTCTAAACAAAAGTTCATGTGGACAATAAGAATTTCTGCCCTGGCCACATTCCGTTCTGGAGTTATGAGGGAAATGAAGCTTGAAAGCACACTGCTAAACAAAGCATCACCAAGGACAGGATACTGTGGAAAGGGTGGGTAACCAGTCCCTGCCTGGGGTTTTCCTCACCACATGACTTAAACTACCACTTTATGAGAAATTTTTAACACTTGACAATAAACCTTTCTACTATATGAAAAAATACCATGGGCAAAATCAAAACAAGTATGTGTTAAAATGTAATTGTTAGAAGATATATTCCCTGTTTGGGCCTAAAAATAAACAGCAAAATACCTATTTCTGTCCTAAATCTATTCTTAGGTCTCAGGGAGGCTCCCATTCAGTCTCAAAGAAAACTATCCAATTTTCTTTTTGATCTACCATTAGCACATGAGGACATGCCTTGACTACTTTCCCATCAATTTTCATTCTACCTGACGAAGGAGTGGGTCGCAATACATCTGCTCAATAGTCTGGGTAGTGCTTGCAATACAATTCTTTAAATCTGTTAAAAAAACACACACACACACACACACAAAAAAAAAACTTAGTTAAAATGATTTCGTTCCATACAGCCAACCAAAAAGTACTGCGTCTCTATCCCTGGAGCTCTGGCGATTTCAAATTCTCTCCATGAGCCACAAAAGACTGGATGCTTTCAAAGCAGCTAATGCTTTAGGTTATGAAGGCTTTTAGTTCATCACAATTTGCATTAAGGTTTTAAAAAGTTCTCTCTTATAATTGGCACCAACATTTCCCCCCAAAGAAGCAGTCTGTTTAGAAAAAGACCTTAATGGGTCACTTTGGGTGTAAAAATATATGTTCCTCATACGCGACTGGAGAGGAGAAGAAAGAGGTGAGATTTCTGTGATAAGAACTTAGGAGGGATCTGGATTTGATGATTTGATTTAATTTGACCAATGTAATTTGATCTGATTTTTTTTTTTAATGTTTATTTTTGAGAGAGAGAGAGAGAGAGAGAGAGAGAGAACGCAAGCGGGGGAGGTGCAGAGAGAGAGGGAGGGGGACAGAGGATCTGAAGCAGGCTCCATGCTGACAGCAGAGAGCCTGATGCAGGGCTTGAACTATGAACAGTGACATTATGACCTGAGCTGAAGTCAGATGCTCAACCGACTGAGCCACCCAGATGTCCCTAATGATGATGATGATGATGATATTCATTCATTCATTCATTCATTCATTCATTCTGCCCTCTAGATAAAAGGAGAAAGGAAGGGGAGGAGGGAAAGTCTGAGCAACAAGATGACAATGCCAAAGGACCTTTAAAAACAGAATGCTGAATGGGGCACCTGGTGGCCCAGTCAGTTAAGTGTCCGACTCTTGATTTTGGTGAGTTTGACTCCCGCATCAGGCTCTATGATGATAGTGCAGAGCCTGCTTGGGATTCTTTGTCTCCCTCTCCCTGCCCCTCCCCTGCTCATGCTCTTTCTCTCTCTCTCTCAAAAAATAAATAAACATTAAAAAAATAGAACAAAAAACATAATGCTGAATAATTCCATTTTACATTGTGTCCACTGCTCATTCTCTGCCTAATTAGCCTTCAGTAAAACATACTTCATACAAGACTTTTTTTTTCATGTTTATTTATTTTGAGAGAGAGAAAGACGGAGAGTGAGCAGGGACACAGAGAAAGAATCATAAGCAAGCTCATGCACTGTCAGTGCAGAGCCAGAACCCACGAACCGTGAAATATGACTTGAGCTGGTCAGACTCTTAACTAACTGAGCCAGCTAGGTAGCCCTAGACAAGTCTTTAAAAGTGGAAATCTAAGGGAGCTAAATTATAAGTTTGGGTCAACAAAAGCCAGAGTTCACATGAACTACAGGAACAGAAATCAGCAGATGCGGAAAAATCCCAGCCAAAGGTGATCATGTGCATCTAAGCGTCCCAAGAGTTCCTAGAAATTTTGAGAAGTTTCTAGGAAGAGTCTTTCCACAGCTGTATAATGGGAGGAACCAAAAGTGCAAAAGAAGTCCCAATCCCCACGTCAGAATCATGCCTCTCTCCATCATTTATGCCTAACTTCTGGCAGAAAGGGAAAGAGTAACAGTCTGACAAGTTTTAAAAGAGCCAACCTTGAATATCTTGTTCAATCTCACTCCTCCACCTCTGAAGACAGGTCTTAACAAAGTTTATCTCATCCTCTGTGACAGTTCGAGGAGCCGGCTGTGCAGGCATTTCCATGGAAGACCGGGACGATGTAAATGGCTTATTCATTGCCTTAGACTTGGGTAGAGAATCTTCAGGAGAAGAAAAGGTACCTTCGACATCCTGAGAAGGGCTTTCTTTACTTGTACTGAAAGAGGATAAAAATCACATTCACATGATAATTTCCAAAATATGGCTTGGCCTCAGTTAATGTGCTTCATAATGCTATCTGCTATCTGGAAAAGTATAGCTATAATTTGGTGAATATTTGCTCAGTAAAGGCACTGGGCCAAACCGAGTCTTTATATGCATCGTCTCATTTAACACAACTTGCTGATGAGACAGATACTATTATTATCACCAACTACAACAACTATAACTATCTAAGGTTTAGAAAATTAAGCAATTTACCCAAGCTCCCCCATCTAGTAAATTATGGGATTTAAATCCAGATCTATCTGAGTCTATGGTTCATGCTAACTACTTCTTATAAGAAGGGACAAGGGTAACTATCAGATGATTTCACTCACATGTGGAATTTAAGAAAAAAACAGATGAACATAGTAGAAAGTAAGGAAAAATAAGATAAAAAGAGAGAGGGAGGCAAACCGTAAGAGACTGTATTTAATACAGAGAACTGAGGGTTGCTGGTAGGGTGTTGGGTGGGAAGGTGGGCTAATTGGGTGATGGGCATTAAGGAGGGCACTTGTTGGGATGGGCACTGGGTGTTATATGGAAGTGATGAATCACTAAAGTCTACTCCTGAAATCATTATTACACTACATGTTAACTACCTTGGATTTAAATAAAATTTTTTTTTTAAAAACTGGAAACAGAAAAAAAAATATATGTGTGTGTGTGTTTATATATATATATACACACACACACATATATATATATATATATACAAAAAAGGGACAAGGAAGAAGGGTTCAAAGAAGACTGGACTGGGAGAATCAAGCAATCAACTACAGAGTTTCCACGTGCCGATGACTGAGTAAAATATATAGAAACAATAATTATGAAGTATGGACTTTTTTTATTCAATGGCTTCTAGAGATTCTATTAGCCAGGACACATACATCAATCCTGATCTGAGCTGGAAGAGAATCAGAGGGCTCGTGTCACTGGGCCTCCCTGTTCCTGCACTAGGTAAGCCCCTCTGGGCTGTCCTCTTCACTTTCTAGCTGTTTTTTGTTTGTTTGTTTTTCACATGTTTTAATTGTCTACTCAAGAATAAAGCTTTCCCTGAGGTTAACTTGGTTGAGTATCCTTAGCAGATGTGAGAATGAGATGCTCTGGAAGATCAGGGCTGGAGTGGCAGTGAGCTTACAGCTAGTTAAAAACAAGGTAGACCTGGTGGGGCAGGAACACCACTGCAGATGGATCAGAACCCTCTGAAACACCCCACCATCCTGTGGGCAAGACAAGTGAGTGAAGCGCCCTGCTGGCAATCAGGAATACTCCCACCTAAGTAGGAGCAAACTCATCCCTTTAACGACAAAGAACTCACCGCCCTTGAGCTCTAATGGAGTGAGTGTTCACCAGGTGGGAAGATGGTGCACAGTTCAAATTAAACAAGCAAACAAACAAAAAGCCATTTACTATTTCTTTTTCAGTATTTTTTAAAAGATTTTATTTTTAAGTAATCTCCACACCAACTTGGGGCTCGAACTCACAACCTTGAGATCAAGAGTCGCATGCTCCACTGACTGAGCCAACCAGGTGTCCCCTGGCCCTCCCGCCATGTGTACTATGTTAAACATTTGTTTTCATTACCTCTCCTTGGATGCCAGGTCAGAAACTGGGCAGTGCACTGAAGAAAGCGGTAACGTCACGTGGTCACTTTGAGACGTGGAGCTTTCTGAGGCAGGTTTTGTACTGGCAAATTCGATAACGTATTTCAGCATGTCCGGGAGTGGAAACCGAGCTGGGCCTGAGCCGTACTTCACGTACCTAAGATGCAAAGACAATGGTGCTCTGACTGGCCAGGTTTGTCTAGAGCTTTGTGGCTTGCTGACAAAAGGTCTGTCACTGTGCAGAGTCCGTGGAAAGAAAGGCTCATTCCTAAATGCTATATGGTATTCAATGCGTCACTCAAACAATCCAGAAGGCAAAAATTCTCTAACTACAAAAGTAGAAACTGGTAACAATCTATGTGATTACACCTGGCAGGAAACATTTCAAATGAGCTCCCAATTCAGGTCTTATCTGTTGTGCGTTCTCTTGATTCCAAACCACATCTAGGATCAGGTCATAAAAGTAAATTCTATGTCTTTAAGAAAAATAGATTTATTACCAGGACTCAGATCCACAGATCCACAAAGAACACTGGTGAACTGGTACCCAAGGGTTTACTCTTTGCTGCCCGTTAGACCCCCTACTGAGAAATTAAGGAAAATGATAGAGAGCCAGCTGGAAATGAAAAGAAGGTGTTGATAAAGGTCAGAGTTTAAGAAAACCGTTAAATCTTTCCTCTGCAGGGTCCCCAGCACCCTATTATTCATGCACTCATTCAACAGCATAGGCCAGACATCAATTGTTGAAAGCTTCTCTGTGATCAGTAATTAATAAATATCTTCATTATATAACCAAAATAATTAACAAATTATTGTAATAATACCTAATATTCTGCCATTACCAGCACATATTAGACCCAACAAAAAGATACACTGTTAAAGTCATAAACTCTATAATTCACTATAGTGGCCAGAATTTAAATGGGACTGGTTGACTGGTTGGTAAAGGCAAACCCTATAATTATGGGCTTCCATTTACAAAGGGATAGAGAGGCACTTCGTATTTTTCTTCTCCAAATAAAGTGAAAGAAAGAAGCAGGTACAGAACTAGGAAGAAAGAAAATTGTGTCCATATCAAAAAGGGCATTTTGAGGGGCACCTGGGTAGCTCAGTCAGTTCAGCGACCGACTTTGGCTCAGGTCATGATCTCACAGCTCGTGAGTTCAAGCCCTGTGTCAGGCTCTGTGCTGACAGCTCACAGCCTGGAGCCTGCTTCAGGTTCTGTGCCTCCCTCTCTCTCTGCCCCTAACCCACTCACATTCTGTCTCTGTCTCTCTCAAAAATAAATAAACTTTTTTTTTTTTTTTTTAAAAGGGCATTTTGAAATGAAATTGCTAGTGGGAAACAAAGTGTAATGCAATTCAAAGCCAAACATATGTTAAAGGGTAGGTAGCAATGACACTTCATCCTCACTAATTTAAAGAAGGAGAATTAGCATCTGGCTGCCACAAAGACTTGAGGCTTTCACTGAAAAGGATGTCAAATATTCAAACTCAGAGGAACCTTAGAGAACTGTACTATTCTTTAAATTTATTTTCTTGCATTTATTTCGGCTTATCTAAACTCGACTTACCTTTCAAGATCTACTTTCTCTATGAAGTCTTCCTTCCAGCCCCCATCTACCCCCTTCTGAACTTCTACAGGCCAGGACCTAAACTTCTTATCTGTACCACAGACATGGTTAACGTGTGTTCAGAAACACACAGTATTTGTCAAAAGAATTAATTTATGCGTGACTGGCCTGGACCAAAGGAAACATTTTCTTACTGGAAATGCAGCCAAGATATGATATGGCATGGGACTTTAAGTCATCATTTTACACATCATTTAAGTCATCATAAACCTCTTCCCAGGTATGCTGTATTTTAGTAGGGTACTTATACAAAACTTCAGTGAGAATTTTTCTCTAAGAAACTTATCTTCAATTTTCTGACATCATCATTTTCCTGTTTGACTGAATTCCTTTAGACCAACTACTTCATGTAATGCAGCGTCTCTATTAAGCTAGTAAAAGTGGAGCGAAAGTAGTTTCAGAAAAGATGTCTAGGCTTTATGCTGAGGTATCTTAGAGAAGAAAGGGTGGACCTTTTTTTGTTTTGTTTAATGATGTAAGTACTACATGCACCTGGCAAGAAAACTCAAAGACAAAAGAGTGTAAAACAAATTATGAAATTTACCCAGCCCGTCTCGGTTCTACTGCCTACTAGTATCCATTAAAAGTGTCTTGTATTGGGGCGCCTGGGTGGCTCAGTCGGTTGAGCGGCCGACTTCGGCTCAGGTCATGATCTCGCGGTCCGTGAGTTCGAGTCCCGCGCCGGGCTCTGTGCTGACAGCTCAGAGCCTGGAGCCTGTTTCAGATTCTGTGTCTCCCTCTCTCTGACCCTCCCCCGTTCATGCTCTGTCTCTCTCTGTCTCAAAAATAAATAAACGTTAAAAAAAAAAAAAAAGTGTCTTGTATTTTTTCCCAGGAGCATGTCACACTTAGGTAAGCAATTAAAAAAAAAATTTACCCAAATAAAGTTATCTGAGATATTAAAAGTCAGTTATTTATTTTTTTTAAGATTTTTTTTTTTAAAGTAATCTCTACACCCAGTGTGGGGCTCAAACCTGTAACTGCAAGATCAAGAGTCACATGCTCCACCGACTGAGCCAGCCATGTGCCCTTTAACAGCCTTTTTATTTTAAGTAGTATCATACTACATAAAATGCTCCTATACTCTGTTTTAAAATCTAAGTAAGTCAGAATGCCCTGTTGGTTACTGGCAAATTGAGTTCTTCTGAGTTATAATACATCAGGTATATTTGGTCTTATAAAAACAAATTTTTCCAGCCTTACAAAGCATCAGTGAAACCTTAGAAGTAACATATAGTCACATGTAGAGTCTTTTAAATCACTTCCAGGACAGTATCTGAGGAATTAATCCTCAGTTTAAGTCTATATTAAGACAAGTAGAAAACTAATCACTCTCATCGTGGACAAGCTCTTCCCAAGTGAGAGAGAGGAAGCTAAAAATGGGGACCTATAGATGCAGGGTCTTGGGCTGGTATGGAGAGCTGGTATGGAAAGTGCTGGAAATGACATTCCATGGGATTTACTTCTTAAATGCTGAATCATTGGGATCTGTCTTTACTAGAAAGGAATTACACTGACTCCTCCTTAAGAAATCATGGGGTGATGCCAAAGAAATAGTCAGTGCAAAACAAATAAACAAAAAGGGAAAGATTCCTCCATAAGAGAAAGGACTTTGTATGTGTCAGAACTATTAGCGCTTTGAACCATTTAGCAATGCTCCAAGGAGAATAGCATTTTGTTTTTGTTTTTATCTTTCCCAGATACTTCCACCTTCCCAAGACAGAGGGACTGGAGTACTGTGACAGTTACCTCTCTCATGTTTGTGAAAAAGATGACAAGGGAAGTAGAAGGAGTAAAGGGCTTTAGTGCACTGCTAATAACTGACTGCCTGACTGAGTCCTGTAAGACCTTGGGACTACTATTTGCCCATAGATACTACCAGTTCATCTTAAACACTGCTTCACACTTTGAATTTTTCTTAGCTATTTTATAAAACACACAAGTTAATACTTCAATTCTGAATTAATTTTTAAATACAAGCAAATTATCTGATTTTAATCTTCTATCTTTTATATTTCTAAGCACGAAGGTATCACGACTCACCTTTCCAGTTTTTGCTGCAGAACTTTTATTTCCTCCTTCAACTTTCGAATACACTCTCTCTTACTTCGAATAAGCTCTTTGCTCTTGTACATGTACCTAAGCAAATGATAACACCACAAACACCATTTACATTTAAAAGCATTGATAGCACACAGTGTCAGCAAACTAGGGATACAAAGGAACTTCCTCAAACAGACAAAGGACATCTATGAAAACACATAACTAACATGATACTTAATGGTGAAAGACTGAAAGCTTTCCCCTTCAGAATAGAAACAATTCAAGGATATCCACTCCTGTCTCTTCCACTAAATGTTTTTATTGGAGGCATGGCCAATGCAATAAGGAAGGAAGGGAAGGAAAGAAGGTAAGAAAGGAAAGAGAGAAAGAAAGAGGGGGAGGGAGGGGAGAAAGGGAGAAAAGGAGGAAGAAAAGAGAAAAGAAATCAAGAATAGGCATACAAAGGAAAGCAAAGGAAAAAGTAAAACTGCCTTTTGTTGCAGATGACACATTGTCTACATAAAAAATATCAAAGAATTTACAAAAATGCATCAGAACTAGTGAGTGAATTTAGTAAAGTCAAAAGACATAAAGTCAATTCAAAAACAGAGAGGGAAAAAAATCTACTGCATCTCTGTATGCTTATAAAGAAAAAATGGAAAGTAGAGCTTTTTTAGAAACCACGATAACATCAGAAGCATTAACTGTTTAGGTATAAACTTAATCAGATATATGTAAGACCTGAACACTAAAATTACAAAACTCTGTTGACAGAAATTAATGATTCAAATAAAAGGAGCTATACCATGTTCATGGACTGAAGGATTCAAAATAGTTGAGATGTCAATTTCCCCAAATTGATCTACAGATTCACCATAATGCCAATCAAAATCCCAATAGTTATCAGTAATAACTGACAGGCTCGTTCTAATATTTATCTAGAAATAGGTAAAACCAACCAAAATAAGACCAAAATAGTCAAAACAATTTTGGGAAAAAAAAAAAAAAAAAAAAAAGTTGGGAGATTTACATTATCTGATGACAAATTTACAAAAAGCCACAGTAATCAAGACAATGTGGCACTAGCTTAAGATTAGACAATAGACAAAATAGAGACTCCAGAAATAGACCCACAAATATATGCTTAATTAATTTTTGACAAAAGTACCAAGGTAATTCAATGGGGGAAAGGAGAGTCTTTTCAACAAATGATGCTGGAATAACTGGACATCCACATGCCTCCTTTCCCTCTCCTGCAAAAAACAAAACAAAAACCCCCACACAAAACAACAACAAAAGAACCCTTATCTCATACTATATATAAAAATAAACTCTAAATGGGTAATAGACATGTATGAACATAAGAGCTAAAATTATACAATTTCTAGGAAAAAAATGGAAGAAAATCTTTGTGATCTTGGGTTAGCAAAGATCTTTCAGTTAAAACACAAAAACACAAACTGTAAAAGAGAAACTGATATATTAGACTTCATCAAAACTAAAAACTCCTGGTCTTCTAAATACATTGGTAAGAAAATGAAAGAGACGGCACAGACAAGAAATATGTGGATCTGTATCCAGAATATATAAAGAACTCACTCCTACCACTCAGTATGAACACAACGAAGATACTTCAAAAGTGAACAAAAGATTTGAAAAGACACTTCACCAAAGAAAATATACAAGTGACCATTAATTAAGCACATGAAAAGAAATTCAACATGGTTAGCTATCAGGGAAACATATATCAAAAGAAAAATAAGATATTCCTACAAACCCACTAGAATAGCTAATATTTAAAAGATGGACAATTCTAATTATGGGTGAGGATTTGGAGCAAATGGAACTCTCATATACTGCTGGTAGGAATGCAAAATTATACAGACACTTGAGCAAACAGTTTGGGCATTTCTTACACATTTCAACATATACTTTTCATACAACCCAGCAATCTCACTCCTAGGTGTTTTACCCAGAAGCACTAAAAACCACACCGAGACTCTTAGGCAAATATTCATAGTAGCTTTATTCACAATGGCTTAAAACTGGATATATCTGAAACGTCTGTCAACTGTTAAATGGAAAAAATATTGGATTACTGCTACAGTGGAGTACTACTCAATATGGATGAGCCCCCAAAACATAATCCTGAGTGTAAAAAGATAGCCACAACAGGGAACATACTGAATACTGATGTCACAATGGGACATTCTAGAAATGGCAACACTATAGGGCAAGAAAACAAGTTAAGTGGTTGCTAAGGCCTGGGGATGGGGAAAACGGATTAACTGCAAAGGGGCATGAGGAAACCTTTTGGGGGATGGAAATATGACAGACTGTGCTGGTGGTTACTTGACAATATTATTTTACTAAAACTCATTGGCACATCTAAGAATGTATGATTGTTTTGCATGTAAACCATACACTGATAAACCAGGCCTTAAAAAGATTAAAATCCTATAATGTAAGTCTGTCTAGGATTTTTCTTTTCCAGGAATACAAATGGTATTCAGATTAGAAAGAAATACACTGTGGCTACTTCACACACTGTTCTTCACCCGAGAATTAGCAGGCTTTCACCTGAAGCCTAGCTACTCAAACTGTGGTCCCCAGATCAAAATCATCATTAGCATCACCCCGAGAGCTTCTCAGAAATGCAAACTCTTGGGCCCTACCCTAGATCCAATGAATTCCATTAATCCATATTTTCATATTATCAAAACCTCCAGGGGATTCCTATGCACAATACACTTAGTAAACTCTCCCCTCTCCTTCTGTAATACATCAAGAAGACAGCCCATCACAGAACTCACCTGTCCATATAAATGATCTGAGGAAATTCCAGCTTATTGTGAATTTTCTCTGGCTGACCGAGGGACTGATTGAACTCAAATCTTGAGAGCTCAAAGGTCAACACTGGAGGCAGCTTTGTAAACCAACGCTATGTCAGAAGCAAAAATAAAGAAGTTAATTTGAGGAAATAGCAAAAGCCAGATTTAAACTTTCTTCTTCTGGTATAGAATTTATATTCAAATCAAATTCACCCTGGAGTTTTGTTTTTTTTTTTTAATCCCCAATACTAAAATGACCACTTAGAATCATGCCCTCTTAGAGAATATGGCTAAACATTCCTCAAGTTTCCATATTTACAAGCCAGCCAGTCAACATTTTACTCAACTATCATCCTCAGAAATAACCACCCTTAAATGCATGAACTGCACCAAGAATCTACACAACTGATTCACTAAGTCATCAGTATTCAAAAGAGGATCAAAACCTGAAGAAAATGGCTAGCCTAACCAAAGAATTAGAAATTATGACCTAAGCAACATAAAACTAAGGAGACAATTATCTCCATGAAATCAGCTCAAAACACTAATATGAGTGTTTACAAGCTATTCAACATAATTTGAATCCCCTTTATTTCTAAAAAAGAAACTTGAAATGGCCTCGTGATTATGAGGGCTCAAGTTTCTGGAAAAAACCTCTGAATTCTAAGAATTCACGGATGTCTTATAAGGGACCCGGTCAAACTACCTAGATGTTACCTTGAGTTTCAAGGAAAGAAAGCACAGACTTATAAAAAAGATCTCAACTGTTCCTGATCCCAGATGAGGAAACACTAACCCAGGAAAGGCATTCCTGCTCAATTCACCTGTCTGCCAGAGGTCTGCAAGAACAGCTTTACAATGCTCCCTTTACCAAAGGTGCACATGGCTAAGCTCCCTCCACGCACCCTTGTTGGCATGAGGTGAATCCAGACAGCCTGACTACCTCAGGGTCAATCTAAGTAAGGATAAGAGTTTTCTATTTTCTTTTATACCGAGTTCCCATTCTGGAATAAAGGTCTCCAGAGATCTAAGGAGCTGGTAAACACCCCTTCCCTTCTGTAAGAGCACGCATCAGCCGAGCATGCGTGGGACAAATGCTGTGCCTCCCGACCCTGAGTTAGGACTTTCCTTGGAAAGCCGGGAGCCGGCAGCTCTGGCCTAGGTCCCACACTGCCCTATGGCTGCCTAGCGCACTTTGACAAGGCTCATGTCAGGCTCCCGATGTGGATTCAAAAATAGTCAGCAACTGAGTTGGACTCACATAAGCCCACAGCTTTGTTTCAACACACGTGATGAAAGGAGAATGATCCAAGCTGTGTGGTACTGACAGTGATGCTCCAAATTCACTAATTCTTAACCCAACTGGAATCCTGAGGTATTGCTTACCAGTGCTCTCCCTCTAACTTCCCCCCCTTCTTTCCAACCCACAAAAATAAACGAATATTAAACTTGAAAAATGTTAAAAGCAAAGGCAGAATTTACTATGAAGAACAGTAAATATTATAAGAGGGAAAATATTCTAAATGGCATACCATAGGAGTTAATCACTGTACTTTTACCCTCCGAAAATATGGAGGCAGTGGGTTCTCCCTACTCAGGTACAGGTAGGCTTCAACAGAAAAAGAGAAACTTGATCATACTTAAAACATCAGAAGCAGCATACAACCTTTATATGATTAACTCAAATTCACACTTTTGGTAAAGAATTCATTTATCAAACACTAAGACTCACTAACGCATAGCAACTCGTAAGAAACTTCAGACTAGTTCACCATGTGTTAAATGTAAAGTTAGCTACTATCTGATGGGAAGACAGTTTGCCAAAAAGCTCAGTCCCACTTAACTGGCTCTGTCACTGGCACAGCAAATAAAAATGTCCAACTTACCTCTTGTCCATACTTCACCGAATGATCGGAAGGAAGCAGGTCAATGTCCCCCTCCACCATGGCCCCTTCCAAACATTCGTCTAAGTTGCGATAACCATTTACCTGAAGGGGATACTGGCCGAAGGTCTCATTGTTACAAAAGGGCTTTCCTAGGCAAAGAAACAGATTGCTCTTTTAAAGACATCACTGGTATTATCTGAAGCCTGTTTTTCTGGCACCATAGAGACAGGTTATCTTCTTATTTCAGCAACTTGCTGAGAACCGGTTAGAAGTGCACGTAAGCCTGTGCGGCCACCGCCAACGACCAGCAGATCCCGGTACTGGCCACAAACGACTGCCAGGAACTTTCTTTCACAAAAAGAAAGACCACCAGACATTACGTGCCTCCTGATCAAGGACTATCCCATCTCTTGTGAATTCGTCTTGCCAAAAAAAGCCTTACCTGAATCTGGTCAAACTCTAGATCCAACTACCCGTTTGTAAAAAGAGGAGTAGAGAGGAGTGTGTTAAACTGTATCATGGGTATGCAAGGGGAGAAATTTCAGACTGTGGGGAATTCCAAAAACAACCTGGTTTCTTAAATTTTTTAAGTTTATTTATCTTGAGAGAGAGTGAGCGAGAGGGCACACAAGGAGGGGAGGGGAAGAGAGAAGGAGAGACAGAATCTCAAGCAGGCTCCACGATGTCAGCGCAGAGCCCTATGTGGGGCTCAAACCCACGAACCGTGAGATCATGACCTGAGATAAAATCAAGAGTCAGAGGCTTAACCGACTGTGCCACCCAGGTACCCGAAAACAACCTGGTTGCTTAAAATATACATTTCAAGGAGAAAAAAAAGACGGGGGGAGAGTGTACGGATTTTGTTACGAGACTTAAAAGATGTATCAACCAAATATAAATGATCCACATTTCGATCCTGATTAAAACAAACTGTAAAAATAAACACTCATTCCCTCCCCCCAAATACACAGAATTATAAAACAACTTGGAAATCTCAACACTGACTAAATATTTGATATTAAGAAATGCTACTTTTTTGGAGTGAATAGTGGTATTGGATTGTTTTGAAGAGAATATCAGAGGGGTAAGAGAAAAAAACGACTTAGGGAAAGTCTGGCCATGGGCTAATGGTTGCCGAGTTCATGTGGGTTTTTAGACTGCTCTATCTGCGTGTGCTAAAAATTCTCCATAGTTAAAAAAGAATTAAAATTACACACCCAACATGCAGCTTAGATAAGCCTCCATAGCAGAGAAACATTTTTTGGCAGTCTAACTCAATAAAGCCTTTTGAGATTAAACATTACATTGAAAAAAACAACACAGAGAAAATTGAGTTGCATCACTGTGACGGACATTAACACTGGACGTAGGCTGTGCAAACATTATACAATTTAATCTAACAATTCTGAGACAGACACTATGTATGCCCATTTTACAGATGAAGAGGCTGAGGGTCCAGGCACTCACACCGTTTGTCTAGGATTACACACACACTAAGAAGGTAGAACCAATATTCAGACCTGGGACTGCCTGACTCGAAAGCCTTTTCGAGTAATACAGATACGGTCACAGGTCTAGAATCAACATTGAGAGGAAAGAATTTACCTTCACGAACCCCTTCAGTGAGGAAAGTCCCGTAGAATAGCTGCACCATTGGGTTTTCAGATTTGTTCCTGGGATTGCTGCTTTTAAAAAAAGGAAACAGTTCTCTGTCATTTGGATCAGATAAGCACTGCACTAAGCCTAATCATCATTCAAAAGCGAAAACAGTACATTTTCATCGACCTCCAAAGAGCCAGATATGGTCTAAAATAAGGAACGGGTTAAATCAGTTTAAACACTCATGGAACAAATATATGGGCCTGATCCCTGGCTGTGAGGAGCTGAAAGTCTAACAGGAGCGTCCCACATGCAGAAAAATACACGTGTCTTTATACAGTTATTATATATAAGAAGTGACAGAGATGTATACGAGTTACAGAACAGGACAGAAGTAAGAATCAACCCTCTTGAGCAGTTTTGCAAATAAACACGAAGTTTTCCCAGGGGCACAACAGAAATGAAGGAAAACAGTTTATTTCTACAAGCCCATCTTAAATGGTTACTATGTAAGCTTCCATGTACAAAGCTGTCCTAGGATGTACAGGTCTTTTACTCAGCATTAAAACAGTTTAGAAAATGTCTCAGCATCTGTATTCGAAAAGGGATCCTTGTAGTCTTTGCCCGGAATTTCACTTCTGAAATTCGTTTCAGTGACTGAAATGATTAAATTCAATGTATCCATGTGCTACCACCACGCTCACATGTAGGATTGATCTGACTTTTAAATACATTTTGTAACATGGGCTGTGACTTCAACAAAGTGAAGAGTTCTGGCCCTTCGGTAAAAAGCTGCGGGTCAAGATGCTGATCTACATCCTCAGAGACGAAAACCAAAGGCAAGGAGGATACAAAATGACAAGTATCTGAATGGTGACCCTGTGAAGTTTGGCAAAGCCCAGGAATTTCCACTCGAGAAGCAAAACCCTGTCCATTCCCCGCTTCCCCATATTGCAGTTCTCCCTGGACCACTGTGAGTAGGAAGGCCGTACAAACGAATCCTCAACACTCACTTAACGTTAACAGCTAGCTGGAATGCGTCCTCCAGCCAATCCAGGAGCTTGTGTGTGAATTCACTCACATCTTGCTATAAGAGAGGCACAAATTGCAGAAGAGTTAGACCCAACACTACAGGAAATGAAAATCTGCCCTTATCCCACCAACGAGTAAGACACCACCGCTGTGAAAGGACTTCTTTACCAAGCAAGGACAGATATCATGAAGCTAGGAGCACTGGAAGGCAGCTCCTGCAGACAGACAGAAGGCAGCTTCTGACTAACTTATGGCCAGAGAGGAAACTGGAAGTTCACCACTTCTGGCCACATCTATTTGTAACCAACCAGCAAACAAATTCTTCCAGGTAGGCCTTAAAAAAAAAAAAAAAAAAAAGTCCACAGAATGGACTACAGTGCTCTAGAATAATATGAGATCTGAACGGAGAAAGGAAAGTTTTATGAAATGTTTTAAGAATTTTGTAGGACTGTAAGACCTTTAGATAAACAGAGGGAAAAATCAATTTTATACAGAAGGCGCTGCTCTAATAGTGACAGCTCTGTTTTTTAACACAAGGCCGGGAAAGGGAAGTCCTAATGTCTCGAAGAGAAAGATGGCTCAGAAAAGCTGCTGAACTTAGGTTTAGATGATATGAAAAACAGGATTTCTATCGGGGCCATCCCAAGGCAAATGTGCAGACAAAGGGCTTTACTTTTGTCAGTGACCCTTTGCTAAGATTCGCTGAGATATTTTCCAATCTCCTCCTCTCTCCTCCAACAGCCCCTGTGTACTTGGACCCGGGGCACTTCTGGTCCTTAGTCATGTTCAGGGCTGACTACATGGCTGAACTGGGGCAACATCAGAGTAGTATCCACAAGGCAGGACTTCAAACATCACAGGGTTTGAGGGAAAACACGAGAATCACAGGCTTCTCGCACCTGCTGTTCCTCAGGTGATCGGAATGCTCCCTTTAAGAGATCCAGGGCTGCGGAAGGGTCTACAAATTTGCGATTTGATCCCATCATCAGAGCAAACAAGTACTGAAGCTCTTGCATAAACACGATATTTCTCTTTTCCTGTAGAGGAGACAGCAACGTGTGCTCTTACAACCCTTCACTTGGAAAATTATAACATATGAAAGAGAAGCGTTGTCACTGATCCCTCCCTAATTCATATTTACCTAGATCTAGAGCAGTGGGGACTCAAACTATGTGACCCATACTCTATAAGGTCCGTGTGGGGATTGCCTTACACTGAAGACTACCTATGTGGAAGCCTGAAAGGGAATACTGTCAGAAAGGCAAAAATGTTTACTTTCCTAAGCTGCTGCCCTCCCTCCTGTTAGGAAAATGCATCCCCGAGGTGAAATCCTGGGAAGGGTTAGATCACCGGCAGAAGGCCACGTCGTTTGGCGAGAACCCACCACAGGCTCTTCTAGAAGGATCCAGGCCTCTGGCACCAGGTCACCCATTCTGCATCACTCGGCCCCAGCTGCCAATGAGCAGTGAGGGACCGCTCACACAGAACGAGTGTTTCTGAACCTTCCGCTCAGAAGCAGAAAAGTCAAGGCTACCAGGATGACCGACCGCTTTCTTGGATCTGCTTTTCTAATTTTATTTTTGCTTAACTTTACGTTTTTGCAGACCCTTGTTTCGTGTCACAAGGAAGGCAAAAGGCCATTTGGAAATGAAAACAAATACTAGCACAAGCCAAAAAACATCACAGCTGTCAGCTTTAGCCAAAATTTCAAAGCCTTTGGGACGCAAGGGACTAAGCAAGAGTGAGGATTTCTCCACACCAACTCACCGTGTGACTTGGACAGTTTTCAAGTACATTCTGTGGCAGGCTATAGCTGAGAACGAGTCTTCGAAATTCAGGCAGTTGGAAGAGAGACTGAAATAAAGAAAGAGATTCCTAGCCTTTCTTTCAAAATAACTGCAGCAAAAAGATACTTCTTTTACCTCAGAAGCGCGTATGACTGTCACCTGCTATTTCTACTTCTATGCTTGAGGAAATGATGATGGCTCCGTGTAAAAATCTAGCTGACCAAATGAATCCTTTTAGGGGAAAACCAGAAACAACATGATGGCTAACGACAGAGATAGATTAAATAAGCTATAGCACATGTGCACAATACGCTATTATGTAGTCATTAATATTGTAGAGAAAATGTTTCTGGAACGTGGACTAAGACACGGCAGTGTCTCTGAATGCCTAAGAGCCACAAGATTAACACGGAGAAATCTCAGAGCTATGTTCTGTGGAGGTCGAAGTTCCAGAAAAACAGAGTATGAAATGGTTGATAATAAGGTTAAATATATATAAGACAATATGGCACATTGTTTACGGACCAGGCAGTCCAGGGACTTCTCGGTTTTACTCATTCTTTTATCTCAAGGGCCTAGAAGAGGGCTACATATACAGTGGGTGTTCAACTAACATCTGCTGATGGAACACAAGCACACCCATTCAGCCCGGGACCCCTTGGCTTTGTGAGCATCTTATGTCTAAGGACACATTCCTCCATTCCATCTCTACGACCACGTCTGAGGTCACACGCAGGATGTATGAATTCCGGAGAAGCGGCCAATTCTCAGATCACAAATTCGGAAAAGCCCGCTCTTGAACCGCAACCTGTCTTCCAGCGTTACTGATCCAATTACCCAGAGGACATCTGTTCTTTGACTTTGTCAAAGACCCAAGCCAACGGACTCCCTTCTGTTCTGCCTGACCACCAGTCCCTTCCTGTCTCCAGCTCTGATTCCATGGTCTTTAACCATCCCGCATTAAATCCCCAAACTGCCCTTGGCATCAAACCCAGCAAAGCCCCCAACCTAAATAATGTTCAGTTTCCACCTAAGAGTCTCAGAGCGCTGCTAAGAGAAAGTCCCGATAAAACAGGCCATCCTGACGTCAGTACGCATGTAAGGTCAACACCCTCAAGCAGACCTTCACATTCGCAGAAATCCTACTACTATGTTCTGATGCCGACTGGCCTCCACTGTCCACGGCAACCGCCCCTTTAACCCGCCGCCATCCCTTCTCCAGGGACTCAGAAGAGGGCTGCTTACCTCACAGAGACGATGATCTGAAGCCACTTCAGCTGTAATCTGCAATGTGCCTTTCTTCCTTCTCCTCTCCCTTATTACTCCCCTGCCCTTTTCCTACTCGGGGCTGATCCCTCCCTCCAGGCTCTAGATCCTGTCTTCTCGGGCTTTCTCAGAAACCTTACTTTGTGATCCTCTCTGTGCCTTTTTTTTTTTTTTTAATTTTTTTTTTTTTTTTAATGTTTATTCATTTTCTGAGAGAGAAAGGGACAGCGTGGGCAGGGGAGCGGGAGAGGGAGGGAGAGAGGGAGGATCCAGAGTGGGCTCCGTGCTGACAGCGGAGAGCCCCCTCTACGCCTTTCAATATGCCCACAGGCGAGAAGGCTGAGGAGGGTGGGAGGGCAGGCAGGGTCCTCAGCCTCTCCCCCCTCCTCTCTGAAAGGACTGACTGAGGTCCCGAAGTCCACATTCCTTCCTACATGCTACCCTCAACACAGATGCCTGCCATCTTTGTGAAATGGAAGCAGATCAGCTCACTTCACTGCTCTAAACCTTCCAATACTTTTGCACTTTCCTAAGTCCTCATCGTGATGCTGAGCACCCCCCGCCTCACCTCCACTACCCTTCTGATATCATCACTGCCTGTTCCCTGCCCATGAGCACTCAGTTCTGCCTTCTTTCTATTTCTCAACACATTAAACAAACTCCTAAACCTGGGTCTTTTCACTTGCTGTTCCCTCTGCCTACCGTGCCCTTTATGTAAGTATAGGGCGCATCCCCTCACCTCCTTCAGGTCTCTGCTCAAATGCCCTCCTTTCCAGAGAGGCCTCCTTCCCTGCCCAGCTCCTCTTACCCTCACTCATCTTTATGGCACTTCTCACCACTTGATATGTATAATTTACTGCCCATCCTGCTTTTTTCAAAGTAAACTCTCTGTTAACGACTTTCCTTTATTCACTGCTGTTACCCCAGTGCTAACACAGGGCCAGGCACAGAGTAAGCTGCAAGAATCTGGATCCTACGTGTGGAAAGAGAGGCCTCCGTTTTTGGCTGAGCCGCTGGGGAGAGGTCAAGTATCACAAAGGGGAAGACTGGAGGGGCAGGATCAGGTGCCACACTGTGGCCCTATTAAGATGCCTGGGAGGTACTTCCAGAGAGGCAACACTCTCGAGGGGAGAATTCGTCAACTCCGTGGGCTCTATCACCGTGTGTATAAGCCACTTACTCCTACAGTGGCATGTGTAGCCCACATCTTTTTCCTGAACAGCAGATTCAAGTCAGTACCGGTTTATATGCATCTCCGTGTCGCACCTTAAACTTGGCATGTGTAGAACCAAACTGAGATCCCCCTCTTCACACACACCCGAATATTCCTCTTCCGGCATCTAACCATCCTATCATCCACCTAGTTTCTCAAGCTAGAAACCCTGGAGTCTTTCTCAGCGGTCTCCTGCATATCCCCTCTATCCAACCTCTCCCCCAGCACCTGTAGATCTGATCTCCTGCATAACTCTAGAAAGCTTTTCTCTCCTTCCACGGCTTATACTGCTTCCCTTTTCCAGGCCGCCATCTTTTCCTGCCTGGGTATCTGTGTCCCAACTGCTTTCTCCTTATTAACTCTGCTGTAATACGTTTTTCAGTCAAAATGCTGATCCAAACCACCTATTCGACATATTTACAAACGAATTTGCAACCACAGGATATTTTGTTTTTAGCATTGTCTAATTTAGACACCAGAGCATCTAGACCCAAACACAGGAGAGCAAAACACAATAATGCCATGCGGGAAAACACCAGTCTTATACCTCTGCTTCCATTTCTCTAAGCTGGGTTTCTCACATTTCAACTCGATAAATGACAAAGTTGTTTCCAGAAGACACAGTTGTTTCTTAAACACATCATACCTGAATAACAGCACTAAACCAACATGTATTGCCAACATTCTTCAGTCCAACTGGCCAACCATCAACTCTCCTCCAGTCGTTGGGATTGGGATTTTCTCCCCAGACTTCACAGCGTTTTCTCTTTGAGCGTTTAGTTTCTGCAGAGGCTGCCTCGCGCATCCTACAGTGTGCCAACATACCACACAACAAAAAAGGAAAAAGTTAAAGAACAATGTATTATATGGAGAATCATGGTCATCTTTCACAGATAATTCGAAATGCCAGATACACTATTTCCTGGGTAATCACTGGGCTATATAGTAGCTACAACATTATAATCTAAATGAAAAGTAAGGTTTAGACATGGATGCTAATCCTTCCGTAACAGAGATTATTACCAACAAGGTCCATGATGGAACCGAGCTGACACTCAAGACTATTTATGGCTGCCGTATCAAAAGATTCAGATTTCAGCAACAGTGACCTATCTCAGACCTTGCCATTGAGAGGCAAGAGAGACACTCTGCTAGAGATAAGAGCCTTCAAATTGCCTAGCGCACAAAACCTGGCCCTATGTTTTCCTGAAACAACTCAGCAGTGTGAGGGAATAAACATGTCCAGAAACTAACAGGCCTCCACTGGAACTAGATGTTTATGAACAATACCAGTCAATCATCAAATTAGTACTAATTCAAAAAAGATATGTGTGGTCACTTCTGAGACGGGGTAGTTGAGCGTTAACTCATTTTCAAAGAGCCAACAACATAACCCTCAATGTGTACGAAGCCTCCAAGTTTATGAAGGGGATACATACTGTCAGATGCTTGTACTAGGATGGGTTTTCTCTCCCTCTCAAGTGCAAACTACGAAGGCCTGTAGGCCTCTACTCAAAGACCACATCTACTCGAAGACCTTTGCCATATTTGGCTTTGTCAAAAAGTAAACCAAAAAGTAAGCTAATGGGAATTTAAATTTTCTCCTAAAAAAATTTCATTTGGATACAATTAAAAGAGCTTGGCAGGGGCGCCTGGGTGGCTCAGTCGGTTAAGCAGCCGACTTCGGCTCAGGTCATGATCTCGCGGTCCATGAGTTCGAGCTCCGCATAGGGCTCTGTGCTGACAGCTCAGAGCCTGGAGCCTGTTTCAGATTCTGTGTCTCCCTCTCGCTGACCCTCCCCTGTTCATGCTCTGTCTCTCTCTGTCTCAAAAATAAATAAAACGTTAAAAAAAAAATTAAAAGAGCTTGGCAGAACTGTCCCTCAGTGGCATCCACAGCTATTACTGCCTCTGACCTACATACTATTGTGAGGAGTAAAGATGATAAATTGCATAAATAACCTGTTCAGATCTCTTCCATCAGCTTGAATGTTGGGGGACTCCAACAGACTCAAAGCAATGGCAGCCTGTAGGTCATCTTTGTTATCATGAGTAAGGTCTATCACTTCTGGAAGATAAACAGAAATTTCATTAGTCTATATGTAGGAAACAACAGCCTTCTGGCTGTACAGTAGGAAAAAAGGCAAAAGCATTCACAAAACTAGATATGCTCCCTAGTTCTCACGACACTGGCTCATCTGTGGAACAACTTTATTACTCCAGGCCAGAGGCAAATGAGTAACTCACAGCTATACGGTAACCTTAAGATTAGCCAAAAGGGCAGGAATGATAAGCTGCTGAGAGGTAATGAATCAAATACCCACTTCTGCAGTCTTATTCCACAGAGTAAAATATACATCCCATATCTGGAGGTTAAATAGTTTATCTGTCATCATAAAACATCAGCTAAATATCAAACACATTCAAGGAGCAGATATTTTCAATCTCACACAAACTCTTCTGGGGAATAGAAAACATACTCCCCAGGGGCGCCTTGGTGGCTCAGCTGGTTAAGTGTCTGACTCTTGATTTTTGGCTCAGGTCATGATCTTGCAATCCACGGGGTCGGGCTCTGTGCTGACAGCATGAAGCCTACTTGGGATTCTCTCGCTCCCTCCCTCTCTCTGCCCCTCCCCCTCCGCTGCCTCCTTTCTATCTGTCTCAAAATAAATAAACTAAAAAAAAAAGAAGAAGAAGAAGACATACTCCCCACCTCATTTTATGAGGTCAGCGTAACATCTAGGTATATCCCAAACCAGTCAAGAATAGTGAGAAAGGAAAAGCAACAAACATAAACACAGATGTAAAAAAAGAAAGAAGATATTAGCAAATAAAATCCAGTAATCTACTCCCCAAAATCAAATAGTAACACCACGCTGAGTTCATTGCAGAATGAAATACTGAGTTAACATTAGAAAATTACCATCAAAATACACTTAAAGGAATAATCATCTTAATAGATACGGAAAAAGTACTTAATAACATTCAACTCTATTCAAGAATAAAAACCCCAAGCCAACTAAGAACAAAAGAGAATATTCTTAGGCTGAGAAAGAGTACCCATGAAAAGCCCACAGCAAACTTTATACTTAATTGTGAAATGTAAAACACTTTTATTTTGTTTTATTTTATTAGTATTTTTTAAAATGTTTTATTTATTTTTGAGCGGGGTGGAGGGGGCAGAGAGAGAGGGAGACACAGAATCGGAAGCAGGCTCCAGGCTCTGAGCTGTCAGCACAGAGCCCAACGCAGGGCTCGAACCCACAAACTGCACGAGATCATAACCTGAGCCAAAGTCGGACGCCCAACCAACTGAGCCACCCAGGCACCCCTTGGCGCAACAGTTCTTAACTGGGGGTGAATCTGCACCCTTCCCCTCCTAGGGACACCTGCCTACACCTGGAGATGTGTCTTCAGCTGCCAGTACCTGGGGGAGGGGGTGCTACTGGCATCTAGCAGGTAGAGGCCAGGGATACTGCTCTGCTCAACATGCAACAATACACAGGATGGCCCTGTTCAACAAAGAATTATCTGGTCCCAAACGTCAGTAGCCCAAACATCAGAAATGCTATTCTCTGGGAAAGCAACAGAGAGTAAACAAACTAAAAAAGTCAACCAAAAGGTAGACTGGAAGGCGGGAAGGGCTATGGATGAAAAGTTGAGCCAGGCCAGGATGCTAGGACGACGATGGAGGAGGTGAGAAGCGGTCGGATTTACTGAAGATCCTTTGGGAGGCAGGAGAGGAAGCAAGGAGCCAGACAGAGATGAAGCTTTGAGCCTGAGCAGCTGGAAGGATAACTAAGTGGTCCTTCCCAGCGGTCTCTTTATATCCATTCTTAACTGCCCCCTCTGCTCCCCTGCCAATCTCCTCCTTTCTCCACACGGCAGCCAGGACAATCTTTAACTAGAAACTCGGTGCCTCCAGTCCCCTTCTCTGTTCACTCCCAAGGTTCCCAAATGCCTGGTGGGCGCCCACCCTGATCCAAAAGGTTTACGATGACATGACCCTTCTAGTTCCTCTTGCTTCTCCTTCAACCCTACTCACCTCCACCTGCCGGCCACAGTGTACCTGACACACCTCCTCAACACACCAGGCTCTGGCCTCTCTCCCCTAACCACCCTCCACTCCTGTCTGACTCTATTCCTCCTGAAGGCCTCTGTGTAGAGGCCATCTCCTCCAGGAAGTCTTCCCGGACACCCTCTGCTGGGTGAGAGGTCTTCTCTGGGCTTTCACACCACCCTGAAAACACATTTATTTTAAAACCAAGACAAAAATGCCTACCATCAGGACATACATTCACTGTGGTTCTGAACATTCTGGCCAGTTCTTACAATAAGACAATAAAAGGGGAGCTTGGGTGTTTCAGTCCATTAAGCACCCAACTCCTGATCTTGGCTCAGGTCATGATCTCACGGTTCAGGAGTTCAAGCCCTGCATCAGGTTCCAGACAGCAAGCGCAGAGCCTGCTTGAGATTCTCTGTCTCCCCCTCTCTCTCTGCCCCTCTCCCGCTCACACTCTCTCTCTCAAAAAGAAATACATGTTTTTTAAATAAATAAACTCATGCAACTGAATAAAAAAAAAAAAAACAAAAAAAAAAAAAACAGGCCAATGTTAAAAACAGGCCAAGAATCTGAATAGACATTTCTCCAAAGAATATCTACAAATGGCCAATAAGCACATGAAAGGATGCTCAACATCATTAGCCATTAAGGAAATGCAAATCAAAACTACAATGTGCTATCACCCCGCACCCACCAGGACGGCTGGTATCATAAACAGACAAAACAGGAAAATAACAAGTGCTGATGAGGATTTGGAGAAATCGGAGCCCTTGTGTGTTAGCTGGAGAGGACACAAAACGGTGCAGCTGCAGTAGAAGTTTGAAGGAAGTGACTCTGGCAGCCCTTCAAAAAGTTAAACATACAAAGCTTTAGGACACTGGACTGAGCAAGGATTTCTTAGGCCACCAAAAGCACAGGGAACAAAAACAAAAATTGGCAAATGGGACAAAAGCAAACTTAAAAAAAATTTTTTGTGCATGAAAGGCCACAATCAATAGAGTAAATGGGGCACTTGGGTGCCTCAGTGGATTAAGTGTCTGACTTCGGCTCAGGTCATGATCTTGCAGTTCGAGGGTTTGGGCCCAGCATCGGGCTCTGTGCTGACAGTACGGAGCCTGCTTAGGAACTTCTGTCCCCCTCTCTCTCTGCCTCTCTCTCCTCCCCCACGTGCGTGTGCACGCTCTTTCCTTCTCTCCCTCAAAAATAAACATGAAAAAAAAAAAGATGTAAATAGAGTAAAAAAGCAACTACTGAATGGGAGAAAGTATTTACCAATCACATATTTGATAGAAGGGTTAATATCTAGGGGCGCCTGGGTGGCCCAGTCAGTTAAGCGTCTGACTCTTGGTTTTGGCTCAGGGTCACTGTCTGGGGTTTCATGAGTTCGAGCCTCACGTCGGGTTCTGTGCTGGTGGCATGGAGCCTGCTTGGAATTCTCTCTCTCTGCCCCACCCCCACTTGCACTGTCTCTCAAATAAATAAAGGGTTAATACCTAGAACATATAAAAAACTCCTACAACTCAAACCAAAATAACCCAATTTGAAAACAGGTGAAGGACCTGAATGGATGTATCTCCAAAGATGACATACAAAGGCCCAACAAGCACATGAAAAGATGTTCAGCATCACTAATTATCAAATAAAATGCAAACCGAAACCACACTAAGGTCTCACCTCAAACTCATCAGGATGACAAGTAAAACAAACAAACAGGAAATAACAAGTGCTGGTGAAGATGTTGTGAAATTGGAAGGCTTGGTGAGACTGTAAAATGGTGCAGCAACTGCTATGGAAAACAGGATAGAGGTTCCTCAAAACAAATAAAAATGGAGCCACCACACGAGCCAGCAATCTCACTGCTGGATATACATGCCAAAAGGACCGAAAGCAGGGTATCGAAGAGATAGCTGCACATCCACGTTCACAGAAGCACTATTCACAACAGCCAAGCAGTGAAAGCAACTCAAATATCCACCGACAAATAAATGGGTAAAGAAAATGCAGTGTATACATACAACAGAGTGTTATTCAGCCTTAAACAGGAAGGAAATTCTAACATAGGCTACAATGTGAACCTTGAAGGAATCATGCGAAGAGAAGTAAGCTAGCCACTGCATGATTCCACTTGAACGAGGTACTCAGAATAGTCAGAATCATAGACAGAAAGGAGAACAGTGGTTGCCAGGAGCTGAAGGGAGGAGGGAATAGGGAGTTATTGTTCAGTGCGTAGAGTTCAGTTTTGCAAAATGAAGAAGTTCTGGAGATCTACTTCACAACGCTATGAATACATTTAATACTACCAAACCGTATATTTAAAAATGGTTAAGATGGTAGGGGTGCCTGGGTGGCTTAGTCACTTCAGCGTCTGACTTCAGTTCAGGTCATGATCTCCTGGTTTGTGGATTTGAGCCCCATGTTGGGCTCTGCACTGACAGCTCAGAGCCTGGAGCCTGCTTCCGATTCTGTGTCTCCCTCTCTCTCTGCCCCTCCCCCACTCACACTCTGCCTCTCTCTCAAAAATAAACATTAAAAATTTTTTTTAAATGTGGGAATGCAAGCTGGTGCAGCCACTCTGGAAAACAGGATGGAGGTTCCTCAAAAAACTAAAAATAGAACTATCCTACGACCCAGCAACTGCACTACTAGGCATTTATCCAAGGGATACGGGTGTGCTGTTTCGAAGGGACACATGCACCCCCATGTTTATAGCAGCACCATCAACAATAGCCAAAGTACGGAAAGAGCCCAAATGTCCATCGATGGATGAATGGATAAAGAAGATGTGGTGTATATACATACAATGGTGTATTACTCGGCAATCAAAAAGAAGGAAATCTTGCCATTTGCGACTATGTAGATGGAACTGGAGGGTATTCTGCTAAGTGAAATTAGAGAAAGACAATAATCATATGACTTCACTCATATGAGGACTTTGTTTCAGATAAACATAAGGGAAGAAAAGCAAAACTAATATAAAAACAGGGAGGGGGACAAAACATAAGAGACCCATAAATATGGAGAACAAACTGAGGGCTACTGGAGGGGTTCTGGGAGGGGGATGGGCTAAATGGGTAAGAGGCACTAAGGAATCTACTCCTGAAATCATTGTTGCACTAGATGCTAACTAATTTGGATGTCAATTTTAAAAAAATAAAATAAATTAAATAAATAAATGTTTTAATGGTTAAGATGGCAAATTTTATGTTATGTGTTCTTGACCACAACTAAAAAAAAAAAAGACTTCCAACTAATAAATTATGAAGTATTGATAGAATATTACCATTTCGAAGTCTCCAATAAAGTAAAGCATCTTAGCAATAATCACCAATGAGTGCAGAAGACACTAGGTCGGGGATTTTATAATAAATAACTCAAGCGGATAATCTTCTGAACACACTAACAATTCTAACAACACAAAAAGAGGGCGATCAGATGTTGCTTGCTTCTTCAACATGACAGAACAGAAGATACATTATACACACAATACTACCTGTGACACGGTCGTGCCAGTTAAGCACCTAAGTCTACGGGAAAGACAAGGGACAAAAAACCCATTCAAAGATACTGCAAGATTTGATTTCTTTGGACCTTAAACCGCAAGTAAAAAAGAGAGAGGGGATTTATAAAGAGTATCTTAAAAGACATTTCAAACATATCTAAGGTTTTAATGCCATCTGTATCATTATTTTTGCAAACCAACTGCAAGCGTATTGTTAATGAGATGATTAAGGAAATTTCTACACTGGTCTTTGAGTGACATTAAAGAATTATTAATTTTTAATGTGTGATAATGTTGCAGCTAAGAAAACAGTCCTCTTTTAGAAAAATTAAAACAAGGAAGTTGACACAGAATTGTTACATGACCCAGTAATTCCATTCGTAGGAATGAATTAAAAACAGATCCTCAAAAGAAACAGAATGGGAAACATGAAAATCCAATATAACAGAGAGCTGATAATGCAGACCAGTGGGTAAGTAAAGTCTTTTTTTTAAATTATTTTTTTTAATGTTTATTTATTTTTGACAGAGAGAAAGAGAGAGAGAGAGAGAGAGAGAGAGAGAGCGCGCGCAAGCATGAGTGGGAGGGGGCAGAGAGAGAGGGAGACACAGAGTCCAAAGCAGGATCCAGGCTCTGAGCTGTCAGCACAGAGTCCAACGCAGGGCTCGAACTCATGGACTGCGAGATCATGACCTGAGCTGAAGTTGGATACTCAACCGACTGAGTCACCCAGGTGGCCCTAGTAAAGTCTTTTTTTTTTTTTTTTTTTTTTTTTTTTTTTTTTTTTTTTACTTATTTTTGGGACAGAGAGAGACAGAGCATGAACCGGGGAGGGGCAGAGAGAGAGGGAGACACAGAATCGGAAACAGGCTCCAGGCTCCGAGCCATCAGCCCAGAGCCTGACGCGGGGCTCGAACTCACGGACCGCGAGATCGTGACCTGGGTGAAGTCGGACGCTTAACCGACTGCGCCACCCAGGCGCCCCAGTAAAGTCTTTTTAATAAAAGGTACCAGGACAATTGAGTAGCTGTATGGGGCCCAGTGAGTGCCAAGGAATCTAAAACTGTAACCTTACCTTATGCCTTGCCTCCTCCCCGCAAATCCACTTCAGATGGATTAAAGTATGTGAAAAGCAAAACATTACAATTCTCATATCCTAGGACTGCAGAGTATAAAAGGAGTTCTTAAACAAAAACCACAAACAACAGGAAAAGACTGACAAATGCAACCACAATAAAATTAAGGTATTTAGCTCACACCATAGGGTAAAAACCCAAGTCACCAACAGGGAAAAGATGTCTGTAATACAAATCCAAAAAAAGTGGGTTAATATCAAATATATATAAGGTCAATATCAGTAAGATATATATCAAGCCTAAGGCTATTATCAATAAGAGAGTATCAGGAATCAATAAGAAAAAAAGCAAACAAATAGAAAAATTGAGGCAGAAAACCCAAAGAGAAATTTCACTCACAGGAAAACGTGAGTGGTCAAAAGGACAAAGTTGCTCAATCTCCTTACCAATGTAAAAAAACGCTCACTGAAAACAAGATATTTTGTAACAAAAATACGGGCAATAATTTTATAATATAACCAGTTTGAGAGCAACGGGTATCCCCAAATCCTGTTAGTGGGAGTTTAATAAATAGGTAAAAAACCTTCTGGAAAATATCATTACCTATAAAGTTGAAGATGAGAGTACCTTACTACTACCAATGACACTCCTGGGTATATGCTAACTACAGAAATTTTGCATACATGAACAAGAAACATGAATCAAACAGCTCACAGCAACCTTGTTTATAATAGCAAAAAAAAAAAAAAAAAAAAAAAAAGGAAACAACCCCAGGTCAATAAACAAATATATCACTTTCGGTCTATTCAGACTATGAAAGACTACATACCAGTGAAACTAAAGGAACTACAGTTATAACCTTCAATATGAACGAGTTTCAAAAAGAAAAATCTTAACTGAAAAGAGTCACTAGTACACTGACATATACAAGAATATTCACAGCAGCACTGTTCACAGTAACTCAAAACCGCAAAAGGCCGAAATATTCATTAACACCATCTGCCCCAGCTGATGGCTCCCTCCTCCAGGAAGCCTTCTTGGCTTCCAGGGTCCCATTTTCCCAGCTCTCCTGGTATTCCTCCAACCTCCCTGGACACTGTCCACCTGCTCCAGCCTCTGAGCACTGGGAGGGTCCACGGCTTAGTCACTGAACCCGTTCCTTTTTGCACACCCCCAACCCCTCGGGAGGCTCGTCCAGTATCCCAACTTCACGGACCATTCACAGGCTCAAGTTTTCTCTCTCTGTAGCCGGATCGCTCCCCTGAGCCGCACGCACACTTGGGTCCCCCCACTGCCTTTCAGACACTGCACCTGATGTCTAGCAGGTGCCTCAAACTCAGCACCGCCCGATGATCTCTTCACCTGCCACCCAGTCTGCTGGAGCGGTAGTTACTCCAGCATATCCGCAGCTCGGGAACAAAACCTGGAGCCCCTTCAAGTCCTCTCTCTCTCTTTCACACACCCCTTATCTCCGCTGTAAGCAAGTCCCCCTCGGCAGGGGCTCCTCACCCCTCCGCCACCACCTCCTGGCCCACACCGCCAGAACCCGCAAAGCCTCGTGACTGCCCTGGGCTCCCTGCTCCGATCCATGCTTACTACCTCACCCCACAGCTCTGTTCTCAACAGAACCATCAGAATGACCTTCAGAAAACGGAAATCAGTTGAGGTCACGCCTCTGCTCCAAACTGTCCCAACGGCTAGCCTCTAGCTAGCGGAAAAGCCAAGCGCGCAAAGGCTCAGCATGATCCGCCTCCTGGTCCGTCTACCACCTCACCTCTCACTGCCCGCCGCACTCACTAAGCTTCCGCTCTGGACTTGAGCAACTGATGTACATCCCTGTCTTAAGGCCTCGTTGACCTGCTCCCTCACCTCCTTTTCACTATCTTTAGTCTTAGCCCATTTAAAATCCAATCCCCAGTGCTCCTTTTTCCATTTCTTTTTTTTTTTTTTTAACTTTATTTATTTTGAGAGAGAGGGAGGGAGGGAAAGAGAAAAAGACAGCAGGGTAGGGGCAGAGAGAAGGAGACAGAGAATCTCAAGCAGGCTCCGTACTGACAGCACAGAGCCCAAGGTGGGGCTCGAACTCACAACCTGTGAGATCATGACCTGGGCCGGAATCAGGAGTCAGACACTCAACTGACTGAGCTACCCAGGCGCCCTTCCTTTCTCCATTTCTTTCATTCCATCCTTCACTTTTCCCTACAGTGGTTACCACGTTCTGATATGCCACATAATTTATTTACTGACTTGTGGGTTTCCCCCACAAGAAAACAAGCTGCATGAAGGCAGGGATTCTCGTTCTTCTGCTCATCTCCAGTACCTAAAAGAGTGCTTGGCACATAGTAGGTGCCCATTCAATAAGTGCAGAATGAATGAATGAATGAATGAATGAATCCATGGAATTGCTCAGAATTGTGCCTGGCACACAGTGATGGTTCAATAATTAGCAATTATTAGCATTATTCCCGCAGCGTTGATGTGACTGGTGGGCAACTCATGTACACTCATCTCTTACATTCTGCTAGTTCAGAGCAGGACGGAGACAGGATACACCTACTTGCTAATACTTCTTTGCTAGCAGCTCTCGCCTCTGCTTCAGATGGTTCGGTAGCAACAGTGTCTTGCCCGGGCTCTTTAACTCTTTCTTCAGTGAGGAGGCTGACCGCCTGGGTGATGTCACCATTACTGGCCTAATGAAAGGGAAAACACGGACATTTCAAAAGTAAAGCATCACAGCATTTAAAATAAATAGTGAGTGAGTTTTTTTGGTTTAACTCCTGACTACCGTGGTGACATTCTGAGTAATTCAAGGCATAAGGTAGAAAGGAGAAGAGAGTATGGCGGAGGACAGCAAGGGTACTACGCTCAAAGCTTGTATCAAATGGTTGGCTCCAGGAAGGGAGCTGCCATGTTCTGATTTCCCACAACACGCAGAGAAGAATGAAATCTTGCTGGAGATTTGTTCTCACTGCTCTGGAAGTTACTGCTCCTGATTTGACAGGCTAGCAAAGGCATGATGTATCAAAAGGGGCTGACAGTTAAAACAGACATTCTAAAAGAAGTCAGCCTCTACAATAAAAATGTTAGGCAGTTACCATATTCGATAATGGTGACCATACTTCTGTCTGTTTTTAACTTTTTATTAGGAAAACTTTCTAACATACACAACAGTAGAGGGAATGTATAATTGAACCCTATGCACCCGTCACTCAGCTACAACAATTATCAAGTCATGGTCGATCTTGTTTTGCCTAACCTCTCCCAGACACTGTGAAGCAAATCCTAAGCTTTTCTTTTTAATTTTTTTTAACATTTATTTATTTTGAGAGAGAGCACACGTGAGACACAGTGAGAGAGCATGGGGGAAGGGCAGACAGAGGGGGAGAGAATCCCAAGAAGGCTCTGCGCTCGAGTCCGATGCAGGACTAGAACTCACAAACCACGACATCGTGACCTGAGCCGAAATCAAGAGTTGGATGCTTAACTGACTGAGCCATCCAGGCGCCCGACAAATCCTAAGCATCTTATCAATACATCAGAATGTATCTTTTCAAAAATATAACCCACAATGCTATTAGCACACCTTAACAGTAACAAGTGTTTTGGGGTGCCTGGGTGGCTCAGTAGGTTAAGCATTCGACTTTGGCTCAGGTCATGATCTCGCGATTTGTGAGTTTGAGTCCCATGTTGGGCTCTGTGCTGACAGCTCAAAGCCTGGAGCCTGCTTCGGATTCTGTGTCTCCCCCTCTCTCTCTCTCACCCACTTACTCTGTCTCTTTCTCTCTCTCAAGATTAAATAAACATTAAAAAAAATTTTTTTTAAATAGTAACAAGTGTTTTAATATCATATAACCAGTTCAAACTTACCTGACTCAACGATTTTTGAGTTTGTTTGAGTCACGATCCATATAAAGGCTATAAAACGCAATTGGCAGATGTGTTTCTTAAATCTCTTTTGCTCTGTATGGTTCTTCCCAGTTAAGTCTCCCCCATCCTCAACATCCCCCCACCCTTATAATTCACATAGAGAAGATACTGGGTGATCTGACCCGTAGAGCTTCCGTCCCTGTATGCACTTTCGTTTTGACATAAAAATAGCTTGACTTGACATAACCATGATATGGACAACTATTTTAAAGCCTGTTGACTAACAGCGGTCTTGAAACTAACCTTCAGAGCTTCATGAAGAAAGGAAGGGTCCTGAATGCCTGTGATTTCTCTTAGTTGGTTTAACAGCATTTGGCAGCTCTGTATTTGAGAAACAAAAAAAAAAAAAAAAGCCAGAGACAGGTCAGTCAGAAAGTAAACCTGGATACATTTCAAGAATTTAAGTACAAGCATCTTGGATAATCAGGCTTGAGACTTGCATATTTTAGTTTAAGGAACTGACAAACTCCAAGCAACACAGTATTGACTGTCAGACACATTCTAAAATGCCAAATTTATTTCTCTTGTAAAAGGTTAATCATGAAAAATGCTTTTGGCACTGGTGGGAAATAATATTAGTAAACAGTAAAACTATTAACAGTAAAACTATTAAGTACGTACAATATTTAAATGGAGTAGTTAGCCCTCGTAGTAGCTAAAGTGCCTGAGGTTTTTCTTTCTGTGAGTAATACATAACTGGGTCATATAAGGAGTCCAGGGAATTTGCATGGATGTGAAGATGTGCTATTTTAAGCCACACTGCACATGCCATTTTTATGTGTCATTTTTCACTGACAATAAATTTCCAATCGCGTAATTAACAAATGATACCACCAACGTCATGATTTAAAACTTCAGATTTGATTGCTTACAAAGCAGAGACAGAACCAACATTTTCTGAATTGTAAATAAAATTCCAGAGGGAATAAACTGTGGAAGCCTTTGTCTTCATTAATCAGAATCATGGAAAAACCTATCTTGTTAACTCCCAGCTACCACAAGATCAGTTTCTAACTCCTTTACAGCCTTCAAGTCTTCATTGGAACACTTTACCCTGTTTTGCACAAAGACAAAAGTTAACACAAAACACCTATTTTTCACAAGCAAGCTCGCTCTAAAGAACTGGCTCGCCCAATTCTTCTAGATAGATTACTGAAAACGAAATAGTTCAAATTTAATTCAGTGAAAAGAAATCAAATTTATACCATGCCTAAGGTTGTTTTGATATTAAGCCCCAATTCAATATCTGATGCTCCCCATCAACTATCTTTCAGTTAGTAATATGTCTCCAAGAGGCAGTCTACACTCACTGTCAGCTGTAACAGAAATAGTATCCTATGTTTTTCAACAGCTGAGGGCCCAACGCAACACTTAAATATCACACAACTAGAAATAACTAACTGAAACAGACTTGCACAAGTGCTCAGAAAAGCATCAACAGTCTTTCTGCTCTGGTCATGGGCCACAGTCATAGGATAGAAATGGAACCCGATGCTGCTGAGACCAGCACTCTTGGAGGCTATGAGTCTTGTCAAAGGTACTCACTGCCTGTATACTGGGACAGTGCTATCAGACTAAAAGGGTCTGGATTTAGCCCTGGCAAATGCTAGCATAGGGCTTTTAGAAAAATAAAGTGTTAAAAAGTTTTTTTCCCCAAACTAATTCTTTTTTTCTTTAATAATTTTTTTAAGTTTATTTATTTTGAGAGAGACAGTGGGGGAGGGGCAGAGAGACAGAAGGAGAGAGAGGATCCCAAGCAGGCTCTGCACTGCCAGCGGGGAGCCCGATGTGAGGCTCGATCTTGCAAACTGTGAGATCGTGACCTGAGCCGAAATTGAGAGTTGGACACTCAACCAAGTGAGCCACCAAGGCACCCCTCAAAATAATTCTAATTCCATTTTATTTTATGTGTAAAAGTGTGTGAATCTATACATCTCAATCATACACAATTTTCTAAGAAATCAAAATCAATATGCCTCAAAAAGGGTAGAATAATACAGAACTTCATCAAGTTATGACGGAGTTACATGCCAGTAAAGCTATCGTTAGTTGAAAATATCGTTAAGTGGAAAATGCATTTAATAGACCTAACCTCCCCAACATCACAGCTTAGCCTAAGCCCACCTCAGATGTGCTCAGAACACTTACATGGGCCTACAGTGGGGAAAAAAAATCATCCAACACAAAACCTATTTTCTTTTTTTTTTCTTTTTTTTTTAAATTTTAACGTTTATTTATTTTTGAGACAGAGAGAGACAGAGCATGAATGTGGGGAGAGTCAGAGAGAGAGGGAGACACAGAATCGGAAGCAGGCTCCAGGCTACAAGCCGTCAGCACAGAGCCTGATGCGGGGCTCGAACTCATGAACCACGAGTTCATGACCTGAGCCGAAGTCGGACACTTAACCGACTGAGCCACCCAGGCGCCCCAAAACCTATTTTATAATAAAGCGATGAATATCTCACGCAGTGTATTGAATGCTGTACAGAAAGTGAAAACCAGAATGGTTGTAAATGTATCAGTTGATGACCCCCCAAGGTAGCGCGGCTGACTGCCCCTGGGCCAGCATCACCAGAGAGGAGCATATCGCATAGTGCCGGCTTGAGGAAAAGATCGAAATTCCAAATTCAAGGTATGGTTCCTACTGGATGCATGCCACACTTACACCAATGTAAAGTTGAACCCTCATACGTCTGTAATTGGGAGGGGGAAACGAGTGGCGGTTATCCCTAAACTGGAACTAACAAGGTAGCAATGGGATTGATAATCACATCTTCACCTCCAATCACCCTGTGTACCAACTGACACTTTGGATTCCCAGAAAATCATGCCAGTCAGAAATAGTAGTTAACGTACGCTGCTGACTGTCAGAAAGGCAATGCTATACATGCTCCGTATGTATTAACTAATTTCAGTTTCACCCTCCTAAGAAAGCTGTGACAAGTATTATGCCGCTGTGACAGAGAACAAGCACAGGGAGGTCCCTGCACCAACACAAGGTTACTAGTAGGAAGGGCTGCTGTGAGATCTGACCCCGGGCTGCCCTGCCACGGGAGTCTGCACCCTACGCCAGGCTGTATCTGAGAAGACAAGGGCAACAGGCAAGAATACCTATTTCAGGGGTGCCTGGGTGGCTCAGTTGGTTGAGCATCCGACTTGGGCTCAGGTCATGATCTCACTGTTCACAGGTTCAAGCCCCGTGTTAGGCCCTGTGCTGACAGCTCAGAGCCTGGAGCCTGCTTCCGATTCTGTGTCTCCCTCTCTCTCTGCCCCTCCCCTGCTTGTGCTCTCTCTCTCTCTCTCTCTCTCTCTCTCTCAAAAATGAATAAACATTAAAAAAAAAAAAAAGTACGTATTTAATGCAAACCAATGCAGATAACGAATTCTTGTATTTTGACCTTAGTCTTGCATCTTTGGGAGTTTTCTATCACTATTTTGCCTGCCTTACAAAACCACACCTTTGACTACTTAGACAATCAGTTCTAAAACAGGAAAGTACTGTGTCAGAGGTAAACACTACTTTTGACTGAATCTGAACAGCACACTTACTTTATGCACCACAAAGGAGAAAAAACAGTTGCCACTTAAACCAGGACACAATGCCTTCATGACAGTCCCAGGAGACACGTGAATTGGTCACGCCAGCTTCCTGCAGCCCTAAAATTTCTTATTTATTTCGAGAAATACAGCCATTTCCCCCGCTTCCCCAGGTGCATTGCCTGGCATGGGACAAGCAATTCTTTTGCATGTTTCTCAGCAACAAAACTTAATATACCTAGGGTGGCTTCCTTTCTTAGGTCCCATAAAACACTCGATTGTACCTTTGCAAGAAAATTTGAAACTGCGATCATCCCTCCAGGGACAAATATTTTGCCTCCCATAAAATCATCTGCTGTTCTGTTTCTATGCCTTTCTTCATCCAGTTTTCTTTTTTCATTTAAATGCCAAATCACAGTGTGATCTTTTAATTTTTTTAATGTTTATTTATTTTGGAGAGACAGACAGAGACAGAGCACGAAAAGAGGAGGGGCAGAGAGACAGGGAGACACAGAATCCGAAGCAGGCTCCAGGCTCTGAGCTGTCAGCACGGAGCCCGATGTGGGGCTCAAACTTGTGAACTGTGAGATCATGACCAGAGCCAAAGTTGGACACTTAACCAACTGAGCCACACAGGTGCCCCACACTGTGATCTTTTAAACTGAAAAGTTAACTAACTAAACTAAAAATTCAACTAACCAACAGCACATACACTCAACCGCCAGGACAGTAGGAACAGCTCTGACCAAGCACAAACGTGTGAAGATAGTCTAAGTACCTCCTACCTGCTACTTGCAGACAGACAATGTAAGGAACATCTCAACTTCAGAGATCTCAGAATGCCAAATAAATGTGAATCAGTGTAATATGGCACTCAAGTATTAAATAATTCACCAATCGTCATATTTAGCCATGGATTAAAGCCCCACTCCCCTTTCTCCACTTTGTAAGATAAGCAGTGGACACTAATACATCTAGAATAACACACACACGAAAGGAAAATAAACTCTGAGTCCCCCCTTTTTAAAAGCTACTGGTCGGTTAAGCGTCTGACTCTGGATTTCAGCTCAGGTCATGATCTCAGGGTTGGTGAGTTCAAGCCCCGGGTCAGGCTCTGTGCTGTCAGTGCAGAAAAAAGTTTCTGGACACAGATGACAACTGTGTAAAATCATTTTGTACAACTCCAGGAACAATACACTACATGTTACTTCAAATCCAAACTCCTGATTTTGTTTCTCAAAGGCCGTTATCTTTTTCTACCTTTAACCTGCCCATCATTTTCTCCTACTCAGTCCTTACCTCACAAATGCATCCTCTCTCATGCCTTCTAGTGTTAAACTTCTGTTATCTCCAGGAATGCCCAATTCCATAGTCCAGGGCTATATTCATCCCTTTTTTTTTTTTTTAAGTTTATTTATTTTTGAGAGAGAAAAAGGAAGAATGAGCATGGGAGGGGCAGAGAGAGGGGGAGAGAGAGAGAATCCCAAGCAGGCTCCATGCGGTCAGCACTGATCCCAACGCAGGGCTCAATCCCATGAACCACGAGATCATGGCTTGAGCCAAAGGTGGATGCTTAACCAACTGAGCTACCCAGGCGCCCCAAGGGATAGATTCATCTCACTTCCTCCTTAAAGTCATTCCCAAGAACTCTGGTCCACACTATTCTCTACCTTTCGAATCCCCCATATTGCGGGAACAAATGAGCTTGTGAATGAAAGGGACTAAACGGTCTTTACCCGGTATTTCTCATCATGTGGTTCTCTAACTGTTTTCAAGGGGAAATTCCTGCCTCCATAAAGGCAAGAATCATACAACATAATACCTAATTTGAACCATGCAAAGGACTGTGCTGGTAACAGTTGGGTCTATCATGTCAACATCTTCTTTGTGCCCAGAACCTTAGGTGCCTCACACACACATCATCCTTGTAACAACCCTAAAAGGTAGGAATCGTTATCTTCGTTGTGCAGATTAGGAAACTATGGTTTACAAAATCCATTTTGTCATCAAATGTCTTGAATTAAAAAGGCCAATCAGAGATAACTATTACGAACCTGAATAACAAATTTTATAAGGATTAAGCCGTGCTCCTGACATACACAAATAACGGCAATATGACTCAGTCTCGGGACTGTTTAGCTAAACCTATGTAATTAGTTAAACAAAGCCCAAATCCTAGGAAGTGTGCTACGTTTCAGGTATTAGTTTAACAGTAACAGACACACTACGCTCATTAGGATCCTACTGTATTAGTAACTCCCAGCTTTTCCGGGCACTCCTCAAGAAGCTGATTTAAATATTAACTTCACCATAACTACGAGGCAATATACACAGCCCACACCCAACGGGAGACAAGACAAAGCTTGTGCTCCAGTCATAATGAAGTCAAATAACTGGCAAGAGCCAACAGGTTTGCATTTCCTTAGCTAAATCCACATTGTTTTCATTAAACAAAAAGTACTCTCTTTTCTTGCCCAGAGGCAGTGAATAAAGACAGGGACACACAAATCTCTAGAAAGAAGAAACTCAAGCTTTCTGACCTCCGCCACTCAGTGATTTTGGTGCAATCCAGTCCACTTCTCAGAACTGATGTTTTCTTAAAGCAAAGACAATAATTCATCCCACAATAAGCGATGAAAAGGACTATTCACATAATAAACCCTAACACCTCTAATCCTACTGCAGCTAAATTTGAACTCTCTTTGATCAGATGAGGCAAATTTGTGAAATTAATACTTAAGAGTTTTATCTTTAAAACACCCACTTTAGGGGCGCCTGGGTGGCGCAGTCGGTTAAGCGTCCGACTTCAGCCAGGTCACGATCTCGCGGTCCGTGAGTTCGAGCCCCGCGTCAGGCTCTGGGCTGATGGCTCGGAGCCTGGAGCCTGTTTCCGATTCTGTGTCTCCTTCTCTCTCTGCCCCTCCCCCGTTCATGCTCTGTCTCTCTCTGTCCCAAAAATAAAATTAAAAAAAAAAAAAAAAAAAAAAAAACACCCACTTTAGGAGCACCTGGGTGGCTCAGTCATTTGGGCGTGTGACTTTGGCTCAGGTCACGATCTCACTGTCTGTGGAGTTCAAGCCCCGCGTCTGGCTCTGTGCTGACAGCTCAGAGCCTGGAGCCTGCTTGGGAATCTGTGTCTCCCTCTCTCTCTGCCCCTCCCCTGTCCACGCTCTGTCTCTCTCTGTCTCTCAAAAATAAATATTCGGAAAATTTTTTTGTTTTAATAAAATAAAACACGCAGTTTAGCATGGTGATGAGGAGCTTTCTAAATTATTCCATTCCTTCATACAGGAATGCTATTGTCATTCAGACATACACGTTTCCTAATCTCAATTGTCTATTCTTCCAAAGACATTTCTAAATTTGAAGCTAAGTGAATAACTGATAAATGTTCTCTTACTCCAAAAAACTACCAAAGTTCTTTGTAAGTATGCCTAATGAAGTCCTCTTCAAAATTAAAGATCTGCTTTTCCAATTTTAAAATGTAACTTAAGGGGCACCTGCGTGGCTCAGTCCAACTCTTGATTTGAGCTCAGGTCATGATCACAGGGTTCTGGAGTTCAAGACCTACACGGGGCTCTGCCTGGGTGGTTCAGAGCTTGCTTGGGATTCTCTCTCTCCCTCTCTCTACCCCTCCCCCACTCGCACTGTGTCTGTCTCCCTCTCTCTCTCTGAAAATAAATAGACTTTAAAATTTTTTTTTACATTTATTTATTTTTGAGAGACAAAGTGAGACAAAGCGAGAGTGGAGGAGGGACAGAGAGGGAGACACAGAATCTGACACAAACTCCAGGCTCTGAGCTATCGGCACAGAGCCCGATATGAGGCTTGAACCCACAAACCATGAGATCATGACCTGAGCTGGAGTCAGATGTTCAACCGACTGAGCCACCCAGGTGCCCCTCAAAATAAATAAACCTTAAAAATAAAAATAAATAAAATGAAACTTAAGTACCCAAGGAAAGCAAAAGTATAGCTGTAGGAATCAAAGAAAATATTTAGCAGCAACTCCAGAAATCCAGTCTGGACATCAGGGTCTTAGACGCATCCAGAGTCGGCCACTGACCCTCCATATTCCACAAAACAAGGACCTGGCCACAAAAGCCCTGGTGCCTTCTCAGTTCTTCCAGCAACAAGTCCACGTTTATTCCAACAACCCCTATTTACTCATAACATGTCATGAGGATAAGACTCTCTATCCTTTTTAGTGAACAAAACTAAACTCCCTGAAAGAGGCTACTTCACAACTTACTTCAATGACGCATCAAGTAGGTACGTGATGAAAAGGACGGTTTCAGTTCATCCACTGGCCCATGGTTTTTAAAAAGCATTAAAAGCTTTTAAAATGTAGCCACTCTCGTGTGGCACAGAAGGGGGTTTAAACTTGAATTAAAAACCAGGAAGGAACTAACCATTATTCACTTTTCAATTTTTTTCACCTCTTTTTTTTCAAATGCGCAGAGAAATTCCAACAGTAGAAAAGGATACACAGCGAAAAGGAATTTCTCCCTTCTTTCCATCTCAGTCCCATTTCCCAGGAGTAACCACCATTATCTTTCCAGATAATGGTATCTTTCCAGAAATGGCCAATGCACATGAATATATGTTTTCAACTGGATGTCACGTCCTGCAACTTTCTTCTTTCATACTGTAGAACACATTAAGACAAGGCTTTTTCATTTCTCTGAATACGTGCCCCAATCAAGTACAAGAAATGAGGCCGGGAAACTGTTCCAATAAGGACATACAGAATGCATCTTCCCAAATTAAAGAAAATGCCATATTTAGTAATATATTGCTAAGGTCAATGGGGGAAACCAGGAAGGTAAGGGCAAAGATAGAAGAAATCAAATCCACATGCTTCCAGTTTTAGAAATCTAACAGTGAAATTCGAAGTTATTATTAGGAGGGACTCTGTGTGCAGTTTCTATTTGCGATAAGCAACGGGGACTTGAGAGGTGGTGTGGGACTGGATTAGGAAAGGTTCTCAATGTCAGCATGAGGTTGGACTTAATCTGATGAACAATGGAAAACAGGTCCCTTGGCAGGGAAAAAATAGGAAGGAAAATAAAGGTGCTTTAAGGAGGGTAATCTAGCACAGGTGAACAGCTATTTCAAGGCGAAATGAGACTACGGAAAGAAAGCTACCGATAAAAACAGGTGTGACTGGACAGGGAGGATGCAGGTAGGAGAACGGAGAAGGTGGGATACACAGTGAACAGCTCAAAGAATGGACAAACGGAGTTTAGTCAAATATTTGAAACTGGATGCCTGAGAGAATCCCGCTGACCATTACAGAAAAGGAGACTAGTGAGAAACCCAACCAATGTAATATACCACACTGACAGAACAAGGGGGAGAAAACACACGGTTCTCTTGACTGATGTTGAAAAAGCATTTGACAAAATTCATCACCTCTTCATGATAAAAACAATCAGAAAACTAGGAATGGAAGGGAATTCCCTCAACATGATAAAAAGGGCCTTTATTAAAAAGCAAAAACAAAAACTCACAGCTAATATCATACTCAGTAGTCACAGACTAGAAAGCCATCCCGAAATCAGGAATAAGACAAGGATGCCCACTTTCACCAATGCTATTCAACATCATATTGAAAGTTCTGGCCAGAGCAATTAGGCAAGTAAAAGAAAAGGCATCCAAACTGGAAAGGATCTGCCTCTGTTCACAGATGACAGGATACATAAAACCCCAAAGGAGCTACATCTGCTTGTTTGCTGACTTACAATTCAGCAAAGTTGCTACAAGATCAACACGCAAAAACCAACTGTTTCTGTAGAGCAGCAATGAACAATATGAAAAAGAAATTAAAAAAACAATTCCAGGGGCACCTGGGTGGCTCAGTCCGTTGAGGGTCTGACTTCAGCTCAGGTCATGATCTCGCGGTTCGTTGAGTTCAAGCCCTGTGTCGGGCTCGCTGCTGTCAGCCCACTTGCTTCAGATCCTCTGTTCCCTTGCTCTCTGCCCCTCCCCCGCTTGCACTCCTCCAAAAATAAATAAATAAACGCACACATATATATTTTAATCCCATTTATAATATCCAAAAAAGTAAAATACCTAGGAACAAATTTAGCCAAACAGGTGATAGACTTGTACTCTGAAAAGTATAAAACATTGTAAAAAAAAAAAAAGAAGAAAGTTAAAGAAAACGTAAATGAATGGAAAGATATTCAGGTTGATGCATTGTAAGACTGGATTAGTCACGGTTCTCCAGAGAAAGAAACAAACAACAGGGCGCGCGCGCGCGCGCGCGCGTGTGTGTGTAAATGAACACTGCTTTCCTAGTTTCCTGTTGGGGAGATGGGTGGGTGAGAAGTAATTTATTATAAGGAATTGGCGCTTGCAATCATGGAGGCTGATAAGTCCCCAGATCTTCAGTTGGCAAGTTGCACATCCAGAAGAGCTGGAGATGTAGTTCCAGTCTCAGGTGGAAAGCCAGAGAACCAGGAGAGCTGACAATGTAAGTTCCAGTCTGAGGGCAGGAGACCAAAGGCCCAGCTGAACAGTCAGGTAGGTGACCTTCCCTCTTACTCAGCCTTATTTGTTCTATCCAGGTTTTCAATTGATTGGATGAGGCCCACAGACATCAGGGAGAGCAATCTGCTTTACTCCCTCTACAACTCAAATGTTAATCTTATTCAGAAGCACCCTCACAGACATACAATTGACCAAATGTCTGGGCACCTCATTCTCCAGGCAGGCTGACATACAAAATAAACCATCTCAAAAGACTTCATATTGTTAAGATGGCAATATTATGCAAAGTGACCTGCAAATTCAATGCAATCTCTGTCCAAATTCCAACGGCCATTTTTGCAGAAACAGAAAAGTGGAGCCTCAAATTCATAAGGAATTTCAATGGGCCCTGAAGAGCCAAAACAATATTGAAAAAACCAAACAAAACAAAGTTGGAGGACTCACACTTCTGGACTTCAAAAGCTATTAAAAAGCTACAGGAATCATGCCAGTGTAATATGGCAAAGGACTGACATACAGATCAGTGAATTAGACTTGGGAATTTAGACTTGGGAATAGACTTGGGAATTGACCATACATCTATGGTCAATTAATCTCTGACAAAGGTGCCAAGACCATTCGATGGGGAATAATTAGTCTCTTCAAAAACTGATGCTGTCACAAGTACACATTCGCATGCAAAAGAATCAAGTTGGACCCCTACCTCCACCATAAACTAACTCAAAATGGATAAGTAACCTAAATATGAGCGCTAAAATGACAAAACTCTTAAAATATAGAAGCAAATCTTCATGATCTTGGATTTGGCAATGGATTAGATACGGCACCAAAAGCATAAGCAACAAAAAAAAAAAAAAAGGAGGTAAACAAGACTTCACCAAAATTAAAAACTTTTGTGCATCAAAAAACATTATCAAGAAAATGAAATGACAACCTCCAGGAGGAGAGAAAACATTTCCAAATCATAAATCTGGTAAAAGTCTAGTATCCAGATATATTACAACTCTTATAATTCAAACAACCAAACACAAACAAATGCAATTCGAAAAATGGGCAAAGGACTTGAACAGACATTTCTCCAAAGAAACTACATAAATGGCCAATAAGCACATGAAAAGAGGGTCAACAGTAGCCATCAGGAAAATGCAAATCAAAATTATAATGAGTTACCACTTCACACACATGAGGATGGCTCTTATACAACAAAACAAAGGAAAAACGGAAAATAAATGTTTGGAGAGGATGGAGGTGGAGAAATTAAAACCCTTGTGCACTGCTGGGGGTGGAGGGACATAAAATGTCGCACCTGCTATGGAAAACGGTTTGGCAGTTCCCCAAAAGACTCAAGACAGAATTGCCATATGACCCAGCAATTCTACTTGGAGGAATATATCTAAAAGAATCAGAAACAGGTACTCAAAAATGTTTGCACATGAATGTTCACAGTAGCTCTATTCATAAAAGCCAAAAGGGAGATACAACTCAATTGTCCACCAATGGAAAAATGGATAAAATGTAGTAGATTCACAGAGTGGAATACTACCCAGTCATTAAAATGAATGAAGCACAGATAGATACAAGCTACATTGTGGCTGAAACATGAGAATGTTATACTAAGTAAAAGAAGCCAGACACAAAAGGTCCCATATTGTAGGATTCCATTTATATGGAATATCCAAAATAAGTAAATGGAGAGACAGAAAGCAGATCCGTGTTGCCAGGGGCCCGAGCGAAGGAAGGACTAGGGAGTAACTGCTTAGTGGATACGGGTTTTCTCTTGTGGTTTTCAAAATGTTTTTAGAACTACACGAAGGTGGTGGCTGCACAATATTCGTGAATACATATACTAAAGGTCACTGATTTTGGCTCAGGTCATGCTCTCACAGTTGTGAGATCAAGCCCCGCGTCGGAGTCTGCCCTGAACATGGAGCCTGCTTAGGACTCTCTCCATCTCTCTCCTTCTGTCCCTTCTCGCACTTGTGCATATGCGTGCGTTCTCTCTCTCAAAATAAATTTAAAAGAGTTAATTTTATATTATGTGAATTTCACCTCAATTGAATAAAATCGAGAAAGATTTGTGCTCACACATATACACACACAAAAAAGAAAAAGGACAGCAGGAAAGTAGTAACTTGGACAAGAGTACTAGAGAAAGCAAATATTATTTTCGGATGATTCAAGTTTAAAATGACCATCAGCAGGTGCCTGGGTGGCTCAGTGAGTTAAGCGTCTGACTTCAACTCAGGTCATGATCTCATAGTTTGTGAGTTCGAGGCTCACACCGGGCTCTCTACTGTCAGCAGAGTCCGCTTTAGATCCTCTCTGCCCCTCCCCTGCTTGTTCTGTCTCTCTCTCAAAATAAATAAATAAAATGACTACCAAGCTATCATGTGGCATGCTGCCAGCACCTACTGACGCAGATCTTTAATTGAGCTTTGAATGTCTGGTATTTTGACCTCCCTTTTTATGTAGAAAGCCTAGACAGTGGGAATAGTGCTACACGGTCCAGATTCCACCACATATTAGCCTCTGGGTAAATCTCAACTTCCCAGGCCATCAATTTCCACATCTGGAAAAAAAAGTACCATGAGCTTTGATGGCACTGATGTGACCACCAAATGAAGTAATGCGTACAGGATGTGTTAGTACAACGAGAAAACGAAGAAGAAAACAGAAATGGAAAATATTGTGGCCTACCTGCCCAATGAAACTCATCCAGAGGTTGGGAGAAACGACCTATGCTTTGGTTTTGGTTTGATCGCTTTGCACCGCTTTGCAAATTCTACTTCCTCCTCACACTGAATTTTACTTCGTAAGGTTGCTCTATGGGTTCGATGAGAATACGCCCTAACGTACTTCATACATTACCAAGTGGTAGTTGAAAAGTTTGGTTTGAGAAAGGCATGTGTTCCAGGCAGAAAGCTGGATGGCTTGAGGTCCCAACTCTGCCAGTTAGAATTTAATCCCGGGTAAGCCACATTTCCCATCTGCAGCATGGAGCCAAACAGGCTTTGGTTTAAAATCTCATATTGGGCCTTTCTAAGCTCTATTAAGATCTGAGTATGACTGTCCTCTCCTGTAATAAGACATAATAATCATACCTTGCAGAGTATGTACAAAAAAGTGCTCAGGGCCGAAAATGGCATAAGGCAGATGCTATTATGACAAGCATATATTCCCATGCCTCATGCACCTGTGGCGAAAGTGGCTATGCAGCAAATGGTCATAGCCAAGGATGCTGATATGCAAGAATTGTTGAACTAGCATTTGCAAATAGGGGAGTAGAAGTCATTTGCAAGTCAGGATTACAAATGCAGATCTGGAAGAAGTTCATAAAAGGAAAGTAACAACCAAGAAAGCTAACAGGTTAGCCCCTAAAAGAGAAGAAGAACCAGAGTGATACAGGTCCAAAATGTTCAAGAGAGAGTGTTCCGGAAGTAAAGCAGCTGGAGCACTGAGGGTACGAACCAGTCACTGAACTGAAGCCTGAGGTCAGGGTTCTGACTTAGACAATGAGATCAATAGTAAATTAACTCTTGAGACCGGTTACTGTATTTGGGGTTTGTTGTTTTTTGTTTTTTAAATTGTTTTAATGTTTATTTATTTTTGAGAGAGAGAGAGAGAAAATGAGAATGAGTGGGGGAGGGGCAGAGAGAGAGGGAGACACAGAATCCAAAGCAGGCTCTAGGCTCTGAGCTGTCCTGTCTGCACAGAGCCTGATGCAGGGCTTGAACTCACGAACCATGAGATCATGCCCATGAGATCATACCTGAGCCGAAGTCGGACACTCAACTGACTGAGCCACCCAGGCGCCCCGGCCCATTACTGCATTTGTAAGATGAAGAAGGCTGTACGTATTACATAAATTCAAACATCTTTTCTAGGCCTCATTTTCCTAAGAAAGTTGTAAAACGATGTAGCCAGTTCGGAAGTGGGGGTAAACTACAATACTTTAGTCTGTGATAAGACTGTGGCAAATGATTCAAAAAATACACACTGGAAGTTTTTAGGAAAAAAGAAAAAAAAAACCCCAGAAATGATAATAAGTAGCAATAAAGATAATTGCCAAAATAAATAGCAACCAAAAAGTGGCAATGAGGAATCATCACACATAAAAGCATGAGAAGGGGATTCGAGCTGGTACTTGAATAACCAAAGCAGAATGGCAAAAAGAATTACTTCTGTAAAGCCACGGATTTCACGAAAAGGTGGTTAGTCACCGGTCACCTGCGAGCGATCCATTTCATTCCCAAGCGACAAACAGTAAAAGCCTCCTATCGCTTCCTATCTGGGTTCTCGCTGCTGCTCTGGTGCAGGCTGGGAACCAATTTGCCTTGGTCTGGGGGCTGTGCCTCCAACTGCCAAGAGCTAGTCTTGCCCACAGGGTCGGGTGGGGGAGCGTTTTCCAAGTTTTCCACAGTGAATTGGAATTACAAATGTAATTGAGAAAATGCCCTAGAGAAGAAACAGGTGGATTTAGAAACTCGGTTCAAAAAGTAAACAAAAGGAAGGTGCTGAACAAGGCAAACACTGGACAGGGCAGAAGGCAATTCTGTTGCTATTTTGTTGGAGGACTGGGGACACATGTACATAACTGAATGGACAATGGGAATTCTGGAGCATCTGGGTGGCTCAGTCGGTTAAGCGTCCAACTTGTGCTTTCGGCTCAGGTCATGATCTCATGGCTCATGGGATCGAGCCTGCTTGAGATTCTCTCTCTCCTGATCTCTCTCAAAAATAAATGAATAAACTTAACAGAACAAGAAGAAAATGAAAGAAAAGAAAGTGGGAATTCTGCGCAGTTGGGCAGAGCTTCTCAAAGTTATCACTCAGGGATGTTGTCAAAAGGCAAACTGTGATTCAACAGGTCTAGGGTGGAGGCCTCAACAGGGGTATGTTGATTTGTGGAGACTGTTGATTTCCTTGGTATAAACACTTCCACCATGAGAACTTCAAGCTACCACCATGAGGTCACTGAACACAGAGTTGGGAAGAGACACACACTTTCAGCTGGAGAGGCAGTACAAGCTGGCTCTAACACACCCAAATCTCTACATTTCCAAGGCACTCCTAGATGATTCAGATGCTGCTGGTCCACAGACCATATTTTCAGTCTCAAGATTATAGAAGACAGTGAAGCTATCTGGGGCTTAGGCTTGAGGCAAGGAAATGTGAGATCATTTAGGAGAGCGAGGAGAGACATCACCTAGATCAGGGTTTCTGAAGCTCAGCATTATTGACATTCTGGACTCTTTGTTTTGGGGGGCTAGTCTGCACGTCATAGGACATTGGGCAGCATCCCTGGCTTCTACCCGCTGAAGCCAGCAGCATCCTCCTCCAGCAATCACAATCAAAAGGCTCTCTAGACGCCATGCATCTAGATTCATCTCTAAAAAAGGAAGGAAGGGAAGGGTGGTAACTCATACCACAAGAAAAGAGATACTGAAGAGCAAAAACAAGAAAGAGAGGAAAAGAAAGAAAGAAAGAAAGAAAGAAAGAAAGAAAGAAAGAAATCTCCTTAAACACACACACACACACACACACACACACCGCTTTAGTTAGCACCAGGCTGAACCAAGTAGAAAAGAAGACTGTATGTATATTTAGAAAGAATGTAGGCAGGATTCAAAGTTTAAAACACGAGGAAAGTTCTGGAGGGTAAAAGAAAGGTACTGACCTACGACAACAGGTCCATTGACTAAGAAGTAGGATCAAGGATATCTTGGGCTCTTAGACTCAAAATTGCTGTGTTCAGTCCTGGCTGTATCGTTTATTAGGTGGGTGATCCTGGGCAAATTATCTGACAAGTAAAAGCCTCCGATATGAAGACTTCATGGAGTTGTCATGAGTACTGAGATAACGTATGTTAATTTCTGAGCACAGGGTCCTGCACATGCTCAATTAATGTTAGCTGCTACTATTACCAGCATCATTATTCTCCTTAAGAAACATATGCTTCACTGGCTACTGTTTAAACTTGTTAGATGAAATGTAACACATGGGAAGATCTTGCCTGGTGAGGCCTTACTTGTCAATTCTTTTTATAAATATTGTACTCATCGTGTGAGCAGAAACTGTAGCTGAAGAGGCATTAAAGTTGGGAAAGCCAGGGCGCCTGGGTGGCTCAGTCGATTGAGCATCTGACTTCAGCTCAGGTCATGATCTCATGGTTGGGGAGTTCGAGCCGCACACAGGGCTCGCTGCTTTCAGTGTGGAGCCTGCATTGGACCCTCTGTCCCCATCTCTCTCTGCACCCCCACCTCTCTCTCTCCCCCTCTCTCTCTGCACCCCCACCTCTCTCTCTCCCTCAAAAAAAAAAAAAAAAAAAGTTGGGAAAGCCAACCACTGACTGATGTTCCAAAAATCACAACTAATGAGACAAGGTAAACGTGAATAAAAAGCCCATAAATCAAGAGGAAGCAAAAAGAACATTAAATTTTCACTGAAACTGGCAGGTTTTCATAGGGCTCCAGTTAGCATCAAGAACATGTGATGAATTCTAGTACAGCTGCCAAGGATGACAGGTTTATAAGAACCAACCTGACTTCAAGTTGTTTATCCTACAACAACAGTAAACTGCGCTGCTGGTTTTTATCCAAGTCGAGAAGTGATTAAAACACAGAAACCTGTTGGGTGCCTGGGTGGCTCAGTTAAGCATCTGACTTCAGCACAGGTCAGGATCTCATGGTTTGTGGGTTTGAGCCTTGCATCGGGCTCTGCGCTGACAGCTCGGAGCCTGGAGTCTGCTTTGGATTCTGTGCCTCCCTCTTTCTCTGCCCCTCCCCTGCTCACGCTCTGTCTCTCCCCAAAATAAACAAACATTAAAAAATTTTCTTAAAAAAATAAGGAAAGAAAAAACACAGAAACCTGCCTGTAAGTAATTTCTATAGATAATTCGAATATCAGTCTGGGGTATTCAGTAATATCACAAAGTATCCTCTTTCAGTCGCCAGTACATACTGAGAACATATTTCAAGAGTACTACATTTTTCTCACTAAAATTCTTGGGAGGCTATGAAGGGTTCTGTCTGTCCCATGCACAACTGACCAATAAGGGAAGGGAAGCATTTTAGGTTTTAAATAGCTTCTGAGTGTCAGGACAGGATAACTGTTCCCAACTAGAACAATTGAGGACCCTTTAAGGGAAATGTAGAATTCTTCAGAGAATCCAAAATAGAGCCATTCTAACATGAAACTCATCAAGAGGAGGAAGTTATTAAAACCTTTCCTCTGAGATGTGAAAAGTAGTTTCCCTGTATAGAATTCCTTCAACCCAGCCTGCTAATTTCAAGCATCTTCATTAGCAAAAACAAAGAGGGCAAACATTATCGAGCATTCCAAGCTTATCATTTGTCTGTATGGGGCGAATCACTGGGAAGAACACTGAATGTCATCACTCTGCAGATGGCCAGGAGTCAGGGTACTACTCCAGCCAGCCACAGCCAACGGGACTTCCAAGTTTTCCAAAAATAGCTATGACTTACATACAAGTGCTCATCAAACACCTCACATACAAACTTGTAGGGAATGCTGATAGTGGCCACTGTGGCAGAGGTAAATGAAGATGCCTTTGATTAACAGGCACATGGTCCCCAACAAATTTAAGCATGACTTACTCTCCCTTAAAATAGCCTCTTCCCTAAAATCAACCCAACGGTCTCAAAACTAAGATGTTTCCCACCTGTTTTGAAGTCACTGTCCTAAATGAAATAGAAACGATCTGTGAAACCAGAGAAAATCCTGACTCAGATTCCAATGGGCATTTGTGAACACCTAACAATAGCATCCCCATTAGAAATCAGCACATGAAATACATCCACATTACTTTCATTTTGGAGCCCAGGACCAGGAGGTATCTCTTACTACGGGAGTTCAAAAAGGAAGTGTGTTCACTTCCACAATACTGCTCTCCTGTGCGCAGGAACACAATAAAGAGCCATAACCGGTTTCCCACGTGGAGGTATCTGACAGCTTTGTATTGTAAATGTTTATGAAATTCCTCATTTCCGAACTCTCATTTGCATCCCTGGCACACGTTTCCCATTCGGTCTCCAAAAAGCACAGTAGTTGAGGGGTGAGGAGGTAATGTTGTTATAGCATTCCAAAGCAACCTTAGAAGACGTTCTCAAATTGCCTACTTCCCAAGTTTCTTCACACGGGCATTATCGGCCTTTTGATTTGCTCCCAAACCAGTGTTCCACTCTCACCCACTTAGCCCAGAAATCCCTGTATCGGTTTCAATCTTCTCAGATAATAGGAATGGGAAGGCACTTGTGAGCATACCTTGTATTCCTCGCGCTGTTCCTCCTCCCTCCTTAAAAATCCAGGGATGAATGCACTGGGGAGGTTGCTTTATTTAAAAAAAAAAAAAAAAAAAAAAAAGCGAGGGTGGCAGGGGTAAGGGAAGGGAGGGAGGGAGTGGTAACCAGGACCCCTGGTCTTTTTTACAAGGTGTTGATAAATCCCTCCTTTAAGTCAGCTAAGTTCGGTCTGCTTAGACACTTCAAAACACTACTGTATAAAAGGGACTTAAAAATGAAAACAAACAACAAAACCCACCTAAGCTGCCACCTTCGGAAGTTTCTCATCCAGGTCAGGGCCCACAAGCGCTCCCCCGAAAAAGCCCTGATGCACACAACCCCAAGTCCTGCCCTTTATACCTACTCCCCTCCCAACATGAGCTCGCCGCGGACTCGAAGGGCGTCCCCGATCCCTGCGACCCGAGCCCTGCAAAGACTTCAGCCCCTTCGCCGGCGCACTGCCCTCGCCCCCGCCCGGCCAGCGCCCGCGCCCTCCGTGGCCCCCTCCCGCCCCTAGCCCCGCAGCCCCGCAGGCCCGCCCGGGCCCGCGCCGCTCCGGCCCGCGCCCCGCAGCCCCCTCCCCTCCCGGGACCCCGTGCCTCCCCCGGCCCCCGCTCGCCGCCGCGGGGCCCACCGAGCCGCGCCGGTCCGCTGCTCCGGCCGCGTCGTCCTGCTGCAGCTCCGCAGTCATGGCCGAGGCGCCCCTCCGCGGGTCATCCGGCTCCCGCCGCCGCCGCCAGCCCAGCCTCTCAGGAGGTGGAGGAGGAGGAGGAGGAGGAGGAGGAGGAGGAGGAGGTGGTGGTGGTGGAGGAGGTGGAGGCGGAGGAGGCGGAGGAGGCGGGGGAGACGGAGGAGGAGGAGAAGGTAGCTATGCCCCGCCCCGCCCTCCACCCCTCTTCGGCCCCGCCTCCGCCTCGAGACCGCCGGAGGCTCGTCCCACACGCCCCGCCCCCCGGCCTGCGCGCGCACGCAAGGCGCGCGGCCCGGGGCCGAGCGGCTCTGCGTGCTCCCGCGCACGCAGGGTTCTGACCCGGCGCGGGTCACGTGACTCAGGCCCCGCCCGCGGCTAACGGTCAGCGGCGCCGGCGTTCCGGGGCTGTTGGCGCCCAGGAAATGGTTTGGGAAGCGTGGACGACTCGCTCCCGCCCCAGGCCGTCTCGCGGAAGAGTTCAAGCTGCTCTCGGCCTCGGGAAGCTGTCTGGAGCCCGCGCTCTGGACGGTTTCCCACCTGGCAGTAGAGTCGCTTGGGAGTCCAGGCGCTGGAGGGGTTACCCGTCGTTTGTAGGGAGAGGCGGAGGCTGAGCGCCCTGGTCTGGCCAGAGCTACCCAGACGGACCAGACCCCCTCATCCCTGCTGCCCAGCACCCGCACACACCTGGGCGTGGGGAGTGAGTTGCCGCGTTGTCCCCTTTGCGGTTTTCTGAAGTTCAAACTAGAATTGCAATCTATTTGGTTAAGCCCGAGCCAGCTGCTCCTGACGGCGTATTAAGAACTCAGTGCCTCCCCCGATCTGAAATTGCATTTTCAACAGTTAGATGGAAATCCTAACTACTAACCATGTTTCACATTATTCACGTGTTATCACTGACCGCCGTTCGGTTGGCACCCATTTGGCTGTCCCAAATCTCAGTAGAGGCCTGGTGTGGAAGAGCCCTTTTTTAGCGGTCTGGTTATGCCATTTTCCTGATCTGGGCCTCTGGCGGTATCTTGGGTGTGAATTTGGTGTGGATCGTGGCCTTTCACCCTGTGCTCCTGGCGTTGTTGCCCATGTGATTGTGATGTTTCACCTGCAGGCCTTTCTAGTCTGCCGGTGAGCCCAGCTTGTGGCACCAGGAAACAGGTGCAGAACAGGAGCAGTTCCCGTCCGAAACCTGGCTACTCACAGGACCCGGGGCCATGACTGCTGCTGCTTTTCACCTGGAGACACAGAGGTTCCCTTTTCCCTGCCAGGTAAACTGACAGAGTGATCAGAATCTTCCACGTGCAACAGGCCGACTGTGTGTGTGTGTCTGATGGTTGCAGGACTTTTATGGTTATGCCTTTGCCTTTTTTTTTTTCCCCCATGAGTTCCACACCTGAGGCTCATGGCCTCAACCCTGGAGTCACTGCAAAACAAGTTGATTTCTCAGTATGATTTATTTACAGCTTCGCATATTTCTAAGTTACCAGAAAGCTCTATTTCTGTGTGTCTTGACCATGTCTCTGCAACAACTCTTGTTTGTCTTTGCACATTCATTTTAGGAAATTGCTTGTTTAATGGGAGTAAATGGGGTGGAAAACCTGTAACTTATTCATGAACACTTCCTTGAAAAACTACCAGACACCTCCTATACTCGTATTTCTGGGGGAAAAAAAGTGTATACAGGCCATTTGGTAAATAATAGGCCCCTGAATTTTGACTGAGCATCTTTCTGCTGTGTGGCTCTAAACAGAACTCCAGATCTAATAAATTCGATATAATCAGTTTGAGGGCCCTAGATTGACAAATCCTCTTCGCCTCCTTGTGTTTAACTACCACCTGATCTTGGACACGGTAGTCAGCTAGAGACACCCTGTCCAAACAAGAGTATTTAATGAAGAGTCTGCGTCAGTGCTTGGCCATCAGTTGGCAAGTTCCATGGTGATCAAATATCAAAAATGGACATCATGGAACATGCGCTGTCACCACAGAAAATCTTTTCTTATTCCTTCTTGAAACCCATACGTGAAGGCTCCAGAATAATTACATTATTAGTTGATAATCCTTTCAAGAGTGTTCAGGAAAAAAAAATAAGGGGCAATAGCAAGTAATTGGCATATTTCAAAGGGGAATAATAGTTTTGGGGCTGTTTTCCTGAAGGAGAAATTGAATTTTTTTTCTTTCCCTGAAAACTGTTTGCCCCCATGCTAAGTTACTTTCTCTGAATCAATGGATTTATATTTCTGTTGGTGACTTACTTCAAACCCAAAACAGAATTTGTATTGTAATAAAATGATCCCATTTTGTGTTATTGAATACTTGTGTGCAGCTTGTGGGATAAAAGAATGAAGGGAACGTGTTAGGAAAAGAAAAAAGGAGAAAGACGGAAATGCATACTTCTATTTCTTCTCTGTTTCACTCTGTAAATAGTTTCTGCCCCTGTCTTTGGAGCAACTGGAACTGAGAGCTGAAGGCTGAGGCTGATTGACAGGTATGACTGTTCTCTGAGCAGTGGATTCCTTTCCAGGAACAATCTAGTCAGAAATGTCCTTACAGGCCAGCTTCTTAGCAGTTAGGAAAATGGCCTTTCTCACTGTTTTGGAAACAGTATGGATATTTCTGTTATAACCCCTAGATTAAATAATTAGATGAATTACAAGGTTAAATTATAGGTGTTCTGAAAGTGTCTCCGAAAAGGCTCTCTTTGGCTACTTGAAAAACGAATTTCTGGCCTTCCTGAAATGTGTACTGTAGGCAAATGTAGTTTGTTACCCATTCAGTCAGGTGAATGAGTTCATTTTCATTTTCAAGGTATTTGGCCTTAGTATGCAAAATAACAACCTCATATCTTCTTGTTTTTGTTTCTCTAGAAAACAAACACTAAAAAAGAAAAAAACATAAAACAAACACCTTAAATCTGTTTTCTTCAGAATTCATGAAAGCCTTTAACCTGTGGGATTCAATTTTCCTTTTATAAGAAGGTGAATATAACTTTAGCTTCCAGATTGAGAGGTGATAATAAAGAACCAGAAATAAGCGTACTTCTGCAAACTTGATTTTTGACAAACCAGCATTGTAGACCAGTGGGCGTCAGATGGACTTTTCATAAATGGTACTCAGACAACTAGTTATCCGTATAAAAAATTAATTTTGGACTCTTAGCTTACATCATAAGTAGAAACCAGTTTTAGGTGGATTAAAGACTTTGAAAAAGCAAAATTAAAAAAATTTTAAACATCCAGTTGGAGATTATACTTTGAGGATAGGAGAACTTCTTTTAATCAGATACAAAAGTACAAACCATAAAAGAAAAGTTGGTAACTTTAATGCTAAAATTAAGAATTTCTCAGGGCGCCTGGGTGGCTCAGTCAGTTAAGTTTCCAATTTCGGCTCAGGTCATGATCTCATGGTTCGTGGGTTCAAGCCTGGCGTCGGGCTCTGTGCTGACAGCTCAAAGCCTGGAGCCAGATTCTGTGTCTCTGTCTCTCTCTGCTCCTCCCCCACTCACGCTCTGTCTCTCTCCTTCTCTCAAAAATAAATAAACATTGAAAAAAAATTAACAAAAGATTAAGAATTTCTCTTCGTTAAAAGGTACCATGAGAAAAAAATATCCACAAACTGGGAGAAAATAATTGTAACAATGTAACTGATAACATATTAGTATCCAGAACAAAATTTCCAAACCTTGGCACTGTTAACATGTTGGGGCCAGATACCTCTTTGTTTTGAGGCCTGTCCAATGCACTGTAGGATGTTTTGGCATCATCTCTGGCCTCTCTCTACTAGATGCCAGTAGCTCTCTGCTGCCTACCTATGACCATCATAAATGTCTCCAGACATTGCAAAATGTTCCCTAAGGGGCATATTCTCCAGTTGAGAACCAATGATCCAGACCAGGTGAAAAACCTTTACAAAAGAGACAGTGTAATAGAAGGAACAGCCAAACGCTGTGCAGATGCTGGATAGAAAAGGAAACCCAAGCAGTTGAAAGATGCTGAACTCACTGATAATGAGGAACACAGGAATTAAGACCACAAAGATGCCATGTCATGCATCCAGTTGGCAAAAATTTTTAAATACCACAATTACAAGTGTGGTCAAGAATGTGGAGCAATGGGAGAACACTTACACACTCGCTGGTAGTGTAAATTAGCACAGCCACTTTGGAAAAATTTGGCATCTGGTACTAAAATTTGAAGTTGTGTGTGCCTCACATTCAGCATGTCCTAAGTATGTATCCTAGAACAATTCTTAGTGTTAGTTAGGATATATGTGTAAGATGTTCTTAACACTTTTAATGGCAGATGAAGCAGGGATCAACCTAAATATATCAACGGTAAAACTGATCAATTGTTTTGTGTTGTCATTCGATGGAACTTTATAGAGCAGTTAAAATGAGTGAATTACAGCTATGCAATATCATGGATGAATCTTAGGAACATAGTACTGTAGGGGATCAAGCAAATCACAGAAGATGGCACATAATGTAATTCCATTTGTATGAATTACAAAAACCATCAAATAATATGTCATCTAGGGAGATAAACATATGGTTAAACTACAAATGAAAGCCTGAATATTATAAACACAAAATTTGAACTAGAAGCTCTGAAGGAAGGGATGGGAAGGGAAGGGATAGACAAGGGAAGGGAAGGGATAGGGAACGGGCATATAAGGGAATTTACAGGTACTCCTAATGTTCTGGTTTCATAAATCAAGTGGTATTTACATGAGGGTTCATTCTATCATTTTACATAAATTTTATTAACTACTCAGTAATACAAAAGTTTAAAAGAACATTAAACTTAAAATGAAAAGCCTATCAATCCTTGCTCTAATGATGTTTCCGTGCCCTCAAAAAATATTGAGAAAAGTCTCTGTAGTTTGCAGGTTACCCTTTTGAATGCCGGCTGATGCATGAGGCAGAAATTTAACATTCTCTGAAATTAGGGGCCCCTGCGTGGCTCCGTCGGTTAAGCATCCCACTTTGGCTCAGGTCATGATCTCGCGGTCTGTGAGTTTGAGCCCCGAGTCAGGCTCTGTGCTGGAGCTCAGAGTCTGGAGCCTGCTTCAGATTCTGTGTCTCCCTCTCACGCCCTCTGCCCCTCCCCCGCTCACACTCTGTGTGTGTGTGTGTGTGTGTGTGTGTGTGTGTGTGTGTGTGTGTGTCAAAAAAATAAACATTAAAAAAATTCTCTGGAATTATAATTTGAACTATCATCAAGATAAATGAAAAATATTACCATTCCATTTTATGCAGAGTGTGCCCCAAATCCATATTTTACATGATGTCCAATGAGCTAGAAATTCTATTTTATAAAACATTTTCCTCTTTAGCTTCAAGATTTGGGGAAAGACTTCTATGTCAAAGTTGTGGCCTCCTACAGAAACCGAAAATATCATTTAAGATAAAAACCAGAAAGCTACCCAGGAAAAAAAAAATAGAAGTTTGTATAATGCAGCAAGTATTAGAAGCATAAATTGGAACTTAAGGTGACTTAATTTTTTCACCCAGGGCCCCATTGAAGTGAAAAATCTTACTCCTCAAAATATCAGAATTTGAAAAAATAGATGAGGCCAGAGTAACTAATACAAACTTGCCTTCGGAAATGCAGATGTTTTTACTGATCTGATAAGTTGACCTTGGAAGAAAACAGAACATTTTTAGAGGAAGTAATAACTTCACTGAGCACTTATAGGCTAGGTGGTGTCCTGAGTGCTTTGCATGTATGAACTAATCCTCACGAGACCCTATGAAGTGCTGTTATTATTAAACCTCCTTTACAAATGAGGAGAAAGGTAAAGTACTTTGCCCAAGACTTTTCTCCTATAAAGACGGGAGCCATGATTCTAAGCTAAGCAGTCTAGCTCTCTTTCTATAGGCTGAGGTAAAATATAAGATTCTGGCTTAAAGAAACCCAGGAAAGATGAATCATTAGAAGAAACAGCCTGTAAAGATTTCTCCGAGGAGGTGTTACCTGAACTGAGTTGACAGAGAAAGCAGAGAGTAAGACAATGGGAGTCTTGGCAGGCCATTAAAGACTAGTTATAGGTGGAGTTAACCACAGGTCCCAGTTTGCCTGGGGCAATTACGGTTTACCACCTGTTTTCCCGGAATGATTTTTGGTAGCTTTTCCTTCCTCTAACTTCTAGGATTGGATGTTAAATTGTCTGGTCATCCTACTACAGAGCAGTTTATCTTGAAAGTAAGCAATTCCTAGAGAATCTCACCGTAGTATAACCCAAAGTCTTTCAGATATAACTAAAATGCAAATCTCTAGCCCTAAGTATGTATCATTAATAAGAACTGGTTCATCTGTTTCTAAAGAACATAGCCAGAGGGAGTAGAGGGCACCCCATTGAAGGTGGATGGGATCACTGCCTGGAGACCCTTGCCCTTAAGGGACTGGGTAGCTTTTTCAGTTTTGTAAGCCATTCTCTGTGGCATTTAAGGACTAGAGGTGCCTGAGAGCCATCCCGGAAGAGAAAGGCGACAGCGTGGAGTTAAAAGGGGGGAAAATATTTGATGGTCTCTGCCAGAGGGGGGCAGAAGTTGAATGGGTTTTTGTTTTTGCTTTTGTGGGATTTTTTTCTTCCCATGAGAGAAGAGAGTTTTAGAATTTTATTTAGACCTGGAATGTTGAAGGGAACAACTTTAAAATTTGGAAACAGTGGTTTGTTGGAGTATTTCTTGTCTCTTCCACTTCTCCAGAGTAACCAGAAAGTGAAAACCAAAGGAAGACGGTGTCCTGAATAGAGTGGACTCTTGAGCCATTTTTGTGAGGAGCCGCCACTCCATAGAAGGGACATCAGTTGTGTTCAGGAGGACAGGTACGTAGTGCGTGCTTTGGGCTGGCAGTTCAGAGAGCTGGTCTGTGCAAATCACGATTCTCTAGTACCAAGGAGTAAAAAGATGTGGAAAAGTTACTTAGCTCGAAATTACTAGTCATGTTATTTGAAGTAGAGGATTCTCAAATTTGGTTCCCTTAACTTTATGGAAAGAGGAACAGTGATCCCCACAATTATTGTCATATGTTAAAGCTCATTAATTCATTGGCAAGACAAAGAGAATGGAATAGCAGCCAGACCAACACTCTGGCTTGATCATGGTGAGCAGGTCCATGATCTGGTGGTGACCTCGCTGGGAGAACGTGATGAAAATACTTTCCGCATTATGAAGTGACACTTAAATAAGTTTTGATTTTTATAAAAACAAAATTTGCATTGCTCAAACTGAATAAGGTCAAGAGCCCCTTTCTGTCACTTTGTGGACATTACCAAGGAAGCCTGCCTGTTCAGAGCCAGTGCTAGAGGTTCCTGGTTGGGGAAGGAGCACTTATTGAAGCAAAAGTTTAACAAAAGTGATGTTTTTGTTTCTTTTCTTGTCTAGGAATTCATTCTTAGTATTTAACCATACTAGAAAAGCCATATATGGTATATATTTTGGCTTCCCCCCCCACCACGGACACACATTATTTGGGAATCTCTGTCTTGGTTATCATAAAGACTAAAAATCTGAAGCTTTGGTGTTGTAAGCCCTTACCTTTTTTTTTTTTTTTTTTAATTTAAATTCAAGTTAGTGTAGTGTTGGTTTCAGGAGTAGAGCCCAGTGATTCATCACTCCCATATAACACCCAGCGCTCATCCCAACAAGTGCCCTCCTTAATGCCCATAACCCATTTAGCCCATCCCCCCCCACCAACCTCCCCTCCAGCAACCCTCAGTTTATTATCTGTACTTAAGAGTCTTTTATGGTTTGCCTCCCTCTCTGTTTTTATTTTTCCTTCCCTTCCCCTATGCTCATCTGTTTTGTTTCTTAAATTCCACATGTGCGTGAAATCATATGGTATTTGTCTTTCTCTGACTGAATTAATTTGCTTAGCATAATAATACTTTAGTTCCATCCACATTGCAAATGGCAAAATTTTATTCTTTTTGATCACTGAGTAATATTCCATTGCATATAAGATAAAAAGCTTCTGCACAGCAAAGGAAACAATCAGTAGAACTAAAAGGCAACAGACAGAATGGGAGAAGATATCTGCAAAGGCTATATTGGATAAAGCGTTGGTATCCAAAATCTGTAAAGAACATATCAAGCTCAACAACCCAAAACCACATTATCCGGTGAAGAAATGGGTGGAAGACATGAATAGATACTTTTCCAAAGAAGACATCCGGGTGGCCAACAGACACATGAAAAGATGCTCAACATCACTCATCATCAGAGAAATGTAAATCAAAGCCACAATGAGGTACCACCTCACACTGGTCACAATGGCTAAACTGAACAACTCAGGAAACAACAGGTGTTGGCAAGGATGTGGAGAAAGGGGAACACTTTTGCACTGTTGATGGGAATGCAAACTGGTGCAGCCACTCTGGAAAACAGTATGGAGGTTCCTCAAAGAATTAAAAATAGAACTATCCTATGACCCAGTAATTGCACTACTAGGTATTTATCCAAAGGATGGAAAAATGCTGATTCGAAAGGGCACACGTACCCCAATATTTATAGCAACACTATCAACAATAGTCAAATTATGGAAAGAGCCCAAATGTCCATTGAACAATGACTAAAGAAGATGTGGTATGTATATACAATGTAAGCCCTTATCTTGGTATTTAACAGCTACTAGAACTCATTTTCCCTCTTATAAATGACAGACTGAAAATACTTTCATTTTTTTTACAGAAGTTATGTGATTCATTGTTACTTGTAGTTCTTATTTATTTTTCTTCATACTTGAAAACTTAGTAATTAATAATTGTGATTTTGATGATTACGTTCAGTCCATAACTAGTTATATTTATTTTCTTTTTATGTTGCTGAGATAGTATTGCCTTTTTTTAAGTTTATTTATTTTAAGAGAGAAAAAGTTAGCATATGTGCATGCACAGGGAAGGAGCAGAGAGAGAGGAGAGAGAGAGAATCCAAAGCATGCTCCACACCATCAACATGGAGCCCGACGTGGGACTTGAACTTGTGAACCATGAGATCATGACCTGAGCTGAAATCAAGAGTTCGACACCCAACTGACTGAGCCACCCAGGCACCCCACTGTGTTGCTTTTTAAAATAAATTAATCAAGTGGCACCTGGGTGGCTCAGCCCATTAAGTGTCCGACTTCAGCTCAGGTCATGATCTCACAGTTTGTGAGTTCGGGCCTCGCATCGGGCTCTGTGCTGACAGCTCAGAGCCTGGAGCCTGCTTCGGATTCTGTGTCTCCCTCTCTCCCTGCCCCTCCCCTACTTGTGCACTCTCTCTCCGTCTCTTTCTCAAATATAAACATTAAAAAAATTTTTTTTTAATTTATAAAATAAATTAATCAAGAATGTTGCTTTTGGTATGGAGGATTAAGATCTTATCAAATCTGCTTTCTAACAGATAACAGTTACAAAGTCTGGACAAAATAAAAAGTACCTGAAGTATCTGGAGCTTGAATAGAGGTTTCAAGAGGGAGTCGTAACGTGGCAGAAAGGTCCGAAGAGGGGTGTGTGCCCCAGTATTTCAGCTTTACTCAGATAACGGACCATAGTCACAGCATGACACTCGGTGGTTGAAGTGCTAGTGGAAAACCAACCAGGCTTCTGGCCTGAGGAACCAAAAACTAGAGTTTAGGACAAACATGGCAACCCAAAAGAAAGGGAGGGAATTGTGAAGAGGAGAAAGGTAGAGAAAAAGATCCCCAGGTTTTTGTGCAGAGTCTAACCACGTCTCTGGCTGACCCTTCCACCAGCCACAAAGCACCTCAAAAAGGACAGAAGAAATCAGATGAGCTTTGAGTTGTTGCCTGTGTCCAAAAGAGACAGTTTGCAGTTTGAGTCTCACCAAATTAATTCACTGCCAAAGCACAAAAACATCAACATTCATTGGAGAAAGAGGTTACACACACACACACACACACACACACACACACACACACACACACACACAAACACCCTCTCCATCCTTTAGACAGAGAATTGAGAGTCTCGGTAAAACATAATATATAAGGGGGCACCTGGGTGGCTCAGTTGGTTAAACGTCTGACTTCAGGTCAGGTCATGATGTCACAGTTCATGGGTTCAAGCCCTGCATCGGGCTCTGTGCTGACAGCTTGGAGCCTGGAGCCTGCTTCCAATTCTGTGTCTCCCTCTCTCTATATCCCAACCCTCCCTCTCTCTTGCTCTCTCTCTCTTTCTCAAAAAAATAAAAAAACATTAAAAACAAACATAATATGTAGGAATACAATCCCAAATTACTCGATATATAAAGAACCAGGAAAATATGACCTCTTACCAAGAGAAAAGACAGGCCAGATGAAGATGTTAGAATCCATTAGACAAGAACATTAAAGTGTCTGTGATAACTAAGCTCTGTGAAGTAAAGGAAACCATACTTGTAGTAAGCAAAATGGAAGAACCTCCACAGATAATTATAAAACATAATAACAAAATGAAAAAAAAATCAAGCTTAAACATTCAGTATTTGAAATGAAAAAGTCATTGACTTGGCTTTATAGTAGGGTACGTATTGTGTAAAGGAAAAGTATTTAGATGTAACACATGACACAACAGAGCATGGTGATGGCAGGGGCCAGTAAATGGAACCAAATGATTGCATGGTAACTACATTTGATGGGAAAGTGCTGTAGTAACTTGAAAAGTAGACTGTGTGAACAATGTTTATTTTAATTTCTAGTATAACCACTAAAAAAAGTTGTGCAAAAAGTATAGCTCAAAAGCCAATAGGTAATCTTTATTAAAAACCAAAAAAATCCAGGGGTGCCTGGGTGGCCTATTTGGTTAAGCATCCAACTTCAGCTCAGGTCATGATCTCATGGTTTGTGAGTTTGAGACCTGTGTCAGGTTCTGTGCTGATAGCTTGGAGCCTGGAGCCTGCTTCAGATTCTTTGTCGCCCATTCTGCCCTCCCTCCCTTGCTCGTGCTCTGTCTCTCTCTCTCTATATCTATTTAGAGAATAAATAAACATTTAAAATTTTTAAAAAGTTAAAATCCAAAAGTAGGCAGAAAAGGAGGAGTTTTTTTTAAAAAAAGAATATAAAATACAAATAATAAAATGGGTAACTTAAATCCAAACGTATCAAAAACTACTTTAAATATTAGTGGATCAAATATTCCAATTAAAAGGCAGAAATTAACAAAATGAAATGAAAAAGAAGACCCAAATATGCTATATGTAAGAGATGTGCTTTAAATATAAACACACATGTAGGCTGAAAGCAAGTAGATGGAAAGAGAAGACATACCATGTGCCATGGACTGAATGTTTGTTTCCACCACCCCCCCCCCCCCATTCATATATTGAAATCTTAACCCCCAATTAGGAAGTGAGGCCTTCTGGGGGGTGATTAGGTCATGAAGGTGGAGCCCTCATGATGAAATTAATGCCCTTATTATATATTATGGCCCCAGAGAGTTCTCTAGTCCCCTTTCCATTATATGAGGATACAAGAAGCCAGCAACCTGCAACCCTGAAGAGGTCCCTCACCAGAACTTGATCATGCTTACACCCTGACCTTAGACTTCCAGCCCCGAGAATGGTGAGAAATAAGTTCCTGTTATTTTTAAGCCAACCAGTCTGTGGTATTCTGTTAAAGCACGTAAATAAGCATAGAAAGGCCACAGTGGTTATTAATACCAGACAAAACAGACCTGTGGCAAAGAGTATTATCAGAAACGGGGCCATTTTATAATGATGGATACATGGCTTCATCAAGAAGACGTGATATTCGTAAATGTGGGTCAATGTGTATGTGCCTAATAACAGAGCTCCTAAAATGCATGAAGCAAAAATTGAAAGGATAAAAAGAAGAAATGGACAATTCCACAATGGTAGTAGGAGGTTTTAACACCCCACAGGAAGTGGTGCAACAAGAGACAGAAAAGAACCGTAAAAATATAACCCAAACAACACTATCTACCACCTTGATCTAATTGTTATTCACAGAATGTTACATCCAACGATGTCAGACTGCACCTTCCTTTCAGTACACACGGTGCTTTTACAACAAATCATATGCTAACCCACAAAACAGCTCTCAATCAAAATAAGATTATTGAAATCGTCGAATATGTTCTTTTACCACAACAAAATTAAATTGCAAGTCAAGAACAGTACGGATGGTCCCCAACTTTTGAAGATCCCACTTACAATTTTTCAACCTCACAATGGTGCAAAAGTGATATACATTCATTAGAAACCACTATGAATTTTGAATTTTGATCTTTTCCTGAGCTGCTGCTGTACAGTATGGTTCTCTGTTGTGACACTGGGCAGCAGCTTTGTGCCACCGTGCCCAGTCAGTCACGTGGTCGCCAGGGTCGACGATTGATCCACCTACAACCATTCTATACCCATGCAACCATTCTGGCTTCGGGTTTTCACTTTCAGTATAGTATTGAGTAAATTATATGAGAGATTAAACTTTATTATAAAATAGGCTTTGCGCTAGATGAATTTCTCCCACTGTAGGCTAATGTAAGTGTTGTGAGCCCAGCTAAGGTCAGGTAGGCTAAGCTATGATGTTTGGTAAGTTAGGTGTATTAAATGCATTTTCTGCTTAATGATATTTTCAACTTATGATGGGTTCATGGGGATGTAACCTCATCATAAGTCGAGGAAGATCGTACAATATCTAGAAAGACATCCCAAATTTTAAAATAAACAACTTACTTCTAAATAATCTGTGGGGCAAGAAAAATCATGAGAGGTTAGGAAATATTTAAGACAGAAAAGTAATGAATATACAATATATCAAAATTTGTGTAATGCCCCTAACCTAGTGCTTAGAGAAAATGCATGGTTTTATTTTATGTTTTATTTAAGTATAATAGACACACAATGTTACATTAGTTTCATATGTACAACATAGTGATACAAGAAGTTTATATGTTATGCTGTGTTCACAAGTGTGGCTACTGGTCTGTCCTGATACATCCTGATACATCGCTATTACAATACCATTGACTATGTTCCTTATGCTGTGCCTTTTATTCTGATGGCTTATTCACTCCATAACTGGAAGCCTGTATCTCCCACTCTTCTTCACCTATTTTGCCCAACCCCCAAACCCACCCCTCTGGCAACCATCAGTTCTCTGTATTTACAAGTCTGATTCTGAAATGGCTACATACTGTATGATTCTAACTATATGACATTCTAGAAAAGGTAGACCTTTATAACATTAAAATTCTTTATTAGTTTTGGGGCTCCTAGGTGGTTCAGTTGGTTGAGCATCCAACTTTGGCTCAGGTCATGATCTCAGGGTTCATGGGTTCAAGTCCTGCATCAGGCTCTTTGCTGACAGCTCAGAGCCTGGAGCCTGCTGCAGATTCTGTGTGTCCCTCTCTCTCTGTCCCTCCCCTATTCACACTCTGTCACTTTCTCTCAAAAAATAAATAAACACTAAAAAATTTTTAAACTCATCTCTTATCTTTTTAATGTTTATTTTTGAGGGAGGGAGGGAGGGATGGAGAGAGAGAGAGAGAGAGAGAGAGAGAGAGAGAATGCATGGGGGAAGGTCAGAGACAGAGAGAGGGAGACACAGAATTGGAAGCAGGCTCCAGGCTCTGAGCTGTCAGCACAGAGCCCGACATGGGGCTCGAACCCACAAACCATGAGATCATGACCTGAGCTGAAGTCGGACGCTCAACTAACTGAGACACCCAGATGCCCTTATATGGTTTTTAATAATACTTTTTTATAACATTTCAGAAGTGGAGAGCCAAGGCTTTCTTTATTTCCACTCTTAGGGAGAAAGAGAAACTACCTCTTCAAACATCACTGAATCACTGGGAAACTTGGGTGCTCCTGGGACCAAGAGTTTGGAGAAGGAAGAGTAAGGAAGTAAGCAAAGAGGAATTTGTTGACAGTTGCAAGCAAAGTAGAAATAGATTAGATGAATTGGTGTTGGGGAACCTGGAGAGGAATGTTTAGAGCAAAGAAGACAAGAGGCATGAATAGAGGCATGGCATGACTTTCAAGCTGTGGAAACGTGAACACTAAAGTACAACGGACAATAGGTTGGATGGATGTTCCCTGGAGCTGCAGGTGCAATGGCTGCCACAAGGCGGTGCTCTGACTGCATCTACTTTGGCTTCCACTGTGCTTTTCATTTTCCCACTCCTCTCTCCTCTTTAAGGGCTCTAACTAGAGGTCTGTCACACTCCAGCCATAGTCAGCCAGCCTGTTATTAGTGCCAAGCCATCCTCCTGGAGCAATGACAGTGTAAATTTCAGCAGTGGCAGAAAGGGGACAAATACAGCTGTTGTGCATTTTAGAATAATTGCCACAGACCATTTAGAGACAGCTTTATAATAACGGCACTTATACAGACTCATACAATATTTCCCTTTTCTGTTTTATTCCTCCCTCAACACTTTGCAACATCAATGTGTTAATCCGCTCATCTTGTGAGTCTAGAATTATCTGCTCCCTAATTTTCTTTTCTTTTACTTTATTTCATGTGTTTATGTTTAAAGCAACTGGCCTTTCTTTGGGCAATTAGGATGGTTCAGGTAGAAACCTGTGTTCTGTCTGCTCCCCAGTTTTACAAAAGGAGGCTTGCAGTCCCAGGGAAGGTACCATTCGGCCTTTTCCTACCTTATTCCTTCTGCTGGGAGTTCCACTCTTCCTGCCCTCACCTTTTCCCAACACAAATGCTATTTGTGAAACACCTCTTCTCACCCCACCCCAAGTCTGGCTCCTCTTTTTGCTTCCATTGTCCCGAGTTCACTTACCAGCTAGCTAGTGTTTATCTCATTGTGTGCTCAGTGTTTCTTATCCATCACCTCTATTCCAGGTTCCTTGAACTTTCTTTATATTCCCCAATGTCCACCACAACTCCCCACATAGTGAGAACATGGATGGCTGGATAAATAAAACAGGCTCCAGCAGGTCAAAGCCCTTGCCCCATCTTGAGTCCGCAGCAGAGTTGGAAATATCCAGAAATTTAGACCCGAACCAGAATATCTTGCTGCTGTGGTTGACTGTGGTCTCTCCACAGAAAAGTTCTAAATGGGCCTAAATGGAGAAGTCCTGGGTCCTGCAGTGCGCCACAGATCCGGGGAGATGCCCAGAGCTGGCACAGCAAGACTTCAAGGCCCATAATGTGTGCAGAAGGCCTGGACGATGCAGATTACTAAGACCACCTGCCTTACATGGCAGTTGAAGCAGCATCCTGGAACCGATGTCTCAGAGACATGACAAGAAGCAGCAAACCATGTGATCCCGTGTTCCTCTAGTTTTTTTTTGGGCGGGGGGACAGACATCTCTCTCCAGGTAACTGTGAGACCCCTGAGTTTTAGCACCCTCTGAGAGAATCAAAGAGGCATGAACTCCCTGTGTCTGGATCCAGTGTGTATCCTTTGCATGGCTTGCTGGCTGGCTCTGGACCAAACCCACCAAAAGCGATCTTGCTCTGAACCCGAGTCATCGTTCCTGCCCATCCTTTCTGAGATGGCGGAGGAAGGACAGCATATTGGGTATGGTTGTGAAAAAGCTCATCCCTTTTGATGTGTCCTCTTTCTTGCATAAACCAAACTTCTTTTCTGCCCGTCTGTTAATTCTTCCCTCCCTCTCTTTGTTCCATCCTTCTTATGTATTTAATGAGTACTCACTAGGTGCCAAGCTCTGTGCTGGAGACACAAAGATGAATTAGGTACAGTGCTCTACCTTCAAAGAATTCACAGGATTCTGGAAGAGACAGGAAGGTCACAATATACTTGCATAAATGCCATAATGTAGGAGGTATCTGTGAGACC